>NC_051270.1:31184847-31805472 GCF_015220745.1 Sebastes umbrosus | reverse complement strand
GTGTGTGTGACTGAGAGGCAAACTGTAAAGTCGGATGTATAAATACAGCGATCTACTATGTAGAGATAGAGGTTAAGCTACAAACCCTAACTGCTAAAATAGTCACTGTACACACAGTTCAGTAGAGCATCCTATTGAACATCGGTAGCACAGAGCACAGGGGGTAGACGGGGTAAACAGGGTTAGGGTATCCCCAAGTGGCATCAAGCTAGTCCTCCCACTGCCCGTCTCTGTGCCAACATGACCTCGAGACTGGCATGTTAACAACTCTACAAGCGTTGGTTCAAGTGGATGTTACGACAGAAGGATTAGCACAGTCTCCCTGATGGGTGACCGTTCACACCTCGTATCAGAAGAGTTAACCCTGCGTGTCAGTGGCATGTTGTCCAGTTACAGTATATGTGTGTGTGTGCTGTGTATCAGGACCAGGACTCTACTGGGGTATGTGAGGGACGACAGGCTGAAGACGTGAGAGTCAAGTTACAATGACAGCAGGAGAGAGTCGAGGAAGAAGAGGAGAGCAGTGTGTGTGTGTGTGTGTGTGTGTGTGTGTGTGTGTAGAGGGCACCTGTTCAAAATGTGTTTCCCTGTGTAACTCAATCAGATGCAGAAATGGAAGTGTTTTGGAAGAGCTTCGTCCAGAGTTGAATGTTTCATTGGCTACATAAACACTATTGGGACTCACAGCCACGGGTGATTTATTGCTCTTTAAAACACTATATGTCCATAAATATTTTTACAAATAGATCACAGACTCATGAGAGGTTCAGGAGCATTGGCCATCACACCGCTGTTGTTTATATTGTTTTCTGTATATTAATACAAAATGCAAAGAGAAAGTCAGATGGGGTTATTACGTCAGCTGAGTCAAACACATAAATCAAACAGGGTGTAACATACATTCCTAGTAGTCAACACTCAGTTACACAGGAAGCTGTCAAAGTGGAAACACGGCAGGTTTATTACCAGGTCAGGTGTGATAAGAAAGCCGGGATGCATTATCATTAATATTAATACTTACTTAAAAACACAGTCATATCAAAACTCATAATAAAGACACTCATAAAGCAGGCAAGGAAAAACTCAAAAATGTAAACTTAAACTGCAAAAAAACTTTGGGATCTGCTTTTTGTCATATTGCCCTATAGTTAGACAACGTCTAACGTCTAACGTCATGTGATATAAATTCAACTGGAAAACTTTGTAATAATAACAGCAGCAATGACATCAAAAGGCCCAACCCAAAGTCTAACCAGGTGATAATTTATGTGAAACAGGAGGGCATTAACCTAAGCAATATTCCCTCCCTATCACATCCCTATCCTCTGGCACATCCTGTATGCGTTCGTTGGCCAATACAGTTCATATAGTGTGCAATATAATGTGTACATAGTGGGTGGCTAATGTACATAGAGATCAAGGGCAATACATTTACATTATTCCCGGATAGATTGTATATTTTGGCACTGTAATAACATTATTTTCATATTTCGGCACCTAGTGCAACTGTAACTATACTGGAGACATAAAGCTCTCTTAAATTACCTGGATCTTGAATCAATAGTCAGGGAACTGTTGAGTCTGCATCACTAAAATAAACTGCTAAACTAAAAGGACAAACTTCCTGGCTGTCCGGAGGGATTCTGGTTATTAGACACTTGACAAAAAAGCAATAGTCTGTGCAGCCACACCATCATTGAATTACATCTTCACTCATTATTACTGTTCTGTGTGCATTGATTCCCTAAACAGGAATAGAAGATAAAGAATAGAAGAGATGAGAAGCTTTCATTCAATAAAATAAAGAGTTTTTAGTGCAAGCTGTATTCAATAGATGATCACAAATGTTCTTTTCTTTTTTAAAGTATTTTTTTTGACATTTTTTGCCTTTATTAAATACAGTAGAGAGATGACAAGAAATGAGGGGTCAAGGGTCACCTGCTGGATTCGAACTAGGGACACCAATTTCTGATAAAAGTAATAGTTGCCAACTGATAGTCATATTGATCTTTTGACCATCTATTGACCGCTCACTCCTCCCTTTCCAAGACTGCAGTAACGTGAGCTGCCGAGTGCAAAACCGTGGTATCGTCATTCGCCTCGCTCAGAGGCCATCCTTACCATAATAACACTACTTTAGGAGCAACGGAAGTCAGACAGCGGCTGGCAGTACCACGGTTTTGCACTCTGCGGCTCACATTACCGCAGTTTAACAAGCGAGAGAAAACTACGGTGGCCTTCAGGTAATGTAAACACGTGAAAGATTCTCTCTAGAGCCAGTGTGTGGTTTGTCCGTTCTGGGCTACTGTAGAAACCTGGTGGAGCAACATGGTGGACTCCGTGAAGAGGACCCGCTCCCTATGTAGATATGAAGGACTCATTCTAAGCTAACAAAAACACAACGATTGTTAGTTTCAGGTAATTATACACTAATGAAAACATAGTTATGAATATTATATTCCATTTCTGTTAATAGATGCCCTGTAATGATACACACTGGTCCTTTAAGAAATGGTTCCTATATAAACTGCTGACAGCATGTTCTGTGGGATTACATGTCTGTTTGTGGAGTGACATTATTTCTGTAAAGAGATTTGTTGCTGTTGGAAATTTTAAATGTAATATTCAAAAGCAAAATTCTATTTATTTCATTTGGATTGGAGGCAGATAATTCAAAACGTGAACAAATAAAACCATGCAAACTATCTGCATGAATAAAAAACAGTGGGAAAATGTGTTTTTTTTCTGTATAATTTGGGTGAACTGACTCTTTAACAGAATCTGTGTCAGTTCAGCAATTGTTATTGACGCTATGTAAAAGCATACTGCTGGTTGCGTGTGTGTTTGTGATAAGGTGTGTGTGTGTGTTGGGAGTGTGGGAATAGGGGGGCGGTGGTGTACGAAGGTTGGTGGGAGAGTAGACAGGGTGTCCGGCACCAAACCACCTCCCAAAATAAACTCAGTCCCTGCGTCTCTGTGTCTGTGCGGTGGCAGACCCGCGGGCTCCCACAACTCCAGCAGCAGCAGCAGCAGTAGCAGAGAGGAGTCTGGGGCCCGGCGGCCTGTCACAGGAACAACATGTCATCAGCTTCATCGCTCCCCTAATGGCTCTCCTCTAGACCAGAGACAGTGTGTTGCCCCACCAAGGCGGCAGTTTACTCTGCACTCACACACACACACACACACATACGTACATAAACATTCATGCACGCACAAACACTCCTGCTGCCCACTCCCAGCCACTTACAGGCCAGCAGCGGAGAGACTAGGAGGCCCCCTTATGAAAACATGCAGCGGTGCTGGAGATAATGTCTAGCCAGACCCCTGGACTCACGCCAGGCTACCCTCTTAATCTGACGTCCATAGAAATCCCTGCACAGAAACACTGCCAAGGGTCAGTAACACTAGCCAGCTAAAATATTTATCTGTTTGGAGCTGATCCTGACTTAAAGGAAAGGTTTGACATTTTGGGAAATACACATATTCAAGTTCTTGCAGAGATTTGGATGAGAACATCGACACCACTCTCCAGTATGAGTGTGTGTTGAATGTGAAGTTACAGCTAGCAGCTGGTTAGCTAAGCTTAGAATAAAGACTGGAAACAGCTAACCTGGCTTCATCCAAAAATAAAAAAATACAAAAAATAAACCAGATCCTCTAAAGCTCACTTATTAATTTTATTTAGTTTTTATACAGATTAAACAAATAAGATATATCATTGGACAGTTTTCAGTGTTTATGCTAAGCGAAGCTGGCTGTAGCATCATATTTAACAAACAAATATGAGAGTGGTTTCAATCTTCTTATCTAATCCTCTGCAAGAAAACAGATAACCATACTTTCCCAAAATGTCAAACCATTCCTTTAAATATTAAGTTACAGCTAGCAGCAGGTTAGATTAGCTAAGCATAAAAACAGGCATAGTTTGGCTCTGTCTGGTTATAAAAATGACTTCTGACAACTGCTGGCTGAAGCTTGATATTTAGGAAACAGACACGAAAGTGGCAAACTATTACTGAAACAACATCCAAAATTAAAGTGGGGTGAGCATGTTTGCATAAAACATGAACAAGACATATAGCGTGGGAAATGGGGTTTTATTTTTTGAGGATGCTAAGTTACTCAACGTCGTCCAAAAATGTTCAGCCTTCTTAGAACCAAATCCTGCTGCAGTGTGTCATCACAACAGTCAGCAGAATGAACTTTACACCTTCAGAGAGCAAAAGACGTCAAGAAGGTTAGCTGAACTGCTTTCCTTGTTAACAGTTCTCCGTTTAGCAGCACACACCCATCCCTGTCTGCTGGACTTCTGGCACCAGAGAGGGCGTAATCAAGCTTTCTCTCTGCCCTCTCCCTCACAGTTCAGCTCTAATGCTCCACCATCCCTTTGAAACTGCACTCAGCTACCCTTTCAATGAATTTCCATGCACTTTTTTTTTTTCAAGGGCCACATATTTATTTTCTTTCCCTCTCTTTGCGGGTCCGACTCTTCTCACGCTCACCACTGGAGCTAGGCGAGCCGCTGGCTGCACTAGTTAGCTCATTAATCACTCTTCTCCTACTCTCCCCCTCCGTTCTGAGAAACAGAGTCACTAATTAATGGAAAGCACTTTATGACAGAACACAGGGGTTTCCTGGAAATTAACCATTAATCTAGACTTCCATTATAGGTCTAATAGCATGAGGTGGGCGGGGATGGATGGGGTTGAAATGGTGGAAAAGGGTGAAACAAGAGCTGCGTAAAAAAGTGTGTAAAAGCTCATTAATGTTAATGCGAGCATTAGCCACGTTAACAACTGTGCAGGTTGGTGGATGCTGCGTCACCAGCTGTATGTTCAAAGACACATTTCAGATTGTTTAGGTGTTTATGCACCAATGCAGACTCACATGTTGGCTGTTTTGGGGCGTTTATTAGACAATTATAACTAAAGAGAAAGTGGGATAACATGGAGTACAAGCCCTTGACTCCTCTCACTCAGAACATTGTAATTACATGCCATGTGCCGCAGATAATTAGGCCATTATTCATTGGATGCTTCATATTTCCTGATGTCTAACAGAGATTGTTCAGCATAAATTCCCCTTGATTTGATATCCTCCTACACTTAAAGGTCATTTGAAGTTTGACAATATCCTTCCTCATCCACCAGTTCATTGGACACACTGTTGCTGGAAAACACACTTGCTTGCAGGCCAAAACATTGCATTCAGGGAACATATTCTGATATCAGTTTGACTAACAGCTATTTGGGCGTTGGAGTTTGGGACAGCGTATGAGCTCAGGATTTAAGATAAATGCAAAAATGGCCATGTAGCTCTGTAGTACTCAAACTGACACAGATGTTTCCCAGCTAACTATTCCTGTTTTCAAAAAACACGGGACTGTTGGCCAGGAGAACGGTATTCGTATCCCGTGTGAAACCAGAAGTCAACGTTGATTAATTTGTCACTGTCAATGACAAGTTATTTTAAGTTATTTTTTTTTTTTAAAGTTATTTTTTTGGGGACATTTTCCATTTTTATTGGGAGGACAGTGGATAGAGTCTTGGAAAGGGGGGAGAGAGAGAGTGGATGCGGAAAGGGCCACAGGCCGGATTCGAACCCGGGCCGCCGCGGTCAGGACCAAGCCTTGATACATGGACGCCCGCTCTACCAACTGAGCTAACCCAGGCGCCCTATTTTAAGTTATTTTAAGCCAAACCATGACCTTTTCCTAAACCTAACTAAGTAGTTTTGTTGCCTCAACCGAACTAAATAGTTTTGTTGCTTAAAGCTAACCAAGTCGATTATTTCCTAAACCTAACTAAGTATTTTTGTTCCCTAATCCTAACCAAGTTGATTTTTTCCTAGACCTAACTAAGTAGTTTTGTTGCATAAACCTAACCAAGTCGATTTCTTCCTAGACCTAACTAAGTATTTTGTTGCCTTAACCTAACTAAGTCGATCTTTTCCTAAACCTAACTAAGTAGTTTTGTTGCCCTTAACCTAACCAAGTCGACCTTAGAGCAGAAATTGACACGTGCATCACATGTTGCTGGACATTTGTAGGAAAATGCACAAAAAAGCAGGAATAACTTTTCATAAGAAATTATACGAACCGCTTTGTAACCATTGTTATTTATTTCTGAATCAGCACGCTCACTTTAACTTTGTAAACATGTGAGTTCCAGTCAGTCCATATTGTAACCCCTTGGGCAAAGCACACACCAGAACCTTGTCCTGGGATCCTCAGAAAACTGGCTCTGGTTTTGGTAAGGGCCAAGGTTGTAGGACATGATATTTGTGCGTTTGTTTACTTTCACAGTATTGTATTTTGTTTAGACTTCCATCGGGGGGAACAGTATCTAAGAAAACGAGGAAGGAAACGGGATGAAAACAAAGGAAGAGGAAGGGAACCCAGTGTGATGGAGCCTGTCCCTCACTGATCCTGGTTCAGCCGGAGTCATGCGGACAGTGGCGCCACCGCTGCAACTAATGGCTGTGGTCACTCACGGAGGACCTTTTATTTCTTTTTTTAAAATTGAAAGCACAAACAGCCAAACAAAGTAATGAATGGAGGGAGAATTGATGTGGCCTGTTTTAGTTGTTATCACAACTTAAAATCAGTCACTGATCCTCAGAGTGCCCAGGAGGAATATGTATCTGAGAGTTTACAGCCTAGTGGGTGCATCACATTGCTGGATCCTTCGATTAATATAAGCTGCATTAATGTCAATGCATTGTTGTGTGCTTCTTTTTAAAAGTATTTTTGGGCATTTTATGCATTTATTAGAGAAACTACAGTAGTAATACGACAAGAAATGAGAAAGGAAAGAGAGAGGGAATGACATGCAACAAAGGTCCACAGCCAGATTAGAATACGCTGAGGTTCACGGTCGGCGTTTTAACTCACGGCCAGCAGGGTGTCACTGTCCTCTGCTACTTTTAAAGTAAGCAAATACTCTAAAATACTTTTTTAGGTACTGTGGTCAAAAATCATAGTTGTTAGTGACCAAAATATTATATGCGAGGGGGTAAAAAGAGATTTTTTGCCATCACAGAATTAACAGTGAGGGGGCAGGAGCTTCTGAATCAAACTGGCAGCTCTGATATAATATTAAAAAACAATAAGTTATTTAAAAAAAAATTTAGGACATTCTCAGAAAAATTACAGGTTTTAAATGGAGACCTGAAGTATTCAATATTAAATACATTACATGTCAGAATCAGAAATACTTAATTGATCCCCGGGAGGATTTGGGACATTACAGTTGCTCTTATACAAGCATAAAGAAATGTAAGAAGATAGAAATAAAGGAGTATGTAAAATGTTAATTATGTAAATGATGCTACAATATATAACACAATATATGTAGAGAAATATAAAAAAATAATAAAAATAAGAATAAGATATGGGAAATATAGTACAAATATGTGCATCAAATAAATACAATATATAACCACAGTGTAAATAAGCAAATACAAAATCCTGAGAAGTGGGATCTATTGTGTTAAATATACATGAAAGAATAGTATAAATAAGAATTGCAGTATATTAGTATTTATTGAAATAAGGTATATAATAACAGACAAAATATGTATTACAACTGTAAAAGAGTGAAAAAATCTTTAAAACTCAGCTTAATATTATGAAATGTTATTTCACCCAGCTAATTTTCACAGTAACAGACTTTATGGCATGTCCCAGTATTTGTTTGTTTTTATTCTTAAATTACCTTTTTACAAATTTTGTTTATGTGTAGCCTATTTCACAATTTTTTTTTCTTATGGTCGTTTTATTTCATAATGCAAACCACAAAGTCTTTGTCTGTCAAACAAGACAAATAGAGCATAATATAAAATGTATTTGATTATATGACAATGCCATGGTTATATTACATATATCTTATTTATTTAATATTGAATACTTTGGGTCTCCATAGAAATTAAGGTTTAAACCCTGTAAGCACCAAACTTTTTACTGACTATATGTTGCAGATTATCTAGTCATCTTATTTAAACATTGTCTTCTCGGCAGACGGCCATGAAGAACGGCTTCATGTTCACCAATGAGGACGCTTACAGGTTTGAAGCTTTGCGCTCTGTGACCTTGAGGACTGATGACTCGGTTTAGGTTTAACACTTTTGGCTGAGATAGGAGACACTAAGAAAATAATTGTTGTTGTAAATAAAAGGCAATAGTACAGAAAAGCAGGACATACAACAGCCACATGCATGATTCATTCAATACATTCTCCAAAATACACATTATTCAAGTATGTAGCATCACACAACTTAATTTTTGACACAGTGTGTTCAAGTTATTACAAACTCAGAGTGTGTAAGAATGTTACACGTTCCTCGTAAATGATTTATGATCCATTTAGCTCCAGAGTAGAACATTCATCATTAACTTGACATTTCTGCCCGTCTTCTGATTTGTTAATTTGTCCTTGAATCACCTCAAATACATCTTATATCCACGAATGAAGCACTTCATGTAGATGGTGTTTCTCTAAATCAAAAATAACGAGAAGCTAATTCTCACAGTCTCTGACGGTTGAGTGTTTCTTCATGAGATAGCAGCTGTGTGGCGTTGCTGTAGCCAGCAAAACACAACTATTACACCTTCAAGTTCATAACCTTCCCAGTGAGGATTTGGCAGACAACGGTGAGTAACTTAATATAAACGGCCTAACGAGGCTGAACTGAGATTGATGACTAAAACAAACCTCGAGATCCTCAGGATGTTTCAGTCAAGAGATGTTCATGATTTTCAGAGTGCAGGTTGAAATCGGGAAGTTATCTTTGCTGTGCTGATGCCTTTGCACTGCCTTTGTTTCACTATAAACCCCATTTTGGGAGAACTTACTGACAAATATGTTTGTTGCTGCTTGCATGATAGTGCTTTGTCATGTTACTTGATTTATTTGTTATTTGAGAGCAGAGAGAAAGACAGGAGACAATGGAGGAGACAGAGAGAGACGACGGGCAGGAGCACTGCAGTTATATACTTTATGTATTAATCATTAGGCTTCCAAGACACCCTGCTGACCTTGTATGATATTTCTGTTTTTGCATAACTTTTATGTTCAGCTCTGACTCTTTTTGGCTGTGTTATTTATTTTTGTATTATTATTATTATTATTATTATTGCATTTTATTCCCCTTACTCTGGAAAGCATTTTGTGCTTCTTTGTTCTATTTAAACACATTTACTCTAATATGTAATGTCTGAACTGATTTGTTGTTACAATATTATTATATTATTATGTGCATTAAATTAAAGGTCAGATCTGTAACTTAGTAAACCACAAGACTTCCAGGTCTGCTGCATGTTCAATGTTAGTAATCATGATTTTTTACATGCATCCCCGATATCATCATTACTCCACCAAGCAAACAAAAACATCCAATCCATTAATTACATTGCGAAAATATGTTGAAGGAGTACTCCACCGATTAAGCATTGCACTCCTATTCCTTGTCAAAACCTTGTGCCTACATTACCCACAATACAACGCAACTGCCGACAGTTTGGTCGGAGATTTAGGTGTCGTATGGCGGCTAACCTAGCCACGAACTGTTAACATCAAGCAGAGATGAGGAGCGGGCTACAGAGATCTGATCTGGTCTCACTCAACGTATCCTCATATAACGGTTCGTATGATATCTTACGAAAAGTTATTTCTCATTTTTCGTGCGTTTTCCTACAAATATCCAGCAACACGTGACGCACGTGTCAATTCCCACTCGTTACATGCATGCAGTCTTTTCAAAATGAACTTCCGTCTTCACAGGAAACAACTTCGTTAGGTTTAGGCAAGAAAACGACTTAGTTATGTTTAGGAAAAGATCGTGGTTTGGGTTCAAATAACTTCGGAAGTGGCGTAACTTCTGGTTTCACATGGGGGTATGAACATCCGATGAACATCCGGCGAAGGTCCAATGGAGAATTTATTTTGCGGATATTACATGAATTACATTACTTTTTGTAGGTATAGCTCCAAACGGCATCTGAGAACAGCCTGCCTCACTTCATTCTAACTCCACACCAACAGATTTATTTCATTTTCAAAGTTAGACTTCAGCCTCAACTGATGCCGACTCAAGTTTTTCTACACGTATGTAATAGTACTCCCCAAGACCTGTAAACAGACTTTAATGTGTAAAATTGGTGGAGTTCCCCTTTAAAAGTACTCAGTAGGTATCTGGGTTATAGGCTAAGGACACAGTGATTTACTTTTTGTCACCTTATATTTAGTTTAGTATTAACACCAGACCATCTAAACGAAGTGTTGCCTTACAGTGACCGTCACACTCTGGCAGCAGAGCTACATTTTAACTACAATATAAAAGTGCACAGTATTATTTTTAATTCATGTAACAGGGAGACGACAGGATAGATCGTTCTCGGGGAGGTGTTTATGCACAGACACCCAATTCATCTTTATATATGTTAAAGTTCAAAAGCAGCATGAAGAGATGAGACCTGACGTCTGTGGTTTTATTGATTTGTCTTCAGTTTGCAGTTGGTGACAAACAGAAGCAGATGACCGGCTGGTAGCAGACGGAGCGAGATGTCAAACAGAGGTGACAATCTCTGAGGAGGCACCGAGTCTGATGCTCAAGATGCTTTCACACACACACACACACGGAGTCAAACGCAGCACGAATTCTTGACAGCTTCCTTTTAAAGCTACGGTACGGTTTGGAGCTGTGAACGCTGCCTGGCTGGTGTCGTCTTTAAGCTAAAGGATGATGTTGGAAATAGCAATGCTTATTTGTTATTAGCAGGCTATTAAATAGGCATTATCAGTCGCTATTAGCCCCATAAATGTGGGTCAATAGGGGCCTACTACACCTACTAGTAGGTTTTATCATCAATTCACATGGTAGAGCACCGAAAGAAGGTATAAAAGAACAGGACAGCAAACTCTAGCGACCGTAGTAATTATAACAGGAGCAGAAGCGGAAGTCAGGCGTTGTAGTTTAGACAGCGTGAAACTCCATAAGAGGTGGAGGTCAGGGGAAAAAGATGGGACACAGAACACAGGACTTTCACCCAGGAGGCCAGGTTTTGCATCCAATGAAACCAACAACGTGTAGTTGTCTTTGTGTTTGTTGTTATTTTAAGCCAAAACACAATGTTTTTCCCTAAACTTAACTGTTTTGGGGTTTTTTGCCTAAACCTAGAGAAGCCTTTTTGATTGTGTTCAAAACTAGGGCTGTCAAAGTTAACACGATAATAAAATCATTTTAACGCCACTAATTTCTTTACCGCATTAATGTAACTTGCGCTTTTTAGGTTGTACCCAGCTCAGTTTTAAAGCTAGAGTGAGGATACTGGTATCATTTGAAACTAGAAAACCTAAATAAACACTGGAACCAACCACGTCATACTAGCTTAAATAACGCTGCACACTTACGCTAGATTTTGGTGAGGAAAAACTGTCATGGTCCCTTGACCTCTGACCTCGATATATATGAATGAAAATGGGTTCTATGGGTACCCACGAGTCTCCCATTTAAAGACACGCCCACTTTATGATAATCACATGCAGTTTGGGGCAAGTCATAGTCAAGTCAGCACACTGACACACTGACAGCTGTTGTTGCCTGTTGGGCTGCAGTTTGCCATGTTATGATTTGAGCATATTTTTTATGCTAAATGCAGTACCTGTGAGGGTTTCTGGACTATATTTGTCATTGTTTGTGTTGTTAATTGATTTCCAATAATAAATATATACATACATTTGCATAAAGCAGCATATTTGCCCACTTCCATGTTGATAAGAGTATACAATACTTGACAAATTTCCCTTTAAGGTACATTTTGAGCAGATAAAAAATGTGCAATTAATTTACGGTTAATTGTGATTAACTATGGACAATCATGCGATTAATCGCAATTAAATATTTTAAATCGATTGACAGCCCTATTCAAAACGTAACATTTCATTCAGTTTTACGTGTTAGAACGTGTTGCTTTTAAGTTTCACTTTAACTTTTACAACATAGTAAGCGTAGTAGGCCCCTATTGACCCAAATCTATGGTGCTTATAGCGACTGATAACGCCTATTTAATGACCTAATAACATTTGAATCGGGTGGCATATGGATCATAAATGAAAAATGCGTGTCTTGTACTAACACCAGCCACTCCTTCACTACAACCCAAACTGAGAGAAGTGTTTGGGTCAGTGTAGTTTGAGTCAAAACAAGGTGGAAACACAGCAGAGATCATAAACTCGAGGCGGACTACACCCACCGCTCTGCCAAACACACTCAGAGAGCTCTGATTCTGTTTACACAGTGGAGGCTAAATGTTCAAGGGAACACACTCTGCATCGCTTGTAATTGCTTGTGATTCTTTCTCTTCACTTCAAAGACGGGGAGCGCTGTAGTTCAAGGGTCAAAGGCTCGACTGTTGCCCAAATGCCCCCCAATTTCCTGTTTTGTCTGGCTCTGTGAGTGTAAAGGGATCTAAAATGTGAAGGCCAATGAGACAAAAGGCTCCACTTCAGCTGATGCCCTACCCGCTTTCTTTCTCAGGTTTTTTGTTAACTTGTAAGCAGTTATTTTACTCTCACTGGTATAATGGGTTTAAACTTCTTTTTCTTTCTTTTTTTTGCACACAAAGCCTGGAAAGTGGAATGCAGCCTCAACTCCCTTATTTCATCTTGTCAGGATGAACCCTTTTTTATTGCCATGGTAAACAAGAACCTCACTCTCCCACTCTTTTTTTCTTTTCTCTCCATCTTAAATCAGCAGCCAAGACAGGGACTCTAACATGCAGCAAGTTATTTTAGGAGATACTTCTCTGTTGCACCTCAGAGTAAGAGCAGAGACAATGACGTGTTATCAAGAAAAGGCAAAAAAGAGAAGGTTTGCATATGAAAAAGCTTTGAGCAAAAACACCCAAGTGTCCCTTTTCCAGCCAGAGTTTTCCAGAGTTTCTTTTGGTTGAGATAAACATGTACAATTTCTGCACATCTTCTTACAGAAAACACAAAGTACATGTGTGCGTTTTGAGGGGGTGGGGTTACATGCGAGTGAGTGGCCCCAGTGCTAAATTACACTGCAACATGGTTCCTCTCAAAGCCCACATCTGGGATTGGCCCTGACAACTGGATGCCGTGCTGCTCTAATTTTGGTTACTTTGTTTATAACCCTATAATAGAGACAGTGAAGGACCACACGGTAGGAATGAAGGAGGGCAGGACACAGGCAAAGTAGAAGCAGTCATTTTGAAAAAGCTTCTGGGGATTTTAGGAAGAAAGTTAGGTAAAAAGAGCATGTATGAATTCCTATTAAATTAAGGCAAACTTTGTAAATGCTGTGTTGTTTTGTTTCCTTTTAACAGGATTGACACCATCGTAGTGATTCCTCTTAAACTGAAGACTGCAGGTTTCAGCTTGTTGAGTTGGGTATAAGCAGGGATGTAACAATAATGAGAAATCTGTAATTTCATTGGGAGCAGATCTGCCAGCCCACTCACATGAACATAATCACTAAATTCACTTTGTCAACACTGGATAGAGAGAATAAAGTCACTTATAATAAACAACATTTTTCCCCTGAGGACGAAGCTCAGCTCTCCGGATGGAAACAGATAAGTGGTGGTTGGTATTTCTTCAGTATTTGGGGATTAAACTGTCATCTACGCGCTGATTTGTCATCTCTAATCTTAAATCTCTAACCTCAAATATGTGAGCAGTTTCAAGAGCCATTGAAAAAAGACAGGTGATGATGTCTGATTTGTTGCAGCCAGTAAAATTAATGCAATGTTCCGTCTGATGTTATCTCAAACTTTATTTAAAATTATGATTATTATAATATATAACAACCCGCTTGTTGTCCTCTAAAGCCTGAAGCTGCCACATCAATTCAAATAGAAATTCAAATATTGAGCAGGAAATCAAATCTTTTAAAGGATTAAACTAGGTGTTGTTTTGTGGACTCATGTCTTAAGTCAAAGTATGTCTCTGTCCAGTGAAAAGTACGAATCTCCAGGTCTGATGAGTTTTTGTTCTTAGATACAAATTGAAGGATCATATGACTCTGTGTGGATTAAACATCCTCTCAATACATGCTGGATTATGTTCAGAAGTCATTTAAACCTATAACAATGACACTATTAGTCAATCAACAGAAGTTAATCATTGATTGTTTCAATAATCTATAATTTTTTTAATTATCAAGCACAGAAAATGGAATATTTTAGTCGGACTGAACAAACAATGGCTTTGGAAAACGGTAATGACCTTTTCCTCACTATTTCCGTACATCTTATATAAGGATTAATCTGAAAAATAATGAAGACATTAATCTATAATGAAAATAATTCTTCATTAAATTTCTGATTATATTTAATTTCTTGTCGACAAGATGTAGACCAGAAGTAGATAAGAAATGTCTACTTCTATTCCTATTGTAGTGCTTACTGAAAATGACAATAAACGCGTGGTCATAAAAAAGAAAATATATATTAGTTGCGACCCTAATATGGCTAAAACATGACAAAAAAACGTGATAATATCCTTTAAGTTTCTTTTTGAATAAAGTGGCATTCAGCTTTACACCAGTAGACGATCTGCATGTCATCCTGACATCTCAATCAATCCTGCCTATGAATAAAAGTAATGACAGAATTATCCCCCCTAATCAACTCAAATCTCTGTTGAATAAGTATCTATATTTCTCTTTGGATAAGTGGACTGTTATATTATATATTGTTGCCAAACCAAAACAATGGCCCCAATAGAAGTTTTCATCACTTTAATAAGGATGTAAACTAAGTGGACTGAATGGACTAAATTTAAAATTATTGCCAAAGCTTTAGAAAACTCTTAACGGAAAATATGGATACCTCCAATGTGAACTGTCATGGCCTTTACGGTACATTTGACTTAAACATTCCTTCTTTTGATCAAGGAGTCTAAAAGTCCACATTTCTCAATGAGAATTATAACTTCTAACAGTTTGTTAGAGATCCTTTCAGGTGGAAGCAGCCATTTAAAAAACAATTGTTTCTTATAGTTTAATGACTTCACTAGAGAACCAAAAGCACATTTTAGCCTCCAAGGAAAAATGAAAATAATAGCTCAGTACTTTAAGTCATTACTGAAGGCATAACGTTAACAAAAAAAAACTTGAAACACAAACTGGGAACATTTTATTGCAAAAAAAGTTATTTTTTTACCTATTAAATCTTGTTTTCTATTCAGTCGATTTTAGAAGAGCTCACAAACAAAATCATGATTCTACATCAGAAACATTTTAAAAAAATTAAATTAAGTAAAAATAAAAGACATGCCATGACAAAAGTGGAACTGACAGAGTAAATTTTGCAGGCTATAGTTTTTCGACTCATTTTCGTCACGGCACCGCGTGTGTTGGTTAGTGGGGACGTTTGATGGAAATCTGCAGGGGGCCGGTGTGACGTGACTGTGCAACAGCAAAAACTCTTTAAATCTCTGCATGACGATAAACGAGATTTGGACCGTGACAGTATCTAAATAGGGAACGCTTCATTTAATAGTTTAGGCAGAGAATTAGATTACAGGAGAAAAAACAAACAAACATGGAGAACAAGATTCCACCGTATCAGATTGGGATTGAGTTTAATTTAATAACAAAATTTCTTCCTGAATAACTTATGAGCTCCTCGCTATCTGTATATTAGATTCTGTGTATAAAAATACTGCTCCGTCTGCCCCGCAGCATCAGAATCTCTTCATCTGTCTGCGCTCTTGTCTTCTCTGCTTCTTCTCGTTCACTTCCTCTGGTGCCGACGGGCTTTCTGCCATAAACCAGGGGCCCAGGAAGTTCACCCACAGCAGGTGGAGGGCTCGGAACGGGGCCTGACACACACACACACACACACACACACACACACACAGAAGACAAGATCAAATTATGAGATATGAGGAAAGCAGAAAAATAAAATAACAGCTATCTGGAAGGATTAATCAGGGAAGCAGAACATCTTCTTACCAGCATCCAAAGATACCAGAAATAAGAGGAGATTGTGCTGAGCACTTGTACGATGGCTGTGAGCAGGATGACGTCCTTCAGGTGCCTAAAACCAAAACACATACACACAATAAATTACATGTTTCTATGCACGCAGAAGAAGATCTTTGTGCTCTTCAGCAAGGACAAAAAAAAACATGTGACTGCTATTTATTTACGTACTTTTATATATTAACAAGACAATCATATCTTATAATCAATTAATGGTCTTTGTACCTTCAATAAGTTCAACAGAAAACATAGAAATGTGATCAGAGCTTCTATAATATTAATACACAAACTCTACTGAACACTACGTTTATTTCCTTTGATATGTATGGTATATTTAACCACAAACAGAATGAATACAGAATATAATAACCCTAAGACTAAAATATAGTTTTTTTTCTGCCAAAAAAATCTGTTCTTGTCTCAGGGTCACAGTCCTTTATCGCCTTAGCGCTGACTGATGTTCAATTGCAGCATGTTTTAATCTAACATTAAAGCTTCTCTAAACCAGTGGTTCCCAAAGTGGGGTCCGGGGACCCCCAGGGGTCCTTAAGAGAGTTCCAGGGGGTCCCCAGCAAAAAGGGGAATCATTTATTTTCACTATAAATCCATCCATAAGTAACACAATATCAGAATGTATCACTATTTTGGTCGTGGGTTTCATACACTTTCTGTAATAAAACATCTAAAAGCAAAAATCCTTTCAGATGGGGGACTCTTGGACAAAATCTTATCACATGGGGGTCTGTGGTCTAATCTGTGTCAGTTAGAAAAGTTTAGGAACCACTGGTTTATACGACATTGAGAGCATTAATATAGCAGCAAGCAACTATTGTCTATGTAAAGATATAGAGGAGTAATGTCTACCTGAGCAGAGAATGAAGTCTCTCTTCCTATGTGTATCTTGTAATCAGAGCTTCTCTGTGCTTTGTTGACATAGCCGGACCGGGCATGGTTGCCGCTCTGCGCTGCTCTCATACGGCGGAACAAGCTTTGTCCGCTTGGCATTTCACCTCGCTATATTTGTGTTTTTTTTTTAGCTTTTTGTAGCTTCCTGGTTGCTAATTTTTTATAGAGGTTGACGCCCAGAAACGGCCTGAACACAGCAGAATAGGAAGATACACAGACAGATTCTTGTCCCTACCATGTTCCATCAATGAGAGGGTTAGGACAGACTGCTCACAATACACGCCTGAATATATAACCACGTGCATGTCCATGTTTTTTCACATAGTCGTGTTGTTTTCATAGTGTATGTAGACTAAAGATGGAGTTTCTCTTCCCAACATACTTGAACCCTGTTTATATTTTTGGGATTACTCACTCTGCCATTCCCTGCTCCATGTTTAAGTCTATTCCTCCATCCAGCAGACTTCCGTCTTCAGCAAACACTGGCTTGGCCATGGCAGACATGGAGCGGTAACTCCCGACGTACACTGCTAGTGCGAACATGAGATGGAGCTACAGGAGGCAGACAAGGCGTCAGTGACAGGGAGGGATGGAGTGGTACATTTAGATTTGTGGTATGTAGAGATTTTAAATAAAATTGATTAAATGCACTCACCCATGTCCAAAATGAAGACGAACTGTAGAAAACCAAAAGATTTACAGCACCATATATTGCCTGCAGAGGAAGAACAGTGTGTTTGAAATGGGGTTGAACGACATGACAGTATAATGGAACTGCAATGATTAGTCGATTAATCAATTATTTTAATCAACAGAAAATTAATCTGCAGCTATTTTGATAATTGATCGATCAGTTTTACTTTTTCACTATTTGTTATCATTTCATAGACTAAACAATTATTAGATTAATCACAAAAATACTTAGCAGATTAATCAATTATGAAAATAATCATTAGTTTCAGCCCGACAGTAAAATCCATCAAAGATTTTTCAGTACAATTTCTACCACAGTATCAATTTCTTTAATATCTCTGGTAATATTAGGCTTTTGCAGGCGTTGTTGCAAATCAATGAGCAGGACTGCATTATGGTCATTTTGAATTCAGGTGATTTTTGCATCAATTTTAGGCTTTTAAGTCACTGTAATTTTCCAAACAGTTTTATAATTTAATTTCCAATTAATTTACTATATAAAAGATATATTATCGTTATCCCAATTAAAAATTACCTGTACTGTGAAAGAAGATTTTATATGAAAATCAGGTTAACATTAACACAGAGACCACATTAGTGAACTAACATGAGATACCACTAGTTCAAGGACATTTCTTTTTACTAAAACGGTAAAAAAAGGTTAGTGTTCTTACGTTAGCTCCTAGGATGACTCTGGTGTAGAACTTCAGAGTCGCCTCGTTCTCCTCGTAGATCTGCTTCTTTCCCTTTGTGCCAACTTTCCCTTTGGGCTGTGGGGCAAAACACAGAGAGCAGTTTCACCATTATCAAGCTGTTTTTCAACCACTGAATGCATTTTGAGTAAGTAAGGGTGGAAAACAGCTTTTCAGAAATGCTTTTATTATGGTACTTGGCCAGATAGCTGACATTCGTCTTACAGTTTCCGCTAAATAACACTTCAAAACAATATGAAAACCTTAAGATTTGTATTGTATTAATATAAGATCTACAGCTTATCAGACATAAGGTGCTGGAACACGTAACATGTCCACTATCCCATAAACACCAACCAGCTAAATCACTTTGATAAGGGTATTAATGCCGGTTGTTCCTTTTGTGAATCCAAATATAAAACAACTCTGCATCTGTTGTGCTCCTGAATCCATACTGGAACATTTTGGTGTGATGTTCTTGATTTTTGTTTGTCCTTTAAAAGACATATAGCATGGGTATCTTGAATTATTAGAAAGGAAATGAAAGCTAATGTTTTAGTTATGTTATTTGTTTTAAATGGGAAATTACACAAAGTAAGGCTGGGCGATATGGCCAAAATCCTCTATCACGATATATGTCATTTCATATCTCGATAACGATATATATCACAATATAGCATGTTTTCTGGAAGTTCATTAAATAAATAGTCTATATGAAATAACCACACGGTAAAGCCTATTTTTGTATACTCCTATGTGAATTAAATACTTGACAAATGAAACATACTGAGTGTTTTCTCAATTAAGAACTTGAGTTGCAAAATGAACATAATAGATTTAAGTGAAATTATAGTGAAAAAAATTGATAAATATAGGCCTAGTCTATATCGCCATAGAAACAATATAGAATAATATATACAATAGACATTTTGCCAGCCGTAACAGTGAAGCAAAGTACATTTTGTAGCTTTAGACCCCCTTCTTGTATATAAAAATATTATTTTGACATGATTCATTTTCTCAGAGATATTAAGATCATGACAACAGAGGTACTTTATTTACAACTTTTGTTGTAGATCTGCGTCAGTGTACATTTATTATGTTGTTTTTGCTCTGTGCTGTGTTTGTTTTGTTTTATTCTGTTGGTTTCTTGTTTGAACCTCCTTGCAAAGTTGTGTACTCTCTCCACATCAGATCTGCTCCCTCTACAGAGTCTTTCAAAGCACAGCTCAAGACCCACCTCTTCTCTTTGGCTTTTGAATGTACTTGAATTGTGATGACTAATTGGCCTTTTATAAAGCTCATTATAACAGTCTTTTACTCATGGATTTTATCTTGGTCTGTGGATGTGTGTGATTTTGTTGTCTGCTCTGTTGACCTGTTTTTATTCTGCCTATGTCTGTAAAGCACTTTGGTCAGCTCATGTGGTTTTAAATGTGCTATAGAAATAAATTTGACTTGACTTTGACTTATATAGTTAAATACAATGTGCAATATATTATTTTTAAAAGTATGAATTTCAATGAGATAACACCACAACTGTCATACTGAACTAATGACCTGGAAGTGATTAAACCTGCTTGGTACAGCTTTTTGATTTATCTATGATTCAACACTGAAAGATTCAATCAGAGGGTTTTATTGTGTTTATTATTGCCTAAACAGACCAATCTTTAGCTTCTTATGCAGCTTGTGGTGGTCTCACTGTATGTGAGTCACTCTGAGGCACAGCAGCATTAGATGTAGTTCAGTGTTTACTGTAGTGGTGAATCAGCTGTCTGAGGCTCAGTGTCTCTGTAGTAGTGAATGAGCTGTCTGAGGCTCAGTGTCTCTGTAGTAGTGAATCATGTGTCTGAGGCTCAGTGTGTCTCTGTAGTAGTGAATCATGTGTCTGAGGCTCAGTGTGTCTCTGTAGTAGTGAATCAGCTGTCTGAGGCTCAGTGTCTCTGTAGTAGTGAATCAGCTGTCTGAGGCTCAGTGTGTCTCTGTAGTAGTGAATCAGCTGTCTGAGGCTCAGTGTCTCTGTAGTAGTGAATCAGCTGTCTGAGGCTCAGTGTGTCTCTGTAGTAGTGAATCAGCTGTCTGAGGCTCAGTGTGTCTCTGTAGTAGTGAATCAGCTGTCTGAGGCTCAGTGTGTCTCTGTAGTAGTGAATGAGCTGTCTGAGGCTCAGTGTGTCTCTGTAGTAGTGAATGAGCTGTCTGAGGCTCAGTGTGTCTCTGTAGTAGTGAATCAGCTGTCTGAGGCTCAGTGTGTCTCTGTAGTAGTGAATGAGCTGTCTGAGGCTCAGTGTGTCTCTGTAGTAGTGAATCAGCTGTCTGAGGCTCAGTGTGTCTCTGTAGTAGTGAATGAGCTGTCTGAGGCTCAGTGTGTCTCTGTAGTAGTGAATCAGCTGTCTGAGGCTCAGTGTCTCTGTAGTAGTGAATCATGTGTCTGAGGCTCAGTGTGTCTCTGTAGTAGTGAATCATGTGTCTGAGGCTCAGTGTGTCTCTGTAGTAGTGAATCAGCTGTCTGAGGCTCAGTGTGTGTCTGTAGTAGTGAATCAGCTGTCTGAGGCTCAGTGTGTCTCTGTAGTAGTGAATGAGCTGTCTGAGGCTCAGTGTGTCTCTGTAGTAGTGAATCAGCTGTCTGAGGCTCAGTGTGTCTCTGTAGTAGTGAATCAGCTGTCTGAGGCTCAGTGTGTCTCTGTAGTAGTGAATGAGCTGTCTGAGGCTCAGTGTGTCTCTGTAGTAGTGAATCAGCTGTCTGAGGCTCAGTGTGTGTCTGTAGTAGTGAATCATGTGTCTGAGGCTCAGTGTGTCTCTGTAGTAGTGAATCAGCTGTCTGAGGCTCAGTGTGTCTCTGTAGTAGTGAATCATGTGTCTGAGGCTCAGTGTGTCTCTGTAGTAGTGAATCAGCTGTCTGAGGCTCAGTGTGTCTCTGTAGTAGTGAATCAGCTGTCTGAGGCTCAGTGTGTCTCTGTAGTAGTGAATGAGCTGTCTGAGGCTCAGTGTGTCTCTGTAGTAGTGAATCAGCTGTCTGAGGCTCAGTGTGTCTCTGTAGTAGTGAATGAGCTGTCTGAGGCTCAGTGTGTCTCTGTAGTAGTGAATCAGCTGTCTGAGGCTCAGTGTCTCTGTAGTAGTGAATCATGTGTCTGAGGCTCAGTGTGTCTCTGTAGTAGTGAATCATGTGTCTGAGGCTCAGTGTGTCTCTGTAGTAGTGAATCAGCTGTCTGAGGCTCAGTGTGTCTCTGTAGTAGTGAATCAGCTGTCTGAGGCTCAGTGTCTCTGTAGTAGTGAATCAGCTGTCTGAGGCTCAGTGTGTGTCTGTAGTAGTGAATCAGCTGTCTGAGGCTCAGTGTGTCTCTGTAGTAGTGAATGAGCTGTCTGAGGCTCAGTGTGTCTCTGTAGTAGTGAATCAGCTGTCTGAGGCTCAGTGTGTCTCTGTAGTAGTGAATCAGCTGTCTGAGGCTCAGTGTGTCTCTGTAGTAGTGAATGAGCTGTCTGAGGCTCAGTGTGTCTCTGTAGTAGTGAATCAGCTGTCTGAGGCTCAGTGTGTCTCTGTAGTAGTGAATCATGTGTCTGAGGCTCAGTGTGTCTCTGTAGTAGTGAATCAGCTGTCTGAGGCTCAGTGTGTCTCTGTAGTAGTGAATCAGCTGTCTGAGGCTCAGTGTGTCTCTGTAGTAGTGAATCAGCTGTCTGAGGCTCAGTGTCTCTGTAGTAGTGAATCAGCTGTCTGAGGCTCAGTGTGTGTCTGTAGTAGTGAATGAGCTGTCTGAGGCTCAGTGTCTCTGTAGTAGTGAATCATGTGTCTGAGGCTCAGTGTCTCTGTAGTAGTGAATCATGTGTCTGAGGCTCAGTGTGTCTCTGTAGTAGTGAATCAGCTGTCTGAGGCTCAGTGTGTGTCTGTAGTAGTGAATGAGCTGTCTGAGGCTCAGTGTGTGTCTGTAGTAGTGAATGAGCTGTCTGAGGCTCAGTGTGTCTCTGTAGTAGTGAATCATGTGTCTGAGGCTCAGTGTGTCTCTGTAGTAGTGAATGAGCTGTCTGAGGCTCAGTGTGTCTCTGTAGTAGTGAATCATGTCTCTGTTTGTCTCTCATGTGTCTCTGTGTGTCTCACCGCCATTCGCTGCTGTTGGTTTCTTCCTCTTTCGTCTTCTTTGTCATCGACCTGTGAGCCGCCGCCGCTTCTCTCCCTTGTTATGTTATCACTGCATCAAAGAAGAGACTCAGGTGGGCTTTCTTGTAACACATCAGCATTGGAGGCTTCTGATCTGATGGAGGTCTACATATCCGGCGCATGAACGTGTCGTCATCATCTCGTCATCCTCGTGGTGGTAGAGACAGCAGCTCGTGCTCCTCGTGAAGGTAAAGGGTGCCATCTGCTGGTCTTATTATAAAATCAATAAATAGTCAAATTAATAACGTTACCAACGGAAAAAAGATGATATTGAACTGTTGTATTTTTATTTTATTTAATGAAGCTTGTTTTTTTTTACTACTCAGGTGTAATTCATACTGTGCAATATGTTCAGGTGGGATTTCATTTCATTGTCACTGTGCAATATCATTTCCCACTTGTGCAATTTTGTTAATGGTCTGTTTATTGTCAATACTGTACATACTGCTCCTATTTTTATACTTCCATCTATTTAAATGGTTCATATGTTGTTACACTTTGTTTAGCTCTTTTTTTACTGTGTTAGCTGATGCTTCTTGTTTCTGCACTATCCCCTTTGCTGCTGTACACTGCACATCTCCCCACTGCGGGACTAATAAAGGAATATCTCATCTTATCTTATCTTTTTTTATTTGTTGTTAATTCATAAGACTACACTCAATTACAGGCTTTACAATGAGGATTTCTTATTAATGCACAATTTAATGTTTTATTATACTGTTTTTTTTTCACTTTGTAAAACAAAAACAAGGCTCCTGTTGTAGCTTAAATTTGAAGATAAAATACTGTATTTATTAGATCAAATAGATTAAACTTTATTGTCATTTGCACCGAGTAGGCTAAAGGTAGGCTACTGAGACAATGAAATGCAGTTTAGCATCTAACCAGAAGTGCAAACAGCAGTAAAGTACAGAGTAATGTAGGCTACGTATATATATTTACATTGGTAATGTAAATGATAAATAATAAGTAAGAGGTAGATATGAATCATGTGTACTAGTTACTGTAGGCAGTGCTGATATAAGTATGAATAAAAAATAAGTATAAGCATAATTGATTTTTTATAAGATTATTATTATTATTATTATTATTATTATTATTATTTGTATTTGTATTTGTATTTGTATTATTATTATATTTATTATTATTTTATTTTGTATCTTTCACAAATACTGTATAGATCAATTGTAAGCAAATCACCTTTTACTGGTGTTTGTCCTTAATCAGAAATGGACCTGAGTATTTACCTTCTAAAAACTACCTTATTATCAACTTTATCTAACTTTATTATCAACTTTATAACTGGCAGACTTGGTGTATTACCAACGTGTATAACTGTTTCTTCTGCCCTCACTGCACATTCACTTCCCCTACAAGTTGAAGACAGCAGTTGGCCTTTGAGATTTTTATTGGAAGCAATTGTGAACCACTGAAAACATGCAGTGAACTACGAAGTGATTACAAAGCAGAAAAAAAGATGGGCCTTTACCATAAACAAGAGTTACACCTATTGTAAAAACGAATTAGTACAGCAAAAAGGACACTGGATTCATAAAAACATAAATAACATTTTGGTCTTGTGACCACCCTTTTTTTTTTTAAAAAACAGTGTCTTGTTGGAGCCCTTTGTCACATTTCAGATCTACCAAAAAAGATTTCACCTCTAAACTTCTCACACAATTTCAAAATAATTGTTCAGGATTTTTCAATATTCACAAAAAACCTTAATAACAGAAAAGCCTACAAAATAAAACAAATGTGTGCAGCAGAACAATTAATCGCTTCCCCTCTCTCCCATTAATCATCTCATGACACCCCCAATCTGTGACTTGTAATATAGTAGTTTTACATTGTTGTATTGGTACTTTAATTATCTGAGTACTTGTTTTTCTTATTAATAGGTCTCATAAAAGGTAAAAAGTAGGATATTCCAAACAGTCTAACAGCTAATTACACATTCTACGACATAAGATATGTTTTGTTCAGTGGTAGAAAGTAACTAAGTACATTTACTCAAGTAAAGAGGTACTTGTACTTTACTTGAGTATTTCCATTTTCTGCTAATTTATACTTATACTCCACTTCATCTCAGAGGTAAATATTGTACTTTTTATTGCACTACATTTATTTTATACCTTTAGTTACTTTAATAATAATAAAAAATATAATCAACAAATAAATGATGTATTATATGGATAAAGATATTATTGTATTTATTGAACCCTTGGTGAAATTCACAATTATAAAATAAATATAAAATATATCAATTAAAAAATAAAGCCCCACATTTACCAGCTGCAACATTAAAGTGATGAACACACAAATGCATCAATAATTATAATACAATAATAGAATACATATTATTTTGTTTTGTTTGTTTGTTTGTTAGTTTATTGTTTATTTGTTTTGCACAATTTAAGACTATACAACATAACAAAAAATAAATGAATAATATACAGTACAGGAAGAGGCAAAAAACCCACTGGGCTTATCTGAAGCCTCCACTTAGAGAATTTTGAAACAGGCCATTCTGCAGAATGAGTACTTTTGGTACTTAAGTATATTTTGATGTTAATACTTTTGTACTTTTACTTTAGTAAAGTTGTGAATGATGTCTTTTACCTTTAACAGAGTATTTTTTTATGAATAATTCTTCCACCAGTGGTTTTATTATTGTTATAAATAGTCTAAACAGGCCTTTTTATAGAAATCCCTTGTTTTAAATTTCATTATTGTTGACTTTTTGTAGAAAATCTTATGTTCAACATTTTATTTTGGCCTATGTTTTTATTCTGTATTGTTTTTATTTTTATTATTACAATTATTCTTATTATTTTTTTGTTTTTATCTTGATGTTTGCACTATTTTAACTTATGTAAAGCACTTTGTAACTATGTTTGGAAAGGTGCTATACAAATAAAGTTTATTATTATTATAAACACGCCCTGTTCACTGTTCAGTTTTTCGCGAAATTACCTTTGAGCTCTATCGGCCACCGTAGCCTGAACAGAGCCACTCTCCAGACACAACAACAGAGGCTGCCGCTCCTCACAGTGAAACTCTGATCTTCCTCTCGGGTAGCAGGCTCCGGCTTCCTCCACAGCTCATCAGATGACAGTACATGTAGGCTGCGGACCTCACTGTTGACCTGATCAGTTTAATGCTACATCATGGAGTACCTGCTGTCGGTGAAGATAGGAGCTCTGATCGGTCTACTGCTGCTAACTCTGCTGTTTGGATTCATCCCTGCTCGAGTCAAATGGTTCAGAGACACCAACGGGACAGGTTAGTACACAGTCACATGATGTAGAAACAGATACAAGACACTTTTAACGTCATTAAGACAGCATATAACACTGTTGTAATCATGTCTCAAAGAAGAGGGGGCACTAAGTCAGCTCCTGTCTCAGATGAAAATGTGGATCAAAATAAAGGTTTTACTATAATTAGGATTACGTGTTGCTTTATTACACCGATGCCGAACTAAAAAGGGAAAGTCACTGATTCATTTCCAGTTTTCATCTTTGTTCTACGATCTGTTACTATTTGCAGAAACACACTTAAACCTTAAATTGCCAGAAGTTTTAGTGAAGTTTGGTGTAACGCTGCCGCCGCCTGAGATTAGACTGAATCACGTGTTTCAGCTATAGATAGTGCTGTAAAGGCAATTAGGTGCTGTTGATTTTGTCAACTGCGACTATAGAAACCATTAACGCACTGATAACAGAGTAGTAGCCAACTAAAGAGGTTAATAACAGACTGGGCTTCAATCATGTGTCATAATAAATCAAACTCAACCAACATTATGAGCAAAAAGTAACACTTCAGGAACTTATGTAAAGATTTTCTTGAAACAATTCCATATTGCTTGTGATGATCTGACACTGTGTGCTAATCCATGCACCATTACATTGTTATTGTCATTTATGTCAAATGTGTATAAGTTCACCACTACCATTAATAAACCCCCCTGGAGTCAGCTGATGGAGTCTGAACTGAAACCCCCTGGAGTCAGCTGACAGGATGGAGTCTGAACTGAAGCCCAAAGCCTTCTTGGCACATGGTCATATTTAATGTGATAACAGGCAGAACAGGGCTGTCTGGATGGTGAACTTTGGCTTTGTTAAGGAAGTGAGAGTATCATTTCTCTCCATTACACCCACATGTGTTTTAGTGCCCTGCTGAGTCTTCTGTTTTTTTACCTCTGTGCTTTCATAATCATGATGTGTCACATGATCTTACAACAGTTACTCTAACTCTGGAAGTGATTTCATGC
Source organism: Sebastes umbrosus (assembly GCF_015220745.1). Lineage (NCBI taxonomy): Eukaryota > Metazoa > Chordata > Actinopteri > Perciformes > Sebastidae > Sebastes > Sebastes umbrosus. The sequence continues at coordinate 31,778,744 of NC_051270.1, read as the reverse complement.
ATGTCTTAGGCGTACTATCAATCTTTCAGTTACATGTCAATTCAGTAATAATTATAAATATTTAACAAATTGATAACAAGTTAGAAAATGTGAAATGTCCCATTCATACACAGAAATAATCACGATTCACTGATAGGTTTTCTCCTGAGACACGCATAAGACAATTGGAAAAAATGCTTTGTTTACTCTGCCCTTAATGGGATTTCATCTGTAGTAATTGTACATTGTGTGTCAGTTCATGATGAAACTTCTCTTTCTCTTTCCATTTGCAGAAACCCACCGCACAGTTCTGAGTCTGATCAGCTGTTTCGCCGGTGGGGTTTTCCTGGCAGCATGTCTCCTCGACATCATTCCAGATTATCTGTCGGACATCAACGCTGAGCTGGGTGTTCGTAAGGTGGAGGTAAGGTACAAACTCAGGGTCTGGAAGAATCAATATATTATATACACTTGGGCTGAAACTAACAATTATTTTTATATTAAATCTATCTGTAAATATATATTTTCGAGTAATCTATCAATCATTTAGTCCATAAACTGTCAGAAAATAGTGAAAAATGCACACCTCAATTTCACAGAGCACAAATTGTCATCTTCACATTATTTCTTTTGTCCAACCGGCAGTCCAAAACCCCAAAAATATTCAATTCACAATGATGGAAAACAGAAATAAAGCAGCAAATCCTCACAATGCGAGAAGCTGGAACCAGATAATATTTGGTGTTTTTACTTGATGATTTACTTAAACAATTAATCAATTATCAAAAAAAACATTGCAGTTAATTTTCTGTCCATCAACTAATTGGTTATTTGACTAAATCGTACACACAGTGTTAGGGCTGTCAATGAATATTCTATGTGTGAAAAAAGAGACGTAACCACTTAAAAGATAGGTGAGTAGCCTACTCGCTCTCTTCCGAAGTTTGTACTTTTTAAACAGAAAACACACGTCTTATATTGTGATATTTACGGGAAATTACACACAATATAGCCAAGAGCAAGTAGGAAACTCTCAGCTCCCTGGCAATCTCCCTCCAGCCAACTCCATCAATCAGCTCTTCCTCGTCCGAAGTTCAGCTCAAAACAGCGCGTTTTGCAGCGCTGCATGCCTCAGTAGTTAGGACATGGTGTCATGGACATACATGCTTTAATGCGCAAAAATAGATTTTCGAATAGTTCGAACCTACGTGTTTTTTTAGAAAGAATATTGGAATGTCAGTTTTTGACAATTTTGACAGTCCTACACAGTGTAGAGATCTGTCCATGCATGTTAAGCATACTGTAGTCTATGTAGGAGTACTAAGTAAAAGGCGATGTATTTGTATTTGCTTTATTCTCTTAAAGATTAAAACAGTGATCAGTATTTATTCTTACACAAAATGAAATAACCAAAAGCCATAAATGTTTTAAATAAAGTAAGAACTGTTGTATTCTACAAGAATAAAACGGCTATTCCAGCTGTTTTTGATGTAGCACTATTAGATATCCTATCCTGGATGATTGAGGGACTGAGGGACTTTATAGACATACTGCTCTGTAATTTGTTTACAATCTTTGCTTCCTAATTCTGATCTAATTCTTGACTTTATCAAACTGAGCCTGCAGACTGATTAATTTCTCTCTGTCGGTCTTAACCAGACCGATTTCCCCCTTCCAGAGTTCATCATGGCTGCCGGCTTCTTCACGGTCCTCATTCTGGAGAGGATCGTCCTGAACTGTCGGGAGATGCGAGGGTCTCAGGAGGAGAGGGCGCCCCTGATAGCGGACAACAGAAACGGTCACGGACACGGACACGGCCATGGGACGAGCCCTGACCTGGAGGGCAGCGGCCACCACGTCCACGTTGACTTACAGGCTCACTCCCCCTTCCGCTCCTTCATGCTCTTCCTCACACTCTCGCTACACTCGGTTTTTGAGGGTCTCGCTATCGGCCTGCAGACCACGGAATCAAAGGTAAGAAGACATAAAGGGGTCCTGTGGAGTTTTCCTATAAACTAACAAATACACGTTTACATTCACCCAAATACATTCTGTGTATCGAGTGCATTTCCTTCCTCATAAAACATATGCAAAGCCGATTTCTTAAGTATTTTAAATCCAGCATTGTTGACATCCATGTTCACTAGCTTGCAGTTTTCTTCTTCCCTGCCTTTGTTGGCACTTTGCAGCATATCTTGATGTGTTACCACCAGCCTTAGATCAGTGGAATAATGTGACGGGGACCCATTCACAGCAAAACAGCTCCGTAGCGCTACTTAAGGTCTAAAACTCCAGAGGTTCCAGAGAATATACAGCATTTGTCATTTTCTCCACTTTCTCTAATTCTTATTTAAAGTTACCTCTCTGGTTCTTCAGGCTTTATTACATGTCATGCACTTTGTAAACATTTGTCTTAGAAAAGTGCAGCACACATAAAGTTGGTATCACAGTATTCTCATATAACCAGAAGAAAGCCAGGTTTCAGTTTACAGCTTCAGGACGCTTTGACGGGAAACTGTAATCTTGCGGTCATGAGAGTCAGATCTGCGTCTCCTGGTCACAAGACGAAGCCTAAGCAGTCTGAGCATATTATCAATTTTCCCTCAGGGCTTTTTCATCTACATGTAATTGTGCGTTTGTTATGTGTCTGTTCGGCTGGAAATTTACTTCACTACTTAGAAAAATAAACTTAAGACAGACAATAAAATATATATATATATATATATATTTGATTTAATTAGATTTATCCCTTCATCTTAAGATCTCATGTCCAAGGGGGACCTACTGTATGTACATAAATACATTTGTAACTGCATAATTGAAAATGACAACAAGATGCCAAAGAACAATAATATGACAATATATGTTAGAACAAAGGAAGAAATGATGAATTAGACCAGGCTGAGGTTGGGCCTGGGGTTGCTTTGTCCAACAAGCTACCAAAATGATTCACTGAGATTCAAAAATACAATGAACAAAATCTTATTTAATGAAAAGGATCAACTTATTATAACGTGCACAATATCATCAGGATAATCAACAGCGATCAAAAGAAAGTAGCAGCCAACAAAAAATACAGCGACCCACTCACTCTCTCTTCCCTCGCTCACCTAGTTGAACAACTGGTTATATTAACTATGAATGCCGCCCATATCCATGTGACCCAACTCACCCAACACATCACAATCACATAGTAATAAATGACAATATCACAAACACTAACCAATACCAATAATATAAACCATCACAAACCTTATTTACATTACTACAAAAGTCACTCCTTTCTGAATTCGTTCATGGCTCCTACAGACATCATTCAGGTAAAACAACTAGGATTAAAGACTGGGAATAAAAAACATATTCCTAAAAAGGCCCAAGTGTACCGTGCTGTGGGTCAAATGCAGGACAAGCATCCATTTAGTTGACCCGAGTCTTTCTGTATGAAAGGGGAGTCAGTTTATCGAGTAACTGCGGTGGGTTCATTTCTCACAGTGATGTGTTAGTGTCCTCAGGATGTGGTCGGTACACATTGGCATCACTCTTGGCTGTGGTTAGAGGTGCAAAAGAGTTTGGTGTTAATTTAATCAACAACATGAGCTGTGTGAGTTCATGTTAACTGCAGAAACTGAGGAAGTTGCCCATACACCACAGTGGGCTCCTTTTTGAATGTACTGATTCTTTTAAACACAGTCACTTATATTCAATAATCAGTTCCCCTCTGGAAGTGGGCGATATGGATACATCCTTTATTGCAGTATATCTAAGAATATGTTATTTTACATTTTGATACTGCTATATCTTATTATATCATACAATTTCTGGAAAATTAAATGACATCCATCCTTCCGTTTTCATCCGGTTATCAGTGGCCGGGTAGAGACGTCCCTCTCCCCAGCAGTTTTCCAGCTCTTCCTGGGGGACCCTGAGGTGTTCCCAGGCCAGGCGAGATATATAATCTCTCCAGAGTGTTCTGGGTCGACCCCGGGGCCTCTTACTAGTTTAGCATGCCTGGAAAACCTATAACGGGAGGCGTCCAGGAGGCATCCTGATCAGATGCCCGAGCCACCTCAACTGGCCCCTTTCCTAATATTACAAAACATATCAAACACACACTGTAGCTATCATGATACCAACAGTATAGCAAAAATCTCCAATTGTTGACATTTTGTTATTGTCTTGTGGTATATATTGTCATATTGCCCAATCCTATTTGCTCACTGAAATTCAACCCAGTCTTCATATACAAAATGATCCACCTTTACTGTTGTTTGTGTTTGTATAGAAGCTGTTAAAGGAGGTAGAAATAACCATAAAACCTCTCTGTTTCCTCCAGGTGTTAGAGATCTGCATCGCTATACTTGTCCACAAGAGCATCATAGTGTTCAGCCTGTCGGTGAAGCTGGTCCAGAGCGCCATTCGTCCGTTGTGGGTGGCTGCTTACATCGGTGTGTTCGCCATGATGTCGCCTATAGGCATCGCAATCGGCATCAGTGTGATGGAGGCTCAGCTAGCGGCCGGAGCGCTGATCCAGGCCATCCTGGAAGGGCTCGCCGCAGGGACGTTTATCTACATCACCTTTCTAGAGATCCTCCCGCATGAGCTCAACTCCCCCGGGCAGCAGCTCCTCAAGGTGCTCTTCATCCTGCTGGGCTTCAGCATCATGGCCGCTCTGACGTTTCTGGGCTGAGGCTGAGACCAGTCGTCGTCTCAGTTGTCAAAATGCGACCTGGACGCTTTGTGGCCGCTACTGCAGCTCACACAAACTTGACTTTTGTACAAAAAGACAAAGGTTGCGTTCCGAATCGCATACTTTTTCTTTTTACTTTAAGTACGTACTGAGCTGTCCTCACAAAGTACGTACTGTTGCATGCAGTATGCATACAATTGGGACATACTACTTCATCATAACATTGCGCCTTGAGCTTTGACCCTCTGTGCAGAGGATTGTGGGTCAGAATAGCCAGAAAAGCATGCTGGCTTGCATACTGCAAAATATGACTGGATGCAGTAGGACATCCTGGTATTTTGTATTATGTATTGGGAGATAGTAATGATTTTTTGTTCATACTAAATAGTACGTTAGTATGGGTATTAGAACACACAGAAACAGTCCTCAATAGAAAAGAGGAAGTAGGTTTCACTGCTGCACTGTTACACCCAACTGTGGAGTTTTTAATGTCAGAGGGAACATGACAACAGATGTGTTTTATTGCTTTCAATATACTTTAAAGGAGGAGTCCGGACGGTTTATGTATATATAATTTCTTTTTAAGAGGATTTTATGTGAAGAGGAACCACTCACTGCAATGATAACCTTATTGAAAGACTGAGAGACGCACAGGGGAAAGAAGAGTCCCCTCATTTATCACTAGCCTTGTTTTGAAACATGCTTTGGACCTGCAAACAAAAGCAGAGCCTCTGACCTTTGACATTATTGAGGAAACCACTGTAAACAAAGGGCCGTGCTGTATGTATAATCAATTCAATCATGTCAGTGTATCAGCACCACCAGATCTTGTTTACATTTTATTTTAAACTAATTCAAACGGCAAGCTTCCTCATTCCAAAAAGCACTGTTTGAAGTGTTTCATACAGTACGTTCTTTTACTGCACGCTCAGCTGGATGGTTGACATTAGTAACTTATTATTAATGGTAAATACTGGTATTTTAGTGCAATGCTTTTAGATGTAGTTTCCAGCATTAGGCTGCTTTTACTTCTCATTACAAGCTGGAATATCAACATTTCACACATTTGTCCAGTAAACTAGTGTAAATATAAAACTGACTTCCTGATGCCTTAAGACGTTGTATGCAAAAAACAAGAGAAAGGAGTGGCAATGATGACAAAATATGTGGGATTTCTTTTGATACTGTTTGCACTTTTCCAATAACGAATCAATGATTACCTCCACAAATGAGCGAGGCTAATTGCCTTTTAACAACCTACTATTTAAACAAGCTTAAACAAGCCTGTTATTTACATTATGTTGACCTTTGTCCCACTTTAGTCCAGTCTCTTCCAGCCACAAAATGCTGCTTTATTAAAACACTTTCTCCATGTGGTCTAGTTTTAGTTCTCTGTTTGGATTGTAGACAAATAAAGAAGCTTTAAATATCAGCACAAAGAGAAGTACAAGATAAAGAATTAATTCTGCAAACTGACACTTTATAATATTTTACTCGTGCACATACTTGTATTTGTGCAGCACATTGGGTTCATTCATTCAGCCAGTCAACAAGTATGTAAAGTCCATGTAGCTGTAAAATGTCTCTGTTTAGTCACAATTCATGTGACTAAATGTGACGCAATTCATTCATGTGATGGTCACATGGTAGAACAAATAACAGGAAGTTGGAAGGTACAGCTGGTTGGTTGTCAAGATAAATGTCAGTGTTTTGTCATTTAAAAGGAATGCCTCTGTTTTCACTTTGGTGTTGTTAATGTGCTTTCTGTCAGAATACCAACTGGTGCATTATAATGTGTAAAAAAATAATTTGTTTGTACGGTACAAAAACATCAACTGTCTTTTGCAAGTAGACCTTCATATATTGTTTGTGCCTTATGACTGTTGATCTCTTGAGAGAGACGACTTTGTTATCTATTATGTAAACTTGATCACAGTAAAGATGAAAAAGGAGTTTTCTGCCTTCTTGATTGTTGCGTGCAAAAGTTGTTTAATGTAGACATTCTTTAGATATAACTTCAGTTTACTCAAATTACTCTTTCAGGGATAATATTTGTATATTTAAAGTAAATGCTAAACAAATATGTATTGTATAATAAACATACTGTATATTAATCGGTGTCTAAGTGATATTAGGTAATCTGAATATACAGAAAGTACATTTAATTTTTTTTGTTGCACAATTTAAGAATACACAAACAGAACGAAAATAACATATTATACAGTGCAGGAAGAGGCAGGAAACCCACTGGACTTATTTGAAGCCTCCACCTAAATAATGTTACAATTTCACAATGTTATAGAGAACACATTATTAATATAAAATAACTTTGATTCACTTAATTACAGATTAATGGTGTCCCTAAATAGCAGTTAACTGTAATTAAGTGTAGTCAAGTACATGTTATATAGAGTACATTAAGTGTAGTATTAGTATGTCAGAAACAGCAGACTTTAGATACATTTATCATGAATGTAAATGTACTCTAACACGTAGGACAGTGTGTTAATCATTGGGGATAAAATGTGGTGTGATCCTCCTTTATGTGTTGGTGCCATGAGCCTATTGTTAGTATAGAGCACAATTTAATACCATATTTTAGTGTCTCTTCTTCTACTTCTAATCCAAAGAAATCTTGAATTAAATTACAGTATTACCTGAATGTTTCTGATGAGGGCAGATTGATGCAGATTACTGGAGCCACTAGGTGGAAGTGTAGATCCTCTGATTGATAGCCTCCCATCATAAGGACCGTCTTTCACAGTGGCACGATTAAAGGACGGGAACTTTAGGAATGTCTTTGCCACAGCCGGAGTATGACAGACAGACAGGGACAGTTCAATGATTTAAAGGACCAGTGTGTAGGATTTCGGGGGATCTATTGGCAGAAATGGAATATAATATTCAGAACTATGTTTCATTAGTGTATAATCAACTGAAAATAAGAATCATTGTGTTTTCCTTAGCTTAGAATGAGCTCTTCATATCTACATAGGGAGCGGGTCCTCTTCACGGAGTCCACCATGTTGCTCCGCCATGTTTTTACAGTAGCCCAGAGATATAAACTGGGAAAAAAAAATTTGGAAACTTGTGTTTGGTGGATTATTTCTCTGTTGTTACAATGCTAATGGTCATTGTATTTTACATAGTTGGAAAGCCTGTTTATTTACCTTCACAATGTTGTCCAACTTGTAAGGATCATGCATTTGTGGGATGAGCAGCACAGCTGATTATGCGGTTAGCGCCCAAGAAAAAGTTGCCAAAATGCTCTGCCAATGGTAAACAGTGTATATATAGAGAGTGAGAGAGAGCCTTTCGCATTTTTATGTTACCTCACGGCCACCAGAGGTTCTCCTACACGCTTGGAAAGGGAGGGTAAGCAGAGGGTTATAGAGTTGGTTCCAATCTGCAGCCTCACTGCTAGATGCCACTAAATCCTACATACTGGTCCTTTAATTAGGCTTACAGTGATCAAAAAGTCCAAACGACAGTGTGTCCAGCAGACAGGTAACAGACCGACAACAAGGACCTGCACAGCAATGATGAACTGGTTTATATGGACTGTGGCTGCCGAGTGATGAGGTTCAGGTGAAGAGGTGGGCGATGAAGGCCAGGCAGAGCTAATGAGGGAAATGACAACAGGTGTGCAGAGGTCTGGTGAGTGACAGGTGAAACTAATCAAGGAGGCGGGAAACACACACAAGGGCAGGAACTGAAATGACAGGAGAAGTCTTTCAAAATAAAACAGGAAACTATGAATACATGACAGGAAACAGAGAAAACATAACCTTAAAGCAGAGCAGATCATGACAATATTTAATTGATGCATGTTTTGGATTACTAATAAGACAATTTTAGAAGGTTTTGTAAGTTTTAAAAGCCCTTTGGCCTCCTCGCTTAATTTGCTCTTTTCACAGGAGATGTTTTGTCATGTCACAGTGGGAAAAGCAGAGGTGTAACTGATAAAGGTAATGACGAGCGACTTGGCTTACTGGGACACTTGGAGCCATCGTTAAAGTTCTTAGTGACACCTGTGCTTTCCCCACTATTAGACAAGTCAAAATGTCTGCTGTGAAAAACGCTGTGTGAAACAGCCCTGTGATTTTAAGTCCTTGTTTATGGAGGACGGAACCTGCCAAAATCAAAAATAAATGAATAAATGACTCAATAAATAAAAAAATAAATGTGCCATTAATTGTAGCAAAAAATAATATTAAAAATAAATGTAGCCATTTATTAGTTGATAAAATTGGACATAAATTGATATTTCTGTTGTAATTTGCTTCTTTATTTATTTATCTTTGTATTAATTCCCTTATTTATTTACTCATCTGTTTAATTTCCCCTTTTATACATTTCCATTCATTTTAAAATTTATTTCTTTATTTTTGCATTTATTTTTTTATTTTTTTACTTTTTAAAAAATAATACAAATAAATATATACATAAAAATGGAAAATGAAACAGAAAATTAAATAAATAAGGGAATTAATACAAAGACAGATAAATAAAGAAGCAAATTAGAACAGAAATATCAATTTATATCCCATTTTATCATGTGTATGGCTACATTTATTTTTAATATTACTTTTGCTACATTTAATGACATTTATTCATTTATTTTTTATTATGGTATGTTCCGTCCTCTATACTTGTCCTCAGACGTGAAACAGGCTAACACTAAAGTGGAAAAATTCAGCAGCACAGGTGTAATAATCAAGTAATTTAATTTTACTGACAAAGTGGTTTAGATCTGTAGATCTGTTTCAACCTGAATGCTCATCAATCATCTGATGAATAAACAATATTTGCTGCACTAATAAAGAACTTTCACCTCTGAAAACCTTCAAATTATAGATCACATGCAAAACAGTCTGTTTCATAATGTGGAGGAAATATTACTGTATGTATTAGTATTCATGCAGGTCTATTTGTTGGCTTGCAGGGTGACATAACTGGCAGGAATTCCTTCACATCAAAGAACTGTATAGCAGAGACTTGTCCAGCCACATGGAGGCCTTGTTAACCCCTGTTAGTGTTGGTGAGGGAAGAGGAGGTTATTCATGAGCGTCCACTAATGAGAGGAACAACGGCAGCGTACAGTAAGTCTGCCAGCTCTGGATGACAGAGGCCTCAGTGTGTGGAGGAGGGAGACCAAGCAGAGCCTCCAGCTTCAGTGTGGGATGGACGTTTCCTATGTTCACCCACAGCTCATTAACCTCCTCTATCAGCTCAGCGATGGCACTCAACTGTATTATTCTCCCCTTTTGCTCTCTCAAACATGATGCAGATTACGTCCTATAAACCTACACAAGCTCTGCTTTTTCATGGCATGCTTTATTGTCGGGTTGCACAATGTCAAGAGGGAAGAAAAGAAATGTGCAAACCATGCATGGTTGATCATTTAAAACGTTTCAGTTATGTAACCAATTATTTGATAAATGCACAATTCAGTTCAGTTCTTAGTATATTATAGTATAACCATATCTCTTAAACACTTGAGAGGCCTTAAAAAGGTTAAAGGATTTTTTTGTAATTTTGGGAAATCCGTTTATTCACTTTCTTGCAGAGTTAGATGAGAAAATTGATACCATCAATCTCATCCAACTCTCTGCAAAAGAGTGTATATATGTATAATCTGCAAGTGAAGCAAAAATATTATTCATATTATTCACTGCTGTAAGTAACAAAGATGGAGGCAATGAAGGTGGAAATATACAACCTACATGACAAATCATAAATCTCCAAATTATGAAAGCAAACATGATTCAATTGTTAAATACTATAATTAATGACTGGCACTAGAAGAGAGGCAAGTTGTCTGATGTTGAGCAATCATGGATAAATAATCTATAATCTGGGTCCCAAAACAAGCGGTTCCCTCTGATGAGGATTTCAAAGAATGTGCAGAGAGGAATGTGTAATGTGAAGCTGAAAGTGTGAGAGCTTCACAGGTGGTCGTCTCTCTCATATGATATATTCACAGAGTATCGAGCTCAAATCCCACCTTTCATGTCACATGTTCTGCAGTTAAATATCCAGTCAACATGATGTGAGGTAAATGAAGAAATGAAGAACATAAAAATTCACATCAACACTTTTAATTATGTATCTTCTCATTCTTTAGTTTCTCTTTGAGATGCAGTTATATTTGCTTATGTTTCAAAATAAAATTGTGTGACCAAAATGACCATCAGCCCAGAGTATGGTGGCCCAGAGGTGCAAAACACAACAACAAAATAGTTGTTTGTGTGTATGTGTTTGCTAAAATGTTGTGTTTTCTATTTATTGCTCATTTGTTTTCTCTAATTTTGTTGTGTTTTTAAAAATGCCATTTTATTTTATTTTTTTGTTGCCGTGTTTTCTGCTTTGGTCATTTGTTAAGGATTTTTCTGATTTTTTTTTATACCTAAATTAATAAGTTTAGTGTTTTTTCTGCAGTGTCTTATTTTTTTTTAGCTACAGTGTGTAGGATTTGGCGTCATCTAGTGGTGTGGTTGCAGATTGCAACCAACTGAGTACCCCTCCGCTCACTCCTCCCTTTCTAAGACTGCGGTAACGTGAGCCGCCTTGCTCAGAGGCCATCTTTACCATAGTAACACTACTACGTCAGACGGCGGCTGTTTTGCACTCTGCGGCTCACGGTACCACAATTTCACAAGCGCGCCAGAGAACTATGGTGGCCTTCAGGTAACGTAAAAAGAGCCAGTGTTTGGTTTGTCCGTTCTGGGCTACTGTAGAACATGGCAGACTCCTTGAAGAGGACCCTCTTCCTATGTAGATATGAAGCGCTTTATCCAAGCTAACGAAAACACAACGATTCATAGTTTCAGGTTATTATACACTAATGAAAACATAGTTATGAATATTATATTCCATTTCTGCTAATAGATCCCCTGAAATGTGAAACACTGGTCCTTTAATGTGTTTTGTCCTGCACCTCTCAGGACCCCTGTAGCACCAGAGTGATGGTCCAGACCCGCCTGCCTCTCCTCCTCCATCCCAGCTCCACCTTCACTCTGCACTTTACATCATGTAGATTAGCCCCTCATTGTAATCCACGGTGTCATTGTAATCCTACTTTGAGTGACATTTTCAATAACTCCTCCCCTCCTGATCCTCTCTCCTCTTGTTGTCTCCTCTGCCAGTCCGTCTACTCCTCTCATCCCGTCTGCTTCAAGGTAAGGCTGCTCTGCTCTTTAGTTATAATAACCCTCACATAGATCAGGAAATACACATGAATGATGAGCACTATGAGGATATTATTGGTATTATTTAGTGTGATGATTCAATAAAACAAAACCAGATACTTGTTTTCATTGGATGTTGAATGACAGATAACTTACACCAAGATTTTACATGTAATTGGTTGCACGTCTGGCATTCTAAGTGGCGGATTAACACACTCACAGAGGAGCTACAGGGCATCTGTGACTTTAAATCAACATCAGTATTCGGCTTTATGAGATACTAAATTAACATTATTTGGCCAAATATGTGTTTTGTTTGTTGTTGTTTTGATTGGTTTGGATGAGTTTGCTTGATAAGTAATACTGTGTACTTTCAATGTACCAGTCAATGATTTTAGATATACTGAGTGCAGTCCCAGTTTGTGTCTCTCATTACCTTTACATTCAAGTCACAGAGGTAAGCATTTGATTTTACAAAAAATAAATACCTAGTGATCACTGAAAACCCCAAATGGTTGTTTTATAACACTAACGTCTGTACTGAAGGTATTTCCAAAATGCCCAAAGTCTCTTCTAACAACCTGGATGTAAAAATATTATTTTTTTTCACAATAAAAAATATTAAGTTGCACCTCTGTTTCCTAATCCAAACAAAGATGGGAGCCAGAAATGGCATGTCTTCTTGCTCAATTTGTACATAATCTGTGCATAACATTATTTTGTGTTTTATAAAAAGAGTCATAACCTTGAGAAACGAGTCAAAAATATTTTCAAAATATTTTTTCTTCTGGACAGCAGCACGTTTTATTTAACAATCTTCTGGGAGTTTCAAATATCACCAGACATTTATTTAGCAAAATATTCCAATGTAATGGTAACAGGCTACATGTGTAACAAACTGGGGCTAGATTGGGTAATACAGTTTTATGGGAGAGTAGTGGTCAGTAGATATCTGCTGTATTATGTCAGTCTTACTTAAGAGGATGTCTGCTCCACTGCTAAGAAAAAACCCTATGACACCACCTGTGTATCATTTATGTATATTTTGTATTATATAAATAACTGAATTAATGCATTTCTGATCCCATGGCCTCTTCTTAACAAACTCTAATATGAACAAACTGAATGTCTGGACTGTGTTTGTGCCGATTCTTCTTTCTTCACAGTGTTAGTGAAGCTGCTTTGAGACGCTGCAACCATGGCTGCTGTAAGTTTCACTACTCTGCACCAAATCAAGAGCACTTGAGTGTCTCTTTGTCTGTGTTTAAGCCAGTTTGTCAGTGTCTGGCCTCACTTCACTTCAGTGCTTTGGTGCTCCTGGGTTAAAAGCATCAGCTGTTGGAGGTTTGACTGTCAGCGCATGATGTTATTGTGCCAGTAGATGCTGGCTCTGGGATGGACCCTTAAGCTGTTTTTAAGAAGTGGCTTTAGAAGTCCTTTCTGTAATCATGTGAAGCAGATTAACGAGCCGGGCACTGGTGTGCATCGTTTGGGGGTCTGCTCCGGCTCACATTGGGTCATTGTAATGAGCTGCCATTGAAGTATTCAGTCAGGAAATCTAAAAAAAACTGCAACTATGAGGCTTAAAACAGTGATGTTAAAGACAAACATAAAGGAGGATTTCAACCAAATTGGTTTGTTAGTGAAAGGCAATGACTGATAATAACCTGCATATGATCTTTTCTTTTCTTTTTCACATTCATCTTTATGCAGACTGGATCTTTCCGTATGGTATCAGAGGATGAGCAGGCCATGAGGTCTAAGCTGGAGCATTTGACAGTGAAGGATCATGGGCCGGTGTTTGGGCCGTGCCACAAACTGCCTGGACACACCGTGCAAAAGGTAAAAAATATATATATATATATAAAGATAATTTCAAATCAGAAGCCAAGTCCACATTGTTCATTTTTGTCCCTGCAGGCCCCAACGTTTGTCTGATGTGTTTTTCGTTTGTCCTCCAGGCGAAGGATGAGCTGAGTGAGACGGAGGAGAGCCGGGCGTCGTCACTGAAGGACCTGCGGGCCGTGATGAAGGAGAGAGCAGCGGAGGGAGACGACCTGGCCAAGCTGGTGCTGGAGCGCTTCGGTGACAAACCGGACTCTCTGCTGCTGCGCTTCCTCAGAGCTCGCAAGTTTGAGGTTGTCAGAGCCCACGAGCTCATGAAGGGTCAGTAGTTAGTATACTGTTTCATTTCTATTGCAAGCTGAGATATCAAAAGTGATTTTTTTTTTCTTTGTTTCAGTTTCTGCAGACATTTTCCAATAGCTTCAGTAATTGAGGGCGAGAGCTCTTTTGTGCTCCCGGTTTGCACGAATCCTGTCCTCCACTGAGACAGGGCGGCATGTGTTCATTAATTGGATGCTTCTGAGTCTTCCCTGACAAAGCCCTCCTTTGTGTCCAAATAGGACAGCAAGTTTACTTTACTTGTGAACCCACAGTGTTCTCCTGGGAACTCCACAGCGCATGCACTGATTGTGTCGGTCTGGGAGATGAGATTAAAAAGTAGAGTGGTTTGACACTTCTACAGTATGAGAAGATAACATGCTTATGACTTGCTTATTGTTTGTGTGCTTAGGACTCATTGTAAAACTGTATTTGTGATTGTACAAACAGAAACTCACAAACAGACTAAATGAATTTGCAATTATGCAAAGTTTAACCTTCAATCAGCAAACTTTCAGACAAATAACCTGCATGTAAAACTCCCATCACCCCGAATTTATAATCTAAGCTTTAGTCTAATACTCTAAACTAGAGCTGGGCGATATGGTCATAATCTTCTATCACCATATACTGTAGGTGATTTCATATCTCAATAATAACAATGTATATCACGATATAGCACGTTTTCTGGTAGTTCAATATATAAATAGACTATATGAAATAACCACATGGTAAAGCCTATTTCTGTATATTCCTATGTGAATTAATTACTTGACAAATGAAAAGTATTTTCTCATTTAATTAAGAACTTATGTGCAAAATGACCATAACAGTGGCATGTGAAATTATAGTGAAATTAAATAATAAATATTTAGTTTGTTTTCCTACGAATATCCAGCAACACGTGTCAATTTCCGCTCGTTACATGCATACAGTCTTTTTAAAATAAACTTCCAGAAACAACTTGGTTAGGTTTAGGCAACAAAACTACTTAGTAAGGTTTAGGAAAAGATCGTGGTTTGGCTTAAAATAACACTGGAAGTGGCGTTACCTAAGTACGTAAGTTACGTGACAAATAAATGAACGTTGACTTCTGGTTTCACACGGGATACGACGCCGGTCTCCTGGGTGAAAGTCCATTAAATTTAACAATTTAAGTGGATTACATACGAATTGATTTTGTGGGATACACACGAATTACAGTGCATTACTTGTAGTAGGTATAGCTATGAACAGTGTATGAGAACAGTCAGACTGTTTACATGCATGCACACAAATACAGAGTAATCCAATTAAGACAAGAGTTTGGTCCGATTTTCTGAGAAATTTTAGTTATTATGTGCTATTACTAATTTAGACAGCATAATTGTGTATCATGATATCTCGATGTATGATTTTCTGATGGTACGATTCCATTGAAAGACGATATATTATCATGTAAGGGATAATGTACAGCGAGCCGGTCATTGTTGTGAAAGAATCCCCGACATGGCGGTGCAGCATCGCCCTGAAGGGGATTCTTTCAGAAATTACAGACTGCAGAATGCCGTGATTGACCAATCAGAATCGAGTATTCAACACAGCCGTGTAATAAATTTAATTATCGTCCAGCCCTACTGTAAACCTACTTTACTGCTGTAAATGTAAACTGTAACCACAGACTCTACCTGAATCTCTAGCTCAAAAATAATCCAGAATTCACTTGGCCAGGGCCAACAAACATAGTTTTAGTTTGTTTGTTTTTTGTCTTTCTATTTCTGTGAGAATATTTGGTCCCCACAAAGGCATGAGAACAAAAAACACACACGCACACACACATTCATGAATGTAGAGAAGCAGGACTTGTTAGTGTGAGAGGGGAATGTGATGTGAACGTGAACTTGTTTCGTGGGGTTAATTGCTGCTTATGAGTAAAACACTGAACACACGTACAATACACACACTCTGGGTTAATTGGTGCCTCGGTATGAAGAGGCTTACAGCAGCACTGTAGATACACAGTGGTGTCATTGTGTTTGGCACATCAACAACCTGCACCGAACACTCATACTGTACACAAAGAGTTTGTGACCCATTAATGCCTGATAAGAGAATGCAGCTCATCTTTTAGTTGTGATGTGTGTGTGTGTGTGTGTTGGGTGTCCTCTAGGTTATGTGCGCTTCAGGAAGGAGTATCCCGAGCTGTTCGAGAACCTGACGCCGGAGGCGGTCCGCAGCACCATTGAGGCGGGTTACCCTGTGGTTCTGCCCAGCAGGGACAAGTACGGCCGCGTAGTGCTGCTCTTCAACATCGAGAACTGGGACCTGGAGGAGATCACATTCGATGAGGTAGAGCCGTAAAGCAACGTCAAAGAGCACAGCTGCAAATTACTCAGTATTTGTTAATAAAGTAAGTCTTTGTGTGTCAAAGATCTTAAGAGCGTACTGTGTGATCCTGGAGAAGCTGCTGGAGAATGAAGAAACCCAGATTAACGGCTTTGTCCTGATTGAGAATTTCAAGGGCTTCACCATGCAGCACGCCTCGGGAATAAAGCCGGCTGAGCTCAAGAAGATGGTGGACATGCTGCAGGTCAGAATCATAGACTGGATATACGATACGATACGATACGATACAACTTTATTGTCAGTTTGCATATAAAGATGGACGACTTGACAGCTCCCCAAAAGTGAAGCCAAAACATCTTGATCGCCCCCTGGTGGCTGGCTGCAGTATAGCTCATAAATCCCAGCCCCTCCATGTTAGTGGATGGGACATGGGACAAAATAAAAAGTGAAAGTGCACATCTAATACATTTTGGGTAGTTCTTATCACGCTGGTGTATGTTCAAGTGTTAATTTTTCTTATAAGTTTGGTTTTAATTAGTTAAATGATGCTATAAAAAGGGGGTGAGACGTCATGATTGACAGCTGCTCTGAGTGAAGTAGTCGCAGCTGGAGGCTCGGGAATTGTACGAGAGGAGATGTAACTTTATCTTTCCTTAACCGTCACGAGTCTGTGTAATAGAATACATCAAAAATGTAGATATAGAGATATTCTGGTTAGTTGTTGTGTCTTTCTAACGAAACAGCTACTGTGGCTGCTACGTTAGCTCGGCAGAGTGTGTAGGCGGGACCTCGATACCGCGGCTCCACCACTACTACTACTACTACTACCACTACTGTGCAGACTCTGGTTCCAAATGATGTCAAAACCTCAAGATGGCAGCTCCAATATCCGGGATATTTTGGCTTCACTTTTGTACAGTAGGAGAAAGTGGAGACACGTTGCCCATCTATATACTGGATATACACTCTATGGTCAGAACAGACTCGAACAGGAAAAGATGAGAATTTCTTGATGAGCAACCTCAGAATTGGTTTTCCAAATCGTTTGTGTGTTTTTGTGCAGGACTCTTTCCCTGCCCGTTTCAAGGCGGTCCACGTTACCCACCAGCCCTGGTACTTCACCACCACGTACAACGTGGTCAAACCGTTCATGAAGAGCAAGCTGCTGGAGAGGGTAACGATGGAGGACTATCAACCCTTTAATCCAAACATTCACTTTTGTCATTCAATTTGCATCTCCTCTGAATAATCTCCATAACTTCCCCCAGGTCTTTGTTCACGGTGACGAGCTGAACAATTACATCAAAGAATTCGACGCAGACATCCTTCCGTCAGATTTTGATGGGAAAGCCTCCGTCACAGACTGCCAGGCCATCGCCACCAAGCTTTTTGGCTCTGAAGACACCGCTCTCTGAAAGAACCTCCCATTTCAAACCCAAGAGTTATAGTGTCCTTCGCCCCTAGATGCTTCTTTTGTGATCAGATCAGGTCTATTGTGAAGCTAGGTTGACATTTTTGTATTATTATTCAGGCAGTTCCTACGTTGGCAAAAAGAAGTATCTAGAGTTAGGAGCAGGGGATGGTTTACAAATGAGTATGGTGATATAAATGGGAAAGAAAAAGGATGTTTAGATGTTAAAGAGAGAATTATTGATGGTAAATATTTGTTGTTTTACAGCGCTGACAGTCATTATTACTTTACAAGCAGAGGGAAAACCAGAGAGTTGATAATGTGAGTCAGTTTGGTTTGAATTATTCGCCTTAAGAATGAATTTCACATCACACAGAGCAGCCTTAAGCCTCCGATCCTGTCAGTGGAATGAGAACAGAAGTGTCTCACAGTCTCAGGGGTTTAGAACGATATGAAGAGGGATCATGATAATGGATTAATGGATACGCCTGCATTTGATGATTGTTTCAGGAGCAGCAGCCTCCTGATGCGGTGCCACATAGAAACAGTTCTTTGTCTCAACAGCCTTGTTGAAGTTGTGACTCTCAGATGCCTGATGTACCACAAACATCCAGTCTGCTATTTGAACTGGATTGGGAAACTTTCAATTAAATTGAGCTTTTTGTGCCTGTAGTTTTATATGAATTGTCTTTTTTTATCATTTGCCTTCCTGTTATTTCACTTAACCTGATGGGTGTTTCAGAATGCAAGATTAAGAAGTTAAACTATGAAATCAAGTTTATTTTCAGCTAATTCTGTTTCATAAAGGAGATTTAAAAGGGTCTGATTTAAGTTACCATGGAAACCTATCCCTCCAGACCAGTGGTGGAAGAAGCACTCAGATATTTTATCTTTTTATTTATACTTTTACTTAATACTCTTGTTTCAAGCAAGCATTATTTATATAGCAGATTTTGTTCCAGGTGGAAGCACAATGTGCTACATGTAAAAGTCCTACATTCAAAATCTAAGCATAAATACAAAAGTATAAGCATCGAATAGTATACTTAAAGTACCAAAAGTAAAAGTATTGCAGAATGGCCCATTTCAGAATAATGTGTATTATTTAAATGGATTATAATCAATAGTAGATCAATGCATGTATCACTTTGAAGTTGCAGCTGGTAAAGGTGGAGCTGATTTTAATTACTTTATATCCCGCTGTGTAGCTTAATCTATAATAATTATCATATTTGATTTGTTGATAATGTTTTGTAATAATAATCTGTAAAGTAACTGGTAACTAAATTTATCACATAAGTGTAGTTGAGTAAAAAGAAGAATATTCGCCACTGAAATGTGGAGTAGAAGTATAAAGTGGCAGAAAATGGAAATACAGTGTAAAGTATTTGAGTAAATATACTTACTTACCTTCCACCACTGCTCAAGACTTCCATGTGGTCCTGTTCAGGCGGTGTTACAGTCAACCTGGCGGACTGAAACACAGCGTTTAAGTTCCACCCTGAAGGTTGCTTTTACAATCTGCACTGTGAACATGAGTCAGTTTGCACTTCATGTCAAATATTCCACATAAAATTAAGAAACAAGTTAAACTCATGGCTGTAACCTCAAAGTAAGTAACATTAACCATTTGTTCCTCTTTAAATGTCACTTACATAAAATTAAAGAAACAGATAGTTTATTAAAAATGCATGCAGGGCAGACATCCAATGTGAATGTATGAAACTGTTATGTCACCAGTGGTAGAAAGTAACTAAGAACATTTACTGAAGTTCTTTACACAGTTTATGCTACTTTATACTTGTACTCCACTACATTTATTTGACACTTCTTTACAGATTAAGATTTTACATGAAAACTATAAAATGTATCAAGACTAAGATTAAACCAGTCGTTTCTAACCTTTTTGGCTTGTGACCTCTTATAAAAAAGCAGTGTGTAGTTGGGGCCCCTTGTTGCATTTCAGACGTGTAGGAGTTGTTAGCATACAGTTTCATTTCAATAACTGTTTGAGGTAAAATGATCTGATATTTCACAAAAAAAGCAAAAATTTTATTCAAAATCCCAAAAATTAAAACAAATTTGTGTAGCAGAACTTTGTGTTTTCTTCTTACCCGCCCCGTTGATCATCTCATGACCACTGAGATCCATCTTGTGACCCTTTGGAGTAGCCCGAACCGGAGATTGGGAATCATTGTACTAAACTACCTAACTGTATATAAAGTAGATAAAACTAACTCCACCTCGACCCGCTACAACAGAAAAATGCTGCTTACAGATTAATGCATCAGTATTAATCTAATAATAATAATATATCACTCACAGGGCTGAAACAAGTACTTTTACTTTGATACTTTAAATACATTTTGCTGATAATACTTTTACTTTAAGTAAGATTTTGAATACAGGACTTTTACTTATATTGGAGTATTTTACATTGTTATGGTAGTACATTTAGTTAAGTAAATGATCCGAAGTCTGTATGTCACTTGAGCTAACAGCTAGAGTTATACAGTGGGGGAAATATTAAGAGTTTACTATGTGTTCACCACAAGGGGGCTCAACTGTATCATAAATTAAATGTACAAATTCTGCAAATCCCATCCTTTAATTATAGGATTAATAGACAAAATATTCACCATGTTAGCTATAAACCTTGATATTAACAAACCTACAACTTCTTCTTCTAAAACATTTGTGCTCAAGATGTTAAAAAAACAACAAACAAAAAAACAACGGTGTTTTACTGAATTTTATTTATTAATTCTATTAATAAATATATATATATATATATATATATATATATAATTGGCAAGTAAAGAGAAATTGAAACGTTTTTTTCTTTTGAGAAAATAATTTATTTTGGAACACAATAACCATATTTCCTCACATAATTAGATCACGCACACCACTGGTTTTCTTCAACAAAAACACCCAGTGTTCAATATCAGAGTACATCATGTTGTGTGACTATGTGTCTTCTAGTCGTCGTCACATTTCCCTTAACCGTCAAAATGGTTGTAAACACTAAATTAAAGCTGTATAATGGTTACTGTGGGTCGACTCATTGTGGGCTCTCATCATCCACTTGTTTGGGCTGTTAAGATTTCAAATAAAAAATTATTTTAGAAGAACACCGAGTGAGGTTCATCTCAATCCAAGGCGTATTATTTGATCCATTGACATTTAAAGTCAGAGATTTTTATATTTGAATTATTCAGTTTCCAAGCAATTAAACATGAGCCCACAATCCTGGAAAGAAACATGATGCTTGAAGCACTGGGGTTAGGTTAAATACACAGGAGCACATTCTCATATCAACACAGTAAAACAACATTTCAGATCCCACACTCCATGAAGAAAATGATCTTATGACATGTTTTGGTCGAACATACTTTGACGCCGTTTCCTGTCAAATTGAAATGAGAAGAGAATCCCTCCTGGTTGGTTATTGCCTTTATTTTTCACACCTATTCCCTCATCAATATGTCAATATACACTATCTTTATATATTTCTCTAGCTTTTTCATTGTTAAAGTGAAGACGTTTTGGTTTTTGTCAATCAGAGGTGGTGACAGTACACGGTATGTTTACTCATCAACACTCACGCTCTGATGCATTTGCACAAACAAAGAACACAAGAAGTCATAAAAACAGTACAAAATACAAAGAAAAAATACCCCAAATAATCGACTAGAAAAAAATACATCCAAATAATACATCCAAACCTGCATTTTTGTGCAAAGTTGGGGGGAGGCAAACATCTTAAAAAGAACACAAATGGCTCTTACTGCAGGAACTGGGTTTGTGCTGGTCTCATCAATATTCCTCTTATGAGACAGAATAAACCCAAACCACAGCTGGTTTACTTGAAATGAGAGCTGTGGACAGAGTGAACCATGAACCATGAATATAACCTCACTGCAGGTGAATGACAGAATGTTTTTGCAGTTGTAGTTTGCTCTCTAAGACAACAGATGGCGACAGTGATTTGTGTTTTGAATGATGCCGGATGATTGCAAAGAAAGAAGGTGGCAGCTCAGACAGACACATCTACACTTCTCAGTTTGGGATGCACCGACCCAAACACTTTAAATCAATCGGGTATCTGCCATGATGTCACTGATCCACATTAAAGAGGACCTATTATGCTTATTTTCAGGTTCAAACTTGGTATTTTGGGTTTCTACAAGAACATGTTTACATGCTTTAATGTTCAAAAAACGCTTTATTTTTCTCATATCGGCTGTGCTGCAGCACCTCTTTTCACCCTCTGTCTGAAACGCTCTGTTTGAGCTCGTGTCCCGCCTCCCGAAAAGCCCAGTCTGCTCTGATTGGTCAGCTGGCCCTCTGTTTTGATTGGTCGACCAAACCCAACTCTTCGGACTCTGCTCCAGCTCCGCTCTAACTAGCTTTGTTGGAGGTGGTGCCAAACTAGCCGCTAGGCAGGTATTATGCAAATGTGTTGACATCACCACGTTACAGAAGAAAAGGCGGGACTTCAAGCGAGGCATTTCAGGCAGTTCAGGAGCAGTGTTTCTGTGGGGGAGCGTAACTCCTTTGGCCTGGACTTTGGGCTTTGTAACTTTGCAGAACTTTTACATGCACAAAAAACTATATAACACATTAAAGGAAAGGGGAAAAGGACAAAAGAATAATAGGTCCTCTTTAAATACAGTTTCATTACCTCAGCCAAGGAGGTTATGCTTTCGGTTCGGTTTGTTTGTTCGTTTGTCAGCAGGATTATGGAAAAACTACTGGACCATTTTTTTATCAAACTTGGTGGAAGGGTGTAACATGGGCTAACGAAGAACCCATAACATTTTGGAGCGGATACGAATCACGGGGCGGATATACTAATTATTTTTCACTTTTATTAATATTGTAAGATACAGTAGGTCATTTGGCTTTGGTGGAGGTCTGTGCTCTCTGAGCGCACATCTAGTAGTCAACGTCAATATAATATGTAGTGTTTCTACTTTCAGTTTCATTAATTGAGTCACGGTGGATTGCTGACTTACTGCCACGGCAATCCCTGCACTCATTTTATTTTACAGTACATAAAAATGATTGAGTTCCACTCAGTGAGGTGTACAGATTTTAAATGTGTGAAAAAGAGGGCACCGGTATCCGATCGGTGCTTGGTATTGGCAGATACCCCGAGTTGAGAGGGATGAAGTTGGATCGGTGAATCCCTCTTTTTAATATTAGCCAAGCCAGTGAGATTAATACCTGGATTTCATAGTATTTGCACAGAATAATTCCCAACAAAGGAGGTTCAATTTATGCCAATTACATCTAAAAAACAAAAACAAAAAAGTCTCCATGAACAGTGGTCGTGAAAATGTCCTTGAACCAAAGAACAACCAATTTTATTCCGGTAGTGATCAGAATAACTATTACAGTACTATATAACCCAAGCTACTATTTCGAAGGTCAAGAGTGAACTTCAATGCTCAGGTTAATTATTCTTCAGTCATAAAGTGACAGTCATTGCGACCAACGGACACATGGACGAATAGAAATTGTCTTGACATGCCTAACTTCCTGCAAACCTCAAACAAACACTACAACGTGCAAATACTATCAAACGCAGGTCTTATAAGAAACAAACTGTGGCCAAAACAGCTTAACATGATGTGCTGCTGTCAATTCATCATTTCAAACCATCCATCTGTCTCATCACAGTGTTCAGATTACTTGGCTGGACTCTGCCTTGGAAGAAGCTTCCTATAAGCCCTTAAACAAGGTTCGCAATTAGATTCAGGTTTTGAAAAGTCCACAGGTCCCATTATTGCAGTAGGATTTCATCAAGACACGTTTCAGATAGATTTCCACAAACGCTCAGCCCAGTCAAGAAAATAAGAAAAGCTTTTCAATGCAGTCTTTGCAACAAAAATATTCCCTTGCTTTAAAATCTGTCTCTTCTTTCTTGCATGCAGTGTTCTCCATCTAATTATACAACATAATCTCCAGTATGATTACTAGTAGTACAAACAATCCACTAAAATAAACATTTGGTTTAGCGTTGGTATCCTCTGCCCTCCTACTCATCACACCTCACAGCTCAGATTAGAAAGAGAAAATCTGCTTCACACTGCTGAACTTTCCCTTCTTAACAAGGACCGCATGGTCCGATCAGTCCACAACACAGAATATCATCTGCTGGAAAAAGTAAAAGTGTACTGAGATGTTTGTGAAGGATGTCAGAGTCTGGACCTGCAGCTGATCAAAGGCAGACGAAAGAGTAAGAGGGCTCAAAGAGAAACACAGGGAACATTTGAGTCATCTAACTTTTCGTTATCATCTTCGCTCCCTCAAGGTCTTACTCTTGATCACAAGGAGAGCTAAACCATCAATAATAGGGATGCACCGATTGCAAATTATGGACTGATACCGATGTTTAAAATAAAAATTTGGCCGATAGCCGATGTTTTGTTGTTGTTTATTTTGTTGTTATTTAATTCCCTTTTGGTGCCAGGGAAACAAAGACATCATTATAGAAAAAATAACTGAACCGTCTTCAGTCTTAAAGTCAGTCAGTCCTTCATTCATATCTTGAATGAGCACAAATTTATGAAACAAACTTTAAAATAACCTTTTCACGTGAAAAATAACTGCTCCAAAAGCCCCTTAAGCCTTTATATAGCGACCTACTCAATAAGAGGAATTTGTTTTTCAGTACTTATCCTAAAAAAACAAAAACATTTTGTGAAACATAAATTAAATGTAATTAAATCAGCAGCTAACAACACAACATTTAGCCGGCACAAAGTTAATGCCACACATAAACATCGGCCACTGTCATCGATGAATGTCACCTTATTTGCCGAAAGGCCGATACCGATGTTCGGCCGATAAATCGGTGCATCCCCAATCAATAATCTCCATACCTGCTCTTCAACTAATGACGAGGAAAAAAGTGGGTAAAAGATTGTGTCATACAGGGTGTAAAGTGCACTGAATCAAAGTGATAAAATGCGACCGTGGGAATGTGCATGGATCCCCTGTGGGGTTGATCCCTGGTCATGTCTGGTAAGCACTGAACACTTTTCATTTCAAGTGCAAAGCGCAGGTGCCCAAAGGATGTTATGAGCTGGAAATAATGTGTAAAATCCCACCTTAATACTTAATTTTTCTACTGTACATTTTCTACAAACAATGGAACAACAGATCACCCAAAAGAACAGACATTAGAAGGGCTGATAGGCCATGAAAGGGAATCTGGATCACACCTACCAAACACAAAGATCACATGCTCCGTCACGGGTCTTTAACTCTCGGTCTACACAGGCGCACACACACACACACACACACACACACACTACATCTGTGAGTTACATACACACATACATACTACAAAGACGCTGTGTTGGTTAAGACAGCAGACTAGGCTATATGGCCTTGGCGGTGATTAGCAGTGAGCTTCTTACGGGTGCAGTAAATGGGCACCGACTGCAGCACAGTCCTTGACTACTGTAATAGGAGGCTTCTTGTGTGCTCTTGTTTTTCACTGGACTACTCTAAAGTGGTGCTCTCACTTTACCTTTTAATGCCAGCTTGACTTTGTCATATTTGGTCAACGCCTCCCATTAGTCAAGGATCACTGTGGTGTTTGTGAAGAGAAACAAAATGTTCCTGCTCTGAATTCAAAGTCTTCGCAACGGAGAAAGAGCACAAAGGCAGTTAGTTGTTTTTGTTCCTTCACGTACTGTAAGGTGATTGTGATTACGAAGGGGGAACGGTGGTGAAGGCGTGGAGAAGTGTGGGTCGGGAGCGGTGAGTAGCACCAGAGGAGAAGGCAGAGAAGAGAGAGCAGTTTAAGGTTTAGTTCAGGTGTCTCCTCAGTGCTGGGGCAGAGGTGTTGGAGAGGGTGAGAGGGAAGAGAAAGAGACATA
The DNA here is from genome assembly GCF_015220745.1 of Sebastes umbrosus. Classification (NCBI taxonomy): domain Eukaryota; kingdom Metazoa; phylum Chordata; class Actinopteri; order Perciformes; family Sebastidae; genus Sebastes; species Sebastes umbrosus. Next base: position 31,753,091 of record NC_051270.1, on the reverse strand, counting down.
CAGAGGTTTACGCTTTTTCCTCTGCGCAGGTGCTCTCACTCAGGTGGCCACTTTGGCACGGCGGTTTCTGTTTCTCCCACTGGCACATGGCGTTGGCGTAGCCCACAATCACTTTGTCCATCCAGGTGAGGGGCTGGGGGAAGAGCACCGCGCCCTCGAAGAAGCCCAGATGGCCTCCGTGTAGCGTCAGGGAAAAGATCACGTTGGGCTTCTTTGCTAAAGGATGACACAACAGCACGTAATAATTAGAATTCTGGACTCTGCACGGTGTGTAATCATCAGTATCTGAAAACCAACACTGGACACATGTCCACATATGGGTTTGCCAGGGATTATTTCATGCCGGTTAGAGATAGCAGGGGTGTGTTTGCATGGTCAGACAGATAAAAACATGACTCACGCTTCTGGCAGGTATGTTAAGGCGGTCACTATCGCAGCAGAAAGTTATATAAAGTGAAACCAGAAAAACTACTGAGACTGAAAAAAACACTACTTCTCTGTTGAATAAAGCCAAATTAGGCTCTGAATGGTTAACTTAGTTCTTCCAATGTGTAACTTGTAGGTGATTTATAGGATACACTTGACTGACAGCTCTCTCAGGCTGTCAAACTCAGCCTTATGCTTGCTTGGCTGCCACAATACGGCCAACAATATGTGGACACACCTGTTCATGCCTTTGTGTACAAAACAAGGTCCATAAAGAAAATTTGTTTTTAAGTTTGCTGTGGAAGAACTTGACTGATCTGCAGAACCCTGACACTCAACCCCATCAATCTCTTTTAGGTTGAACTTGAACACATATCAAACAACATCAGCGTTGGAGCCAGTGAGCAACCGCTGGGTGTGAAAAGTGAAGCCAATGCTGAAGTGCCTTAAATTCTCTCTAACAGCCAGCAGGGCGACTCCTATGGTTGCAAAAACAAGTCTGATTGTATAGAAGTCAATGAGAAATGAGCCTACTTCTCGCTTGTTTTATTACCTCAGTAAACATTGTAAACATGAGTTTATTTCAAATCAATTTATTTTTATATAGCGTCAAATCATAACAGAAGTTATCTCGAGGCGCTTTTTATATAGAGCAGGTCTAGACCGTACTCTGTAAAATGATTTATGGTCTCAATCGCTAGTTTCAAGTCTTCTTCAATACAGCATGATGTTCATTTAGTAAATGATGGTCCCATTTAGAGTCAAATAGACCATAAAGCAGGGGATGTTTTAGGGCATGGCTACCATGCGATTGATAGGTCGCTACCCCAGCATTCTGGGTGTTGGCAAAAATGCCAAACTCAAGGTTTCAAAACGGCAGTCCACAAACCAATTGGTGACATCACGGTGACTACGTTCACTTCTTATATACAGTCTATCGTTGGACCTCATTATATTAACACTCTTGTGGCTGAATGAGAGAATATCCCTGCTGCCAAAATGTTGTGGAGAGCGTGTGGAGGCTAGTATTGCAGCACGTTAATGCACATAGTGTACGCATTGACAACTGACAAGACAGGTTTGAGTGCTACACCTACACAACAAGTTTTGAAACTCTCCTTAGGAGACCTATGGGTGATGACTGACGCTACACCTGTGTTTTTCTACAGTCTACAAATACCGAATCCATTCATACTGATTTTATTTAATCCACAATAAATAAACCCTGAACTCAAAGTAGGTCACCTCCACTCTGCAGACAAACCATTAATCTCTTTCTGATTGGCGTATGAACCTATGCAGAGAGCTGCAGCTGTGGACAACCAGGCAGAGTGGTTTCCTTAAAAAAAGGATTGATTCTCCTGCTCTTATCTGGGTTAGTGGGGTAGCTTGATGCGCTTGACTTGTGATTAAGATCCCACAGGGCTTTCACCACAGTGCACTATTCGTGACAGCATCTGGGACAACTGAGTGCTCGTCCAGACCCGGAGCCACCGCCTCACCAGGCGCTGAGTGACAGGTGGGAACAGTCAGTCTGGAGAATGGCATGTACTTAAAATAAAACGGCGTTCAAGCCTTGAAGGCAAAATTATTATTTTAAGATTTCACTGTGTTTCACTGTGTAAAACCTGTTGCCTCTTTGCCTGGTGCAGCAGTCATCCTTGTTAAACTTTATCTAACACTGCAAAAGAAAATCAGAGGTGACTATACCTTGTTTAAGCATTTCAGACCAAATGTAACACTTTTACTTCCATATAACTGCCTTAATAGTACACTGTAAACTCTTATCATCAAACATATGTAATCCGAGGTAATTACGGCACCAACACAGCGAGTGTATTCCTGTTGAGTCCCTCCCTGGTCGTCATGTGTCTGAGTCACGGTACACAATTTAGGGCAAAGGGCAGCTGAGCTTCATTTCAGTTAAGTGTTGCTCTCTAGAGACACATGTAGGATAGGGTCACATGTGCTTCCAGTCAGGACTTATCCACCCACCTTTTCTAAAATAGTTAAAGTGGTCGGTAAGTTTAAATATAGCACAGGCTGAGGAGAAGGAAACAGTAGATTGCCTCTTCTTGTTTGTAAAGTGAGGCTTCAACAACGTGCAGTCAACTCCAGGATAAGATATTTGATGTTTGGAACCTGTGAAGGAGTTAAACTCAGACACTCAGCTACTGTATATATGTGTGTGTGTGTGTGTGTGTGTGAGTGTTACAGCAGCTGTAACACACCAACACACATTGCTCTTAAAGACTTGACCTCTGCGCCACACCTAGGACAGGGTGTTCAACCCAGTTTAAGTCAATTCATTAGAGGTTACTGTTGAGACATGTTTTCTGAGAACCAAATGTGAGGTTGTCAAGGGCAGAATTTAGTTAGACAGGACAGGCCTGATGTGTTAAAAACAGAGGAAAGAGGATCAACTGCAAATATGTGCCTGCAGGTACTACTACTACTTGACAAACTCAAGTACAGAGCTGCACTGTACGGAGCCACGTACGGACCATTATTTTTGGTTTGTAATTTTTGTAAATCTTGGAATTTGTCTGCAGGAATACATTTTCAATTTGCTTAAGTATTATTCATTTTTCAGGTTGTCAGTGGTTAGGTTTAGTTTTTTTTTGTTTCATATGTTACTGGTATCATCACTCTAGCTTTAAGACTGAGCCCGCTACAACCTCTGAAAGACAGAAAGGCACCCTAGGATTTTGAAGAGGATAATCGAACCGTTTGGAAGTAACACCGCGCCCCATTAGATGGCGCTCTGAGGCCCAACAGTGGGCTCCGACCCAATGTCATATTCCAGTTGCCTTTTGTGAGACGATATAAATGTAACCGATTGTGTTAAATGGGCATATGATATCATCTCATATCGATCGCAGGCCCCTGAATTTAATCAAATCAAAATCGTATCGTTGCAGACTTTGTAATTTCAGCAAATATTGCATCATTGTCCAAAGAATCAATATAATATTATATCGTGATGAGACTGGTGATTTACACCCCAAATATTTAGGTGTGTCCTTCAAGGTCATTAGTTTGACCTCTGTTGCAGCCACAGCATGGCAACAAGAAGCCCACCACTGTTTGTCCCTATCACTGAGATGTGAATAGAATCTTATGAAATATACAAAATTCAGTGTTCATGGTACCAACTAAATGGCCACCAATTTAAATGATCATAATAATCTCAAAAGTGTACTTTCTAGTTACTAAGGTGATCATGGTTAAAATAGCAGTTTTAAACACTACGGTTTTGTTCTGCTGCTGTTGCTGTGACGCATGCCGTTAGTTACCTGCTAGTGTGCGAGGGATGGTGAGCAGTGAGTCATGAACCAGAGGGTCATCTGCAGAGTTCACTAGCAGCAGTGGCACATTTACCTGGAACATAAATAATAAAGATCCACACATCAAACAAATGCACAAACATACCAGAAAGAGAAACATAAAATGAGATGATGTGATGTGTACGCAGAAGCAGTTCTTACATTGTGGATATAATGTACACAACTCTCCTTCTCATAGTACTCTTTGAGGGAGCTGTGGCCGTGGAATTTTCTGTTGAAACCCCAAAAACAGGAAGTGTCATTAAATAATCCCATTTCATATTCTCATCGCTGAGAATGCAAGATATAAAGACAGATAGGGAGATTCAAAAAACACAAATCTGCCAATCAACTACAAAAAAAAAAACACTGAGAGCTGTGACATTCACTGGAAGTAATCTCAAATGATTTGTTTCTCCACATACCTCATGATGCTGTCATCGATCTGCATGAGAGACGTCGCTGTGTACAGCCGACCAATATCTAGATCTATCAATTTAACTGGGCTTCCCCCAAACAGACTGTGCCTGTAAAATGCAACAAAAAAACAACATTATTCATAAAACATGTTTAAATCACTGACTGCTCAGTGTGCAATGTAGTAAGGGGCTGTATGATAAATATCGGCGTATGGAGGGGGTGTTGTAATCTCAGTTTCTCTCTGCTTTGTTGACATCGCAGGGCGAGCCTCGCGTGCCTTTAGTGCATGTTAGTGCATGTGAGCATGCCTCACTGGCTAGCTCACGGTCGCTGCTCTGCACTGCTCTCATACGGCTATATAACCCGTTACCTTTTCTGACCCCCTCCCTTCCTCATAATCATTTTCATACAGTTCTAAACCATATTCTTTTAAAGCAGAAAAACGTTACGTCTCAACCTGCTTAACGTACAGAGATCTTTGATGTAACTGGGATCTGCCTCTATAGTCCAACCCAAAACCCTCTCTGTTTCATCTACAGCCACAGTTTTATGTGGAAGTTTAGAAAATTAACAAATCATTGTTATATTGGTGGGAAGTTAGAGCGCTGTTTTTTGGCGCACAACCAATGAACAACATGTGAATGGAACTTTACAGTAATGAAAAACTATAGGGGAATCTAAAATGTGTACTCTGCATGTGCAAGATTAGCAGTGTACCTGTGTGAGAGGATGATTTTCTTCATGTTGTCAGCCATGAGAAAGTTATAGAAGCGTCTGAACTGGTCCCACTGTAGGAATGTTTCCTGTGCCCTGAAAGATAGAGACAAACAGACACACAGGAAGTTGGCTTTGTGCAGCCTGTCTGCCATCCAAACAACACACTAAATGTCCTGCGTAATCCGCTGGACAAAGAGTCATGCTGGTGGAGAGTAGCAGCGGTGTCAGGCATTAACATGCAGCTCACTGACAGAGACAGGCTAAACCAACACAACAACTAAAGACAAATAACTGACCATTAGATAGAATGGTTTTCATTTTCTTTTTGGCATTTCAATACCATCTGAGGTCAGATACATTTATAAAAAATAATCAAAAGTATGATTTCTTAATCACACATTATTTGTGGGAAAGGAAGGCAGACAGAAGGGCCAGCTTAGGTTTGGACACCGATTTGAAAGGATAATTCATTAAAAAGGAAAAAAAACTGCAAATCCAATTTCACAAAAGGCCAGTCTCTACAACACACACCCTTCCCCACCGCCTTCATCCAAACTTTAACAGAGCCAGCTTGTCATGTCTGCCAAGAGACGCCGGCTGCATTTAAAAACACAGAAGGTGTGGCTCTAACACCCACATGCACTAGTGGTTGGGAAAACCCCTTCGTAATACATTTGTTGGTTCTGCGTGATTCACAAATGTGACGCTATGTGCACAAAATGTTTACTCTGGACATGTTTTCAGTGAAAGGGATTTAGGCAAAGATGCATAATGTAGAATACACAGCCTGAACATACACAAACCAGCCACACTACAAAGCTAGAGCAAACTGTGGAGAAAATGACTGGCTAAACCAGTGCAGAGCAGTAAACAACACCCTGAAGCTGACGGCACTTCAGGACAAGTTTTTAAAATGTTGTCTGTCTTGTTGCTCGCGTTTAAAAAATCTTCAAAACGACAACTTTAGCAAAACAGTGCTATCTATCAATTAAGATTATAGTAAACAGAATAGCTGAATGATTAAATGAGAGATGCTGGGCAGACTTGTGATAAACGTGTGATTATGTTATGCATGCATTAATCATTTTGTGGCATTATGCTGAGCTTCATTTATATTTAGAAATGTGTGTTATAAAGGGGCTTTGATGACACATTGCATTTTAATTAATTAAGATGAGAGGACAACAACCCACCTGAGAGCGCTGTACCCCTGACAGACGCTGACACAACACAGCACTCGCTCCTGGTTCATCCTGTTCTCGCCCAGGAACTTACAAACGATGTTTCCACCCAGACTGAAGCCCACCACCATCAGCTGGGTCTGAGGATACGTCCGCTTAATGTAGCCAACCATGGCTGCAAACTCCCATGTGCACCCTGTAAGGGAAACAGTACAGTTAATGTATAATACAATACATAACACCTCTGTAGGACGGAGCGTTTTCTCTCTGCTCAGCAGTTCCAGCTGAAGGTGCCTTTAGCTCAGGGCATTACATTTGTGTCTGTATCAGACCTTTTAAATAAGCTCAGGTCTTAAATCTCTTATTATCTCTAACTCTGGGGGCTTTAGGTTCACCCACCAGCTCATATAGCCTTTTAGCTTTTACCTTGACATTATGTTGTACGGAGATTTGCCTAACTGAAGGCAAATTATGATATTAAATCACCTTTAACTAAACCAGATTACATCAAAATTAAATTAAGGTGACACCAAAGAAATCATTTTTTTAAACTGCATTGAAGTAATATTTCAGCTGTATTCACTACTATGAGAATGTCTTCTGACCAAAGTTTCTTTTTTATAGTTTTATAGGAATAAACTGAATCAGTACAACCACAAAATGTCCAATATACTTACATGCATTTGCAAATATTATCATTATTATTATTATTGTATTTTATACACCCAGTGATACAAACAGAAAAAGAGAACAAGAAGGAAAAGAAGAGAAACAAATATGTATATGTGCATATGTACATTTGTGCATGCATCCAGATATACCTACATCACCACATATATAAAGGAACTAAAAAGGGGGATAATTATTCTAACTAAAGATAACCAGACAAATGGACTAGAGACAGAAAAATAAATATGATTAAATAAAGTAAAAAAAGAAAAACAGCCAGACAATTGGATAAGAGCAATATTTGATTTCACCAAATCAAATCCTTTTTTTCCATTTTAAAAACTGGGATATCACTCCTGGATACTCAAAATATGAAAAGATGATTCGGAGTAGGGGTGTAAAAAAACATTTTAAAAAAATGTAATATTGTTGATATTATGTTTTGTGATACTGTATCGATTCTCAAAAACACTTTATCAATTTTAAATTAATAGTTTACATGCAAAGATTCAAAGATTAACTCAGTCAATACTTTATTTAATTTGCAAAGAGATGCATCCTCTCAAAGTAGCGCTATGATGTTGGATGTTACAGGAACTGTGAGAAATGCAAATGCAGATCCACTGTCTTTTTTACTCAGATTTTATGCTTATGGTGGTGTGTTCTTTATACTATGACCGTTTTCCTAAAATATTGCAATATATCGCCTTACTTACAGTATCGCAATATATTGAATCGTAACCCTTGTATCATGATATGTATCGTATTGCCAGATTCTTGCCAATACACAGCCCTAATTCTGAGGTGACAGGAGAGTAAAACTGAAGACAGCTCTGTGGCCTCACCGTAGGTAAACATGCGCGGAGAGGTCAGCTCGATGTTGGGAAGAGCTCCCAGGTGGTTCAGCACAGCACAGCGGTAACCGTCCTTCTGGGCGTGATCCACAAAGGTACGGATGTAATGCTTCTCACTGTGGTTACCAATACCAGGGCATATCACCATGGTGATGTCATCTGGTGAAACAGGCAGATGGAATTGGACAGATATTAGCCAAATGAGAAATATGTAAGCACAGAGTATGTCATTAGATTAAAAAGGAGCAAGGTAAGGCACTGCAGCCGATCCAAAAAAAGGAGAAGGCTTTTTGTCTGTAATTTGCAGCTTTGGCAAAATAGAAAAGAATAGTAACGCTACTTTTTTGGGGAATGCAATTCGTTCTGAGGACCTCAAGCTTGAGCTTGTCGATATGGTGGGGATCAGGGTTCAGCTGAAGCACTCAAAGAAAGGAATCCATTTTTAAACCTGTCCTCATATACTGCAGTACAAACATGTTATGCTTTATTCAAAGATATTCAAATTAGATTATTCAAATTTAGAGAGTGAATTTACTTCATCAGTCTGTTTTCCACATATCTCGAGTCAAGTTTATTTAGATAGCCCAAGCCTCACGACACCCCTTTATCCCTGACCCTCTAATTGGATAAGGAAGAACTATATCAGGAACAACAAAATGGGAGAACCCTCAGGAAGTTCTGCAGAGGAAGGATCCCTCTTCCAGGACGGACTGACACTCAATAGGTGTTGCATGAACAGACTACACAAAAGTGGCAGTGGACAAATTTAGGGCTGTCAAAGTTAACACGATAACGTGTTAACGCAAATTCATTTTAACGCCACTAATTTCTTTATCACATTAACACAACTTGCGATTTTTAGTCAGTCTGTTAGGTCAGTTTTAAAGCTAGAGCGAAGATCCATCCTATGAAACTCTACATAAACCTAAGGAATCCATTGGTACCAACCATGTCATACTAGCTTATCGGGAAGGAGGCTAAATAACACTCCAAACTTATGCTTAATTTTAGCAAAGAAAAACTGGTATGGCCATTTTCAAAGTGGTCCCTTGACCTCTGACCTCAAGATATGTGAATGAAAATGGGTTCTATGGGTACCCACGAGTCTTACCCTTTCTGGACAATATTTGTGATTGTTTTGTGTGATTTCTAGTAATAAATATATGCATACATTTCCATAAGAAAACATATTTTCTGACTCCTAGGTTGATAAGAGTATTAAATAGTTCACAAATCTCCCTTTAAGGTACATTTTGAACAGATAAAAAATGTGGGATTATTTTGGTATTTATCGCGATTAACTATGGACAATGATGCTACAAAATATATGTGATTTCTATGTTTGGTATGGCAGTAAATTGCCAATCAGCCATCATCTATTAATTATCGTCCAATTAGCAGCAAACAACAAAAACAAATTGTTTGTAAAGAATAAAGTATGCATCACCTCCTGTTCGATGGTCCCCCAGTGGCTCAAAGAGGTCAAAGGTCGCAGTGGCCCCGTCCTGCATGGGTAAGTACTTCCTAACTCCACAGGGGTGAGGTGAGCTCACCCGGCCAAGCTTACCGTACAGCGCCGTCTGGAGGTGACCGCTCTTACCCCACAGTAAGGGAGGAATGTACCTGGAAAACACAAAAAATGGACGATAAATTAAATATAGAAACATGAGCTTATTCTACTAATGCACTCGATAAGAGCACAAGGTCAGTACCCAGAAATAACATTAGCACAATGTTATCCATTACGAGGTCACATTTGTGTCGCAGCTTTTGAAAAACTGCTCCATGCTCCCAACAGACATCAATGTATAACGTCAGTCTGTTGCTATGTTTTGTTAAGTTATGCTGAGAGTCTGTGCTTGAATTCCAGTTACACCTCTGTAGGAGTTAGCTGTAGGAGTCAAGTCTTTTGGATTACGTAATATTTCTTTGAAATATGGAGCATTATATTGTGCATTATCATGAATCACCATCTTATTTCCATGCTGAGACCAAAAGAATGTGAACAACTTGACAGGAAAAGCCCTTTGAGGTAGCTGCCTGTCCTATCATGTAAAGGAAAGCCCAGTAAAATGCATATGGCTGATAATGAGAGCTATAGGGATAACAGCCAAAACAACTATTTGTCTACTTTTCATGTAATGCTGCAGCCATAAAAAGGTGATAAATGAATGTTCAGTCTGTCAGTATAGAGATAAGCTATTCAAGGGTGAATTTAGTTCACGGGTTCAGTTATATACCAGACTCCATGCAAACACACGCTTTAACAGAACAAATTCGACTCATGTATGGAAATGACACGTTGGCAATTATTTGATTACCTCTTTCTCACTTTCCTTCAACTACATAACATCCTATCAGACATCGTTAGACTCGCTGACAATGAGGAGACGAGTGGGCCATCTTGGAGGCAATGAGATCATATAAACAAGACCAGCATAACACTAGTTGTATATACAGTACATAGAACACAACACAGTTACATCAATGGTTACACAAGACCTTCAACCTGCTGTGTTGCCTCATCTCTTACTGTGCCTAGAAAACACACTCTTACATAAGAGAGCTGTCGATCAAAAAGCAATACTACGTCCATTTGGTGATAATGTAATCACTTCCAGCATGCACTGGAAGTTGAAGCTTAACCACAGTTTTCTAGAAGGTACTCTACCGGCTTAATCTATATCCAGGAAGAGGATAGCCTCGTTGTGGATAGGAGGATAAGCACACCGCCAGGCTAGTGGAGTTCATGCATAGGAGGCAATAAATAACTTTAAACTCAAACAGCTTTTTATCCGTTGTGTGTATACATGTGTGATTAAAAAATGTACTTGTTGTCAAGTCTTCGTTTCTGTATTAAAAGATCTTGGAAGTGACAGCAGGTGAACCTTTTGTTTGAACTTGACTCTCAGAGTTTTATTTAAAGTGGTAAACTTAACAGTGTTGTGTGTTGTTGTCCCTCATAGCTATTAGGTAACGGAAAAAGGAAACAGATGCGTCAGTGCGGTTAGATGAAGCAAAGTTCCTAAATCCAGATCAAAGTCCAGAAGTAAAGTCACAGGCCTTTGATATTAGCAAGCTGGGAAATACCAAACACTATAATTAGTAAAAATGAATAAAGACTAAAAAGCTCATCCTGACAATTTGATAAAAAAAAAAAAACAGCAATCTTTATTGCTCTCATTTGTCTTTTCTTTACGCTTTTGACTCTTAACGTTATTGTTAGACTCTATTTAACTATATTTCTACCAATGTTTTGTCTGGTCTGTTTACTATTAGCTGCTGCCTTGATGTATGCACTTGTAACATAATTGAGGCTTTAAAAAGGGACTGTATGTAAGTTTTTACACGTATAAATGCTTTTTAATAGTTTTTTATTACCAATGTGTGAACAGTTTTTAAACTAACCTAAAAAATGAGACCTTCTGCAACTTTCTGGGTTTCTTCTATCATCCTGTAGACTGCTTTTAATGTGAAGAATGCGGGCCGTTTTGTTCGGTAAAATCCAACAGATGTGATATCATGCACACTCGCGAATACGTTTACTGTCTAAAGGGCTAACAGTGTGCAACCATAGCCAACATTCGGTTAGAAATACAGTTCGCTAACGCCAACAAACGACCAGCCCCCACCACAACTCAGACTCAAACACAAAATCCACGGAAGCACAAAAAATAAATAAAAATTATAAGTTATATCTAGGAAGCCCGTCTTGCAAAACAGGAATGTGACCGACATCGGGAGAAAGCTAGGAGGCCTTTGATTCATGACATTTGTTTGGTTTTGGGTATCACAACGGACCCGGAGCTTGTCCTATTGGACAGGTAAGCTAATATTACAGCCAAGCATGTGACATATTGTATATATTGATATTGTGGTTTTAGCTGTCAATCACGTTCAGTCTCGTGTGTCACCTCACTGTTTTGATCGATGCTTGCTCGTGTCTTCGTAGTGCGAGCACAAGCGCGAGTAACAGGACATTGACTCTCGTTGACTTAACAACCACAGGTGTCACTGTTAACAAGCAATTCCCAATTCTTACATATAGCCCCTTTAACATCAAGGACCAAAATCAAAACAAGTTGTAGAATCCTTAACACTATACTTAACGGTCAGCTAAGGCTTATTTCTTTGTCAAATTAAACTAATGATAAGTTCGTATGGATAAGAAAAATCAAGCCAACACCAACATGCATTTCAAGAAAAGTTATTTGTTGTGTTATTGTCCTCTCCGTTAGCCAACACCCCAGTGTGCACGTTCCCAAAACACAGCCGAACAAAAAGTGCTGTTGACTCTGTTAACCTCACAACATCCCTCCTGTGCTTCCCGCTGTGTAATTGATCTCTGTTATACAACACCGCAGGGTTACAAACGTGACCTCTCAACAACACAGAGAGACAATACAACGATGCCGACGCCAACGTCGACGATGCCGGCAGGCTCCGGGACTTCAGTTATCTCAGTTGAACTACACACCGGGGCATATACACTTCTGTGAGCAAAATATGGCTGTTCGGGAGGGAACGATAACACGCCAGGCACAAATGTAAACATCAGTGTGACCTAATGATTCACTGACACTGCAGCTGAAAGGCAAAGGGCTCAGTAACAATCGGTTATATAAGCAGACACTCGTGATGAAGGCTTGAAGAGAACCACCCTACAGAGCTGAAAGTATTACAACACCAGCAGACCACAGGACATGGACAGTGATGCTCATTCAGGAAAAACAATCAAGTTTACTTTGTTTAAAAGGCAGGTAGAGGGGTTTCCCACAACCTCCAGGACATTAGAGCCCAGCTGCTAACCTGGTTTAACCTACACAGGAAGACCTGCCTCAACATCAACAACCACTGGTTTGCAACCCAGATGGAAGATTCAAATGATAGTAGACATTAGAGTTGCCCTGAAAGGGAGACTTGCATCGTCACATATGCAAATGTGTTTGCCCTGCGGTGAACAACTCTATATTTGCTATGGAAGTGTGACAACCCAGTCTACCTTTGGGATAATTCTGGAAAAGAAACAGCCTGGTGTTTAATTCATGCCAGAGCTGCTGACAGTACAGCCAGATATCTCTGGTACAGACCCACTCAGGAACACTAATGACAGATGGGACCACCGCCAGACAAACTGCTACCTCCGCTCACAGCCCCAGATGGCCGACGACAAGCAGTGCCATTTCCATGGAAACGCCTTGAGTGACAGACAAAAAGCTGAGAATGCAACTCACTCTTTGGTCAGCTGAGGACAGGACTTGAGAAGGAAGCGGTTGAGGGGTGAGTCCTGGTAGGTGAGGTCCGGGGGCGCGGTGGGGCTCTTGAGGTTCAAGCAGCGGACGATGATGTAGAGCACCGTGGCCACCGCCGCCATCTTCATGCCGTCGAACATCGCCGGCAGCTCTGGAGAGATGGGGTGCACGTCTGACTCGTGGGTGCTCATGATTATTCTGAAAAACAAAACAATGGCCCACGCTTGTTTCAGTGCTTTCCCTTGTCAAAATCAATATTTAAGCAATACATATATATTTCCAAATACACAGCCAATTAATTAAGAACTGCGTGTTTAAAACAAACTTGTTCTCCTTTTCATTATTTAAATATCAATTCATCAACAAAAAATGTTGTACAAAATAATAAAATTGTTTTCTTGCATGTGGTTAACTGTGATTAGGCAGCGATGGGATAACGCCCAGATATGTAAAAGAGATATATCTGATGACTGACCTAAATATTCCTCTTGGTGCCCAAGGCGCTGCAGCGACAGATCTGTGGGAATATAGAGTGAGAGCAACTCAGTCAGATAAAGCACTTATTTAATACACTCACCTTAATTACATTACGGCTTACGATGTGCCAATAGGAAGTCTCGCTGCATAGAAGATAGAGATGCTGACATTACTTTAAATAAATCATTACATTTAGCAGACGCACTGCACACATCGCTTCTAATGCAATGCACCAACACAGTTATGCCTTTACACATTTACATATAAGTATTATATATTCAAAGCATTAGACAATGTAATCTGAGCTGTGAAATTGCACGAACAGGAACTGTAAAGAGTACAGAGAGGCCACAGTGTCACCATAAAAAAAGGGAAGTTGTGGTACAGGATTTTATAAAAAATACATGACGGTGTTTTCCATTGTTATCATCAAGTAGCCAGATAAAATCACCATGAAAAGAAACTGTGTTGCTTTCATCTGATACATTACGCAAGAATAAAATGCAAAGCTGAAATTTGTCTTCTACTTACATTCTATGTTGAAGTTAGCCTCCAACAGCAACTCCAAAGGTCTGGAAATGTGAAGAGGTGAAGTCACAGTGATGTGGTCAAACCTAAAGACAAACGCAGAAAATACATTGACCCCTTGAGTAAAGTAATTGACCTGTAGTTCTTTCCATTTTTCCTTAAATTATTTTTAAAGTCTCATATAAATGCCTCGACTATTGTCTTCTTAATCCAGTGTCTTGTCACAAACTGACTCCAGATAAGATCCACCAGAAAGCACGATGTCATCACAGTAATTCAATTTAGTGCTCAAAAAAATAGTTGATTAATAATGGGGGTTTGATGTTGGATTAATCGTTAGTTATTTCTGGAGTAAAACTATTCAAAGCTTCACATTTATGAAGCGTTACTTGCTTTTCTCCATTCAGGTCATTCTAATAATTAGGTGTATTTTTGGCTCAATCATAAAATACCAACACATTCAGTTCACTTGAATGTAGGGCTGTGCAAAACGACGATATATATCGTCAAAAATATATAAAAATGTCTATCATATATATATTTTTCTATATTGTTTCTATCATGATATAGACTAGGCCTACATTTATTCTTTTTTCTTTATAATTTCACTTAAAACTGTTATGTTCATTTTGCACTCAAGTTCTTAAAATGAGAACATATTCAGTACATTTCATTTGTCAAGTATTTAATTCACACAGGAGTATACAAAAATAGGCTTTACCATGTGGTTATTGCATATTTGATTTATTGAATTACCAGAAAAATTTGCTATATTGTTATATATATCGTTATCAACATATGAAATGACCTATATCGCGATCCAAGATTTTGGCCATATCGCCCTACCTGAATGTATCGGTGTCTTTCACCTCAAACCTTCACAAGAGGTCTCAGGAGCAGATATATTTATCTTCCCACATGTTCTTAAAGCAATTAAGTGTATGCTGTTTTATTCTTCCAAACTTGTAAATAATAGTAGGCTATATATATTATGTTTATAATAAAAGTAATACACATTTCAGAATCTGTAATACATATCAGAAAACATGATAATGTTGGCTCTGTTCATTTAGGGGTGTGAACAAATTGTTACTCCAAGTCCTTTATCCCTTCTGCTGTCAAGCTGCTGAACACAGACCATACCCATTTTAAATGACTGTTATTTAGAGGAACTTTAAGATATGTTGTTCTCATATATTGTTTCTTTTTTTTGTCTTGTATTGCCATAATCCTATGTATTTATATGGTTCTTATTGTAACTTGTCCCTCCAACTGCCCCATGCCTTTAATATGTGTCCTTTGTCTTAACTAATTATTGGTTGTCTGTTGTATGTATGGATGCATGGACTGGGAATGCTACAAATGAATTGCCCCCTTGGGGATAAATAAAGTTGTCTGAACTGAACTGTGTTGCCACAGAGGGGATGTCACCACCACTGCTCTCACACAATTTGAATTTAAGATTAACACCTATACAAAACATCTTTCGCCTCTGTCTTTAAGAATATAATGGATTTACACAAACAGCACCTGTAAACACAACTCATCTCAAGACACACACATGGTGCCAGATTTATCCCCAGCTGCATATAAAATTAGCTTCATTAAACAACAACCACACAGCTGATGAGAGGGTATCTATATCTGGCAGTTGTGTGACTAGCTAATGCCAGGAGAAAGTGTGTTTATTATAAGCCACTGTGTCACTGAATAAACCATCCAGGCTGGCATCAGAGCAGCTGCTAACATTAGCTCTCCCTTCTTTTGTCACGACTCACAACAAGCCAGGGATGAGTTCACAGACACAGGCACACTATACTGACTGCTAGCTATCAAACACAGCGAGACAACTGCTATAAACAGGCTTATACAGTCATTTATTTCTTTATATTCATCTTGTCTCTAGGTGGAGGCTTCAGATAAGCCCAGTGCACTGTATATTATTATTTGTTGTTATGTCGTATAGTCTTAAATTATGCAAAATAAATACATAAACCCAAAAGAGAGGAAGTTAAACCTGTGTATTAGTGTGATGTTTGTGTGAGAGCAGGCCATGGCGCATCTTCCTTCATCCTACTGGTCCAGAACATGAACACCATGTACACCTTGAACATTATGCGCAGTACAACTTCACATGAATGCAATATACAGAGGAAAAGCAGCACCTGTTAGCTGTGTTTTCTTCTTTATACTAGTGTTATACAGCCTATCTGTAAGGCTAGAGTTCTCACGGTCATATGTGTGCAGTTAAATCTCTCTAATGAGGCAGCATCATCATAGCTAGCATCATCTGAGCAGCGACACCACATAACACACAACAGCAGCTTTAGCTTTACTTACCTCTCTGTATGAAGGAATCAATCAGCTCCTTGCTGCTCAACAAGCGACAAGCCTTGATTATATTGGTGGCATGTCGTTTGTTGGTGTTGGTTAGTGTGTCTTTAAAGCATACCTCTCCTGGATGAGTAGTACTCCGCCCTCTGCTTCACAGAGACGATGCTAGTTAGCTGCACTAGCTGGAGCAGCAACAGCAGCTCCGCTCATTCCGGCTCTCTCATTGGCTAACACTGACGATGACGTCGCACCCTGAGCTCATTTTCCACGCCCCCTTTATATCTGTCATGTTATATCAACATCACAATGACATTTATCATCATCACATTTATTTTGTTATTTTAATGTTTATTTTGTTTCAAATATTTGTATTAGGAAGCATGTGCATGTCAGTGATACAGACTTCTGTGGTGTGTGTATCATGCCTCATTTTTTTATATATATATATATCAACAAAAACAGACAATACTAGGAACTAAGGGCAAACAAAAATGGAGACAAGCAAATACAAAGAACATAAGTAGTTAAAGGAAAAACAAACAAACAAAAACAAAACAAAACAAAACAAACAAACAAAATAAATAAATAAATAAAACACAGACAACACCCTAAGGCACACAAATCAGGCAGTTTTAATGTATATTTTGGTCATAGAATGTCTGTTTATTATAGTATATATGTTCCCTTTTTCATGGCAGTGTAAAAACACACATTTTTAACAAAAATCCTTTCCTGTGAACGTGACAGGAACGTGCTGAAACCTGTTACATAACATGTCAACACACTGATCTCCATATATACTGGCATGTACCAGCAGATGCTTTTATAATGAAATGGCTTGCCAGATGCTTTTTCTTTTTAGACAAAAAAATAAAGTTGAATTATACCTACCAAATGTAAAGTATGCTATTAGCCATAGGTGAAACAACAATGTAAAAATAAAATAACATTTAATTTTACATTTCCTGTTTAATATCAACTTTTATTTATTTATTTCAATATTTATTTCAATATTTATTCATTTATGGTGTATTTAATTGGCGTGTTTAATTTACAGTTTTAGGGCATGCACATCCACTAGAAGGCATGGCAACTTGTACATTTGTAAGAACTTGTTATACTTATTGTTTGCACTGTATTCTGCTTTTAGTTACATGTTTAATTCATCACAGAAGTGACGTTTGGTGAGACGTGTCCAGCTGTAGATCCTACTGGAACAAACTTGAAAAGATGCAGTCACTTTTGTAATAACAGTATAATGTCCACCTGATGGCGACAGAGTCTAACGGGTTATTTAATGACACTCTCAACCCCAGTGATGTACAATTCATATAAGAGTAAAATAAAGTTTAATTATGCCTAGGTTCCCTGTGAAAATGTAAAGTATGCTATTAGCAATAGATGAAACAACAATGTAAAAATAAAGTAACATTTAATTTTATATGTCCTGTTTAATATCAACTTTTATTTATTTATGTCAATATCTATTCATTTATTTCCATATATATTTCAGCATTTATTTATTCTTTTATTAATTTATTTTTCCATGTATTTATTTCTGTATTTATTCATTTATTCTTGTATTTATTTATACATGTATGCAGTTTTCTTCTCTTATTTATTTATTTATTTATATTAATAAATAATATAATATAATATATATACTCTTGTATTTATTTATACATTTATTAATGCAATTTTATTTTCTTATTTATTTATTTATTCATTCCATTATTTATTTATGAATTAATTCATGTATTTTTAAATTATGTACTTATTGACTGTTTTATGGTGTTTTTGTAAATCCTTTTTTAATTTGAACTATTTATTGATGGATTCATAGTTCATTTTTTCATAATTCTTCTTTTTATTGCCCATTAGAATGTCAAATAATGAAATACTTTGTAATTTTGTCAATTTATTCATAGATTAATAAATTAATTTGTAAACCCAATTATTAATGCCTATTTTTATTGTACAATTAATTATTAATCAATTAAATACTCTATTACTAGTTATGTGACTCTTGTAAATAGTAGCCTAATGTGTGGTATCAGTAAGAAGCTCTTAACCAAAGAAAAGAGTGGCTTGAGAAGAACTGGAGTTGGTTGGGCGCTGTGCCTGCTGTGTTCCTAAATAGTTGGCCAGAGTCAAATGCAGAGTTTTCTCACGGGGATTGATTCAAAGTACCAAAGAGTTAAATCATTCCAATTTTCACGCTTCTCTTCCAGATTGGGAGTGGGACCTTAACAATAAAGCCTTTAAGTGAAACATGACAATTATTTAATGAGTTTGTGTTTAAATGCCATTCTGAGGTGCAGATATTTTCATCTTCACCTTGAATGAGTAGTGGTGCATTATAATGCTAATTATAAAACAGGTTATTTAAATACACAATTGTTTATCGTGCATTTAGATCTCAGGAATGACAACTAATTAGACTGTGTGATGGATTGCAATGGCTTTAATTTTAGATCACCAGGTACCAGATTCGATCTATGTTAAAGAGAAAGAATCAACATCTGTAACTGGTGTTTAATTAGGTTTAGGCCTATAACCTATACAAATAATAAACAATCTAATTAAAAGCACAAAAAACACAACATTTTGACTAAATTCAATTTGCAGCTTTTGTTTCAAGTTGCTCTAAATTAATCAAGAGCAAAAATGAATAATTGCACAAAGGTCAGAATCAGTTTTATCAAAATCAGATTTATTTGGCAAGTATGAACATACAATGAATTTGACTCTGGTTTTATGCATCTCTCTCAATGTACTTACACAGAAATAGAAATACAGAAACAAAACAAACAGTTAGGGACAAGGACAACAAAGCTGGACAAATAAAGGTAAAGCATAGACAGGACTGTTATGTATGTAGGTTCTAGGTTCAAGGTTCTTTATTTGTCAGTTGTCAATTCCAGCAAAGCAGCCATTGACAAAGAAAATCTTTGGTCTCAGGTTCCTTCAACAATGCTCATAAAATATAAATATATATAATATACAATCACTCAAGTAAAAGCAAAATGATAATCCAAGGCATAAAATAGTGCAGTTAAAATAAATATAAACATAATTAAATATAAAATATAAATGTAAATTTGTATATTTGTAATTTTGTTGACAACAGTATTCCAGATGGGAAAACTGAATGTAAACATGATATAGTAAGTAATAATGAGAAGTACTAAAATATATATATAGAGATATACATACATACACACACACACACACACACACACACACACATACACACACTTAGTACTTAAAATATATATACAGAGGTGTAGCCAGGTATGTAGTATATATAGAGAAGTAATAAATATGTATATATCACAGTTTGTAAAAAAGTATGTAAAGTATACAAGGTAAATAAAGGTAAAGTGACAATGGTAAAGTAGCAACACATGTTGTGAAAAAATAGGTTAATATATATAATTATTTTTAAAATATATATAAAAAGCACCAATGACAAACAATAAAATAAGAATACAAATAAACACAAGTCTATGTACAAGTCAATGTTGTAAACAATACCAATAGGTTAGGTAACAACAGGAATTAATATGCGCAGAAACGTGTTAAAGTCTCTCTGTGTTTACATGGCTCCGAGCTCTCCGCCCATATCACGTCACAAGTCCTTAACTCGGGTATTATCGAAAAATCCCTCATTCATCACCTGCCTTTAAATCCCAGACGGAGTTACCATATTTCCGACAGCACTTTAACGCAGCATCAGTTAGACGTTAGACGCGTCGCTCCCAACAAACAAACAACCTGAGGAACAAACAACAGAGGAACAAACAACCTGAGGAACAAACAACAGAGGAACAAACAACCTGAGGAACAAACAACAGAGGAACAAACAACAGAGGAGCAAACAACCTGAGGAACAAACAACAGAGGGATCAGATATGAAACGTCCCGGGAATGTAATAACAGCGACTTTAACAACTCTGACTCTTCTCTTCTGCCTGTGTTCAGTCAGAGGTAAGTTAAACCACCGACACATCACATTAATCGTGTCCAGTGCTGTCTGTTGATGTTGTTGACTTCTCACACCAGACTTCATTCACTCTTACACATATTTATTTTACTTTGGCACAGAACTATGCCACCTAGTCTTATTTGCCATGCCATTTTCTTTCTGTTTCCCATTACGATGGCTACTTCACCATTCCGCTCATAGGTCTTTTGCTTTTACTGACTCATGAAGATGCAGTTTTATTTTTCCTACTGTGTGTGTCAAGGTCTCTTAGTGATGGGGAAAGTGGAGGCTTTAATGAATGACAACAGGGGAGATGTGCAATAGGTTGGTCTTTCCTCAGTAATCAACTACTGGAGCTGCTATATGACAACTGTCTTTCATTTTACAGCTATTTTAACACAATAATTACAATATTCTCTTCTTTGTCATTCCCCATCACCTATGAAATGACTGTGCAGTTATATATATATATATATATCCCAACTGTGAGGTTATATATATATATATAACCTCACAGTCATTTCACAAGTGATTATATTATAATATAATATATATAATATATTATATTATATATATTATATTATATTATATATATTAAGTCTACACCAATTAATTAATTAGTATTAATAGATATATTAAAGTGCCAGTAGGCAGAATATTTTTGGCATCATTGGGCAAAAATGCCATAATAACCTTTCAGCATATTGTAATATATATATATATATATTTATATATATATATATATATATATATATGTATATATATATATATATATATAATGTGCAGTTATTCCTGAAAGCAGTCAATATGTAATGTGTAAGTCCTTCATCCCAACATGGTGTCTCAGTATTGCCATGGTAGAATGAGTGATTAAATGTGAGACTACTCTGTTATTACGTGTGAGGCTCTGTTATTACAAAGTTCTATTTTAATACAGTATTTTAAGATAAATGTTACTTGCAGTAGAGAGTTGTAATGATTTGTATCTCCAGGGGTGTTTTCCTGCAAACAATATATTTGCACACATTTTGTTTGTGCTTACATTTTAATGTATTATTGTCCCCTGTGGCCACATTAAGAGGTGGTGCAGATGGAGAGGAAAATAACACCATATGTGCTGTTGTCTGGAGCCAACATGAACCAACTGTCCACTCGCCCAAGTTTAGTCCAACCTGGAAATGTGCCGCCAACCAGGAGACCTTAAAATACTGCCAAATTTGGAGACTTTAACTGTCTTTACTGTGCGTATGTGGCTGCCGTTCTTCTGCTGCCATGATGTTTGTGTACATTCAGGGCCTATTTTGCTGTGCTCATTACTACCCACCTGTCAGTCAGGTGTGTTGGGTGTCCCTGAGCCACTCACAAGCTCCTGCACTGTCATGTTGTGTAACTGCTCATTCCTGAAAGAGCTGCATGCATCTGTGCGACCTGGCTAATCCTGCAAGCTCTTAATCCTGCACATAGACACAGTATGTTGTCAGTGTTGGCTGCATAAAAATGACCAACATGAAAAAGACAAACAGATTACATTCCAACATTTATTCATAGGGCACTTTTTTAAGATTTAGTTTCCACATTAAACTCCATTGTAACCAATTTTATTAAAGCACATAAAAGATTTGTTCTCACGTTGAAACAGGTTTTTACCTCAAAGAAGCCAAAGAAAGTGACAACAAAGTCCAGTAGTTCCACCTTGGTGTTCCTCAGAGCTTGAATAATGACTCTGACGTGGCATCCAGTGACTCAACGGGCCGGTTAGCACAAAGATTATGAGCTCAGGCTTTGCAGTTTTGCCAGCTCCAGTGTGATTCATAAATTGGTGCCCTGCCGCTCCCTCTCGAGGTCTGTACCATCATTTTCCTAATCCAGGCAGGATCTGTGACTCAGCACTTTGGGCCTCACAGCTGAAGCTGCAGCACTACTGCTGTACCAGACACTCAGGTCACCAGACACTCCAGCATCAAAGAGGAAACACAGTAGATCCTACTGTTATTAAAACCCAGTGTATTCTGAGCAGTAAGAGATCAGACAAATGTATCCCAAACTCGGCATGTTATTTAACCACGATCACTTTGATATTAAAGAGGTACTCAACCAATTTTACAAGGGCTGTCAAAGTTATTTATTATTAACACAATTTTTTTGTAACACCATTATTTCTTTAGCGCATCACAAACTTGCGATTTTTAAAGTTGTAGTGGACTCAGATACAAAGCTAGAAACTTACGCTCCAAATTTACACAAAAAAAACAACTGGTATGGTCATTTTCAAAGGGGTCCCATGACCTCTGACCTCAAGATATGTGAATGAAAATGGGTTCCATGGGTACCCACGAGTCTAATATATATGTGATTTTATAACATCCTCTCCCTGTTTTTCTGATTTGCTCAGGTGACTACTGTGAGGTGAACGTTTGCCATAATGGAGGAACATGTGTGACGGTGATAGGAGACGATCCATTCATCTGCATCTGTTCAGATGGCTTCGGTGGAGACACCTGCAACGTGACAGAGACAGGTACGGCAAAGTGGAACCTTTCGGAGGATAAGCACGGTTAATCAGACACTTTAAACTAATCACTAATTCCTTCTTCCTCCTCGCAGGACCCTGCAATCCTAACCCCTGCAAGAACGATGGGTCGTGCGAGATCTTCGCTCCAACCAGACGAGGAGACGTTTTCAACGAGTACATCTGCAAGTGCCAGCCCGGCTTCGAGGGAGCGCACTGCCAGATCAGTGAGTTACTTCTGGATGTGATTCTTATTCAACTCCACATTTACATTCACCATAAATATATTTGAATTGTACTGTCAGTTGTAGGGCCGTGTATTAGCAAGAATCTGGCAATACGATACGTATCATGATACAGGGGTAACGATTTAATATATTGCGATACTGTAAGCAAGGCGATATATCGCGATTTTGACATCTAACTTTAGGAAAACTCACATAGTATAAAGAACACACCAGAAATAAACCATTTTTAGAATAGGCAAAAATAACACATTAATACTGCATGCATAAAACTGCATGTTTTTTGCCCAAAACCGCATGTAATTATCATAAAGTGGGCATGTCTGTTAAGGGGAGACTCGTGGGTACCCATAGAACCTATTCTCATTCACATATCTCTGGAGGTCAGAGGTCAAGGGACCCCTTTGAAAATGGCCATGCCATTTTTTCTTCGCCAGAATTTAGCGCAAGTTTGCGACAAGCTATGGATAGTACCAATGGATGCCCTAGGTTTTCTAGTTTAATATGATGCCAGTATAAAGCTGAGCCCGCTACAACCTCCGAATGATCGAATTTTTAAGAGGTTAATTAAAAATCGATACAGCGTTTTGGAGAATTGATACAGTATCACAACACATAATATTGTGATACTCATGTGTATCAATATTTTCTTACACCCCTAGTCAGTTGTCAGTTTCTCAGGAGTTATTTGGCTATTTATTCAATGAATTTGGAAACCTTTTATTGAACTATTATGTGCTGACATGAAAGTTTTATCATCCAGGGAAGTTTTTATGGCCTAGATTAAATAGAAAAAGCATCTTGAAACAAAAAATAACAATAGTGTTGGATTCTAATACAAGACAAAAGCAAGCAATTGAGAGAAAGTCAAGCCAAATTTTGTCCGACAGGCTCCACTTTCAGCAGATTTCTCCATAAGCGTGAACACATGAGGTTTTTCCACCCTGTCATAGCATCAGCGGAGAGAGAGATGTGTAGTCAGCTCAGCAGCTCCATGAAAGGCCTCATTCAGCGGCTTCTGCTGCGGTCACTCTGTTTGGCTAATTAGTAAAAGGCCACTCCAAGTCTCTTAGCATGCAGACACTGCATCTGTTTGTGCTTAAGCTGGACCAAATCAGATGAAGAATTTGATAACAGTGAATTCCATCATATCCTCTTAATATAATGACTTGGACTTGAAATAACTATAAGCTTTGTGTGAATGACTGCTGAAAGAAAAAACAGCCTGTTCTCTTTCCCAGGGCGTCAAACACCGACACTTTGTCACAGCCGGCGGCTTTCATTACCGCCACACAAGTCACCCTTTAGCGCCGGTATGAGACGCACCGGGTTTTCCATTAACTACAATGTAAACCCATCTAGGACAATATTAAATGCGAAAAGTGCGCCGGGAGATAGTGATGTGTCGGTCGCGAACGATTGGGATGAGAACGTGTTGGAATTATTATCTGAATAAAAGTAACTCTCAGGACTTTAATTCATGCTATTACTGAAGAGGCATTTTTTGTGAATGAGCAGCTCTCCCTCTCAACGCCCACAGCCTGACCACCAAGTATAGTCCTTATGCAGTCTGGTCGTCTACTCCCAAACATTTTCTAATTTTAATTCAGTCAGACGTCACAGGCTGGATTGTGGTGGAATCTGTCCCATATATGATGTAGTACAGACACATTCATAGGTAAAACTAATGATATGATAGTAGTTAATTAGTATTTCAGAGGCAAAGTCACTTTGTAAGATAGCAATTGTTGCATTTCATTTGCAAGAAACACTAGAAAATAGGGCTTTCCTAGTAAAGGTGCTGTAAAACTGAGTTTCTCCACAAAGAATCACACAGAAGCACCACTTTAAATCTTGTGTTTACCATAGATGTGCTCAGAAGTTTCTTGAAAATAAGTCATTCAGCATGAAAAAAGCATAAAAAAATAACTAATCAACCATAGAAGTCTTAGTTGACTAAGACCAAAACAACGACGAGGAGGCAGTTCTACTAGAAACAATGGGTAAATGGCATACTTGTCAACAGTGTTGCCAAAACATGTGAAAAGTAATCCCAGATCAGATCTATTTGGCGGCCCTTCTCTTGGTAGGATCACCTGTTTCTCAGTGTTATTAGTCGTGCTATGCCAGTCTTCTTGTCACAGCCGTACAGGCATTTGTTTCTAAGTTGTGACCAATCCTCTTAGTGTTAACGGGAACAAGAATTACTCTGACCCGTGTGGCATTACGTCAACCTGTCATCTGCTTTAGTTCTGAAGTCTGGTATAGTTAGTAAGAGACGGGACATAAGGCTGGACAAAAGTTACATTTCATTTAGCATTTTTCAGTGGAATCTTATTTTGTAGTTTGTACTGAGTGTTAAACTTAATTTTTGATTCAGACATTTCCTTCGGTATCTAAAGTCATCGCCTGTACAATATGAAAAGGAACTGCTAGTAGCCAAAGCAGCAGGACTTTTCATAATACAGATGCACCACAATGTAAACAAAAAGGCTATAAAAGGCTATAGGTTAAAACATAGAGATGTAGGTTTAAGATACAAACTCAGACATTCAGCGGAGGATACATTTACTGCATTGGTGACATAAAGCTGACTGATGTTCCACATTATCAGATATTGAAGCAGGACGCTGCCTGACTTGATAGAAGACAGGAAATTGAGGAGCTGAAGTTGGGGATTGTCTCAAATTGCGTTCTTATGGGCTCAGGGAGCGTGTCAGAGTTTTGTCAATAGTTTGAAAAAAAATGTAAATAGGCATTTTAAACTAAATGTATTTTAATCTGGATCTCCTCCCATGGCATGCACATACAAAAAGCATAATACAGTAGGGCCCCATGAGCTATTATGTCCCATTTTTTGTCACTAGCGTCATTTTTATTCTAACTTTACATTAATCTGGGCCTCCCCCCTTATATACACAACCTACAGTTTAACAAAAAAAATCATGAACCTGCCAAAATCAAAAAATAATAAATAAAATAAATAAATAAAATAAAATAAATAAATATGCCATTAAATGAACCAAAATATTATTAAAAATAAATGCAGGCAATCATTAATTGATAAAATGTGACATAAATTCAGTTTTAATTTGCTTCTTTATTCATTTATCTTTGGATAACGTCCCCTATCTATCTACTCTTCTATTTCATTTCCCCTTTTATTAATTAATTAATTTATTTATTTTTATTAACATTTAAATGTGTGTATTCATTTTTGCATTTATTTTTTTATTTGTTTTATAAATAACATAATTTTTCTAACCATTTGCTTTAGCATTCTTCTGTGAAAATATTTAGGTCATATTGTTAAGATGAATGAGAAGAGTTAAAATGTGCTACTGTCTGGTGGAAATAATGCATTTTTTCCCACTGAACTAGATCAACCATGTAGACATGCTGTGCAAGCATGCCCCCTTGTGGAGATTGGTCACCATTACATGTGTTCCCATGGTTACAGTGGAACAAGATCTTAAGTAGAAGGAAAACCTCACATATGACATTTATAAACTAATTTCACTATCAGCTGAAATACAACATGTATTCTAACGACACATTTTTCCTTTGTGGACATCAGAGCTCTTATTATTATCCAGTTGCCACTATACACAGTTAGTTTGTGGGCTGACTGATGGTGACACAACATCGATATAACCTCCTAAAGTCTCCCGTGTCTGTTCACATTCAGCGAGTCACGGCATAAAATACAATTATCAACTGCGACCTTTCACCTCTGACCGGCTGTGCCGTTTAAACTGGTTGCCAGGAGTGTCCCGTCTCCTCCGTGTTGCCCTCAGGGGGATTTCTGTCATCGTGTTCGATTTAAGAGAAACTCCTTGTCAACAACTGTATGTTGGAGACACAGTGAGGCTATTGTGGACCCTTCCACCTGCTTCAACCTCCCTCTGTTCTCGCTCTGAGACATTTCGTGGGCAGGTGTGCACCACATCTCTAACAACCATCTTTTTACCCACATTCCTGACTAACGTTAGTTTGAGGAGTTGAAAATAAATACAGGTTGTCGTTTTTTTTCAGATGTGAATGACTGTGCCGACCAGCCCTGTAAGAATGGAGGGAAATGTCGAGACCTCGATGGAGACTACACCTGCCAGTGCCCCTCACCGTATGTTGGAAAGCAGTGCCAGCTACGTACGTCCACCATCTACCCTGTCATTTCACCTCACACTCTTTTCTCAGATATATATATCCTCATGTCACTTGCTTTTCCTCAAAAACCTTTTTCAAAAAGTGTAAATGAAATCAAATATTGTATTTCTGGAATTGGCCAAATGACAAAACAGGGTACTACTGTATGTGTTGTATTAAATGAAATAATTACTATTTTAAAGTGGTATAATATCCTGAACAAGTACTTTATCGGTGGTTTACTCGAGCATAAGTAGAAATATAAAGCATATATCTTTTTGCTCTTTTATGTGGAAAACTTGTAATATACAAAATATAATGCCTAAAGTTTTTTGGTACCACAATAGGCCCTTTTCACAGCAGCTATTCTGACATGTCATAGCAGGGTAAACACAGGTGTAATTGATAAAATAATTTATGGTTTGAGTGGACACTAAACAAACAAAGTTGCACTGTAATTTATTTAGAAATACAAATACATTTAATGACTCAAATAGATAGGAGAAAATGTAATTACTTGCATGATAATACTTGACTGTGTGTCTCAGGTTGCATTTCTCTGTTGGGGATGGAGGGAGGAACAATCGTGGAGTCACAGATTTCATCGTCCTCTGTGCACTTCGGCATTCTGGGTCTTCAGCGCTGGGGTCCGGACTTGGCTCGACTAAACAACCAAGGCATCGTCAACGCCTGGACGTCAGCCGCCCACGACAGAAACCCCTGGATCGAGGTGAAGACTTTAAAATCACGAGGCTGACCAATGAGAGCCGTGAAGCTGACTAACACTTGTTAACTTGTTGACAACAGATTGATATGCAGAAGAAGATGCGTCTGACGGGCATCATTACTCAGGGAGCCAGTCGCATGGGCACGTCGGAGTACATCAAGGCCTTCAAGGTGGCGAGCAGCTTTGATGGACACGCTTACACCACTTACAGAGTGGACGGCCAGCGGAGGGACAAGGTTAGAGGACTCCCCTTGTACAGTTTACTCAGTCGACTAATGGCTTTGTCAACTAATCGATAACAAATCTGTAAAAAGTTTTTCCGCAAAGAATCACACAAAAGCACCACTTTAAATTTTGTGTTTACCAGAGATGTGCTCATAAGTTTATTGGAAATAAGTCATTCAGCATGAAAAAGCATAAAAATGACTAATCGACTAAAGAAATCTTAGTTGACTAAGACCAAAATGACTGGCAGCCCTAGTTACTTACAATGTTTACCAGCGGAAAGCTTCCCTTTCTTCAGCTTATTCACCTCATTTCCTGTGTCCGTGTGCTGCAGGTATTCGTGGGCAACATAGATAACGACAGCACAAAGACCAACCTGTTCGACCCTCCTATCGTGGCCCAGTACATCCGCATCGTTCCCGTGATTTGCCGCAGGGCCTGCACGCTGCGCATGGAGCTGGTGGGCTGTGAACTTAATGGTAAACACACAGAAAAACATCTGGTTAACATGGAGTTTAACATGCACAGAAAGTTTGGCAGATAATGATGGTGAATAAAAAAACAAATTTGGTTAAAAAAGAACAGATGAATTACAGTAAGTTCAACTCAAGGCAAGTTATAGCCTTTGTGAACTTTCCATTTTGAACAAAGGTTAAATGAGAAGTCTCTTTTGTTTTCTTTCCCTCTTGTCTCTTATTTTACTGTGTTGATTTCTTCTTACTGTGGTTACACTGACAAGTCAAAGAGTTTATTTCAACAACATAACATGGCCTCCATCCAGCCGTGGTTACATAGAAATTGTATAGTGTAAATAAACAGTATTCTGTTGGTAAACCTCACTGGGCAACAATAAAAGCAGCAATTCCAGGCAAACACACACACAGACAAAACCACCTCCATTCGTTTGTCCTTCTTTGAACTTAACAACTAAAACCTTTACATGGTGAATGTTTACACACTGTATACAGTGCGTAGCTTTATACACTTTATTGCATGCATTGTTCTACTCTGTACGCCTCTTTCTGTTCCTTCCTCTTGGTCATTCCTGGGTGTAAAACAGGATTTTAATCAGAATATTTCTAATTTTCTTCAAATGGATGAAAGGTGAAGTTAATTTCTTTGGGTCTTTTTCTTTCCTCTCTCTCTTTCTGTGGCTTTGGTTTCCCTCCCTCCGTCTTTCCGTCTGCTTTTGATTCACAGTTTATTCAAACACGGCAGGTTGCTCAGAGCCTCTGGGGATGAAGTCTCGCCTCGTCTCAGACGGGCAGCTTTCAGCCTCCAGCTCTTTCAGTACGTGGGGCATCGATACCTTCACCTGGTACCCTCAGTTTGCCCGGCTGGATAAGCAGGGAAAGACAAACGCCTGGTCTCCTGTACACAACAACCGCTCAGAGTGGATCCAGGTGAGGAGGGAAACCTCAGTGGTGAAATATCATTATTTTAAAGCCAGCAGGTGTTGCAGAGTATAAGTGTTGTCTTTGTTCCTTCACCAGCTGGATCTAGAGAAGACGAAGCGCCTCACAGGCATCATCACTCAGGGGGCCAAAGACTTTGGGGTGGTGCAGTTTGTGTCGCTGTTTAAAGTCGCTTATAGTAACGATGGAGAGTCATGGAGTATGGTGAAGGAGGAGAACACCAGCGATGATAAGGTCAGACATGTGTGAATACCTAAAATATATTTCTCTAACGCAGTATACTGTATGTATGTCTTCGTAAATTAGTCTCATTTCAATGCAGTGCTTTTTAAAGGTGCTCTATACGATATTCAGAGCATTAATACAGCAGCAACTATTTGCCATTTAAAGATACAAAGGAGTGATGTCTACCTGAGCAGAGAATGAAGTCACTCTCCCTTTGTGTGATAATAAGACCTGGATATGGCGCCACCACTCAGACTTGCTTCCAATTTTTTCCAGTGGCCAACAAAAACTCCCTCTGCGGCCCTTAAAGCATTTTCCCCATAGAGCACCACAGTAAAAGAGACTTCTGTAATCTGTTGACACGACACTTCGAACTGCAAACAAGGTCAATTATGACTCTTTCTATTACTCTTTTTTGATTCATGGAGGTTTTATATTTGTAAAACTTTCCTCGAGCCGAGAAAAGTGATTTAAACCAATTTAAATCTGTGACATCATCGCAATGTAAAGTCTGTGGGCCGATTGGCAACTCATGGACGGGGCCAGTGTGAGAAACACTATTCAGTAGGCCTCATACCCAGAAAGTAGACCCAGAAACTAGAAAACCTTTGTCAGCACTGTTGCCGTTATTTGTACTATTGTCACTGTTAACACCATTAGCTGCAAGCCACCGGCTCAGCTGTTGCCATGTTGAGAGCCAAGCGGAGGCAATAGAAATGCTCCCAATCTCGCAATTAGCACCTTTTAAAAAGGCTCTTAGAGTGTTGAGTAATTTAATACCTCTTTTCATGAAGTGTTTTTTGCATAAACCAGAGTCTTTTCAAAGTAATACACAACGCCTAAAGTTTGTAAAAAGAAGTCCAAAATGTCAGCTTCTTCTTTCTGTTCTCTCTTCCCCTTTATGAAGAGATATTTTATATGTCTCTTGCTGGAGGAGTGGACCTGAAGCTTGAGCCATAAAACTGTAAAACAAGCTTTGAGGTTTTTACTGAGCTGTAGTTGGCTCACAACATAATGATGCTGCCCGGGGGCTTCGTCTGAAAGCTCTGAGCGTCTGGGTGGGGCTGTTAGGATCTGCTGGGTCGTAAGGTTGTCAGACGAAGGCACAGATCAGTTTGATGAACAACTTGGTGGATATATTTAGGGCTGGGCAATATATCAATGTTACATCGATGTCGTGATATGAGGCTAGATATCGTCTTAGATTTTGGATATCGTAAGATGGCACAAGTGTTGTCTTTTCCTGGTTTTAAAGACTGCATTACAGTAAAATTGTCATTTTCTGAACTTGCCAGACTGTTCTGTTATTTGCCTTTACCCACTTAGTCATTATATCCACATTACTAATGATTATTTATCAAAAATCTCATTGTGTACATATTTTGTAAATGCACCAATAGTCAGCCCTACAATATCGTAGCAATGTTGATATTGAGGTATTTGGTCCAAAATATCGAGATATTTGATGTTCTCCATATCGCCCAGCCCTATATGTATTCAGTTTGCTCTCCAGACAGAATTGTCAGCAAAATAGAACAAACTTGAACAGAAGATGCTTTATATACAGTTACTTCTGCTCAATAATTCATTATTTCACCTCAACATTTATTTGCAGCTTTTCCCAGGCAACATTGACAACAACACCCACAAGAAGAATCTATTCGAGCCTCCGTTCTACGCCCGGTACGTCCGCGTCGTCCCCTGGGAGTGGCACGAGCGCATCACTCTACGCATGGAGCTGCTGGGCTGCGACGACTAGAAACTTCATCAGTCACTCGTCTGACAGTGCTCCATCCTCATCCAGCCGCTCCATCTCCTCTAACCACAGCAGAGGGACGGATCATCTGGAACAGAACCACCTGTTCTGTTTCTCTGGATAAAGATCCTGTTGGCTGCTGGGACTGTAACACTTGTAGCACTTTCTAACTTTAATGTTTATGTTAATAACATTGTTTGCTCAATTTTAAGAAGTATAAATGATTTGAATTTTAATAGCTTTGGATAAAAACTAAATTTGCTCTTAATCTATATTTGTTGCTCTTTCTAAGAATTCAGATTGGTTTCAGGTTCTCGTAAATGTGCTCTTCACCTATTCCAGTTGTACTTCAAGCTAAATTACCAGTCTAAAACGTTTCCTGTGCAGTCCAACACCAGTTAACAACCTTTTTGTTTTACCAGTTTGCAGAGGACAGATGACAAACATCCTCACCGTATCTCACTACAGCCAACTGCTGTTTAGTTACTGTAGCACAAACTATATTTACGCATGGCCTGTGCAATAATATTCTGGCATTTCCAACTATCCTGAAAGAGATAATATGTCCAAGAGAAGAAATGTATTACAATTTGAACTGCAGCACACTGATCTGTCAATCAAATGATGGACTTACAAACTGTAGGGCTTTTTCACGTGACATCTGTTTTTTACACAATGCTTGAAGTGGAAAAAAAGAAGTGCCGGTACTCCCCTCATTCACATGTTGGCGTGTGTGTCGGCCGGTATCAGCAATCATTATTACATTCTGAATTTCTACAGTGAATAAAAGATAAAAGGCTACAACGAGATGTTGGATTTAGGGGTCTTCCCCCAAGAAAATTTGAAGGTTTTTGACTTAAAAATATGCAATTCTACATAATTCTGGACCATTATTATTGTTATAGGTAACGCCCAAAACGCTTAAAGAGAAAACTTGCTACAGTTCAACAATCATTTTATTATTTACACATATCACAGCCTTCGGCTCAACATTTAATTCTTCTGGAAATGTTTCCCCTGTAAATCATTTTTCTGTAAATCAAAAGAGCAGATTTAGAAAAGTTTTAAATAATATTTCATTAATTATATTTATCCAGAAATAAAAAAGTTATAACAAACAGTTCACTAATTATTGTACAAAAAAAAGGACGTGAACGTACCGGCCCACTTTGATTACTGTTTTCACACATTTTAGCAGCTTCGTTCATACGAATAATTTCATTGAAATTTAATCCTTTTTACAACAAATGTGAAATATGTAGAAAGATGTGTAGAAAATAAACATTGTTTTACATTCTTTTTTATTATTATTATTATTATTATACATTGTTGGTCTTGACCTGAGATCGTTTATTAAATGTTAAAAAAAAAAAAGTCTTTGTTTTTGTTTCTTTCCAATCAAGAGACACACAATATGTCTTTGTCATGCTGTAGTATGAGCTGATATACTGAATGTCACCAGTTACATAACAGTTTACTTCCCACTGCTGGCTATAAGAGTCCCATTTGGTCAGCCAAAGTCCATGTCAGAGTGGGTGATGGTGGCTGATTTCTGCATGAACAGACACAAAGGACACAAAGGGAGCGGCATGAAGGAGAGGAAGCATCTCTGCATTGTTCAGATGTTGCTGTAATCCAAAAAGTACACCTCTTTTTGAAACATATACTGTATACAAAGCCAGCATTAAAAGAAAGGTACAGTACGACTTTTCATTTGACTTGAAGCTCTCAGATAAAACAGAATGAATGTCAAACATTGTCAACATTCAAACATCGAACCTGTGTTCTGCTTTCTTTCACATTCTGTCCCAATCTGCCCTAAGATGTTGTGATCTTCTCCATGCTGGACTGCCGGCCTTTGGCCTGCTGTTTACAAGAGTAATTACAGCCTGTTAGATGCTCATCTCTCTGCTAAGATCTCAGTCCTGGTATGTTTGGCCCCTGGTTTGGCCCCTGGCAACAGCTTTCATCTATGAGATGAATGCAGTGAAGGACGGAGCATCTCGGACACATCTGTCCTCACTGTGCATGTAACTACTCTATGTGGATGTGCATTTCATAATGTATGTTTTCCGCAACATAGCAGGGTTTCCTATAAAAGATCACAGCGCTTCCAGGAAACAAACACAGCTAACAGCTGCTTTCAGAGATTTTAGGAGGGAAGCATAGGAGTTTTCTCCCAAGATATAACTTGTGTTTGTGGAAGCAGGACCAAAACAACTCATCAGTGCTATAAGACAGTAATTAAATGTTATCACCTTTGATAAAATCATATTTATGCTTATACTAATGTATAAAGCACATTTAGCAGTCTAAACTGTCTCACAAGAACTGAATGGTTTGGTAGAAAAAATAACATGGTGTTGAGTTTGAGATTCAAATGGATAAAAGCTTTTCAGTATAAATAGTTAGATTTTTTGGGTAGTTTTGCAGATACTGCTGGGAAACTGCAAAGAAAAATCATTGGAACAAATGTACACTAGACTGTTAAATATAAACAAAAAACAAACATTTGTAGGCCCTTGATACTAACTGGAAACCTTATATTCACTTTATGGAAAGTGAATATATGTCTGAAGCATTACAAGAGCCTGAGGAAAGGGGCAATGTTTGAGTGACGAACAGGAAAGAATGGTCACCTTTCACTAAATTATTATTATTATTATTATTATTATTATTATCGTAGTTCTTTTTTATTTATTTATGTGTTTTGTCTTTTCGTTGCTGTGTTCCCTTCTGTTTTTCCTGTCTTTTTCTTGTTGTTTTGTTTTTGTGTAAATGATATGCATATATGAATGTCATGCAGTATTGTGCCACCTGTTGAAAAAAAATCAACAATAAACACAAAAATAAGTATTCATTTTCATTCTTAATTTGCATATTTGAGCTATAAATGTATAAATAGTGATGAATGAAATTGGGGTCTTCTTCTCCATCTCTGACATCACCATCACCATCCTCCCTTCCTTCACTCTCTGGCTGCAGAAGCACACTCAGGTACTATTCCAGTTCAACAGCCAGACAGCAGCACAGCAGCAGCATCACAGTCCTGCTACAGAATACACTTATCATTACTAACTGACCACAGTTACACCTGTTTTATCATCGGCAACGACTGGAGGACACTAACCTACAATTGATGCTTTTAGTTGACCAGAAAGCCTGTGAACCCTGTGAGCATCAGATACTGTGCGTCCTCTTGGAGACACTAATGTTGCTGCCAGCAGACTTCTTCTGACTTCTTCTGCTCCTCAGCATCAAAGCTTTCCTTTCCACGAGGATTAAAGCAGAATATCAAGGTGTTTTACGGTAAGTGTGAAACATCAGTAGACTATTAACAAAATGACTGTGCGTCAAATATGTTCTGTAATCTTTAAAATAGTTTATTAGTCAAAATGTTTTTTCTTTTTTTTCTTTTTTTCTTTATTAGACCTTTTGCATTTCGAGTTTTTTCGTTTTTTGTCCTCACGTGTGTTAACGTTCCTACATCGACTCAGAAAATGTCACAGGTGTTGCGAATGATGCATTTAGACTAACTGAAATAGACTACCTGCCATGCTGAAAACTAGCAAGCAAATAATCAACATTTCTATCTTTTAAATCAGTCATTTGAAGCAGCAGTTTTGTGGTGCCAAAATGCAGAAACATTATTTTTTACTAACATATAATAATAAAATATAATATTATATAATATTATAATAAAATAAAATAATAAATAATAACATAATAAAGTGACTAAATTGAAATGTTGATAGAGAGCAGACAGAGCTCACTAACACGGTGTCATGCTGCCCTCTACAGGCTCTGTCCTGTCACAACGTCGTCATTTAAAAATACAGAAGGTTGTGCAAATATAATGTAATCATCCAAAAGATGATATTATTCCACTGTGCTTTAAGGGATATTTCTCTCTGCAGGCTTTGGGGATTGCTGCACAGAGAGAGGATTCAGGAACAGGATTTGTCCTCAAAGCCAGGAGGATGAAGATGATGATGATAATGATGTGTGTCCTGTTGTTGGGGGCTCAGCTGCTTCT
This sequence comes from Sebastes umbrosus, assembly GCF_015220745.1. Taxonomy (NCBI): domain Eukaryota; kingdom Metazoa; phylum Chordata; class Actinopteri; order Perciformes; family Sebastidae; genus Sebastes; species Sebastes umbrosus. Next base: position 31,717,635 of record NC_051270.1, on the reverse strand, counting down.
CTCAGGTTTGGCCCTGGCTTCCCCCACAATCCCAAACAACTTCTTCTTCTACCATGACTACCTCAAAGGAAATGGAAACAAAGAAAGTATGAACATGATCAATAAAATATATATATTTATTGTAATTAGCTGCTCCAGTTCTTAGATGTAATGTTCCCTCCAGTTCATTTCAGAGGTGTGAAGCTCCACGTGGACTCTGCTCAGCCGTCAGTGTTTGCAGTCAGAGGGGGTAACGCCACCATGCCCTGCAGGTTCTGGTATGAGCCTGAGTTGAGCTCGCCAAGGCAGGTCCGGATCAAGTGGTCCTGGCTGCCTGCTGCTGGGGGGCAACAGACAGATGTGCTGGTGACCATCGGCTTACGCTGTCGAAGTTTTGGCCACTTCAGGTTATTGAAAAGACAAATAATTCATTTATGATGGCTGTATGAGCTTATTTGTGTTTTATTAACTCACAGTGTGTGTGTGTGTGTGTGTGTGTGTGTGTGTGTGTGTTGGTCAGGGGCCGTGTGCAGCTCAGACAGGAGTTCCCAGGAGATGCTGCACTTGTGATGACTGACCTCCTGCTGAATGATACAGGCCGCTACCACTGTGAGGTGGTGGACGGACTGGAGGACAGGAGCACTTCAGTTGATCTGGAGTTACAAGGTACAATGTTGTTCATTCCCAAGAGGCAACGAGAGTCCAAACATTGCACACGTACAGTACGCCTACTTTTAATTCTGTTCATAGAAAAAAAAGATGTCCTGCAGTTTTAATCTTAATGAATTGAAGATGAAAAGCTTATTATAAAGCATTGCATCCCAGATCTTCCAACAGAATTCCTCTTTGACTATTTGAGTCTTATTTAAAGCCTTTTACAGTTCAAGTTTCAGTTTTATTTGTCATGTGCATGTTAACACAGGGTCATTACAGGGGTCAGTACAATGAAATGTATAGGGTGAGAGAACGGGTCAGCTCAGTACTAAACGCAATAGATAAGATAAGATAAATTTACAATAATAAGATAAAATAACATTAATAAGAGAGAAAGACAATGATACGATACAATAAGAATGTGATGACATATATCAAATTAAATAATAGTACTATATACTGTACGTATGAAAATGAGGATTGTGTGTGAAAGTAAGTGAAAGTATCTTCAACAGTATTGCACAAATGTAATGAGAAAGAGGGATGAGATATGGGTTATGAGACTGGAATAAGAAAAGTAGATCAATAAAAAAATATAGCACCATATACTTTACATAAAGTGGCTCAGTAACAGCAGTATGATGATGTCATCCATTCATTGATTGATTTGTGTTTGTTTTTGTCTTTTAAACTGCATTTGATTGTGATAGTCTGATTTTTGGTGAACTGGTAGACACTTATATGAATGTGTACTGTATATACAATACCATTAATGGTCATTCCTTTTATTAAATTTATAATGTATATAATTATTAATATATTCCATTCTTCTGTAAATAGAGATGTAATCTGACAATGTTAGAAGTCTCATTGGTATTGCTGGTAGTTGGGTAGTAATAGTAGGAGCAGAAGTACTTGAGTATAAAATCTTAATAACAGAAGTAGATATTTTACTTGTACAAATATTAGTTGTAGTTGAATTGGGTTAATTGTTTTTTTCACAGCAGACATTTTGACATGTCATAGACTCAACCACAGGTGTTACTAATAACATTAATGATGGCTTTGTTCTATCCACCTTTGAAGCCCACACGCTCTGTGTAATAGAGTGTAATGAATCCCTCCCCCCCAGGTGTGGTGTTTCCCTACCAGCACCCTGGTGGTCATTACCACCTGAGCTTCCTGGGAGCCCAGCAGACCTGTGAGCAGCAGGACTCCACCCTGGCCACCTTCACACAGCTCTTCCAGGCTTGGAAGGAAGGCCTGCACTGGTGCAACGCCGGCTGGCTGGCTGACGGGACGGTCCAGTACCCCATCACCCGGCCCAGGGTGCCCTGCGGGGGGCACGGCCTCGCCCCGGGCGTCCGGAGCTACGGCAGACGCCACCAGCACCTTCATCGCTACGATGTCTTCTGCTTCTCCTCTTCACTCCGAGGTGAGGTGGCGTCAGAGCAGCAATGCAACCTGCTCAAAACCTGGTTTCAAAACAGGTTTGAGTTGTCATAGCAGAAAGAGCACAGGTGTTACTAATAACATTAACGATGATCAGTGAGCCAGCATGCACAATACCAGGAGCCTGAAACTGAAGCAGCTGAAAGGAATTCAGTAGCCATTAATGTCAAAATGTCCTCTGCTCAAGTGCCAAACTGCTTTGAAACTATCTTTACCCAGAGGCACTTTTTTTTGCTTCCTGTCTCCTCTCATTAGGAGGCACTGTAACTGTTAATAGTGTGCAGAAGCCAACATCCTTAAGTCTGCATCAGTGGCGATTTTAGACCCTTTTTAGGGGTGCTCAAGCATACCTAAATTTCATCTCTGCACCCCTGAGCTAGAGTGAAGATATTGGTATCTTATGAAACTAGAAAAACCTAAGGAATCCATTTGTATAACCATGTCATGTTATCTTGTCAAGTAGGAGGTTAAATAACACTCCAAAGTTAGACTACATTTTGGTGAGGAAAAACTGGCAAGGCCATTTTGAAAGGGGTCCCTTGACCTCTGACCTCAAGATATGTGAATGAAAATGGGTTCTATGGGTACCCACAAGTCTCCCCTTTACAGACATGCCCACTTTATGATGATCACATGCAGTTTGGGTTAAACTGCAGTTTTTTTTGCATGCAGTATAAATGTGTTATTTTTGCATATTCTTAAAATGGTTATTTGAATATTTCTGCATACTGGGGTACCTAAACAGTCTTAGAGTTACATAAATTGGGTATCACTGTAAAGCTGAGACTCTTGTGGATCCAATTAATTGAATTGTCACCTGGTGCCTGAATTTTGTGTTTTCCTTTACATAAGTAAAGACATTTTCACCAGAACTTGATGCAATTGGTGCATAAAAATTCACCAGATTGCAGGAAATGAAGTGTTTGACACTCAAATGTCACAAGTTTGCCCCAGTTTTCATTCTTATTTATGTTTTCTAGCAAAGGTTTCCCACCTTACAAGCTAAATAAGATAGCATTTCAATAAATATAAAAAAGAAAATGAATAACAGAATAATAAGATAAAGAATGAATACCATTATCCCATATTTCTCACTTGAAAAAATAACTGCATAAAAAATGTTTAAAGAAGTCTCTTGACTGGTGTCACAATAACAATGTTTCCTTCAAAGGTAGTGTCTACTATCTTCAGCCCTCTCACAAGATGAACCTGACCGAGGCTCAGCAGGCGTGTCAGGAGGACGGAGCAGAAGTCGCCAAGGTCGGACAGCTCTACGCCGCCTGGAAACTAACAGGGCTGGACAGCTGTGAGGCTGGCTGGCTGGCTGATGGAAGCGTCCGGTATCCCATCACCAGGCCACGGAGAAACTGTGGTCCCTCTGAGCCCGGGGTGCGCAGCTTTGGCTTCCCACCTCCTCAGCACAAGCATGGAGTCTACTGCTACAAGTCAGGGGATGAATGAATGTAGACTCCCCTCCTCTGTGGGGTCAGAGATGGGAAGTTGGCACAGCTCTCTTGAAAATATGGATCCTTATGAGCGAGCTGCCTGGAAATCCTCAGACATTTTTTCTTGTGATGTGCTGGATAATTTTACATCTTAATGCCTCTAAAACTTATTCAAGTAGAAACAAAACTCTCTCACTCTTTGCCTAAATTGGTTAAAGACCGTGTTGATGGCTCACAAGTAGATACTGCTTACAAGTGAGAAAGGTTGGCAACCACTGGTGTAAACCTCAGTTTTACCATTTTATGTACATCTCACTGTATTTTCTATTAGTTCATTCTCTTTTTGTACATGAGAGCAAAGCCTTTACTTTACTATGATGCTGTCTCACTATTAATGCTATTAAGCATTAATGAAATTAAAGCTATTGATATTCTTCTGTACACTGATGAAGGCTATGACATGATTCGAAGGTCAGTGGACATCAATTATTGTTTCTTCTAGAGCTGCATCGATTAATCGATTCATTGTCAACTATTAATCCGCAACTATTTGGATTATCGATTAATCGGTTTGAGTCATTTTTTTAAAGAAAAAAAGTCAATTCTTTGATTCCAGCTTCTCAAATGTGAATATTTTCTGTTTTGTTTTTTTACTCCTCTATGACAGTAAACTGAATATCTTTGAGTTGTGGACAAAACAAGACATTTGAGGACGTCATCTTGAAACGCTGATCAACATTTTTCACCATTTTCTGACATTTCATAGACCAATTAATCAACTAATCAAGAAAATAATTGACAATGAAAATAAGCGTTATTTGCAGCCCTAGTTTCTTACAGATCTACTGTAGAACCATGTACCTCAGGTGATTTTCACATCACTCAATTTTTACGTTATTGGAAATATAACTTATTTTAGTATAAAAAACGCTTTTCCTAACCATTAAAATCCTTTTACAGAAGATTCCCGTCTCTGTCTCTTCACACAGAAATGTTACGCCCACACACACACACAACTTGCAGGAGTTTTATTTGCATGAAAAAAACATTTCATAATATATGTCAGGCTTTACAAACAGCAGCTTGATTTGTTTTGTACATCTGAGAAAACTGGCCCCAGTATTATTAATGTCCAGCTGTGAGACTCTATGTCACTATGTGTCTGTCTGAGGTAGGCTGAGCAGTCTTTACTGCATACATCTGTGGTTATTCGTTATTAACCCTACTGTACATCTCTCTGTCTTAGTGTCAAAAGAAAAAAATCTTCAAGGGTTTGTCTGCAAACAAGACAAAATACAGAAACTCTGCTTCTTACAACTTTCAATAAAACATGTAACAGGAAACGTGTGCGTAATCCCTTTCTACTCAAACTCAGCTTCGAAGATGAGTCTCTCGATTTTCATCCTGACCTCTGCCTTCTTCCGAGGGGACAACTTTTTAAACATTTTCACCAGGCCCATGAAGTAGTATTCATCGCAGTCTTGTGGTTTTTCAATGTTGGTCTGTACAGTTCGGTCACATTTAGAAGGATCCGTACTCCTCTTCATCCCCACAGTGTCACGTTGGACGAGCTGGCTGCTGCTCGCTCCGGGGCTGTGTTGGTCGTCTGAGTCCACGATGGAGGTAACATCATCATCACTGTCATCGTCGTTCTCCTATAAGGACAACGCAGATTGTTTTTAAACAACAAAATAAAATCTGTGGCGTTCAATGACAGTGATTTAGCTTTAGTGATAGATAAAACAACACCCAAAGCTGGCTAAATCTGAAAACAGATATTTTTCTGAGTATTTTTTGGCTGCCGTTCCACATTAGCATTCAAAGAAAATTTAAAACGTTTGCAATAAAAAAAGTCTCTTATATTTTTGCAAAGCAGTTATGGCAAGTTTATTTAATCATGTATGAAAAATTCTACGATAAGAGGGAGTTTTTCCCCAGATAGAAACAAAAAAAACCTTCTTCTAAACTGTTGCACCTGACTTCACATAGATGCTGATTGTCGATTACATCCCATCACATGCAACTTATGATTTAAAAAAAAGGACCCGAAGAACAATAGAGTTACACACATAATAAATCCCAAGACATCATCACGAGATCACAATCTCAAAATGTGACTCTTTTGCACAAGTGCAAGCTGGTTGTAGAGTCAACAGGCCTAACAGTTAAACTTCTGGCTGCCATGCAGTAATTAAAACACAAAAAAGGTTAAAAATATGTTGTTGATAGTAAAAAATGTACAAAGGAAACGAAGAAAGCGAAGATCACCCACCAGAAGACAAAACTGAAATGTTAAGATACACTGTCAGGAGACAATCGGCAACGACAAATGGATTACTTAAAAGTGCATCATTCATCACACACAGCCTTACTATCTCAAATGTAGCGATGTCACCCTCTCCAGGGATCAGCGATCCTTCGGTTTGGACTCTGTGTGTCGCGGCTGTCTGCAGATCGGATAATATTCTCTGCTGTTGAGCCTGGTGGCAGCACGGTAGATGATTTTTGAAATCTCGCTGCTTTATCAGCGTGTCTGTGCAGAACAAACAGTGGTAATGCGCCTGATTTCTGCAATCCAGTGCACATTTGTGGATTGTGTACTCTGAAATATGAAAAACACATTGAATTATGAATGAATATATGATTCATCTTTTTTGCTGACACTGACAATTAATCACAAAATAGAAAATGTAATTACCTCCAACGTAAATGGCTCTCCTTAGATGAATGTCCAGATGAAGCCTAGCTCTGGAGTATTTTGTAGGTTTGAAAAAAGATGGTAAACAAAATGGACAATGGTATTTGGGAGGATAGCAGCAGTCGATGCATTTTTTCAGTGTCGGAGTGTATAATCCCTTCTGGATGGTTACATGGACCTGGAATAGATAATAAAGTCATTAGTAATAAACAACAACCTCAGATGCCTCAGCTGTCCATTAAAGGGACTGTTTGTAACTTTTTAAGCGTATAAATGTAGCGGGTCGCCACACATTCGCGCTCGCATATGCGCGTTCGCGTGTGGCCACTGCCTCTCCTCCTCTGCCTGCCTGCCTTCACTCAGAGAGCACTCGCGTTCTCAGCTCGCTCCACCTCTAGACGTGAACGCGCGCTCACTCCACACTGCAGAAGAGTTAGTTTAGCTCTGAGAATATTTAGTGAATGTACAGGGTACGTTTGTGCAGAAATAAATGCTGCAGCTCCTCCAGACCAACAGAGGTTTCCCGTGTCTTGTGAAGTGACGGAGCTCCTCAGCTAGTAACGTTACCGTCTCGTTACCTACCGGGTGTCGGTGTCTCCTCTGCTCTCTCTCCGGCTGCGGGCGGAGAGAGCAGGGAGACATGCTGCAGAGCCCCGCTGCATCAGCCTGCACTTAGGCAGGAAAAGCCAACACTAGGATCAGATCTAAATCATGTTCATGGAGAGACCTTCATCTGGTCAGCTAACTTTACTGCCAAGCAGCTGAAATATAGAGTGATATTGTTGTTTTAGCTGACGTGTGTCGCCTCACTGTTTTGAGTGATGCTCGTTCAGGTATATTTAGAGCGAGCAGAAGCGCGAGCCCGACGCTGACTTTCGTTGATTTCACGGCCACAGGTGTCGCTGTTAAGAAGCATTTCTGAAAGTTACAAATAGTCCCTTTAACTACTTCATAATATTAGTAGTAGGGGTGTGACGAAATATTGTGCCACGAAATATCGCGATATAAAAACGTGACGATATGCATCGTCGAGACGAAAACCTGGATCGTGACATCAGGGCATAACAGATACTACGTGCATACGGGGCTCCGGGGCTGCAGCTGCAGCCTCTCGGGTACAACTCATGCGCAGTAACATCTGGCCTGCCCTCAACGACATTACGTTAATAACGTTAGCTACCTGTTAGCCATGCTAACTGTTAGATAGAGGCGAGTTTAGAGACAAAGAGACGAAACTCAGGTGATCTTAGACGATAGCTGCCGCCGCGGCAACACGTGCCATTTGGGATTAGACATTAAACTGGCCAGTATAATATAAATACGTAGAGATAAAGGTCGTGTTAGTGTTGTATGGCTCTGTGTGAAGGAGGACGTGTTAGTGGCTTTAGATCCAACATGGTAGAACCACCAGCTGACTCTCTCCTCTTCCTCTTCTGTTCGCTACCTGAGGGTCTGCTGAGATGTCTCTCACGGGGGACATGCTTTATATTGACATGTCTTAAAGATAAAGATCTGATCTCCCTGATGGTCGTGCTTTGGAGTTAACACATAATGAACATTGTTGTGATTATAGCTGTGAGATAGCTCGACAGGTAGCTTTTAGCTCGGCAGGTGAAGAAGTCCTGTCTGAGGTACTGATCTACTAACTAACGTTATGAGGCTGAAAAGGTCACATGTGAATGACGTGTTGTTATTATAAATGGTCAGCAGTCATTGTGGTTCGTTCGTGTATTTGCTTACATTTGGTCGTCGATCGCTGATGTCCATCTTCTCCAGAGGACAGAGCGGTTCTTCTCTTCTCAGGTTGTTGTTGTGCTGCTTCTCCTGATTGATTGTCGGTAGTGAAGCCAGCGTTCAGCGCATCACCGCCACCCTCTGCTTCTTCTTTGGTGTGTATTGGCGGTTGTCAAACCATCTTAGAGATGCATTACCGCCACCATTCAGTTCAATTTGCTTTATTGATCATGAGTGTCAGGTGAACAATATTGCCAAAGCGTCAATTCAATAATAAATTAAAAAATAAATAAATAAATAAATAAATAAAAAAAACATATATACTTTATATACATATATTCAATTCATTAAGCAAATTACAATATATAGATATTTAAAGACAACATGCATGTAGATGAAAGAAAACAATAAAAAAGTAATTCATGTTTGTTGTGTCAATAAAACAAACAAACAAATAAAAAACAATAACAATATATTGCAATATCAAAGGATAAATGTAAAAAAAAAAACATGAAGTAGAGGAGTAAATAAAGGCAGATTGTGAGTTACATCTATTCTGTGTTGTTGTTGTGGTTGTCTCTTAGGCTGTGACATGCACTGACATATCCTGCAGCTTCTATGGCGATGACACTATCAAAATCTTGGAGTTTACATTTCATTTTTGTAAAGAATTTTTCCTAATTTCTTCATATTTGCTACATTGTAGCAGGAAATGTTGCTCTGTCTCTGTGGACAGAGCTGACAAAGCCTGTCTCTATAGACAGCCTGGAGTGTGAAACTGGATCTGCACCAAAGGAAGCCAAAAAATATTATATATATATATATGTATATATATAATATTTTTTGGCAGGGAAAAGCACAAATGTCATATTAAATCACTCTATTTCCTCATTCACAACATCTCTTACTAAAAGGCAGGAAAAGGGTATCCAATATAGGCTCTATATACCTACACAAATATACTATGAACTGTGCTTATCTTTGACCTGTTAAAATCTATTATTGCTTGGTACTTTTTCCTCATTCGTCCACCACCAAAATATTATATATATATATATATATATATATAATATTTTTTGTCTTCCTTTGGTGCAGATACTAGTTCCCTTCACTTTTCAACATAAAGCAGTAGGCTACATTCCAGTAGTAAAAGTTTTGTTTTTATTTACCTATATCATGAGGTGTTTGATTGAGCTCTGTGTCCTATCCTCAGTTTCCTGTTTCCTCCTCCACCAATATGTGTATATTTCAAACAGGCACCTTTCTGTGTCATTAATGTCCCAGTATTCTTGCCAAACCTTTTGTATATGACATTTTGTAAGAGTTTAATCTGACCTAATGAAACTTGTACTATATGTTGACTGTGATTCAGTTAGGCTACTGGGAAAGAACCCAGAGGAAGCAAATACTGAAAACCTCAGTCTGTACAATAAGTTAAGGATTTCCAACACAATATCTTGTCTCCATGATTATTTCTACTACCGATTGAAAGTGCAGGCAAACTACTAGATGCCAGTAATATTGCCAATACTTCAGCCATATATAGGCCTACTGTTTGTATTTATAATAAAAGATGAAAACTCCAGCCTTCCCAGAATTCTTCCTCTTCCATATGTTGTAAACATGTGCACTTAGACCTGTTTGATGCTTTCCTGCTCTATCAGATGTATTGTGTAAATTAGAATGGCCAAGTCTTATTGTGTTGAAAATGACCCCCTGTTTCGTAGATAATAATGTTTCTAAACGTTGAATTTACTTGGTTTTTAAAACATATTCTATTCATCCTCATTTCCCTTCAGTCCAACAGGGACAAATATATTATTGAAATAGTGGAGGGCACCTGCAAGTCTTTTTAATACAATGTCTTTACTACTGCAGTTAAAGGATCTTTGCCTCTTGAGAACCAAACTGAGGCAGAGCAGAATGAAACATTTCCAGTTTGTTTCCTCTTTCACCCGTTTCAGAGCCAAGAGTACATCCAGTACTTCCACTGAGTGGATCCACAGGAACTGTTAATATACACTCTAACCTCTCAATCTGATTTCACCAGAAACTGAAGAAGCAGACACAGTTTTCAATTGTTTTGGATTTGGCTCTCATTGATATTTTTTAAATCATTGATCATAACTCTTTTTTACAGAAGCTACATTTTTACTTCAGAAAATGGAAAAGCAATTACACTTGCAAATGCATGTTGTGCCTTCAATATTTTTCCTTTGTGTGGATATTATTTGTGTTTTATGCATCTTTGTATGGTGTTTTGTTTTTCTAGAAAAATGACCAATCACTTCCTAGGATGCTTACGTTTCCAAGTATTTTGAGCAGTTTCCAAGTACTTTCTTTACTGTCATTCCACTCACATGCTGTCCTTTGTTATTGCATGTGATAAAAGAAACGGTCTATCTCTACTGGGAGTGTCTCAAAGAGGGAAAAGCTTCATTATTTAATAATTCCTGTACTTTCCCCATCAGTAAACCTACACCACATCTTAAACTCAGCTGTTCTTTACATTTTTGGATCTTAAACCCACTCTCTTTAACGCCTTAAAGACTTTCTCCTTTGTCTTGATGTCTTCCTCTTCTACTTCACTGCTGAAAATGATCTGTATAACAGCACAATAATAGGGAACATGGATGAAGCACAGGGGAATGAAAACAGCACCCACTTTGATGCAAAAAGGAGAAATATAAACCAAAGGAAACTCTGAGATGTACAAATGTGAATGAAAATACTAATTATAAATGCCAAAGAAATATATAAGCAAATGTAACTACAGATGGTGAAAGCAAGGCTGAAATTAAATTAAATGTGAACAGATTTAACACAATATTCTCTTTTTGTATTATTCCTGTTGAGAACTATTACAACTAACACAAGGCTTTCATCCAGGAGATCGCTGTTTGTGTCCCGTGCGTCATGTTACAATCAGCTGTTCGTTCATGTCTCGTGTTCACAACGTTCAGGGGCATTTTTTTAAGCCCAACCATGTTGTTTTTTCTTAAACCTACACAGAGTAAGCATGTGTTTACTCTGACCGAAAAGAGTGCCGCTGAGGGGTCTATACTGAAAGCGTCAGTATATGACGAGTTGGGATGAGAACGCATTGGTCTTTCTGGTGCTGCTACCTGCCTGATTGATCACCTGCAAACAATCACCGGCGCCTTCAAGCCATTTCAGGATTCTCATTTAAGCCCCAGTCTTCCTCAAACCTTTGCCAGATTAGTCTTGTGTTTTTGCCGAACTCTCAAGCCACTTTTTCAAGCCTTGATTTTGTGACCTTGTGACCTTTTGAACTGTTTTCCAGACGGCAAGGATTTTGCCCAGCCCTTGTGTTTGTCTGTTTCTGAGTCCTCTCCCCACTGCTGATAACAATATATAGGAGTTTCCTTAAAGTTTGTTATTATGTTTTGATGAGAATTCAAGCTCAAGACAGAAAGAAACATACAATAAAACAGTGTGAGTGCATATTTGTGTGTGTGAGACCTGACAGAGAGACATACAGGACCAAAACCTCTCACATGCAGCCAGCAGATGGCAGTCACATGATTGGGTGGTTTGAGTCAACAATACCAGCAGAACAAAATGTACAGTAGCTATTCAACTGTATTAACTCTCTCAGTCTTATCCCAAATACACAACCTTTAGAGAAACTCCAGGTTTTACACCCTAATAAGCACTTATGCATGCCTTAATATAACGTGATCCACCAACTGTATCACACGGCCAGATTGGACAATAGATTTCGTAGATTTCCACGAATTCACCGTCAACAAACTGCAGTCATGCAGAAAATCTGGCATTTATGGAAATACAATCAGATTAAATGTGAAGAATGCAGGATGACACAAATGTGACTGCTGACAAATATGTGAGGTGAAATGTGACGGTCATCAGGGAGAGGGGAGGGAGAGGGGAGAGAGGAGAACAAAGTGTACAGTCACAGAAGTATGTTCACAGACCTCGCAGTATCTCGCAGGTTTATGAGACATTCATATGTGGGGCGGTGTAATATTTGCTGTGCAGCTGGTTCAGCATCTCAGGTCTTCTTGTCAGGGTCATAATGGGCTATTTAGATAGAGTAGATTACACAAGATGACCGTATAGACAGACTAAACATCTGCATTACCAGTAAGGAAGTGTGAAAAGTTAACGCAACATTTTCCTGCTCTGACCTCCACACCCATGACTGACAGTGCGTGACACAATATTTGTGTGAGTGGACACACTAATTTATTAAACTCACTGCGAGTTACCGCAGGGAAAATAAGTTCAAATGGAAAAGCAGAATGCGTGCGTCATTTTACAACTACATAGAGATGTGTTTAAATGCCACTAAATCTAACAAAAATGGAACAAAATAAAAGAATGTAATAAAAATTTGATCAAATAACAGACACAAAATAAATGTTGAGGTTTAAGTTTTAGAAGATGTAAAGCATTTTTAGCTCCATCTTTCAGAAAACATTCATTATTCATTGTCTTTTTATTACTACTATAACAATAGCATGGTGTTGATTTTTATATTCTGAGTTTAGGTATTCATCTTGTTCTGGCATGTTAGGGCCAATGGTACCATGTATGTATTTCCATTTCATGCTATTTTATAGTTATACTTGCTATTTTATGTCATTTTATACTTCTATACTCCACTATATTTCAGGGAGAATTAATGTACTGTATTTATCTGATAGCTATAGTTGCTAGTTACTTTTCAGATGGACATTTTACATACAAAACACTTGAACAGGTTATAAAATATCATAAATTGTTGCAGATCAAAATACCCAGCAGTCTATAAAGTAATTAAAATGAACTCCATCACTGAAATACAGCATCCACGGGGATCAATCAGTAATAATAATAATACAATAATACAGTATATGACTTGGAATTGTGTATTTTTACATTGTAGTATTGCTATAGGGGAGAGCGGGGTCGGTTGGTACAGGAGGACAGTAGGGATGGAGCCTTTTTAGCAAGTTAGAAAGCAACTATGCCGCTCAACGTGCTCATACTCAGCCACACCCTCCTCACGTTCAACCTCAAAGTGGAGACCTTCCTCACGCCATTCACAGTTTTTGAAATATACATCATCTAAGTAAATTTGTGGCTCTTTTGTTATTTTTGTTCTACCATACATTTTTCAGTGATACCACAAACAAAAACATATTGTTGGAAAACTTACTTTCTGGCCCTGGGATGGTTGGGGCAGTATTTATAGCTCTTACCTTGTTACAAATCAACAAGAAGCAGACAAAAACAAGACAAAGGCTTTTCCTAATTGAATAAGACCCACTGTGAATGTTAATTCATATATATATGATAATTTTACAAATATTTTCTTTTCCTCAAAGCAATGTGTGACGTTATAAATATAAGGTCTTCAAATTTAGACTGCAATTATTTTTCAATTTAAATTATATATTTTTATCACAGAACATGGCGTCCCAACCATCCCGGGGAGGCTGAATGTTAGGAAAATGCACTCCTTGTATATTTAACATATTTGTGCTTTTCACGTTTGGGTTTGGCTCTAAAAAACTTGATAAATTGTTAGCAGACACCTGTATCTGTTCAGGGATCAAACTATTTTCATTACTGTTGAAGTAGTCTGTGAGTAATTTACCAGAGTAAAGGATCTGTGTACTTCTTCCACCATTGGTTAGTGCATCAAAAACGTATTGCGTATTTTACTTGATACAAAAGTTGATTGTATCTCTCACCAATTATACAGCTGCTGAATAATACATTAAAACTCCTTTGATATTATTTATCTAGCTATTGGCACCATTAGACACGGTTAAGCTACAAACGAGCTAACTAAAACTACTTAATTCAAACTTAAAGGACACATCGAATCTCTGAAATATTGTATTAGATTGGAAATGAGGTAATAGAGTTGTGAGTGCAAAGCAGACAATACAATATGTGTAAAATAAATCATCAGATCACAGGCATGAACAAAAATTAGGATTCACAAAGGTCTTCTCTTCCAAATTTAGTAATTGCATGAAAAACGTGATTAGGCTTGACTCGTTGTTGCGCTTTCAGTACCAAAAATCTCTCAGTCACATTGAATCACGTAGTAGTCAAATGAGACGGCTGGAAAATTAGTCTAGTGGAAAATGTTCATCTGGCTTGTGAACCTAGCTGACATCAATTTATTTTTAGTTATTTATCTCAGTTTAATATTATTATACCAGTTTTAATCCATGAATATAAAAGCTTTTGTGTCGTATATTGTTGTGAACTTCAAGAAATCCAAGAAAATCTCCCTCTAAATTGGCAGAATGAAGAGTAAAACTATGAATAGAAATCTCCCAAACTGAACTGAATTCCACTTCACTTGGCGACTTCCTCTTCATAGCTGAGGTTGTCGAGGGTGTAAACCCCAACACAAGTAATATTTTTGGTGCAACCTCAGGAAACTGTGTCATGGGGATGGTTGGGAAGTTTCTAAACAAAACAGAGAGAGGTCAGCTGCAGGCTGGTGAAATAAACACCACAGCAATGTGAGTGTCGGGAGATGTTATCCTTTGGTTTGGTCTCTGATTCAATATGAACTGTTTTCTGTGGCAGCACTGGCAGCCTTATCTGTTGGTGTGCGTTGTTGTTACGTGTGTAGCTGATAACACTACTGAGTGCAACTAGGCTACCTGGAAAATTAATAAAAGGGCAAACACTGACATGTTATCTGCACCATACCCACAATGCAAAGCTGCCCTATTAACATGTGTCTGTTAAGGTCCCAGCAGCCACGAAAGAGGCCCAGTCTTCCTATAGATTACATAATGCTACAAACAATGAACTGTAAACATTTTTTTTTTTAAAAACACTCTCTTTTATGTTTTTTGCAACTTTCTCTGTTTCACTAATGTGTATTTTTTAATATGAATTATTTTTTATTATTATTTTCACATTGTTTCCTTCTTTGTGGTGATTTTATACTCGATTCGACTTTTATCAGGCCATTAAAGCAACACGTTCTAACATGTTGTAAAACTGCATGAAACATTACGTTTTGTACACAAACAAAAAGGCTTCTAGATTTAGGCAACAAAACTACAACTTACTACAGTCGCTAGAGGTCATTGTCATGTTCTTTTATAACTTATTTCAGTGAATGGATGATTGATGATACTATTGGTTGTAGTAGGCCCCTACTGACTCACATCTATGGTGCTTATAGCGACTGTTAACACCTATTTTATAGCCTGACAACAGTCTAATCGGCTGGTGAGGACTACGGACAATAATCTGTCTCAGCAGTTCAATTTTGCAATATTTGCAGAATTCAACTAATAAATTATGATGTATTATTATTATTATTATTATAGATTAAACTACCCAGCAAGATATAGAATTATTAAAATCAGCTCCACCTTTACCAGCTGCAACATTAAAGTGATGAACACATTAATATATCAATAATTATAATCCAATAATATAAAACATGTTTTTCTGAAATGAATCATTTTGCAACATGAGTAGTCTATACTTTAAGGTATAATTTGATGCTAATACTTTAATTTTACAGGAATTTTACTTGTAACAGAGTATTCAATTCAATTCAATTCAATTCAATTCACTTTATTTGTCCCCGAGGGGCAATTGTAGAGGCTCGTAGAGTAGTAGAATTAACAACAAAATACAGGAACATTTTAAACATCTTGAAAGTTAAAAATAATGATACTAATATAGTACTAATACTAGTAAAATACTTAAAATAGTGCAAAATAGTGCAGTACACACAGTATACGGTACATATGGATATAAATAGTATTTCTGTAGTATTTGAGTATTTATTCACTGTGGTATTACAGCATTATTACTATTTTTACTTTAGTTGGAGGTCTGGTTACTTCTTCCACCACTGCTTACTTGTACTAGTTGTACTGTTATTTGTCTTTTTCTTGCATTAACCATTCAGATGACATCATTGGTTTATGGTCAGAATGTGTGGAGTGGGCGTAGAGGAGGAAGGGGGCGGGGCCTGCGGTGACACTCGCTCCTGATTGGCTGTTGCTGGTTCTCGATGTGTTTAAATAGCCAATCAGGTCCTCTTTCCTCAGTATGTGTAGAAGCATCAGTGAGCTGTCGGTCCTCTCTCGGTGAAGACCGCGTCCCGGTGACACCTCGTCTCTGCTCTCTCACTCAACTCAAAGTACCATGGAGGAATCAAGTAGTTGACGTTTCCTGTAACCTTCTCTTTTATAAGCTTTCTTCCCGTTTGATCACTGTGATCACTGTGAACCGGTTTACTGACGTTTTGATCTCTCAGCGACCCTGAAACCAGCTCTGAAACACCCGACAACATGAAGTACATCATCGGCATCGGAGGGTGAGTGTTCCGCTCCTCTCTGGAGGATGAATGAAGCTAAGCTAAGCTAAAGCTGCTAGGCCTTAAAGCCAGGCACACGTGGAGAGAGGGCAGTCATGACATCCGCTTAATTGTTCATTTGTTTTGTACAATTTAAGACTATACAACATAACAAAAAAAAATAATAATATACAGTGCAGGAAGAGGCAAAAACCCCACTGGGATTATCTGAAGCCTCCACCTAGAGAAAAGATCAATATAAAGAAATAATATGACTACATAATAGTGATAACAAACAATTAGGACAAGATATATATATATAATAACAATACAGTAAATATATAAAAAAAGATGAGTGTGTGTGTGTTGCATGGAAGTGTATGGTTAGTGTTAGTGAGGAGGATATTGATTTAAATATCTATAAAGACTTCTTCAAACAACATTGTGAGTGGGAAAAAAAAATAAAAAACATAAAAACAGATACATGGACAACATGGGGAAAAACAATTACAAGACAGCAATTAAATGTTGCTCCCTTTTTTGTTGTACTGCTGTTTAATAACCAAATATGTCATTGTTAATTTTACAGTTCCTGTAGACACATTACAGTCCTCTGTGGTAGTTACAGGTTAATAAACAAAGCTAAGGGTTACTAGCTTTTTTACCTCTGTTTACATTACATCTATTTTAATATGTTATACTTCTAGTGTAACACTTCTGTTTATATGTATTTATTACATCTACTTTACCTGTTTCATTTGCTTTATATAACTGTGTGTGTGTGTTTTACCTGTTATATGTTTTATCTGCCTCGTTTAGTCTTGTCAAGTATTTGTTTTAAAGCTGACCAGAAGTGGCAAACTGTGAATCTCGTTGTATTTAATACAATGACAATAAAGCTTTCTATTCTATTCTATTCTACTAGCATTAAACAAGAGATGAGCAAACCTGAACACATGTCCAGTTGACCCACCCTTTTTTATACATGTGAACAAATATTAATGCCTAAAATACATTAAAATGTGTACATTTTGTGTTATGGTGTAAAAAAAACTGCTCTTATGATGGTTAAAAAATGGTTGTTTTGTTATGAAAGTCATAGCTAATCTCATATATTTAACAAGCATTATGTTGTATGTGATTAAGCCATGATTTTCACTGATTCCCATAACAAAACCATTTTTTTTTCACCATTAACACCTGGTAAATGTTTATTAATGTATAACTGCACTATCAAATGGGATGTGCCGGATCCAATATATGTTTGTGATGGTTTAATCATTAATCTCTCACCTTTACAACCTGTTATATGGGTTGTATTGTCCACCATTCATTGTCTTTTTATTGCTTTGTTCCATTCAGCGTAACCAATGGAGGGAAAACCACCCTCACCAACCGACTGATCAAGAACCTGCCCAACTGTTGTGTGGTACACCAGGATGACTTCTTCAAGGTGAGCCTCATACACACACACTCCTGTTTTTGAATTGTGTATCTAGTTAACCAAAGGGATTGCTCTGAGTAGGAAGTTGGTGGGGTGTTAACACTTTACTGCCTGTGTTACTAGATACAGTTTGACCTAGTGTGTAAAAAACACTGTCAGAGCTTCCATATAGCAGACAGAGTGTAGCTCTAGTGGAATGTACCTGGGTACATCTTATCCATGTATGTTTCAGCCCCAAGATCAGATTGAAGTTGGCGAAGATGGCTTTAAGCAGTACGATGGTAAGCCTGGGTTTTTAATGAAAGGGTTTGAGTGTGTGTGTTTATGTTTGTGTGTTGGTATGTTTGCTGCTGCTGTAAACGTTTCATTTGAAACCTGCATGCAATATAGACAAACTTGAACACTGTACATGTGTTTCTAACGTGCCTTTTTTGCAATTTGCCATACGCTTCTCCTTTTTCCCTTTCATCCTTCCTCCCCCTGCTTTGCTCTTCAGTTCTTACTGCTCTGGACATGGACGCCATGATGAGTACCATCTACGCATGGCTGGACAACCCAGTGAAGTTTGAGAAGTCTCACGGCGTCAATAACACCCTGGACACTGAGATCGTCCCAAAGTCTACCCGTAAGGAGGAGGAGGAGACTCACATCCTTATTGTGGAAGGCTTTCTGCTTTACACCTTTGAGTAAGAAGAACATGTGCTCATTACATTTGTGTTACAATTTCTCACCGTAAAATAAATGGCACCAGTTAGACATTAATTTGTCCCTTCCCTTGCAGACCTTTGATCGACGTGCTGAACCAACGTTACTTTATTTCCATCCCATACGAAGAATGCAAAAAGAGGAGGTGGTAAGTGATCCAGTGTTCAGACACTCTTCTTAACTGGTGTTTATAGTCTAGACTGCTGTTTTTATTACCATATGTAATTGGTGTTGCGTCTCTCTCTCTCTCTTTCTCTGCAGCTCTAGGAACTACACGGTGCCAGACCCCCCCGGCCTGTTCGATGGCCACGTCTGGCCCATGTATTTGAAACACAAGAACATCATGGAGGGATCAGATGGTGACGTGTGTAAGTGTGTGCATTTTTTGTATTGTTTTTCATATTGAAAAGATTTCTCTTATTGATTTTTAAATGTGTATTTTTGCTATTACAGTGCAGCTAGATGGAACCAAGTCGAAGGAACAACTGTTCAACTTCGTCTACGGGGACATCCTGAATAACATCCAGATATCTCTTTAACAAAACAAAGGTAAATAAATCCTCCGACTGTCCTGTCACAAAAATGTTTGTATCCGAATGTGAGTTTCTGATTGTTTTTTCTGTGTTTCAGGTCATAACGATCGGCTAAATTGGAGCCATGTACTCAGCCTGCAAGCACAACACCGCCTTGCCTTAAGTTTCTACCTGGCAGCTCATTTAGCTGACTGCTACGATTTTTGTAAATGTTAATAACTGATGGCATCAAATGCTGGCATGTTTTTATATCTTACCATATTTATTGCTTTGTTACAGCCCACACTCCACAGAGAGTCGATGGATTTGTTCAGAGGATGGTTGCACTTATGTCAATAAATGATCCTCCAGTAAACTTTGTGCTCTGATGATTATTTTAAGGCGAATGACAAGCTTTTACACAGAGGGAAGCGACTATGAAGAGTCTCTGCACATATGAAGTCCAACATTGCAAATGGTGGTTTTCAAATATAGTTCCCCTTTTCAACACTTGCAGCCCCGGGTAGCTGCTAAGTTAAGCACAGCGAGAGGACTGCTTTCACTATCTCGCTACCAGGCAACAGTTGGTGTGAGTGATAAGTGGAATCACGAGGTTGACACCTCGGGACCTCAGGTCTAGAGCGCAACCCTTATCTAAATTCAGACACACTTGTGCAGTTTCCCTGGAAGTGTTTCCTTCAGAATAACCTACTTTGAAGGTGCCTTTCCTTTTTGTTACATAGTAATAATGCAGATCAGTGGATTACATAATGTCCTATATGTAGGTAAATACAGGCATGATAGTGGACCAAGGTGTTAAGCACATGCAGTATATAATGTATGTGATAACAGGGAGTTTTACTAATCCACAAACACATTATATATTAAAAGCCTGGTGTACCTGGTTGCTGTAAACACGGCCATGCTGTCCTGAATTTCTGGAAAGGAAAGTAGCATCACTGGATGCAAGCAGACCATCACTTGGAGCAAAGTGGGAAAAAATGTGGATTTCGCCCACACACCAATCTTTTTTGTTTTTTTTATTGAGTGAATGTCTTTAGAGCAGCGGTTTCATATGCAAAGACGTTTATTTTGAAAGATTCTTTCCTCCAATAAATAAACTCAACCATTTTGTCAGATTCTCCATAAAGCTGCAGTAGCCTTGGTTGCAAACACTGCTGAATGTGTTATTACTGCAGGCACAAATAGATAGATTTATCTGGGTATTCCTATGGTTTTGTGCATACACAATAGCTAATGTAACGAATAGCTAAAGACAAATTTTCATCTTTGCCTGCATGAGTAGAGACGTTTTTAAACTGAAATAGCGTGAATCTTTATAGTGCAATTATGCAATACCATAATAATGCATTAGGCCCATGCATTAGTGTTGTGCATGTGTGTCTATACAGCATTTATTTCCCTGTAGTTGAAGAATACAGATGATGATATCTAAATGAAACTTGCACAGAAGTCATGGGTGTGTCAGGCCCCTCTCTGGGGGAAGGAAATTGCTTTCACGCGGGCGTTTCCTCACTCTACTGTAAAAGCATACGTTATGTAATCTTACTATAGACATGTATGGAAGTAGGTCAGAAAAAGAACCTCTTGACCTACATACAAGAAGTTGTTTTTTTTCCCCTCTTTCTAGTTCTGCATGAGGGCTCTTGCTGTTGTGTGTATAATCAGTTTTACTATGTTATATATTGGTTTTAGCATTTAAAAAAATCCAACAAACTATATGATATTTTTTAGATCTATTGCCTTAAATCTGTTTCCATTTAACAGTCACTGTTTTTCGACTGCTGTGTCATCCTGGAATAAAACAATCCTCAGATGTTGATATTACACTGCTGCATGCGGGACAAATGGAGGTCTGACAAAAATAGCATGTGTTCTATGATTCACAAAGCACAAAGCAGCTCTTATGGGTTTCTCTAGTTCCAGACAGACTGCATGAATGTTGACACATCAGTGTCTCTGCAGCAACAGAACGGACACACACACACACACACACACACACACTCACACTGAACATCTGTCTTAAAAGGCATGTTTTTTCACGCACTTTTGAGTAATTTAGTTACAGTTTATATTTGAGGTTTCATTGTAATATTTATGGATTTTTATGGCCTCACATAACTTCTCAGTATTTACTCCACCCATTTCCTCTCTGGTACATTACAACATACCTGCCATGAACTTCTAGTTCCTCCGGTGTGGCCTGAAATTGTTGTGATTGTTTAATCAGAGTCTTCATACAATATATATTCATTCATCGGCTCTAAAACCAGTGGTGGAACGTAATTAAATATAGGTTTACTCAAGTACTGAAGTGCAATTTTGCAGTACTTGTATTTTACTTGAGTTTTTCCATTTTAAGCTACATAATACTTCTACTCCATCTCAGAGATGAATATTGTACTTTTTACTCCACTACATTAATATGACAGCTTTAGATACTAGTCACTTTGCAGATTTAAATTATAAATACACATTTGAAATCAACTAATACATTTTTATATAATTATTAAAGGTTACCCAGCAATATATAAAGTAATACAAATTAGCTCCACTTCTACCAGCTGTAAGTGATGAACACATTAATGCATCAATAATTATAATCTAGTAATGTAATATTATTCTGAAATGGGCCATTCTGCATAATGAGTACTTTTACTTTTGGTACTTTAAAGGTACAGCGCGTAATATCTGGCGGCATCTAGCATCTCCCGTGTGCCAAGCGTGTAGAAGAACTACAGTGGCCGACGTGAAAACGCGAATGACCCGCTTTAGAGCCAGTCGTTGTAAGAGTAGCGTAGATCATTTGGAGAATAGCAGAGTCAGTGCGTAGAGTGTGTGTGTTCATGGGAAGCAAGAGAAAGGGAACGGCGGCGAATGTCTGTGAGTGAACAAGTGAGCTAGTGGAGCAGAAGACAGAGTTAGTTTAGCTCTGAGAATATCAAGTGAATATTCAGTGGAAGTTGCAGTTTGTGTCTTGTGTCCCAGCGGCTGAGTGGAGTGACGGGGGTTAACTCCGGAGCGATTAACGTTATCGACTCCGGCCCAAGCAGGAAAAGTTAACACACTGTTTTGTCCGTTCTGGGCTACTGTAGAAACATGCCGGCCGGCTCCGTGAAAAGGACCCGCATCCTATGTAGATATAAATGGCTCATTGTAAGGTAACGAAAACACAACAATTCCTATTTTCAGGTGATTATACACCAAAGAAAACATGCTTATTAATATTATATTCCCCCTAATTGTTACACACTGTTCCTTTTAATATAAAACCTAATTTAATACACTGAACCACCTGATTCAAACTGAATGAACTGAATGTTACACAAATGTTACAAAAAATGTTACACACTTAGATGTTACATACTGGTCCTTTAAGTATATTTTCATGCTAATAGTTTTGCAATTTACAAGTATAAATTTGCATGCAGCTGCAGGACTTTTACTTGTAACAGAGCATTTCAACACTGTGATATTGTTACTTTTACTTAAGTAAAATACCTGTGTACTTCTTCCACCACTGCCTAAAACACAGCCACAAGCTAAACTATATAATTAATATGTCATATAAACTCCAGAATATTTGTTGCTTGCTATCATTGAAGCTTAAGTTAGATGTAATTTCAGTCCATGGGTTGTGTATGGCTTGAGTTTGAGTGGCTCACACCACCAGCACAGAGTGATAGTGAATGAGTGAGAGGCAGATCCTATTACTGTACAATCCCATCTATCTTGGGAATTTACTGCTGCAGCCAACTTTAGTTTCGCGCAGGACAAACACTAAAATACTTCATCCCATTTGTCCACAATGCAATTATTTATCTTGGATCAAACTTTTCAAAGCTGAAAGTTTTACTTTGTTATCATTATTTTGCAAAGTCACAACCAGATGAACCAGTTTTTGAGTGTGCAAAAGCAGGTATTCTGTGTGCTGACGTAAATCCTCATATGGCTCAACATTTTACCAGTAACTCATAATATGCTTAACCTCTATGCCGGCAATCATTTGGAGACGGTGTTAATTTCCTCAAAGGGTGGCCAACTCATTTTAAAACATGTGTTACTTTCACAACGTGTGCACGTCAGACTTGAATGTGAGAGATGAGCCGTTATGTAAGCTGGACTGCTGCTGACCTGGCCTCCCCTGAACAAAAGATCACAGCTGCGTCTCCTGACTCTCTACTTCTATACCTTTCTGTGTCTTACTTTGACACAACAATGTGATGGACAGGGGCAGTATTTTTTTGGTCAAGTGGGTTGCAGAAACTAGGCTACTGTGAACCCGTTGTCCTCCAATATGAGACTTCATGGATGAATAGCAGTGTGGTGATTGAGGACGTCGTCTTCTGACACCCGTACTGCCTCTGGACTACACACACCCTGCATTTTTCTAAACCACACCAACCACCACACTGGTATGAGAGTTGCAGTACTGGCTCTTACTGGATCTTGTGTGTGTGTGTGTGTGAGCAAGTGTGTGTGTCTGCCTGTTTGTCTGTTCCTTCTGTCTGTCTGTCTGCATGTGTGTGCGTCTCTTGCTCCGTCCCCCCCTACACACCTCTCCACAGTGCATCAAAAAAGCAGAGGAAGCAACAGTCTGCTGCGGTTGACTCAAATAGACCATATAAACAACACTATAAATCCTCCCTTCAGACCTCTAACTCCATACAGTTAAGGTTTGGATTATCACATCTCCACCTCGCACAGGTCAGACAGGACACTGTTGTGCAACCACTAACCATCCTGGCGGCAGAGGTGACTGGCCGCTTGTCTGAAAACAGTTTCTTTGTCACGCTCGCAGCTTTGCAATGCATCCTTTAACATATTCCCTCCTGTTTTCTTCTGTTATGCCTGACCAAAGACAACAACAAGGACAGGGCGCACTCATTTAATCAAATCATCCTTTCCCTCCACCGCAACCACGCTTGCTCTTCAAAGTTGTTTCTATATTTACTCCTTTTACTACAGTCTAAGAGGAGCCAATAAAACCAGCCATTGGTGCCACAAACCCTTTTGTGACGATTAGGGATGTTGTGCTGACTTGTTTTTGAGAATGTGACTCTCCATAGCTGACATGGCAGCAAGCCGAGCACCCAAGGGGCTGATGCGAGGAGGCCAGCCTTTCACCGTGGTTCGCCAGCTTCGTCTGTGTTTACACTGAGTGGAGCTGACCTGACCACAGTCCAGACACAACAAGGCTCTCTGTAACCCACATGGCATTAGACACTTAGACTGTACACACTGCACTGCTGTTGCTGCAGCACGGAGGTGGTGGAAGAAGTATTTAGATCATTTACTTCCATTTCAAAATATTCAGTTACAATGCTGTCAAGGTTATTACTTAGTTACATAAGCATTAAAAGATCAATGTACTGAGGTGTTAAGAGTACATATTTTGTGTTTACATAGGTCAGGGGTCGGCAACCTTTACTATCAAAAGAGCCATGCCAAGGCAAAAATAAAAAAAAAAATCTGTCTGTAGCTGCAAAACATTTGAGCATTGTGATGAAGGTAACACAGTTTATAGTCTAAGTATATATTATATAAGTCTAATGCAGTGAGGGCCAAAGAGCAAATGTACTACGGAGTATAAGGGCCACATTGAGGGGAAAAACATCTGAGATTTCCGGAATAAAGTCATAATATTACAAGAAACAAGTCATAATATTACGAGAATAAAATCATAACTTTATGAGAAAAATAAGTCGTAATATTAAGAGAATGAAGTCATAGCTTTACGAGAAAAAAAGGAAAATAACATGTAAAATGACTACTTTATAATATTATGACTTTATTCTCATAATATTACGACTTTTTTCTCGTAAACCTATGACTTTCCATGTTTAAAAATCCACAGGGAGCCACTGGAGAGGGGCCAAAGAACCGCATGTGGCTCCGGAGCAGCAGGTTGCAGACCCCTGACATGGGTTATATTTTATTATTGGATTATTACTACTAAGCCATTAACATAGCTATAAAAAGCAAGTTAGGACTCCAGGAGCTCTGGACGCTCCAGGCTCGCTGTGTCAACAGGTTGGATTTAATTTAAAAATGTGTTTGAATATGCATCACTAAAGCATAATATGAACTGACATGATAAGGACTTCTATGTGTTAGCCCCGCGATAGTCTGGCGATCTGGTCCAGGGTGTAGCCTGCCTTCGGATGGATGGATGGATGATCAGGGCTTAAAGGTGGGTCCTACTTTATAGAGAGGTGCAGGGATGACGTATTTTTGTAGGCCAACAAGGAAGTTAGCATCACCCTTGTTCCCATGACAACAAGCCAAGAGGATTTCTCCATTGGCTTTTGGATTATTGTAGAAAATAAACTCTGTGGCAACAAACGTTTATGATACTTACACGTTTTGTTCAGCAAGATAATCTCCTCATATGAACACCACTTTTATGATTTTTGAAGCGTAAAGAAGTAAAAAGCTTACGTTAGGCTATAAACAAACTACACCACGGTCACATGACTTCACGTCCATGTAACATAATGTTTAGTAGTCTCATTTAGCCACTTGTTAGCAACCGCCACATGTTTTTTTTATCGTAGAACATTAAAATCTCTTCTGCTTGTGTTAACCACAGACCTTATTTCAGGCATATAACTAAAAACACATTTGAAAAACCCATTGACTTCCAGACGAGGAAACCGGAACTGCTAACTCATTTCCTGATTTTGTGATTCATTCCTGTAGCACTCTATCACCTGCTTTTTACAATTTATTCTATTTTGATATTGTACAAATGAATACACAGAAGCACAAAAAAAACAAACTTGCGGACCTTGGAGAGGGACCCTTTGTCAAAACCACATTTCAGAACCTGTATTATTTCAGTTTTGTGCTTTCATCAGTGGTGGAAAGTATTATTCTTAGGCACTTTACTTGTGTATTTCCATGTTCTGCCACTTTACTAGGCTACTCCGCAACATTCCAGAGTGAAATATTGTACATTTTACTCCACGACATTTATTTGACAGCTGTGGTTAAGTGTTTTTTTTCCAGATTAAGATTTGACATGATAAGCTTATAAAATGCAGTAAATCATTTTAGATGGAACCAGTGGTTCTATAGTTGTTTACAGTTTCACCAGAGAGACATTTCCCTTCTAAACGTCCCTGTTTGACCGATAGGAGGGGGCCAGACCCCACTGGTGTAAAAAAATAACTATGTATAAAGTACTTAAAACTAGTTCCATGTCAAGATGAAACTATTTTAACATTTTATGCATTGTCAGATTGTTAAATTCTATAGCAGTCTGATATTTTATAAGTTGCTCAGAGGGTAGAGCAGGTTGTCCACCAATCGGAAGGTCGTGGTTCGATCCCCTGCTGCTTCGGGTCACATGTTGATGTGTCCTTGAGCAAGACACTTAACCCCAAATTGCTCCCGAAGGCATAGCCATCGGTGTGTGAATGAGTATTTAAATTAGATCCTGATGGGCAGGTTGGCACCTTAGCAGCCTCTGCCATCAGTGTATGAATGTGTGTGGGAATGGGTGAATACTGACATGTAGTGTAAAGCGCTTTGAGTGGTCGGAAGACTAGAAAAGTGCTTTATAAATGCAAGTCCATTTACCATTTACCCATGTCCTATCACTGTCAGATCTTGTGGAGTAAGATGCAGAATATCTCCCTGTGAAATGTATCTCAATATCTCAAAACTGTGCTTGGGGTTTAATACTTCCCACCATATCTAAATACATGTGTAATTATTGTTTTGGAGAGATGTGGTGGTTACATAGTAAACTCTTATGCTTAAATATCAACACTGTACCATCTGTTGAGTCACAGAAACCTAACTACTAATGTTCTCCGCGCCCACGTATCCAGACGTGCGTATGTAGAGTTATATAAGACCTGCTTGAGAAGGGAAAGTAACCTCATTCACTGTCACATTGGTCAGAGACACCACAAAGAGATATGTTTTCCAGAACCTTCCACCCAGCTCTTCACATGGTACACATCGTGCATGAATAGCTTACTACCACGCCAACCAAATGGTAAAACCTGAGGGAAATAATAACATGATGCCATCAGTGTGGGCCCGAGGACCATATCCTGTTATGGTGGATCTGGGTGAGGCCTGGTGCTCACAGTCTGAAGCCGACCACAGCCTCCCACTCCTCACCCGTCTGATTCACTGTTTACTGAGACAGGAAGGCCCTCCGCTATACAACATCATCATCTGCTGCTGCTGAGCTCCATGTCTGTGACTCGCCTGTGGCTTTGGCAAAGGGGGGCTTGTGTTTTCCCCGACGGCCAAGTTTCTAAAAACAGAGACGAGTTAAAACCAAATGCTTGGAGGAGTAGAGCCCAGCCTCGGAAACCACTGCTCCTCTGAGCTGTCTACCTCCGAGGCCTCAAACGCCCCCTCCTCCTGGAAAAACACAGCCCTGTTCAATCAACTAATTAAGAGCAGATCCTGCTAGACATTCAGTTGGTCAAATATTACGAAGTGTGAAAACACAGAATACAAAAGCATGTGGTCTGGAATCTGGAATAAAAGTCATTTTAAAGTAAATAAATAAAATAATGATTAATAATATGACTGAAAGTTCAGGCAAAAGCTAGTAAACAGATATTTTTTTGTCAGATTTTAAAATATTTGATGTGGATCACTGGTTATTGGCCAGATTTCGTGCTCACTTTGGCTTTGTATAAATTATTTACTTAATTGTTTTGTATTTCCCACATGATCAGAGATCCAGGGGCTAGCCAAACCCTTTCTGGGGCCCCAAGTAAAACCGTATGTATTTTCTCCCACCCTTCCTTCACAAATTTAAATCACTAAAATACAGCGATGAAAAAGGATCTGCTCATTTCATGCTCATTCCTAATAAATAAAATACATAAAAAGTGCGATATTAAAGGACCAGTGTGTAACATTTCAGAGGATCTATTAGCAGAAATGTAATATAATATTCATAACTGTGTTTTCATTAGTGTATAATCACCTGAAACTAAGAATCATTGTGTTTTTGTTACCTTAGATGAGGCGTTTATATCTACATAGTGAGCGGGTCCTCTTCATGGAGTCCACCATGTTTCTCCGGCATGTTTCTACAGTAGCCCAGAACGGACAAACCAAACACTGGCTCTAGAGAGAGACTTTCACATTTTTACGTTACCTGAAGGCCACCGTAGTTCTCCGACACATGTGAAACTGTGATAACGTGAGGCGCTGAGTGTAAAACCGTGGTACCGCCTGCCGCCGTCTGACTTCCGTGACTCCTAAATTAGTGTTATTATGGTATGGATGGCTTCTGAGCGAGGCGAACGGCATTACCACGGTTTTGCACTCAGCGGCTCACGTTACCGCAGTCTTGGAAAGGGAGGAGTGAGCTGAGGGGTGCTCAGTTGGTTGCAATCTGCAACCGCACCATTAGATGTTGCCAAATCCCACACACCTTTAACTAAAAAAGACTGATAATTCATACCGGATTCAATAATATTACACCTGCAAGATTTCTATTTTTGTTTTTAGGGATATTTTTGCCTCCAATGAGCTCCTGTGCAACTTCTATAGTAAAACTTCTTTCCTTTTTTTGTTCGTCACATTCGACTGACCCACTTTCAGAAAAATGAAGAAAACAACAGCAATCAGTGTTGCAACAGGCATTCATATATGGAACCGCTGTATTTAGACACACACAGAAAAAACTACCAGAGTCAAGGTACTGAGAACTATATTCAAAGTGTGGTTTCCTCTGCACTGCCTCACTTTCATCAGGTTGCCCCTCTCCCTGAGCCTGGACCCCTCCATGGCCACACTGTGGTGGCAGCTTCCGCTCCAAGAAGGACTGGGCGGGGGTGGACCAAGCCATGTTGGTTTTGACTGAGTTTCCTGCTGTAGTAATAAGTATAAAATTAGCCTTTTATGTGAATAGGAGGGGGTGTGACAGACACATGGCTGTGTTGGGACGGAGAGGAATGTAACCTACTTTTCTGTCAACAAAACTATTGTATGGCTGGTACGTGATAATGGTGTATAAAATGTGCGTGAAAAGAGCCAATGTTTGTCTTGTGTTTACCAATTCAGTGGCAATTTAAGGTTTAAATGGGGGAAAAGCTGAGGCTGAATTGGGAACCAACTTGCGCAAGAGTCAGTAAACAAACATCAGTCCTGGATGCTCTGTTCTTCCAGCTTGTTTGCAGTCAACTACATTCACCCGGCATCCAAGGTGATCAGGTAATCTGGCCCTGATTAGATGTATGTAATGAAAAACCAGCAGAGAAGTAGGTTTGTTAAGTTTACATCCTAAATGTTTGTGTGTGATGCATCGAAGACAGAAACTCTGCAGGGTTTCAATAAAGCCTAAGATTACACAGGATGAACTCACATCGGAGAGTTGCAACGATTAATCGATTAGTTGTCACTAAATTAATCGCCAACTACTTTGATAATCGATTAATCGGTTTGAGTAATTTTTTAAGAAAAATAAGTCTAAATTCTCTGATTCCAGCTCCTTAAATGTGAATATTTTCTGGTTTCTTTACTCCTCTATGACCATGAACTGAATATCTTTGAGTTTTTGACAAAACAAGACATATGAGGACGTCATCTTGGGCTTTGGGAAACACTGGTCGTCATTTTTAATTTTTTTTAATAATCTTATAAACCAAACAACTAATCGATTAATCAAGAACATACATCGACAGATTAATCGTCAATGAAAATAATTGTTACTTGTAGCCACATCAGTATTGTCAATACTGTTTATATTGTTCCTATTTTTATATTTCCTTCTATTTAAATTGTTCATATTTTATATGTCAGTCTACTTTTGTTTTGCTTTTTTTCACTGTGTTGTATCTTGCTTTTTGTTTTTACTGATGCTTCTTGTTTCTGCACTATCCCATTTGCTGCTGTACACTGCAGATTTCTCCACTGTGGGACTAATAAAGGAATATCTTATCTTATCTTATCTTATCTTTTCTTATGTTCCTCTCTGGTTGGAGGTGTGCTAATCAGTAACATAAGAAGCAGAAACTCAGCCTCCCATGGAGCACATTTGCCCATCACAGATTGAGATCTGGTGAAATTAATTCTGGTCTCTGCTGACACCTGCTGGACTGAGCTGCTTAAGACAGTTAGTCAATCTGAGTGCATGTGGGACTGAAAAGAGGAAGTTTACACCATAGTTATAGACATGAAGACGTTACTCTCCTACACACACACTTGAGGGCTGGGAAATATGACGATATATATTGTCAAAACGATATAAAAATGTCCAACATATATTTTTTTATATCGTTTCTATCACAATATAGATTAGGCATATATTTATTTATTTTTCTCTATTTCACTTGAAACTGTTATCTACATTTTGCACTCAAGCTAAAATTAGAAAATACTCAGTACTAGTCATTTGTCAAGTATTTAATTCACACAGTAGTATAAAAATAGGCTATACCATGTGGTTATTTCATATACAGTAGACTATTTATTTATTGAATTACCAGAAAACATGCTACTGTATATCGTGATATATCAGCCCATTCTCATTCTTAGGGCGTCAAATACCGATGCTTTATCACAGCCGTCGGCGTGTCACACCGGCGCTTAAGGCATCCTGAGACACACAGGGCTTCCCATTAACTATAATGTAAACCCATTCGCGTCAATATTAAACACTCAGGGAAAGTGCGCCGGGAGTGTGTTGACGTAGCTTTAAGCTGTGTGTGAAAGGACACACACTGAGGTGGATGGGTCCAACAAACACAAGACTTTCATCCAGCAGGCAGCTGTTCGTGTCCCGTGCGTCACGTTACAACCAGCTGTTCGTTCATGTCCCGTGTTCACAACGTCCAAGTGTCATTTTTGATGTACAAACGTAGTCATTTTAAGCCCAACCATTTTGTTTTTTCCAAAACCTAACTATAGTGGTTTTATTGCCTAAACCTAAGAACGTTTTTTGTGTACTTTACAACACTAAGCATGTGTTTACTGCAACTTAAAACAGTGACGTCGAGGGGTCTGACAAAGCATCAGTATGTGACGAGTTGGTATGAGAATGCGTTGGATATATATTTTTATAGAGATATAAAATTACCTACTGTGTATTATTATAGAAGATATTGGCCATATTGCCCAGCTTCATTTGAGAACCCATTTTACATGACTGTGTGCATCAGTGACAGACAGCGAGTATTCATCCTCACATACTGTAGTGCACAGCTACTAAAACCAGAAAGATTAAAACATGTAAGTCACTTTACAGCAAACCAGTTTGTGTTGCTTTTATTATTAATTGTACAAACAGTGGGGTTCCAGGCGTACGTAGTGCATAGAAGCCTCTTGAAAGGTCTGATAAACAAATTTACAGATGTTTGTGGCGGGGGCAGAGTTTGGTACATATCGTCCTCCGTTCTCATATCATCTGGACCCCAGAAATACAGTCAGTTAAGCTTAGTGCAGACCTATTTAAACAACATGCCTGTTTTATAACATTCAACACTAACAGGAACAACATATATTAACACTTTATCATTCACAAAAGACAGCGAACGCATTGATTCTCCTCCTGGTCATTGTCCGACGGCTGCAAAAGTGTCTTTGAGCAATTTGTTCCACTCTCAGGGAAGTGCTCCAGTTTGATAGTGGGAAGTACCAGCATTCGATGATTTAGTCCATGTCTTTGGTTAGAGGTGATCTATGTCCGACATAAAGGGTCACACCAGACCTTTTGCACGTTTTAGCCCATTTACTAAGAATCACATATACTGTCTATTGAGTGAACCATTTCCCAAAGCATATTACTCTACTATTACTAGTCCTAAAGATTTTTGAGACGGTTTCACACTTTCAAATTAAAATAAATCCAGCTCCGTTTTAGCGCCTGTCTCTTTAAGACCCCTTCCTGAAAAAGCCCAGTCTGCTCTGATTGGCTTTTGATAAAAAATATAGTGCACCTTTGCAAAGGTACGCTACGTTCCAAATCGCATACTTTTTCTTTTTACTTTTAGTACATACTGCAGCTGCCCATAAAAAATATGTACTGTTGCATGCAGTATGTATACAATTGGGACATAATACTTTATCATAATATTGCGCCTTGTACTTTAACCCTCTTGCTCATATATCCGTTGAGGTTTGTGGGTCAGAATAGACAGAAAAGCATGCTGGCTTGCAGACTGTAAAATGCGACAGGCTGTAGTAGGACATCCTGTCGCATTTTGGCATACTGCATTTGACATACTGAATCTTTCATACTAAATAGTATGGTAGTATGGGTATTGGATCACACAGCTAGTTCTCAAGCCGTGAGCGATATATTCTAATGCACCTGCATGTGACATAGGAAGGGGAGCCAAACCTGAATGGCTTGTTGAATCACGTTCTCTGATCTAGACATCTATTTCACAGTTTGTGGGTTGGTAGATACTCCAGATACCCAAATGTATGAGCACAAGCACTGGAAAAGTGAGTTTTTCATGATATGTCCCCCTTAATACAATACCAAAATGAGTGGGAAAAATGGCTGTCTGGATCTGGTTGGAAATCTTATCTTTATCTCATCTCGTCTGATTCTCTAATGTATTCTGTCAAATAAAGGCAAAAATGCTCAAAAAATTATCTTTAAAAAAAAATTATAAAATACCTTTGCTTTGGAAAATGGTCAGCAGTAATGTAACATATAGTTGATATGTAATAAATAGACTAAGGCATGCAAAATCACCTGTATGATCCATTAATACAGCAGACATACTTGGGGATCCTAAGTTCTTTTCGCAGGTTTGGCAACAAGCTGCCTCTCTCTCTCGAGCTCCTTCTCACGTTGCTGCTCCTTCTCCAGCGCCTCCTTCTGCTTCTGCTGCTGCAGCTTCAAAGCTCGTTTCTGACAAAGAACAACAACAGTCAACACATTTAATCAGTGTACGCATTGTTTAGTTTGCATATCATCCATCAAATTGTGCTCCTTATCTTTGACTATACTAATGCCAACTAAAAAGTACTAAGAGATACCTTTAGTTTAGTTGTTTTTTCGTGGAGCATAATCATCTCTTTCCTGACGTTCACCAGTTTATTGTGGTAAACCTTCGCCTCTGTAAACTAAAGACAACAAACTGGATTAGAAATCATTCCTGCCGGCAACAAACACGAGCAAAATGAACACAAATGAGATTATAATTCATTCCAAACATACCAGTGAATTGAGGTCCAGTAAGGCATTACAGTCTCTGAACTTGGTGACTTCTTGGTCCAGCGTGTCTAACAATACCAGCTGATTTTGTCTGGTTGAGACAAAAATGAAGAAGAAATCGAGTTTACTCTTTCACCAAATCAATGGGTATAAAAATGTACATATGCTGAACATTCAGCGAGACTGGATGTTTAGAAGTGTCCAGTAAACATTGTAAACATGAGTTTATTGTCTCAATCGCTAGTTTCAAGTCTTCTTCAATACAGCATGATGTTCATTTAGTAAATTATGGTCCCATTTAGAGTCAAATAGACCATAAAGCAGGGGATGCTTTAGGGCGGGGCTGCCTTGTGATTGACAGGTCGCTACCACAGCGTTGTCCAGTCTGGGTGTTTTCCTTGTTTTTGTCTTACAACTTTAACCCTTTCACAGAGTGTTTTCAGTTCATGAAAGTGAATTATAACCTTTTTGGTCGATTATAAATGTCTTATTCAGCGTTCGGTTCCACTTAGCTCCACCCTCTCGTGTCACTTCTGGTTGCAAATACCAAGATGGCGATGGCCAAAATACCGAACTCAAGGCTTCAAAACAGCAGTCCACAAACGAATGGGTGACGTCACGGTGACTACGTCCACTTTCTACATACAGTCTATGGTTTTTAACTCTCTGGGAAAATGGAGGAAGACCAGTGTTTTGTGTACTGTGAAGGTTTTTTTCTCACTAATTATCTGCACAGGACCCTAAGTGATAAACCGAATGAAAGGGTTTTTGTTTCTTCTCTTTGTTATCAGTCAGAATACATTTTGTGTATCTGGAAAATCAATGCCTGCATGCTGGTCCATTCTTCCCCCTCGCACTACCAGACGCCAGCATGTAGATAGTGAATGCTTCCATAGCCAAGAAATTCCCTGGAAGACACTACCAGCATTAAATCAACTGGTCCACCCAGTCCATCCTGTGCCACCATTTGTTTACTGCATACTTGTGTCTGTGTAGGTCAATATGTTTGCGAGTGAATCACACAACGGACTGCTGTGCAGGCAAAGAGAGCTTGTTGTTAAAGATGTTTTACATATAATCTTATCCTTCACCCACCAATTAATAGAAATTTGTGAAGGAAGAATTGTTTTAAGAAAATAGTTCTTCACTGCTTCCTTTCTAATCTCTTTTACCCTGGGATTCATGGGACCGTCCTCAATATTTAACATACAAATCAAAAGACAATTTACAAGCATGTTTGCATGGTTACAAAGCCTATTTAAAGTTCAGTCTGATTCTCTTAGCACCTCGGTTAGCTCAACATTTTGAATGATTTCTTCTTTATATAATTCCTTGATCCTCCTTGATCCTCATCTTGCTGTGAGCTACAGAGACATTTTAAACTAGATTATACAGCATTACAAGCATGCAAGAATTTAAAAACTTGGTTAAGGATTATGTGAGTCTGTCATTTCTTTGTATGTGTTTTTGTAATGTTTTGCTGTTTTGTTTTTTAAGTCTGTTATTTGTGTTTTTACATGTGGTGCTTGTGTGAAACGTTTACGCTGCCATCTTGGCGAGGAGCCCCTTGGAAATCTGCAATACCTATCAAATGTCGTGAAACACCAAGCGAGGAAATACTCACGTGAGCTCTTGTAGGGCTCGTTTAGAGTTCTGTAGGTCTGGTAGGTAGTGAGAGAGTAATCCCTCGGTGAGTTTGTCCACTGCTTCCTTATCCACAAACACGTCCTCTGCAGGGGCTGAGCTTTCCAGACGCAGTGATCCCTGCTGGAGATCTGTCAAATATTAAAGAAAAAATGTACAAACTATTTAGTATTGTGTCACCCAAGTCCGATGGATCTTTGAAATCTGACAGGCTACCTTTCACTGTTTTGTAAGATTGCATTGTTTTCAGTGATCTAGTGTCAGTCACTGTACTGAAGACATTGTGCAGTTCATCCCATATTTCATGTATCTTTCACCAAAATAATCACTGGACATTGCTAGTATAATAAGCATGCAATAATATAAATTGTGTTGCTCTGGCTCTATCTATCTGGCGTGGAGAGGAGGTCGTGTTGCTCTGGCTCTATCTATTTGGCGTGGAGAGGAGGTTGTGTTGCTCTGGCTCTATCTATCTGGCGTGGAGAGGAGGTCGTGTTGCTCTGGCTCTATCTATCTGGTGTGGAGAGGAGGTTGTGCTGCTCTGATTATATCTATCTGGCGTGGAGAGGAGGTCGTGTTGCTCTGGCTCTATCTATTTGGCGTGGAGAGGAGGTCGTGTTGCTCTGGCTCTATCTATTTGGCGTGGAGAGGAGGTCGTGTTGCTCTGGCTCTATCTATCTGGCGTGGAGAGGAGGTCGTGTTGCTCTGGCTCTATCTATCTGGTGTGGAGAGGAGGTTGTGCTGCTCTGATTATATCTATCTGGCGTGGAGAGGAGGTTGTGTTGCGCTGCTTGACATCCTCCAGGATCCATCTTCTCATATATGTTCACATTATATGTATTCATTTTTGTCATGTCTGTGTTGTATTTTCCTGATGTTGTTACTCTGTACACAACATCTATTGCACATCTGTCCATCCTGGAAGGGGGATCCCTCCTCTGTTTTGTTTTGGGATTTTGTTTTTTGGGGGGGGGGGGGGGGTCCTTATCCAATGAGAGGGTCGCACTGTAAAGGACTGAGGGTGTCGTTTCATGTACAGATGTAAAGCCCCCTGAGGCAAATTTGTGATTCGTGATTTTGGGCTATACAAAAATAAAATTGAAATGGACTTGATGCCCATAGTCTCTTCCTCGGACCCCCTAGTGGTCTCTCACAAATGAATGAAGATGCATGAGCTGCCCTCTGAAAGGCACAGACTGGGGCTGGATCATTCAGCTAATCAATAGTAAAGTTCATGCAGGCTGGTCATCAGACAGGTGTAGACAGGTGTAGACAGGTGTAGACAGGTGCAGACAGCAGGTTAATCACACACCTTCACTGTGTGGGGGTTCAATCTGGAGCGAAGGTCCT
The DNA here is from genome assembly GCF_015220745.1 of Sebastes umbrosus. Classification (NCBI taxonomy): domain Eukaryota; kingdom Metazoa; phylum Chordata; class Actinopteri; order Perciformes; family Sebastidae; genus Sebastes; species Sebastes umbrosus. Next base: position 31,681,525 of record NC_051270.1, on the reverse strand, counting down.
TCATCTTCCATCTCCTTTACCTCCATATGCAACGACTCTGCTGACCCAGACTGCTTTTATAACCTGAAACAAAAGAGGCATCAAGAAACCAACACCGAGTCAATCAGATGGAGATGATCAGTTGAACGTTAGTTAGCGCATCACAACATCGATGAGGAAGTCTTTCAGCTAGCCCACTAAACTGCTTCATAACGTGTTACAGCGTGAACCACACTACCTGTAAACATCTCCCCTCAGTCAACACCGTCTTACCTGTTTCACTGTGTATTCATTAATGTAGGTCTTATGAGTTATTTCCAAAAAGCTGCAGAGACAACGGTGAAGATGTTGAGTATTTGTTGCTGCGTCATGTGACTAGTGATGTGTAGGTCCCGAACGAGACGGTTCAAAGAGCCGGCTCTTTTAAAGGGACTGTTTGTAACTTTCAGAAATGCTTGTTAACAGCGACACCTGTGGCCGTTAAGTCAACGAAAGTCAGCGTCGGGCTCGCGCTTGCTCGCTCTACATAGACATGAACGAGAATCGTTCAAAACAGTGAGGCGACACACGTCAGCTTAAACCACAATATCACTCTATATTTCAGCTGCTTGGCAGTAATGTTAGCTGACCAGATGAAGGTCTCTCCATGAATCACTGCTGATCCTAGTGTTGGCTTTTCCTGCTTCAGCCCCGGTGCTTCAGCCCCGGAGGCTGAAGCAGCGGGGCTGAAACGTTATTGCCTCCCGACTGCGCCCGCAGGGAGACACCAGCACCAGGTCGGAGACGATAACGTTTCTCGCTGCGGAGCCCCGTCACTTCACAAGACATGGGAAACCTCTGTTGGTCTGGAGGAGCTGCAGCAGTTATTTCTGCACAAATGTCCACTGCACATTCCCTAGATATTCTCAGAGCTAAACTTACTCTTCTGCAGTGTGGAGTGAGCGCACATGCAGGTCTAGAGGTGGAGCGAGACAGCGAGAACGCGCGCGGTGTGTGAGTGAAGACAAGCAGGCAGGCAGGTAGAGGAGCAGAGAATCCGGCTACATGCGAGCGTGCATATGCGAGCGCGCATGGGATCCCGACCCGGTAGATTTATACGTGTAAAAAGTTACAAACAGTCCCTTTAAGTGAACGATAAAAGCCGGCTCCCGTCCGAGAGCCGTTTTTTTTTTCTTGTTCCATTATAAAAGGCAGAAGTGGTAAAATGAAGAGCTGTTTGGGGAGCCGAAAGAGCCGGCTCTTCTTGGTGAGCTGAGCCAAATGATCTGGCTCACTAAAAAGAGCCGGAATTCCCATCACTACATGTGACTGCTGCGTCATCACGTGATTGCTGCTGCGGGCGAAACCCAACTTGCTAGTGTTACTTCCGGAGTGCGGAGCTAGAGAGTGTGACGACCCTGATGTTTACACCAGTTTTACCATGACCGCTTCTACTTTAAAGACCAACTGAGTGTGTAAGACCGTAACGTGTATCTATTAGGTAAGTCAGGCTTTATATTTCTTAACATATTACCACATTAAAGGGTTGTCTGTGTGTCTCTGAGTGACATGACCGAGAGCTAACCGTTACTAGCTAGCTGGTTGCTGTGTAGCCGGGGCAACAGCCCTCAGACTCTGTTTATCATCTCTGAGAGGAATGTGAGTGACTCTGTAGCACAGCAGGTCACCATCTGACCACATGAATAGGTCTGGAGTCAAAATGCTGAGCTGTACTGAGAACAAAGCTGTACAGGAACAGCTTTGTTCCAGCTGCAATTGTTCATTTAAATAAGTCCTAGCAGCTTTTGCACATATTTGTGGAAAGTTTATCCCTTTTCTCATTTATTGTGTTTTTTTTTGTCCTGATATTTCAGTGTTTTTTTATATTGTTCTTGTGGCCTTCTTTTATTTTTGCTGGGTCTTGATCCCAGTAAGCCTTTGAGTACTCTTTGTCATGTTTATGGTATGTCTGTCTCTTGTCTGTGCTCTACCTTATTGTCAATGCGGATGTCATCCTCTATTTTTGCTGCAAAACAAATCTACCTAGGGGTACAAATAAAGTCACCTGAACCTGAACCTGTACTGACGTGAAATGATGCTTTCTGGTGTCACTTTCTTTGTCTTCTCCAGGTGCTGAGATGGAGTAGAAATGCAAGAGTTCAACCTACAAACATGTGACCTGGGAGGACAGTAACCTACAGACAGAGCTCACCTTGATACACCTCAGTATTAAAGATGGCAGGTGGGAACTTCTTGAGCAAGGTGCGGTCCGCCTTCAGGAGGGAGAGGAGCGACTGGGACCTGAGCGACACGGCCCCCCTCGACTTCGCTGACGAGCTGGCGGACGATGAGACGCCCAAGTTCAACAAGCTGAAGGTGGTGGTCTCCGGGGAGATGTCCGACTACTCTGCCGGAGCTCCGTCCAACGGGGTGGCCGTGAACACGCTGGTGGTGGCGGATGATGATGACTCGCTGCTCGACTCCTCTTCCAGCCTGGGCAGCCCGGGGTTGAACATGGACCCCTGTGACAGCTGCACCAAGAAGAGGGAGAAGATCAAGCACAAGAGGGTGATGAAGAGGCTGGTCTTTGCAGCTTTGCTGTATTTCTTTTTCATGACAGCTGAGATTGTAGGTAAGAATGTGCAGAGTGAAACTCACTATACAGTATTGTTTTATCAGTCTGTGACTTGTCCTGACAAGAAACTTGACCAACCTGTCACAGAGATGTGGGAAACAAACTGAAGGCTGTAAGGCTTTCAAGATGTGTTTGTCTGGGCAAGGCTGTTCTTAAAGCAGCAGTGGGTAGAAATGGAGCAAATATGATTAATAAAGTTATTTTTATAAAACGGTCACAATATCCTGACAGTAGTGCATGAGACAGGTAATCTGAAAAAAAAAATAGTGGGCTCTGGTGTCCTCTGGTGCTCTTAATGGCATCTGCAAGATTTCACAGACCGGAGGAAAACAACCAATCAGAGCCGAGCTGGAGCCTGCCGTCTCTGAGCAGCTGTCAATCACTCGCAAACTCTGATCAAACAGTCAAACTAGGCAGCGCTGATCAAATATGAATCAATATTCTGTTACTGTGATGCTTATTTCTCACCTCAAATGTTTTCAGAAACATCTTGTAGTGTACTGTTTAGCTGTAAAATGAGAAAGTTTGTGACCCGGCAGCCATGTGGAGATCAGTTGAGGAAAGACCAAGCACCGCCCACCAGCCAGAGTAAACTTTTTCATACATATTGATTCATATTTGATCAGCGCTGCCTAGTTTGACCGTTTGATCGGAGTTCGCGAGTGATTGACAGCTGCCTCCGTTGAATGAACACTCAATAGGAACGCTCTCTCTGAAATGACCTGTGATTGGTCAAAGTCTCCCATCACGGGCTAGATTTTCTAAAGCCTGAAAACAGAGCCATGAGGAGGTGCAGAAGTCTAGTTTTCTCCCAGAACACATGAATTACAATATGCTGAAAGGTTATTATGGAATTTTTGCCCAATGATGCACAGAACATTCTGCCACTGAAGCTTTAATGCCAATACCTTACAATGATCAAACAGGGAGAGACATTGATTGTTCCTTTCACTTATCAACAGTCAATAAGTTTACAAAATGAACTCCAATGCCCCCTGTAAAGTGGCTTTCCAACCTTGTTTTACAGCAGAGGTGGGCTACCTTGCCTGAAACAAAGTACCTCCACTAACATCATAAAACATGAACCTTTAGAAAAAGGGAGCAGAGGTTGCTATTTCACACAGGCTGCATTTTAATGAGTGTTAATGTTTAAAGATTAACGATCCAATATCATCGATACGTATCATCATCTTTAACATCTTTAAGATAACGCCTTTACTTTGAAATTCTTAACTGAAAAAAAAACATTTGCACTTAAACATGAGAAATGTGGCACATTTTTTTTTATTGCTTTTATTAAAAGCGATGCCCAGTCATAAAAATGTCAAATCATAATTTAGTTGCTTTTTGTGAGTTTATATAAATATAACTGATTGTGTTAAATATAAATTAAATATGATATTGTCTCATATCAATCAAAGGCCCCTGAATTGAATCAAATAAAAATCATATCGTGGCAGACTTTGTGATATCAGCGAATATCGTATCGTTGTCCAAAGAATCAATATAATATCATATTATGATGAAACTTGTGATTTACACCTCTATTGAGCACCACAAATCACATTCTAAGGAGAAATCTAAAGAGACATATTTCTCAACCCAGGCGTACAACCACAAACTATCTGCATGCTTAAATATCGAGAGAAAAGCACAAATATTTTTATTCTAATTTAGCTGAATTGAGCTCAGGATGATAAAATATGATCCATTGCAACAATGGCTGTCCTCAACCAAAGAAATTCTTAATCAACTAACAATCATATGATTTTGTCGACTAATCGATTCGTTGATCTAATCGACAGATCTGCAAAACTGATTTCTCAAAGAATCACACAAAAGCACCACTCTAAATGTTGTGTTTACCAGAGATGTGCTCATAAGTTTCTTAGACATAAGTCAGTCATTATGAAAAAGCATAACAAATGACTAATCGTTAAAACTGAAGTGATCTTGATCAACAAAGAGGAAAAGGACAGATTAGTTGACTAAGAGGGGGTAACCCTAGATACAATACAATACAATATTTGAATCATCACCGTACCACGGAGCCACTAAAGTCCCGTCTTGTTCCCACAAGTTAATTATCTTGTGGGAACAAGTTTTAATCATGCATGCACAAGATAATTAACTTGTGTGCACAAGATAAAAAATAGCCCCTCACAGGACTTTAGTTTCAGTCTTTTAGGTTGTATGTAAGCTTTCAAGTATTTGTTTCAGGGCTATAGGATTGTTCATACCTCTATCTACCTATACCGACTCTACATCAAGACCGTAGTTGCTGCAGTTTCTGTCAGTCTGGGTGGAAAGCAGCCAGAGGCCCCAATGATTGATTATATGTCCAACCATCATTTCAACCTCTGCTGCAGGAAAAAGCCTGTCCTGCTGACTTGCTTGTGCTGAATAATCTCCTAGATTATTGATTTATCTTTTTAAAGCACCACAATACAGTACAGGGTTGTTGTTATTTTGACAATCTTTGGATCATACATTTTCTGGTTGAACATGATTATACCAAAAAGAAAACCATGGCCCAAACATAAAAAAAAATAGCATTTTTAAAACCATTAGGTCGATGTGTGCGAGACATTTCCTGTTTGGCAGTCCTTGCAGCAATTTGTTTTCACATTCAATAGAGGGCTTTTGTTTTCTTTATGAGTCAGTGTTTCCTAATAGAAAAGTGGTGACCGCAACACAGCTTCTTTGTTATGTTTTTGCTGGTAGTGTTTGAGACAGTTCACCATTTTGTTTATCAGATGGTCACATTAGAATAGATCATATGCTGTTTTTAAAATTCAATTATCTGCCAAGTGAATCATCAAAAAAGAAATGTACCCGTGGCTCTAAAGAGTACGTGACGGTTCACAGCAAAGCTGGAAGTCTAACCATGTACTTTACTGTCAGTGTATATCTGCATGGAGCCTACACCCTTCTAAACTTGTGTTGTTTATCTCAAAATCTCTGCATGCACAAATCTCTTAGATAGATCTCAGCAGATGTTATTTCAGTTGTCTTTGTCTTTGACTTCCAGGTGGTTACTTGTCAAACAGCTTAGCCATAATGACTGACGCTGTGCACATGCTGACAGACGTTGTGGGCATTTTGTTTTCTCTGCTGGCCCTCTGGCTCTCCACCAAGCCACCCACAAGGAGATTCACCTTCGGCCTGCATCGCCTCGGTAAGTTTCTGATCTCACAAGCACCTTCGCACTTCCTCTTTCCACCTCCCCTTTCTCTCTCTACACAAACAGATACAGGTGGTTTTCATGCAGATGAGTCAACAAAGAGAGTATTTGTTCAGCAGTGTTCAAGCAAGATCAGTTACCAGATAAGACACTAAAGATTTAATTATAAATAGCGATGCAGATTATTGAAATTTCTGCCAATAACTGATACATTTAGGTCACTTTGGATGTTACCAATATGAATATTTATCATTTCATCACAACACCATTGTGTGTCTAGTTTCCACTAGTGGAGTTTACCTATTAGAGTGTAACTGTGGTGTTAAGTGCAGATATAGATGTACAAAATACTGCTTTGTTACTACCTATCCTGATTTATTACTGGATACTACACTGTTGCCAAATGGCTGCAATCACTCATGGAGATAAACAGCAATTACTTCAACTCAAATGTAGAAAAAAAAGTAAGATTATTTCTGTATTTATTTTGGCATAACATTGTCAAACATCTTTGTTCAGCATTTTTCAGTTGGATACTTCAAAGCTTCCCTGTAAGACTGTCACACAATTGACAGCAAAACTAAACTGGTTTCATGTAATTAACCCTTATTTACACAAAGTAGGTTGGTTAACAGTTATAGTGAAAAAACTAAATAACTGGATCAGACATAATCATTAATAAAACAACAGAGTAATAGACAACAAACAAGGTACATCCTCACTTTAAGCAGTCATATCCGGGTACAGGACAGTTATTGAATAGTCTAGAAGATACAGAAAGGTACACGTGATTTAATTTTTAGATGACATGGCAGATTATTTTATGACGCTGCTGCACAGTAAACAGTAACAGCAAACAGTAAAACAGTGCTAGATCATGCTGTTAAGAAGGAGCCAGAGCAGCAAAAGTTATGAGATGGCAGCTGTCCAACAAGGGCTTTGTAAATAAATACCTGCGCTGCTGCCAACCATAAATATGTTTTTTAGGGCAGTGGTGGCCTAAAGGTTAGAGAAGCGAGCTTGGGACCGGCAGGTTGCCGGTTCAATCCCCCGGACCGGCAGGATAAATCTGGGTGGGGAAAGTGAAAAAGCCTCATTACCACCACTGAGGTGCCCTTGAGCAAGGCACTTAACCCCAACAGTTGCCAGCAGATTAGACTGTGGTTGTACTGTGCAGCTTCCAGGTGTGAATGTGTAACTGTGTAAATGTGATCAGGGTGTGTCTGAAAAAGAGAGCATTGCTCTCAGTGAACCTCCCCCTGAATAAATAAAGGTAAAAATATATATATATAAAATACTCCTGTCATGATCGTAAGGACAAAATGGTGAATATAATCTAGAGGCCTCAGAGTGGAGGCACCATCTCTATAATACAGGAAGTGAGCAGTTAACTGCCTCTTTCTACATGCCAGAGGGAAGCTGGTGCACAGCTTCTGTTGTGGTTTACCAGCAGGGTTTTCTATGTGATGCTCTATTTAAATGTATGATGCCAGTAAAGGTCACGAAAGTACACTGGAACTTGATAATTGTGTCACATTTTATTTTGATCCAGTTTATATTGTATATGAACATGTACTAGGGATTTTTTTTAGATTTTATTTGAATACCCCCATTTATTTATATCATTCTGATATTTTACTTTTTTATTGTTGTTATACCTCGTCTGTACATATGTGTGCGTGCTGTGTATACGTATGTAGAGGGTTGTAAGTTATCTACGATATATCTAAAAAAAAGTAATATAATTATAATGATGCTATATCCTAAGACATTTGTATTCTGTGATCCTCTCAATATTAAACCCAGTCAGAGTGGAGATGTGCTTTGTAAGTTATTTTAATCTATATTATATTTCTATTAATCATCAAGAACTAAATTGAGATTAATAAGGGTATCTTTCAGTGTTTTTAAAGTGGAGTAATTTCTCAGTGGATTATAAAACAGTATTGTCCACTTAAATGCAGGGTCCATGATTTTGAGAAACCAGCAAGAGTGCACTAGATTTAAAAAAATGATCCAATCAAAAAACCCATCCCAATTTTGCCAACTCTTTTCCAATGAGATTAGTTAGCAGCACTAGCTGCTAACTAGCTCCAAAAGTCCCAAAATCTAAAAATCTAGAGAGAAAGTCGCCAAGTCAGCAACACCGACAGTCCGTCGCTCCAGACCTCCCTCCAAAGCCACTCCCTCAAAATTGTCATTATGAACGTAAACAACGAACATGACTGTTGTTGGTACTCACAGCTGTGAAGCTAGCAGCTCGTGGAAGACTTCGGTGACGCGCAATGAGGGCAAAGTGCTCTCAGGCTGGCAGGTAGACAGGCATCTACGTCTAATCATTTCATTCGGGCCAAATGAAATGATTGAACGAGTTTATTACCGTCCTGCGACAGCCAGAGATACCGGATTCTTTTCTTTTTTTTGTCAGAGCATTTGATTTATTGATTGCTGTCGGGATGTAATGAGAATTTCAACAGATATAACAAAAATGTTCAACAAATGACAGCATCATTTATATAAATGGAGAACAGGACAGCGTCCAAACTGGATCCCTGTTGGAGCCATTAAAACAAAATATATTTGATCAGAAACAGCATGTAGTATAGAGACTGAAATGCATTTCCATATTGCTTGAGGCTTGGATAATGCATGTGGTGATAATATTAATGATGTTTGTGACACTGTTTCATCGTACATCACATTCTGTGTAGACTCCACTGTCCCAACTAAAAGCGTTGTTATTTATCCAAATAACAAACCTTGGCTAACAAAGGAGCTTATATCAGTTATCAACAAAAAGAAACTGACCTATTGGACTGGTAATCTCCCAGAGAAAAAGGCAGTTTCTCGAGCAGTACGAAATGAAATAAGGAAGGCCAAACATAAATTTAAGGAAAAATTGAAGCACAATATAGCAGTGGAGACCTTAGAGTAGCCTGGCAAGGTATCAAGAATATGGCCTCCATAAACCAATACACTGAGACCAAAAAATCCATTAGTGTAGATGGAGTGGATAACTCTGATTTGCCCAACACTTTCAACTCCTTCTTCTCTCGCTTTGAAAAGGTCTGACTTCACTGAAAATGAATCTTTATGCAGAAAATCCCTCGAACCTCTAATTGAAATTGTGATATCTCAGGAATGTGTCACAGCATTATTTAAGAAGGTTAAGCTTAGGAAAGCTGCTGGTCCCGACGCCATCTGTGGGCGTACTCTGCATCACTGTGCCGACCAGCTCAGCGGGGTTTTCACCAGACTGTTCCAAACTTGTGCTGATCTAGGCCAAATTCCTACAATCTGAAAGACGTCAACCATCATACCTATTCCGAAATCAAAAAACCCCAAAGAACACAGTGAGTTCAGACCTGTGGCGTTTACTTCACTTGTAGTGAAGATTTTAAAGGATATTATTGTGTCTTCTATAAATGGAAAACTTAATCCCCTGCAATTTGCTTATCAGCCAGACAAATGTGTGAAGGACGCTAAACTTTTTATACTGGACACTGTGTATAAGCATCTAGAGAAACCTGGAGCTCATGCAAGACTTTTATTTGCAGACTTTTCCTCTGCTTTTAACAAAATGCAGCCTCACATCCTGATTGAGAGACTTGCCTCTCATTTTAATCTCCCAGACCAGCTTCTCATGCTGATTTTAAATTTTCCTACTGTGAGGGTCAAGCAGGTTTTCGTGAATGGACACAAATGTCCAACATGTCCAAATCAAACACAGGTTCCCTTCAGGGTTGTGTGTTGTCTCCCCTCCTATTTATCATGTACACCAACGGCTGCAGGTCTTCTCAGGAGAACAAGCTTCTTGTCAAGTTTTCTGATGACACTGTCCTGTTATCTCTACTTCAAGGCTCAGAGTCTGATCATGGTCCAGCATTACCTGAGTTTGATAAAAGGTGTGATGATAATCATCTTGACCTTAATGTTTCCAAAACAAAAGAAATGATCAGTGACTTCAGACACAAGACTGACAACAAAGCTAGTGTCATACACGGCGAAGATGTTCAGATTGTGGAGTCCTATGAATATCTTGGAACTGTGTTTGATTGTAAACTTAAGTTTCATATTAATACAGAGTCTATTATCAAACGAGGTCAACAGAGAATCTATTTAATGAGGAAGCTGAACTCTTTTAATGTCAGCGAGAGGATCTTAACTAACTTTTATTGTTCTTTTATCGAAAGTCTTCTGACCTTTTCTTTTATTTGTTGGTTCAGCGGCTTAACCATCAAGGACGAAAACAGCCTGTATAGCATTGTTAAGGTTTGCTCCAAGATCACTGGAGTCCAACAAAGAGACTTGTGTTCCCTCTGGGAGAATCAGGTGGTTAAAGAAGGCTAAAAATAGTATTAGCCAACCTCTTCATATTCTGTTTCCTGAGTTCTCATTGATCCCTTCAGGCCGCCGTTATCAGGCACCTGTGAGGAGAACTAACCGTTACTCCAACTCTTTTATTCCTTCTGCTATCAGGTTATTAAACTCAGACAGTAGTTATTTCATGTGAGACTTTTATGGACAGTTCCCTTACATGTGAATCATGTTACAATGTCTATTTATTGTCTATTTGTTTTCTCTTATCTATTTTATTGCTATTTATTATATTTTATTAACTCATTTGCTGTCCTTCACCGACCTCTGTTTGTCACTTCTACTGGTCTGTGATTGACATAACATTTTGGATGGTTGTCTGGATGTTGTCTGTGTGTGTTTGTGGGGTAAGCTGTGAATTGAATTGCCCTTCTTGGGATCAATAAAGTTGTCTGAATCTGAATTAACACCAATATATTTGGCATTATTTTGGTATTGTTTCTGACACCAGTAGATACTTGTAAGCAGTTGTTGCCCCGTACTGTAAAGCTAACTAGTATTGTTCATCCTTAGGTATTTAGGTACATTATAAATTAGATATTTCTCTTTGTTCCCTGTTTTTTATTGTCAAGAATATGCGTTGTATCTACAACTGATTGTGATTTCCTGATTTCCTAGAGGTGGTATCGGCGGTCCTCAGTGTGGTGCTCATCTACATTCTGACGGCCGTTCTGCTCTATGAGGCGGTTCAGAGGACGGTGCACCAAGAGTTCGACATAGATGGAGATATCATGCTCATCACCGCAGCTGTGGGAGTGGCTGTCAACCTCATGTAAGTCAATATGTATATAAGTAAATGTTTTGTTTACAGAAAGGCTTTTACAAAAGGAGAATGGAAGTGCAGTTATGTGACACTGCTGAGTGAGTCCCTGTGAGTGTCAGCAGTAATGTAACAGTTGAGTCCAAAGTACTGTCTAAAATGCACTTCATAGCTTTAAGTCGCTGATCCTCAGTGTGTAATGTTTGACCGTAGTCAGTTGGTGAAAAAAATAAAGAGTCACTGACTGTCAGTTAAACCATGATTGGATAATATATACAGTATATACTATGCCTAAAATAAAAAAACTCTTTCTTTGTTTTCTTGTGTCTTACAGAATGGGTTTCTTGTTAAACCAAGGTGGCCACCTCCACTCACACGGACATGGTCACTCTCACGGCCATGGTCATTCTCACGGCTCTGCAGCCTCAGGTTCACAGTCAGCTGGGTCGGGTCAGCAGCACGGCAGCCTGGCTGTAAGAGCTGCCTTCATCCACGCTTTGGGAGACCTCGTCCAGAGTGTCGGGGTGCTCATAGCTGCCTACATTGTCCGCTTCAAGGTACCCTGCCGTTTTCAAGAATGGTTTGTCATGAATGTTAACAATTAACGGCGCTTTCACAAGTCACCACTCAGTCCGTTTTAATCAAACTCTGGTGCGGTTCGTTGTGAACGCAGTAGTCATACTCTGGTGCGGACCGAAACAATCGGTCAGAGACCGTTTGTAAGAGGTAGTCTTAGAACTGTTTCCAAGTGAACCAAAATACAGGCTGCCTGTGTGGTCATTTGTTGAGACGGACACAGGTAAATGAGAGGTTAACATGAGTGGGAGAGGACTGACCTGATGTTTGCTTGACATCTGGGCCAAAGAGAACTTACCCAATATGCTAAATAAAGTCCATAAAAATAGTGACGTTTATAAAGTCATTCGAGATAAACTGGAGAAGGAATTCAAGCACACAGTAGATCAGTGCCGAGTCAAAGTGAAAACACACCACAATTCCCTGCATAGAAGTGGCAGCTCTCGATACAAAAAAAAACAAATTTTGCTCCTTTGTACACACCCCTCAGCTAATTTTTTTTTTTATTTGGTCGGCTTTAGTTGCACTGTGAAACGAACCAGACTGAATAGAAAACGAACCAATTCAATTCAATTTCACTCTGATTCAGACAAACCAAACGGACTAAAGCTTGTGAAAGCACCAGAACCTTTGTTTAGGAAACCTTGAAATATCCTTCATCTAATATAATTTAACGTTTCTTTCAGTAGACTAGTTTGATTTTCTTTCTATGAATATGGAAAAGATTTGCGGCTGTATTGTGCGTGACATTTTTTTAGAAGTTGATTGAAAATCATGTTGAATATCATCCCAGAGCACAGGGTGAACCATTTAGTTGTGTATATATATACAGTACATGCTCAGTAACAAGGTCAATGCACGTGTTGGTTGAGCTGGATGTCATCCATGTCTGACTCTGAAACTCTAGTAGAAACTAGTGTTTTTGTACCATGTAGTTATTCTTTTTCCAGTGATGTATTTCTGTGTAACTGTTGGCTGTAATTGGTGGTTCCTAGTTTTAAGTTCAACACTTTAATTTGGAATAACTATTGGGATAGCTAAGCATGCGTTTGGCGCTCAACAAATACATGCATTCATCATAGTAACTAATTATGTTGATGTAACTCTGACTCCACAGCCGGAGTTTAAGTTGGCAGACCCCATCTGTACCTACATCTTCTCCATTCTGGTTCTCGTCACCACATTCCGCATCATACGAGACACATCCGTCATCGTGCTGGAGGGTAAGTCTTTGGTTCTAGTCCCAGAGTCAGATTATTGAGTATTTAGAGTGGTGTGGATGCATTAAGGTGTTGTTTCTATCCTGCTGTGTCAGGTGTTCCCAGACATCTGGACACCCGGAGAATCAGAGAGGACCTCCTGAAGCTGGAGGACGTCCAATCAGTGGATGAGCTGAATGTTTGGGCGCTCACAGCTGACAAGACTGCAGCACTAGTGCATCTGCAGCTCAGTGAGTAGCTACACAACATCATTACACCCAATAAGGCAAAGGGGAATGTAAAGGAATATGTTTACAGTAATATTGTGTGAATTATCAAATTTATTATTCAGACACAGTAGCAATAGTTGCCCATATTTACATTTACTTTCTTAGTTTTCACACAGAAAAAAGATGTTAAATGATTTATTTGATTTATGATGACTTATTTATTCTACATGACAAATTTCTTAATTGTAGGTTTTGCAATCCCATTAAGGTTTAAGTAGATGAGCATATAAATGGGCTTCAGAACATTGAACATTTGTGGTGTTTTCAAGCGTCCGCACCGGCGACAGCCGTTCTCGTGACTGTGATATCTCAGGAACACCTTGAGGGAATTTCCTCAAATTTGGCACAAACGTCCACTCGGACTCAAGGAAGAACTGCTGAGATTTTGGTGGTCAAAGGTCAAAGTCACTTTAACAAATACGTCAAACACATTTTTGGCCATAACTCAATAATTCATATGCTAATTATGACAATTTCACATTATTTTATTCAGATATAATCAAATTAGTGAACAATAGAGAAAAATGTACATCACAAATCACTAAAGCCCAAATTGACGTCATCAAATAGTTTGTTTTGTCTGAACAACAGTCCAAAACACAAAAATGTTCAGTTTGCTATCATATAAGACAAAGAAAAGCAGCAAATCCTCAAAATGTCGAAGTTGTAACTTCAGCTCTAAAAAGTGAATTGCATATTTACTGAAAATTTAATGCAGATTTAAATGAATATTCAACAACCAGGTCAACACGTGTTATAATAAATACCACAGACAGTGATTACAGCTTGAAGTCTTGCTGGATATGTTTCTGTCTGGTTTTGGCGTGTCATTTGTTTTAAGATTTTCTCAAAATCAGTCACGTTAGATAAAGAGTTTCGTCCAGGAACGTCTACCTTCAAGTCTTTCCACAGATTCTCGGAGGAATACATGTCAGTGTTCTGGTTTAGCAGCTTTTGGCTTGACCACTTTGATTTTCCAGGGTTGATTTGGCAGCATGTTAAATATTTGTCTAAGGTCTTTATCCCTCTGTAGCGAGGTCTGCTTTGGTATTTGCTTGTGTTTGGCTTCGATCTTTGTTTGGGTGATGCTGCGTCCATCAGGCTTCACGGTAGGGATGATGTTCGATGGATGAGGTACTGAGACGTGTTTCTGCCAAATGTTGCAGAAAGGCTCAGGACTTCAGTTTTCATTTCATCAGACCAAAGTTTTTGTTTTTTGTCTCTCAAGAAACTTGAGTGCCAGTTCTTCCCTTGGCTCTCACCCTTTATCCTTGCAGTATCCATGTTCATGTAAAAAAGAAGAGTGATTTTATGATCACTGTATGTGTTAATGAGAAAAAAAGTCAATCATTCATCATTTTGATCCAGTTTGAATTCAAGCTGTTGTTTCACAAATGCAAAAATACTGAAGACATTGTAGAAATGTAGTGTAGCACATGTTGCTCCTTGGTATTTGCTTCTGTATTAAGATGTGAGGCCCCTCATGGAAATGGTCTACAGCTTACTCATATTCATGTTTGGCAGGCTCCAGATTTTTCACAACAGGGAGCTGTTTGGTTATGCATCTTGGGTCACCTATAGGAAACAAAAGTAATATCAGCAGCAGTTTAGACCTACAGATGAAGACATGTCAATCGAACCTGCTGCTGTGACTTCTCTTTCTGACTGGTGCTGTAGATTTGAAGTCAGAGTCACACAAAGTACATAAGTATCTAATTTTGACTTCACTTGTGGGATTAGAGATGTGAAACAAAATACTTAAAGGGGAACTACACCCATTTTCACGCTATGGTCTAAGACAGTCCAAAAAATATTAGTAAACATGAACAACTCTCTCCCAAATCCAAAAACTAGAGTGCTAAAACTCAAACTTGTGATGTCATAGCGTATAAAGTGTGAAGCTGCTCCATAGACAATGAATTGGGAGAGATGCTATAGATGTTCTGAGTATATGGGAACATTTTCTGTTTCACAGCTGAGAACACCACAATAGAATAAAGCTCATTTGGGTATAAAAACATTCTGTGGGTCCAAAAAATCAGTCTCCCATTCATTGTCTATGGAGCAGCTCCAGACTTTATACCCTATGACATCACAAGTTTGAGACTTAATTCTCTGGTTTCTGGTTTTGAGAGAGAGGAGCTAGGAGTTTATGTTCACACATATTGCTTGAATTTTCCGAGGCCATGGAAATAACATATTGGAATTCTTAATGTAGGTGGTGTTCCCCTTTAAAGACCCCGAATCATGTCTCATGAGTGGGATTGGATCATGTCCCAATCTCATTCTAAAATCTAAGCAGGTTTTGTGTATTTAAATGCTAACTGGACTGCATTTATATTGCGCTTTTCTAGTCTTGGCACCACTCAAATCGCTTTACAACTGTAGCCAGCATTCACACACACACACACACACACACATTCATACACTGGTGGCAGAGGCTACTGTACAAGGTGCTGCCTGTTCCACAGGAGCGATAAACAGTCACACACAAACACTATTGTCGGTGCTTGTATCGTGTCATTTCCTGTTAGTATAGAATGATTAAGTATGTTGATTTCTTTTTGTATACTAACTGTAAAACAACAATATAGTAAGACAATTATTACATACATATAGAATTAGTATGTAGAAGGGAATACACTTTTTTTCCAAGCAGACATTTTGATAGCAGGAAAGTACAGATGTAACTAACGACATCAACGATGGCTCAGTTCCAGTAAAGTGTCCCAGTAAACCATTCCAGGAAGCCAGTGCCCTGAAACCGGAAAATTTGATTAAATACACTTGGGTTTTTCCTGCTCTGACATGTCAAAATGTCTGCTGTGGACATACTTGGGACACACTGTAAGTTCTTTCATTTAAACTGCATTTTTGTGTTCGCAGCGCCCTCTAGTGCGAGCAACTGGGAGGACGTCCAGGCGAAGGCCCGCCACCTGATGCTTCACACCTACGGCCTCACCAGGTGCACAGTGCAGGTGCAGACACACCGGCTGAGGCCGGTACGCAATTGTACACACTGCCAGCAGGTTAGCGACTAAAGAGAGAGACTCCTGCTTACGGTGACCTCCACAGTGTGGTTCATGGAGCCAGACGGCAGAGAGTACAGCACACAGAGAGCCTGGATGTCGCACCGTTGCCTGTCACAGCTCAGTGACCGAGCAGGACATGGTATGTAAATGCATAAAAGACCGGTGCCAAAAGACAGTCGGTGGAACAACAAGGAGATGCACATTTCTAACTAAAGGATCACGACAGCCTCCATGGACCTTATGCTCTGACGCTTGCAAAGCTTTCGGAGTGGAGTTTGAATGCTTGAAGTCTCAACCGAGAAGAATGAAAAACTTGCTCTTAATTCACCATTCAAGCCTATTCCAACCTTTAACTTTTTTTTGTATTTTACACTTTGATTTATCACAAATGATGTTTTGTCATCAGGTGCAAATTTTACTTTTTGTTACTAGGTGTAGGAGGACTGTATTCTAGGATTTTATTATTTTACTGCGGATGTCAGCAAATGAAAATATGCATATACGGTGCATATGAGCTGTCCTCCTCATCACTGGCATAAGGGAGGCAAAAACACCTTACTGTGTCCCTTTAGTAGACATTACATCTCATCAAATGCACTTAATCATTAATATTCTTCTGCCAAAGTCTGTTGTAAGGCAGATGTCTTTAAAAGACAACAATTGTAGGTATTCTTAAAGCAGCCTGTACTGAACAACACTTAAAACACACTTAACATTTTATTCTAGCATGTCTCTTAATTAATTGTGGGGAGCGCGCAACTGACAATCAAAGTGTGGCTGACTTTGAAAAAGGCGAAATGTTACTGTGGTCGGACCAACGTCAGTATGGTTTCAGCCTAACACTCTATACTCAGCTTCTTTCCATATCATTAACTTACAGTATGATAATGCAGACAGGTTTGTGAAATCTTCAGTATTTCAGAGTTGCTGTGTTCTTCAGGGAGGGAGGTGTGAGTTGAAATGTGCCAATAACGGTGTTAATAGTATTATCTCTGTCAGGTGTTGAGAGGCTGTGGGGGGTTTTATGATAAACCTTTCATCGAGAGAAATCAGGAACTGGATCACTGTTTTTGTTTATAATAAAGTATTTAATCTTTTGTGTGTCTCTCTGTATTTTGTTTTTCTGGACAACTTCATGTTAGGAAACTTTTATTCTGCACAATTATCCACTTATGTTCACAGTCCAACTGAAAGCTGCTTATTTCCCACTGAATCAGTAACTGGTGCAGATGTTTGACCGTTCTTCGGCCACACGTTTGTTTCAAATTCCAATCAAATGAGTACTTGTTAATATTAATGTGAATAAAAAAACAAATGAAATCTTGTGAACACAGAATTTGAGATGATTATTGAGATGTTGCTGACTGCATACTACTGTGCAGTGGCTCAGCTTTTCTTAGATACGAGTAGGGGGGGCTTCAAGGAAAATAGGTTGGGAACTACTGCTTTAGTGTGCTGGATATGTTGGTGTTACTTTTCAACACTAGATGGTGTATTTCTACAATGACTGAGTAATTCTTTCATGACCTGATCATTTTGATAAGATAACATGCATACATACAGTTTGCATTGCACTCTATTTAACCCCTTAAATGATGGTGCACACATGGGCTGAACAGCAGAATAAACCACACATTTTGCAGGTTTTCCTGCATTATTGGGTGCAAGTTTGGGGGCGAACAAAGCCTTCCTTGTGGACAAAAATGTATTTACTCTACAGTATGAATATTGAAAAACAAATACAGACATAGATGGCTGAAAATTGAAGAATTGGTTAATTAAATATTTAATTTATTTAGGATCCCCATTAGTTGTTACCGTAATAACAACTATTGTCCCTGGGGTCCACATAAAAAGACAGGACAATATATTCAAACATTCTTCACAATCCAAAATATCAACAAAACTGAAATAAATAAAACCAAGACAAAGTAAATAGATCTGTCACATTCATGATGTCACATCAACAGTAAATTATTCAGTCAAATAATATATACAGATATACAGTAGTAGAATAGAAGTATACTGTATATGACTGCACAATATTACTAGTGGACATTTGAGCATTACCTAATTTGGCACCACAAATATAATCATATCATATGTAGCCTAAACTGATTTCTTTCTTAATAATTGCTGTTCTTAATTTCTTTTTTAAACTGACCCTACTGGTAATTTCAGTTAACTGTAGTGGGAGTTTTTTCCAGTTTGACATCACCCTATACATTACAGTTTACTTTAAAGCATTGGTTTTAGGTAAAGGTAACATGAAGCGTCCTATGGTGGCACACGGGAGGTCAGACAGGTTGGATCCTTTTTAAATTAATAAAGATATACAGTATACTGTGTATAAATAGATATATTTCTTTAAAAAGGATCCCCATTAGCTGATACCAATGGCAAAGCTGAGCAGTCTTGTGTTAAATTGGCAAAAAACAACTAACAGCTAAGTATAATAGAATAATGGAGCGTATTCACCATATTTGAAACATTAAAACATCAACTTTTCACACAAAGAAGGTTAATATTCAAACTGTACATGACAAATCAACATGAGTTAACTGGGTGTGTCAGTTTCCAGGCAACCAAATGCAGGCAACTCCTCTGTTTGTACTGCAGCAGAGCCAACAGTTTACAGCATCCACCTGACTTCCCTGCCTAACCTTAGAGGACCATAAACTGCTGCTGTAATGAGCCCTCTTCAGTCACTAGTGTCTGAACCACTTATAGGAACAATATGCAAGTCAAAACTTTCTGAAAGTGTTTTCATAGTCGTAGCATTGAAGTGCACCACTAGATAACACATGGGGAATACCATCTCTCACTTCTCGTTGCACTGTATGAGCAACTACCTGCTGGTCACATGGTCTGTGGTGTCATGATGTCTGTGACCCGGTCACGTACACAAGTTCACACACCGCACAC
The DNA here is from genome assembly GCF_015220745.1 of Sebastes umbrosus. Taxonomy (NCBI): domain Eukaryota; kingdom Metazoa; phylum Chordata; class Actinopteri; order Perciformes; family Sebastidae; genus Sebastes; species Sebastes umbrosus. The sequence continues at coordinate 31,662,589 of NC_051270.1, read as the reverse complement.
CATATCCTTCCTCTTCTGTCATTGTTTCCCTAAATAACCTTTCAGTTGAACTTGATAGGTGAGTTCTCTCTCAGTTCATTTGACTAAATGATACAAGAGCACTGACAGTGCTTATCCACACTACTGTTTAAATTCTCTAAAGCTATGAAATGTCCATTTAAAATCTGATTAACAAACATATTGGAGGGACTCCAAATAGTAACAATAAAGAGGAAGGAAATGTTTGAAAATGTGAAACACCCTCGCTGACGTTTAACCCAACGTGTTGTAGAGAAAACAAATAGGAAAAAGGTTTCCTGATAAAAAAAAAAAGGGGAACTCAAACAGATCAGGAAACAATACATATTCCTCTCCTTCTCTCTCTGTGTTCACACCCTTAGTTTAGTGTTTAATAATTCATGGAAATCCTTTCAGATTCAACAATCCAGTAGGCTGCTTGTATCAGATAGTGCCATAGGAGGGGAGGGTTTTCTGATGTTTTTGCTCTCTTCTGAGATGGACGTTAAGAGGATTGCCTCTTATTATAAAACACAATGGGAGTGTTGAATGCCCACGCAACCATAAACTAAGCAGATGAGTGCATTTGTCCATTGCTTGGATGGCAGTAATTACTTTATAGCTGTCCTAGTTCACCATTTTCTTGTCCGTAAACAACATTTAAACTGATTGATTCAAGAATAACAAAGTTGAACTTGGTGGAGTTTCAAAGTTCATCATTGAGCTTGTAAACAGCAGTTGACAAAACAATCTCACCTTTTTGAAGGAAATAAAGCTTTTAAACTTTATTGTGTTTTATTCCTTGATGGTTATAGTTATTCAGTATCTTTAATCATCAAATAAATTAAATAAATTAATCAATCAATCAACCTAAAGGTCCATTTAGAAGCTGTTCTGGAGCTTTGATCATATACAGTATATATGATCTTCAGGAGTTGGCTCACTTGTCATGGGATTGTAGCCTAGGTTAACATACATATACACATTTACAATTAATTTGGCAAACTCTATATCTGCTGATAAAGATCGTGTGAGACCTTGGGGTGAGATTGTTTTGTCAATTAAATATTACGATTTTAACCAAATCATTTTAAGCATTAGACCTTTTCCACAACAGACATTTAAGACACATTTGGATCTAATAACATTAATAACAGCTTTTCCAGGGAACTGGTATTGTGCATGCTGGCTTATTGGCATGTTTTACTGAAATGGATAGAAGCCATTGTTACTGTTATTAATTACACCTGTGATTTTTCTGCTATAAGTTAAACTGTCTGCTGTGAAAAATGTCTATTTAATGATGTATTATCAACCTGAAAGAATAGGCTTAATCTTTCTTAATGTCAATAAATCCCAGGAAAAGACTAAAATCAACAATGCATTAGTCAATATCTCCATATACATTATGACTTCCCCGGCATGTCTGAGGCACTCAGCCACAAGCCCATTTGTTCCTACTAACACATACATCTTTAAAGCAAATATGCTTATTGAGTTTTCTTGCTAACAGTCAAATGAGAAGATGTTTGTCATGTTTGCATGCAAATTACTATGAAGCTCGAGCCAGCAGGCGGTTAGCTTAGTTTAGCAGAAAGACTGAGAACAGCCTGGCTCTGTCCGAAGACAACAATATCTGACTACCAGCAGCTCTAAAGCTCACTAATTGACAGTATATCTGTATATCTAGATCTAGATCTAGATCTAGATATCTATCAATATCTACATCTATATCTGTATCTATATATATCTATAGGCCTATAGATATAGATATCTATCGATATATCGATAGATATCTATAGATATCTATGTATATATGTCTATGTATATCTATGTATATATATCTATGTGTATATCTATGTATATATCTATATCTATAGATATCTATAGAGATATATATCTATAGATATATATCTATATATCTATAGATATAGATATATATATCTCTATATATCTATAGATATATAGAGATATCTATAGATATATATCTATAGATACATATCTATATATCTCTAGATATAGATATATCTCTAGATATATCTATATCTAGAGATATATATCTATAGATATCTATAGATATCTATAGAGATATATATATATCTCTATAGATATCTATAGATATATAGATATATATAGAGTTGCTAGCAGCTAGCAACTAGCAAATAGTTAGCTAGCAGCTAGTAAGCTAGTAGCTAGTTAGCTAGTTAGCTAGCAGCTAGTAAGCTAGTAGCTAGTTAGCTAGTAGCTAGCAGCTAGTAAGCTAGTAGCTAGTTAGCTAGTAGCTAGTTAGCTAGTAGCTAGTTAGCTAGTTAGCTAGCAGCTAGTAAGCTAGTAGCTAGTTAGCTAGTAGCTAGCAGCTAGTAAGCTAGCAGCTAGTAAGCTAGTAGCTAGTTAGCTAGTTAGCTAGCAGCTAGTAAGCTAGTAGCTAGTTAGCTAGTAGCTAGCAGCTAGTAAGCTAGTAGCTAGTTAGCTAGTAGCTAGCAGCTAGTAAGCTAGTAGCTAGTAAGCTAGTAGCTAGTTAGCTAGTAGCTAGTTAGCTAGTTAGCTAGCAGCTAGTAAGCTAGTAGCTAGTTAGCTAGTAGCTAGTTAGCTAGTAAGCTAGTAAGCTAGTAGCTAGTAGCTAGTTAGCTAGTTAGCTACAGACAACACTGGCTTTAAATTCATCAAAAGGAAGACCCGTTTTTTATTTTAGCTATTTGACTTTATTACTTTATTATTGTTTCTACCAGAGCAGCTGCTAGTGAATCTCACTGTGAGCCTTAAAGCTACTAACTATAAATTAACTATAAATGAACTTGACAGTATGTGAGCTACTCGCTAGCTAGCTAACAGTTAGCATTAGCTGTGTTTATACGGCTGCATTAGCAACATGGCCTCTGACTCTGCAGCAGCAGCAGGTGAGTTACCTTCACCTGCTTCTTTCAATACATAACACAAATAAAATAGGAAAATGGAAGAATACAGTTTAGACAGAATGGAGAGAGAAAAGAGACTTTATATGCTGATTGGTCTAATAGCACTGGTGATGTTACAAATTAGCTCTTTTATACTGAGCACAGTGGTGTCTAGAAGGGAACCCGCAAGTTGGTGAAACTCTCCAAGTTCTCCAAGTTTTTCGCAATTTGCTGGTTACCTTGTAAGATAAGATAAGATAAGATAAGATAAGATATTCCTTTATTAGTCCGGCAGTGGGGAGATGTGCAGTGTACAGCAGCAAAGGGGATAGTGCAGAAACAAGAAGCATCAGCTAACACAGTAAAAAAAGAGCTAAACAAAGTATAACAAAATATAAACCATTTAAATAGAAGGAAGTATAAAAACAGGAGCAGTATATACAGTAAGTATTGACAATAAACAGACTATTAACAAAATTGCACAAGTGGAAAATTATATTGCACAGTGACAATGAAATTAAATTCCACCTGAAAATATTGCACAGTATGAATTACACCTTAGTAGTAATAATGATAATGATATTGCACAGTCATTGTACAGTATAGTGCAGTTATTGTCAGTTTTTGGTGTGTAAGTGATCTACTGGGAGTAGTGCTGGTTGTGGAGTCTGACAGCTGCAGGAAAGAAGGACCGGACCTTTGCTATCAAAGCACTACAGCTTCACCATAAGGAGAGGGATCTGCAAAGGGAGGGACATTCAGATCTTTGAGGATGGAGACAAGGACCAAGAGAGAAGACTGCTGACTGTGAACTTTTACCAGAACGGTAGAAATGGTGCAGGGTAATGAAGCTACCCTTGGCTCATTTGCACAGGACTTCCCCACTCTGACAAAAGTGGCAGAATCAAGTCCCGAGCTCCCCCATCACCTCAGGCATCCCAACAGCAAAAACCCAGGTCCACAATAGCTCAATTCTACCCTCTGCCTGGTTATGAGGACCAAAACCTAGACCATCACACTGTCAGCCACCTGAGAGAGAGTGGCTCTGTTTGAGGTGGAGCTCACCAAGCTGAGAACACAGGTCTGCTCCTATACCAGCACCACACCACACCCTGACCTCCCAAGAACAGCTCTGCCAGGGGAAGCACCAGCTAGAGACTGCTACCCAGGAGCTGAGGGAACAGGTAGCTAGCCTGCAGAGGGACAAACAGGTCCTCACCATTGAACTCAGTGAAACAAAAACATTATGAGGAAAGAAATAGCACAGATGAAAGAAGAGATGGCAAGGGAACGGTCGCCCATCGTTGTGGAGCTACAGCACAGAAAACAGACTCTAGATACTCCTACAGAGTAGCCACAACACATATGGGGCCCGAAAACAGAAGATGCGCTCCACAAAATTTGGCAGTCTGGTCTGCAGAGTAACAGAGAAAGCATCCAAGTTCTTCCTCAACTTGCGCATCATCATCATCTCTACCCCACAACCTATAGCAGAGCTGGACCTGCTAGAAATATTTGAATGAAGCTGTTCATGAGCTGAGAGAGAACGCACACGGGGCTTTCTATGCCTTCAAAAATATGTCCAAACCAAAAATGCTAATTAGAATTTGGCTAAAACTCATTGAGTGTGTTATTGAAACAATTGCACTCTATGGCAGCGAAGTGTGGGGTCCATTTACAAAACAACTCAATGGGATAAACACCTCATTGAGACCCTGCATACAGAGTTCTGTAAGATTCTACTACAGAGGAAATCTACAAATAATGCATGCTGGGAAGAATTAGGCTCATGTCCACTAATAATAGAAATACAGAAAAAGAGCTATTAAGTTTTGGTAAACATAGGGACCCCCTCTCATATCATTATCAAGTCCTAGTTCACAAACCTGCTCCACCAACACACCAGGGCTTCAGGAACAGAACAGTTAAACTCAACCAAATTACAACACAGTTAAAGCAAAAGTACATCACCTATTGGCAAACACAATCAAAGGCACAGCGCAAAATACAATGCTATCTGGCTCTAAATCGACGGTACACGGTTGAATTGAATTGAGTATCAATCTTGTCATCTGACTTTCAGCAGGAAAGAGAATAAGCGTATTACCAAAAATGTCAAACTACTCCTTTAAAAGCTGTCACAATTTTAAAAAAAAGTCTCTTAATTTTTTCACTGTAGTTTTTAACAAATGTTACAAGAGTAAATAGTTTGTTGGGGACTATTATTAGTTGTGTATTAATACACATTTGGTGCGCTAGTGCTGTGGTTCTCAACTTTTTTCGTGTCAAGGACCCCCAAATTTATACTGTTAGGTCATAGACTTCAGAATAGTCACTCTTATGACTCCTACTCACATTGGGCTTACTTCTACAGTGAATTAAATAGTGAAAATAAACCATTCCCATTTTTCTGGGGACCCCCTGGAACTCCCTCAAGGACCCCTGGGGGTCCCCAGACCCCTGGTTGAGAACCCATGCTCTATTGAGTATTTACAGCACCTGTACAGTGCTTGTAGGATCAACTCAAAATAAACCAGAGCATGTTCATCGTAATGGAGGAACACATTTCAGAGCGCAATAGCATGTTTATAAGCCTTTTTCACAGAGGACATTTTGACTTGTGACAGTAGGAAAAGCACAGGTGTAAATAATAAAATGAACTAGAAAATTTCGCAAGAAATTTTGACCAGTGTGCCTGGTGCTGGGGGGGCAGAAAGCATTTTAAAACAGGTTGGACTGATTTTTTAAAAAACAACATAGCTTCTTGTTAACATACAGTAAGAGTTGAGGGCTTTTATTTTGAAAACTAGGTGAATACCTAGTTTCCTGTTATCATACAATGAGAGTTGGGGGCTTTTATAACAGGTGTAATTAATAACATTAATTATGGCCCTGATCCATTGAAGCCCTGGTTTAGAGCATGCTGGCTCACTGAAATGGCGTGATACAGTAAATAGTGTGTGTGTGTGTGTGTGTGTGTTAGTCAGCCTGCTCTGATTGGCTAATGTGAATCAGCTGTCTAGCAGCAATCAAAAGCTGCAGTGGTGATTTACCACTGCTGCAGTGGGGCAGTTTATAATAGGAGTTAACCAGAGACGTACATGTCATAAAAGTGCTTCTTCGACAGAAACCGTGACTCCTATCGCTTAGATTGTTCACGTGACCAGTTAGGAGTCTCTGATGAATAAATGGTGACACATTTGGGTCTGTAGTGTCAAAAATGTGACCTCGGCGGCAGTTTCGAAAAGTAGTAACTTTTTTCTCTGATCCAAAAAATTCTGTGAAATTTAATATGGGCTGCTATGGGAGCCTAGCCTGGAGTTGCTGTCACGTTCAGGCATGTGTCGCCAAATGTGTAAGTCCGACTGATTCCATAACTACATGACTGCGACCGGCACAAAAATACCTACATTTTGATGTATTAATTGTGTATGAGGAGTGGACGTTGTGGGCTAAGGAGCAATTTGTTTGGATAATTTCCAAAAGATTTTTAAGTTGTGCTCCACTCTAGCTCTGACATCACGCGCTCTAGCCCTTAACGACCCACGCAATACACACCCATTATAAAATCTGAAACGGTCTGAAAATTTCACAAAACGTAAACTGCGATTTCGTGAAAACCGTGCCAGCTATCAAAAAATTTCCATTTGGCCAAATAAAGTCCCAAGTTTTGTGACCCGTTTAAACTTTTAATCCCGTTTCTACGTTAAAGTATGGCGACTCTGTATGGCCCCAAAGAGGAGTGTTTATGAGCACTCTTCACGTCGATTTTCAATGCATTCCAATGGAGCAAAAAAAATTGCGCTTTCGCGCGATTTTCTCGGAGACCGCTGCGCGAATCTCTTAGTCAGGTCATAGCAAACGATTCCCGATCATTCCGCACGTTTTGATGTACTTTTTGTACATGTGCTGGCAACGCTGCGGGACTAGTAGCGCGCCAAAGTTTAGGCAGAAGAAGAAGAATTAAGCCCGCAGGATAATAGACCAGTGTGCTTCTAGGCACACTGGAATAAGCCCGCAGGATAATAGACCAGTGTGCCTAGAAGCACAAGGCTATGCCTTGTGCTTCTAGGCACACTGGAATGATGGCTTAATTCTGTGTAGCTGCTACGGTTTCAAGGTCCTGGTATAGGCCTCTTTCACAGCAGCCATTCTGACATGTCATAGCAGGGTAAACACAGGTGTAATTGATAACATTAATTATGGTCCCATTCTATTTAGTGTGTCGCAGTCATTCCAGTGAACCAGCACGCACTATACCAGGACCCTGGCACACCTCATTGGATGAGGGCCACAGTTAATGTTACTAATTACACCTGTGTTTACCCTGCAGTGACATGTCAAAATGGCTGCTGTGAAAACGGCATATTGTGAATGCTGGGTGGATATAATGGACCCATCGTTCATTTTTTTCACCCCTGTGCTTTTCCTACTATAAATCAAAGTGTCTGCTGTTAAGGAGGCCAATTGAGCTCTGTGGCACAGAGTTTTGCACTGATCAGACTTTTTCAGTCTCGATAGCGATACCTCGGCCCTGGGTATCGGCCGATACCGAATACCGGTGTTTCATTAATAAGCTGTATGCCACACTGTGTGGAAATCACTGGGATCATTCTTTTATGTGTTAGAAAACATCAGGCTTGACTTAAACATCGCTTTCCTAACTTTGTAAAACAAAATGTAACGAATAAATATAGATAACATAACATACATTTTGTTAATTGTTATTTATTATATTAAATAATAAATCATACACCAACAACTTGGTAAAAAAATCTTCAAAATTAACAGGAATTAAAATTCCAGTATGTAATGTTTATAGTATATAAACATAGTATTGAATTGAATGGATTGGCTCCATTGTCACCGATATCCGATCCAGCTATTTGAGTCAGTATCGGCCTGATATCCGATCTGGTATCAGTGCATCTCTAAAAAAATATAGATTTTCACCAGCCTCATATTATTCTTTAATCATGTTTTGTGATGTATTTATACATTAAAAGAGGGGATGCAGCACTTCTTCTAGGCAAATGTAACTTGTTAGTACAGCATTTATGGGTCAAACGCTATTTTTGGGAGGCAAATGATACTAAGAGGAGATATCACTATCAGCTCTATAATTGTCTAAGAAAACACTAAGAATATCAGTCTAAAGACATGAATATTTATATTCCCACATAAATATATTTATACTTTCTTGAACGTCTGAGAACAAAAGAAACACTCTGATGAAGAAGTGCTCACAATCACAATTTATTAACACTGTACAGTACATTATTTTATTACTTCTGAGTTTACATTTTGTGTCTTTCACATTTAGACACTATCGTACATTCACGTCTACTGTAAGAACTATTAAACACCACAGTTTATCTCTAGCTGTTATCACAGAAACCCAGAGGCTTTTTTCACTTCATGGCAGCATGCGTATCTATTAACATAGTTTTCTACTGTTGTGGATAGATTGATGTCCTTGGGCTGGGCCAGTGTGAAACCCCACCAGTGGAGCAGAAGCATTTCCGCACACTGAGTGTCAAAGCATCCTAGTTTGTGCAGAAAGGATTCTGTTAGACTGATGGGGGCAGGCAGGAGGTCACACTGTGGATCTTTTACTTGGTGAGGCTCTTCACATACTCCAGCTCCTCCACTGGTTTCCACACTTGATTGATGGTGATGAGCTGCAGCAAAATGCCAGAAATTTAAAATAAGGCTTCACCTGACATATTTGCAAGTGTTACATCAATTAAAGGTGTTGAACTAATAAATATCGCCATTAAACTTCCCCAGTTAATTTCTTATATCAAGACAATTGTTTTTTGTATTACAGGCTATCTGAAAGTTTCAGTTTTTATGCAAATGAGGCATTATCTTATCAAATATGTGTTAATTTGCATACATTTCCAGAGCAGACATCTGAACATTGGATAAAGCCAAGTTAAAAAATATTTTGGGAATTTTTGATGTCTTTTTTCATCACTCCATAAATCAGTAAAAACAGCCATAAAAAAATAAATTTTTGCCATAGGAATAAAATGTTGAATAAATCAGGCTATGAATGATATATGAACAAACCCCTCTGTAAAAACCTTCAAAATATCGGTAAGTATGAAAGTTTGATGTAAGTAAGTGATGCTGAAGTGGAGATTTCTGGCTCAGAGTATAAGAAAAACCTCATTTTGACAAAACGGCCTTTAAAGATATGGATTGTAAAATTCACTACATTTTGAAGACACTACAGGTGAATAGAGTAAAACATGTTTAACTAATAGATATCATCATGAAACTTACCCAGTTGATTACTTACATTTAGACATTTATTTTTTGCATTACAAGTTTTTGGAATCTTTATTTTTAAATATGCAAATGAGGCATTATCTTATGTTAACTTATGGTGAATGTAGGAGAAATCTACAGATGCAAAAAGTGTCATAAAATAAACACCTGAATGTGTATTCTTTCTAGTCTGAAAGTTATGGAAGCAAAATAGCCCAAAATCCCCAAATTGACAAGTGCATGAAAACAATGTGTTTGCCTGGAGTGTCTCCCCAACATGTAACATGAGTAGTACCAACATGTGTGGCAACATAAACATCTTTTATCTGATGTCGCAATAGCGGGCTGGTACTAATTTGATAACATTTCTTCCTCAGTGACTCGGCAGTTTGCAACTGCGTGCTGGAAGCTTGTATATCATTGCCAACAGGAATAAAACAGACTTATCAACAACCATTCAAACATTATAAAATGTTATGTAATGTTAGACATTACCTTTTGGGGTTTTGATGGGTCCAGTCTCTCCCATGGTTCTGGGTTTTTGGTCCTATTCAAACTAAAAACAGCGAATGATTATCATCATTAAACATGTCTACATGCCAGAGGCAGATAAAAGTCAGATTAAAGCATGAAACAACAAAAAAAAAGTTAATTTAACGCGCTTTAAATAATTATATAAATACAGTGGAATATAATTCCATTTCCATCAAAATGAGAAAAAAAGTACAATAACACTTACATAACATCATTTTTTGTAAATAGAAAGTAGAGAGCAGCAGAGGTGGCTCCTACTGCAGCAAAAGCCATGAACCCTATCAGAGGGATCAGCTGAAATACACATGTAAAAAATCAATTTTTAAATGTGCATCATAATATTAAAATGCATATAATATCCTACATGTGCTATAAATCCAATATATACACAATACAAAATCACTTTTAACATAGTAAAAATGACGGCTCACCTCCTTTTTCTTTCTCAACATTTGGAAAAATCCAACCATTTTTTCAAAATTCTCAAACACCTAAAAGAGAAATTCATCATATGTCCAGTTAACGATGAAGCTGAGAGTCCATACAGTAAATTAAAGTCAATAAATCATAGAGGCGGCTGTGTTCAAGGTCTCACCTGTTGTTGCTGAGAAGTCCTTGACGTCTTTTAGTGCAGCATCCTGTGAGCCGGGCTGATGTAGGCTGGAGGAGAGGTTGTACGAGGTGGAAGGCACGTAGACAGACAGAGAGCTTCCTGCACTGAAATGCACCCGTTCAATTCAGTCAACACATCTAATTTGCTAATGATCAATACATTTTCTGGGTGTGCAGCAACCTCTTGTGGCCACATTTGAAAACTGAAAGTCAATAGCTGGTCGGTTGTTTGGAGTGCAGATCTCAAACATTAAAGACAATTTGAGTGTTTTTCAGTGACAGAAAACACAGGAGAAAATACCAGACACCAAGGGTCAAGTTTTACTCATTTTATTTTCAAATCTTTTTTTTTTGTAATAATACATTTTATAAATGCAGAGGTCATATGTGGTTTGTCATCTGGGAGGTTTTTGATATGTTTGAATCTGCTGGGCAGTGAGAGAGGGGCTCATTTTGCTGAGGCACCGAAGGAAGCATGTGTGTTTGATGGTAGAAGCCTCCATGTTCTCCTCTTGTAGCGCCAACAGAGCAGCCTGGAAAACAAAAACAGTTTTCAGGTGTTCTTACTCGGTTTGTCTGTGTCAACACCAGGAAAAGGATTACATTTTGTATTTTAGAAAATAACTGTCTTCACGTTACCTCTTTACATAGGTTTTCCAAGTCAGCTCCAGAGTAAAGCTCGGTCTTTGCGGCCAGCTCCTCCAGACACACATCAGCGCCCACGGGCATCGACTCTGTACGCACCTTCAGGATGCAAAGACGAGCCTAGACACACGGATATACAAGGTTAGTTAACCCTTTGAACTTTGCAATAGAAATGGTCCGCCAGTGCCTACATTGGTATTTATTAGGGCTGTCAATTCAAATATTTAATCGCAGTTAAACGCATGATTGTCCACAGTTAATCGTGATTAATTTAAAACATGTTTTATCTGTTCAAAATGTACCTTTAAGGCAGATTTGTGAAGTATTTAATACTGATCAATTTATTATTGGAAATCAATTAGCAACAACAAAAAAATGGCAAATATTGTCCAGAAACCCTCACAGGTACTGCATTTAGCATTAAAAATATGCTCAGATCATAACATGGCAAACTGCAGCCCAACAGGCAACAACAGCTGTCAGTGTGTCAGTGTGCTGACTTGACTATGACTTGCCCCAAACTGCATGTGATTATCATAAAGTGGGCATGTCTGTAAAGGGGAGACTCGTGGGTACCCATAGAACCCATTTTCATTCACATATCTTGAGGTCAGAGGTCAAGGGACCCCTTTGAAAATGGCCATGACAGTTTTTCCTCGCCAAAATTTAGTGTAAGTTTGGAGCGTTATTTAATCTCCTTTGCGACAAGCTCGTATGACATGGTTGGTACCAGTGGATTCCTTAGGTTTTCTAGGTTCAGATGATGCCAGTATCTTCACTCTAGCTTTATACATGTCAAATAACTTTGACAGTCCTAGTATTTTGGCTTATTGTGATGTCATTTCTCGAAGTATCTTCAAATACTTCGTATCCCTAAAATCTGCCAAACCTAAACTAAAAGGTTATGCAAGTCAATAAATCCCAATAATTGAGAAAAGTATTGAAATTGTGTCGTAAATTAAGATTTTTTTTTTTATATGCTTGTACTAAATAAACACCCTAAACATATTGATAAAAAATATATCTAAATGTAGAAACATGAACAAAATATTTTTTAATATTCCATAAGTTATTTAAACTTGGTAAATTTTTTTGTTTTTGAGATGTGCTCATTTTTATGAGCAGATCAAGTGCAAAGGCACTTTGATAGTTTCGTTAAAGGTTAGTTACTGAAAGAGACACTTATACAAAAAGGTATGGTTATCTGGGTCTATGGTTTAATCACTTCTAAAAACACACAAGATTGCTGCTCTATTATAACGTTTAATTCCTTTGAGACAAATGAGTTACCTGCTGGTCGGGTGGTGGGACATAGATGAGTTGGTCCAGCCTGCCAGGCCTGAGGAGGGCACTGTCTAAGCAGTCTGGTCTGTTTGTGGCAGCTACAACCATCACATCTCTGTTGCATACTTCCTGGCAGTCCAACTGTCAAAGAGCAAAAAAAAGCTTATAGCACAAAGTGTTGACTGAATCACCTCATACTAATAGATGGAGGAGTGACAGCCTCCATAATATCTGACCTGATCCTGCGTGCGATTCTCCTCCACTCCCTCCGCCTGGAGGATCTTCTCCGTCCCTCTCCTCTCCAGCGTCTTCAGGCCAACCCCATCCATCTCATTCAGGAGCACAGACAGGAGGCGCGTCTGTACGCTGTTCGGTGTCTGACTGTTTGACCGCGAGCCAATCAGAGAGTCAATCTCATCGAGGAACAGGATGCAGGGAGCACAGGCCCGGGCCTGGCGAAACAGCTAGACAGACGGGTGCAGGTGTTTATGGGTGAAACAGGAGGATACAGACACAGCAGCCATTGTCAGCTGTTAATACAGACTGTGAAAAGAAAAGTACCTGCGCTAAAGCCTTCTCCGAGTCTCCGACAAAGGGAGAGTAGAGGTCAGCACCACCGACGGACAGGAAGGCACAGTTAGATGAGCTGGCTGCAGCCTTGACGAGCGTCGTCTTTGCACATCCTGGAGGTCCGTAGAGCAGCACGCCGCGGGGCCGACACAGACCCAGACGAACAAACGCCTCGGGGTATAACATCGGCCACTCAATACTCTTTGATGTTCAGACACAAGAGAGTACAGACGGAGGAAAAATTTGTATTAAATTCCAATGACAGGTATTTTTCTTTATCAGTAAACATGCTCAGATGGCAACTCTTTGTGTTTTCACGTTGTTTAATTCAAGCACCGGTGCTCATTTACCTGTGTTAGTTTGAGTTTGACCTCATCCAGGCCTCCTATCTGCTCCCATGACAAAGGAGAGAGCTCCGTCCTGCCCAAGCTGCTCCGCAGGCAGGAGGGACGCACCGCCTTCAGGGCCTCCTGGAAGTGCTTCATACCCACCGCCTGCTCTCCTGAACCCTGCAGACAACAATAACAAGGCAATAGACAAAAACATTCATAAATCGACTGTCTTCAGCGCTCTGACGCATTAAAGCAGTTTTTACACTCAATTTCAGCTCAATTTAATTAACTTTACTGTACCAGGATAATCTGCTCGGTATCAATACTAATTTCCATGAAGTCCTGGGTACATATATGTGATGACTATGCAAACCACATTTTAGGTTTATCAGGTACACGTGTCCATATATGCACTGTAGTGTGAATGCAAGTGCATCACATCAAAAGGGATAGTTTGGATGCTTTGAAGTGGGGTTGTATGAGGTACTTATCCATAGTCAGTGTATTTCCTACAATAGACGGCGGTCAGCTCTCAGTTTTGAGAAACAGACAGGAGTTTATCGAGGAGTCAGATCATTTTAGTGCCTTGTAAGTAATTTAACCTTAAAATCTATTCTAAAACGTACTGGAAGCCAGTGTAAAGAGGCCAAAACCGGGGCGATGTGTTCAAACCTGGCAGCTGAGTTCTGTACTCTCTGTAGCCGGCCTACAGTTTTTCTATTTAGGCGTGTAAAAAGGCTTTTAGAGTAATCCAGGCGTGATGAGATAAAAGCATGTAAAATGATTTCTGTATCATTAACACAGGTTGAATTCTGGCGATGTTCCTTAGTTGATAAAAACAAGTTTGTACAAGTTTAGTAATGTGCTGATAAAAATTTGAAATACAGTCAAAGTAATAAAATATTAGTGTTTATGTTTCTATATGATACGTGGCGTGATTGCTGCATTTACCTTTGAGTTTTCCCGTATAGCGTGCATGGCAGCCTCCCTGCACAGGGCGCTGAGGTCTGCTCCTACGTAGCCTGTAGTTCTCTGTGCCAGCTCTGCCATGTCCACACTGGGACACACAGGCATCCTCGCACACAGAACAGACAAAATGGCTTTTCTCTGCTGCAAGGTGGGCGCTCCAATGATGACCTGAAGGAAAGACGTAAAAATTCAGAACCTCAAAGATTCATTTACATTTATTATTATGTAATGGTTTTATGTATTTCATCATCCACACCTCTCTGTCAAATCTTCCAGGCCTGCGCAGTGCCGGATCTAAGCTGTCCGGCCGGTTGGTGGCGCCGACGATGAGGAAGCGATCAGACTGTCTCATCCCGTCCATCAGTGTGAGGAGCTGAGCGACCAGACGGTTCTCTGGCGCAGACGAGCCGGTCCTCCTCGGACACAGAGAGTCTAACTCATCTAAGAACAGCACACAGGGACCCTCTTCAGCTGCAGATCGAGCCCGCTCGAACACAGCACGCAGCTTCTCCTCACTCTCACCTGGCCGTGATCCCACCACCTGAGACAATTATTCACAATTATTATTATTATTATTATTAATAATACGATTCATCAATTAATCAGCTATTAAATTAATTGCCAACTATTTTGATAATCGATTTATCAGTTTGAGTAATTTTATAGGAAAAAAAAAAGTCTTCTTCAATGTGAATATTTTCTGGTTTCTTTACTCCTCTATGACATTAAACTGAATATCTTTGAGTTGTTGACAAAACAAGACATTTGTCATTTGCCATTTTGGGCTTGAAAATGAAATATTTTCATTGGAGCAACAGTCTTTGTTTTAAAATACTTGAAAATGTAAGGGAGAAATAGCTTTCAACTGCATTTCTGACAACCAGAAATTGTCAAATCGTCTTGTAATTTTGTTATGGGACCAAAAACACAGCAGTGTTGACTGGTGTTAAATCAGACATAGTTATATAACAGTACTTTCGGTTGGGTAAGTTATTCTAGTATTTTGTTTGTTGGATTAGCCCAAAGAAAAGAAGGTTACTTTGTCTTTCAACAGCTTCTCAATTGACCTTACAGACAATTTACTTTGGATTTTGCAACATATAATTTACGCTGATTGTAAATGTTGAACATAATAATGTAATGTAAACACACAGAGTACATGAAAGGATGTCATTAATATTATTTTTTTTACCTCTGGCCCTCTGACCACCACCAGGCTGGCTCCCACGTCCCCTACCACTCTGCGGACCAGCAGGGTCTTGCCCACACCTGGAGGCCCCACCAGGAGCACACCTCTGGGACACGACACACCAAGAGAGCTCAGGGTGTCTGGATAGAGCAGGGGTAGCTGCAGCATCTCTCTCAGGGAGGCACTCACCTACAATACAGTAAAAAAACAAATGTAGGTGTCACATAGTGCAAATTCACACCAATAATGTCATTACAGTGAATGTATGCTGACCTCCTCCAGTCCCCCCAGTGGGACCGTTTGCTGGTCCTGCAGCTGACTCCTGTAATGCCGGACCGTCTGGATGCCAGCTATCTCCACACCAGTTTTTGAGGTGATGAATCCAGCATTGGCAGAATCCACATTGATGCTTTCAATAACAACATATCTAATGTCTGTATCAAAATCCTCCAGGTTTATCACAAACTTGGTGTGGACATACACACCTTTCAGCATGTCTTTCACCAGCTCATGAACAAGGCGAGGAGGTGTGTGTTTCTTAAAATCAACACTCTGGACCACCACAGTGATCTTAGCACCTTTCAGTTTGGGGCAGGGGACAGGTGTGAGCTGACCAGGGTCCAGGTGGAGATGTGTGGTTGGCTGAGAGAGCAGACTGGGAGAGGAACACTTCAGGTCCATCTGCAGGAAGCCCTCTGCCAGGTCAGGCCGGGGCCAGGCGGTGCACAGGCAGCTTCCCCCGGGGACAGACACCAGCACCGGGGAGCCCAGACCCAGACCCAGAGCTGACATCAAGCCTGGACCCAGCCTGCATCTCTGAGAGCCCAGGTCTGATGGATCCACTGACAGCAGCCTCACAGACATTATGGCCCAGCAACAGCCTCACTGACAGGAAAACAAAGAAAGGCAAGTAGATGACGTTACTTCTTCATTACAGTGATACAAACAGACACACACAGAGGGAGTGAAGCTAGAGCCATCACTGTAGCTACAGTCACTACAGCAACTGTAGCTACAGTAACTACAGCAACTGTAGCTAGGCTACATGCTACTAGCTGTTAGCTACAGCTTCACTCTTAGCTGTGATCAATACTGTTTGATAACACCACCTGTGAGACAGTTACATACCAGATAAAGGGCGACACTACTGAATCATGGCTGTGTAAATGCTGTCAGTGTGTTCGCGGTGCTGAAACAACAGACACACTGATGTTTACTAAACCCATGCGGCGTTAAAACGAGATGGCCAACCAAAACCTTTTCCTGCGCATTTCTGTTTCCCAAATGTTGCTATTATGAATTTACAAAGGAAATTAATAATACCTGCTATTATCATGAATGTCAAAGGATATGAGCTGATCCTGAATACCTCTATTATACTTTTGTAGGCTTGCATAAATACGTTTATACATTATATTAATGTATAGATTATTGTATGTAATAATGTACTTAACTTAATTCTGCAAGTAGAGAATAATACAGTGGAGTTATTCCAACTGATACATATATATATATATGACTTAGATTTAAAACTTACCACAGTATACTATTATGAATTTATAAACGAAATTAATAATACCTGGTATTATCATGAAAGTCAAAAGGATATGATCTGATCCTGAATACCTTTATTATACTTTTGTAGGCTTGCATAAATACGTTTATACATTATACATTATACATTATATTAATGTATAGATTAGTGTATGAAATAATGTACTTTACTTAATTCTGCAAGTAGAGAATAATACAGTGGAGTTATTCCAACTGATACATATATATATATATATATATATATATATATATATATATATATATATATATATATATATATGACTTACTTACATATAAAACTTACCACAGTATACTATACATGATTTTATAAGGTTTGATAAGCAACGTAAAATTAGTGTGGTAACCTTAATTACGCTAATTAAAATAATCCAAAATGTTAATGTTTACATTAGCTTCGTACCTTTAATAAAGATTTTTTTTTTCAGTCTGTTTTGTTTTTATTATTTCCTCTTACACTTGCCAATAAATACATAAATGCCAAAATACTGTTGAATCATTACCATAGTCCCTTTAGTTTTGATCTCTATGTTAGTGTTTTTTTATTTATTTATTTATTCTCTTTTTTGTATTCTATCTTATTTTATTTATCTATTCGTTTATTTATTTATTTTATTTTCCTAATTGCTCAATTAGCTCTGTCTGGTATTTTACAATTCCACTGTTGTTGGAAACGTTTTCATGATGTAAATAAAATGTATACGTAAAAGTAGCACAAAAAGAAAAGAAAAAAATTAAATTAAATAATCATAATAACAATAACATACCAAAATACAAGTAATACAAATATAAATAGTACAAATAATAATAATAATAATAATAATAATAATAACAATAATAATAATAGCAATAATACACATATAATAATAATAATAATTATTATTATTATTATAAATAATAATAATAATGATACACATTTAATATATATGTAAACGTTATTTTGATAACAATAGTGGCTGAAATAAACAAGCAAGTCATAAGGAATAGTTATAGTCGTCCAACATTAAGTGAGTTGTACCCGTTTCTCTGACGCTCTGGTTCTCTGACGCTCTGACGTCACCGTGCGTCCACAAAATAAAATGCTGCCTAAAATATTTAAACAAACATGTGCTGTTTATTCCCCAATAGTGTGTGTGTAACTTTAACATCATGTTTAGTTTTGGAGGTGCGTAGGAAGCGAGAGGGACTCTCTTGAGTCCTTGTATGTAATGTATGCATATATATACCTTTTATAAATAAATGTACCAGCAGAGACTGTTTGTGATAAACACGCAGTTAATCCAGCAGCCTTTAATTCTCAGGTAGTCTGGCGGTCTGGCGGCGGCTGAAGGGACTTTATCTGCTTCAGGCTGGTTCATGACTGAAGTCACATGATTTGCTATTTATACATAAATAGTGCAGCAGCGATATAGAAACTGCGGAAGGTCGTTTGTCTCTCTGTCTGTCTGTCCCTGCAAGCAGACCAGGGGACTCTGGGTATAGGACGTCTGACAGGTGACTCTGCTGCTGAGGGAAAGTTCAACCTGCTCTTTCTGGAAATCTGAAAGGCAAGTCTGACAACAATAATAATGCAATCAACAAATCCCTCAATTTATGAATGAATTAGTAAAAGGTGGAGGATGAAGGACACTGATTGACTGTGATTCAGTGAGTGAATGAATGAGTGGAAACAGTTGAATCAGAAATCAAAACACCAAGCAGATTATAGTTTACACACTTGGATTTGGTGATGAAATTATGTGTTTTTTGAGAGACCAGTATTTGTAACCCCCTTTTTCTTTTTTCTTTTTAACAGTTTGCTTGTGTGAGAAGGTGTGTGTCTGTGTCCTCAGTCCTGATCTGTCCCCTCTATCCCTACAACATTTGATCTTATTTCTCTGCCTTGTCCTCTCTGCTCCTGGTCTCAACCACCAGGCCAGACTTGGCACAGTTTCCCCTCCTGTGCCGTCATAATTCCAGATCTCGCGAACAAGCCCGGAGTGTGTAATCAACACTGGGCCCTGTGTGTGTGTCCTGCAGAGCTGAAATGTCACTTTGCTAGAGGCCTCGTCGTACAGACAACCTGAGCGTGTGACTAGGGGGCTCAGGAATAATGTGTTTTGTTATTTGACAGCAGATGCAGAAGTAGTGTTAACTTTCCACCTGCTTTTGCTTCTTTGTGTTGATATTCAAGAGCCAGAAGGAGTCACAGGGAGGACGCTCAGTGACCATGTCGTCCCTCCTGCGCTGTATCTCCAGCTCTTCTGTCGTTTTGCTCCAGCGAGGGGTCCGTCAGAGGATACCTGGAAGGAGGAATTTCAGGACTTTCCCTGTGTTACGGGACCAAAAGGCCTCTGGAGGTAGGAAATGTACAGCTCTATTAAAATGCGTCACCTTACAGTATGTCTTCACAGAGGACAACCTTTCTTGGTTGTCCTCTGCACGCTTGCACGCTTTCTTTTGGTTTGGCTTTCCTCTGTGTCTGAGTGGAGGAATGAGAGTTCACATAAGGACACCCTCCGTCTGGCCAGAACAGTGGAAAACTCCACAGATCATCAACTGTTTGCAGCAGGTTGCTAGAGATGTTTCCAAAATAGGGAAAGCTGTTAGTGAAGCAGGCTGTGGCTGTGCCCGCTGAAGGAGCCGCTAACATGTGAGAACATATGCGAGGTCAGTTAAAGGTGACATGTCAAAAGCTTAACTACCGTCTGGCAGATTAAGTTCACAGACATTTGTTTGTAGAGTCTGTTTGCGGTGCACATGTCACAGAGTGTTTGTGAGAGTTTTGCGACTTACTGAGTGCTTTTTAAGTTTGAATTTTGAGCGTGGCCATGTGGGAGTGCAGGCCTCTCTGCGTGTGCTGGCTCCGAGCCAATCACCTGCTCATAATGTCTCCATGTTGGGGAGGTCACCACGCCGTGTATGGAGAGAAATGTGTAACCTGACACTGTACCCAGCCACACAATCTTGCCTGTACAAGCTTGCCCTCTTGTGTTGTCGCACAAAAAGATAAAGAAACAAAAGCTCCTCTGTTTTTTTTTTTATTATAAAGTGATATATTTTTTGAACAAAATATGTTTTTGTTTTTTATGAAAGACCTGGTAATGCATTTCATAGCTTTTTATGTTCTGCAGACTCAACTATCAGCTGGTTTGTGTGTTCAGGTGTGCTCTACAAGGACCTGGTGGTCGGGGTTCCTAAGGAGACGGTACAGAATGAGCGTCGCGTGGCGTTGTCTCCTGCGGGGGTGGAGGCGCTGGTCAAACAGGGCTTCCAGGTGCAGGTGGAGAGTGGAGCTGGAGAGGAATCCCAGTTCTCTGATCAGCAATACAGAGATGCTGGAGCCACCATCACTAACGTCAATGGAGCCCTCGGCTCAGACTTGGTCCTCAAGGTTCGTACACATTTGCCGTGTGCTCTGCTAATAAAACAATTCTCCGTATAGTTTGTTTGGGTATTACTTAATTTCTACTCATCTAACATCCTTTTTTTCTGCTATAGGTTCGAGCCCCCAGTTTGAGCGAGGCAGACCTCCTGAAGCCTCACTCAACCCTGGTGAGCTTCATCTATCCGGCACAGAACCCTGAGCTGATGAGCAAGCTGTCAGAGAGGCAGAGCAACGTGCTGGCCATGGACCAGGTGCCCAGAGTCACCATCGCACAGGGCTACGACGCACTCAGCTCCATGGCTAACATCGCTGGGTAAAGAAAAATATACATTTACACGGGAGCGATTCTAGGATCAGACCTTTAGGGGGGCTCAGCCCCTAATGAACCCATTTTAATTTGCATATCTTGAGGTCAGAGGTCAAGGGACCCCTTTGACAATTATAATAACAATCTGAGCCTGTCAGTGGCAAAAACAAGCAATTTTAGTAAACGCAAACTGACGGTACCAGGTTACCCCAAACGATTACATTACAGCTAGTTTAGCAGGTGGTGGCTGCAGCGTTCTCCCTCAATACTGGGCCAATTTAAAAAAATGTTGTCCCCATTAGTCACTTAGACACAAAACCATGGGAAAGTAGGGTCCAGGTTGAAAAATACCAAAGTTACCCTTTAAAGGGCCAGTGTGTAGCATGCAGAAATTGAATATAATATTAATAACTATGTTTTCTTTAGTGTATAATCACCTGAAACTAAGAATTGTTTTTGTTACCTTACAATGACACGTTTATATCTACATATGGAGTTGGTCCTCTCCACGGAGTCCGCAACGTTGCGCCGCCATGTTTCTACAGTAGCCCAGAATGGACAAACCAAACACTGTTAACTTTTCCTGCTTGGGACGGAGTTGATGACGTTACTCACTCCCGTTGCCACCGCTCTCTCTCTCTCGCTTCACCACTCACTTCCCATGTACACACACACTCTACACACTCTACTCTTACAACAACTGGCTCTAGAGAGGGCCATTCACGTTTTCACGTTGCCTCCGTAGCAATCCTACATGCTTGGCACACGGGAGGAGTTGTAATTTGCAACCTCACCGCTAGATACCGCCAGATCCTACACACTGTTCCTTTAAGACTGAGCCCGATACAGCCTCTTAAAGACAGTACTGACGGTCGGGATTGCCGGCGAACCCGTTGGTCTCAGGTTTTTTTTTTTTTTTTTTAAAGTTATTTTTTGGGGTGATTTTTAAGTATTTATTGATAGGACAGTGGATAGAGTGTTGGAAAGGGGGAGAGAGAGAAATGACATGCGGAAAGGACCACAGGCCGGATTTGAACCCGGGTCCACCGCTGCTAGGACTGAGCCTTGGCGATACATGGGCGCTCGCTCTACCGACTGAGCTAACCAGCCGCCCGGTCTCAGGGGGTTTGATAATTACTTTTTAAGGGTGCTGAGATGAAATTCAGGTGTGCTTGAGCACCCCTAAAGAGTCTAAAATCGCCGCTGCATTTCCATGGTTCACATGTTTGTAGCTGTTCAGGCATGTCTAGTTACAGTAAATGTGACTTGGATGTTTGTGTTGTAGGTACAAGGCTGTTGTTCTGGCCGCCAACCACTTTGGCAGGTTCTTTACTGGTCAGATCACAGCTGCTGGAAAAGTACCCCCAGCTAAGGTAACTAGCTACATTTTATGCATGTCATCATGAGTGTCTTTCCTTTTTCTTTTCAATATACCTCAAATAAAATAGTGTAAAATGAGTGGACTGTGTCAGCCCCCTCCTTTTACAGTAATGAACATGGATGCTTGTGTTGCACACAGGTCTTGGTTATTGGAGGTGGAGTGGCTGGTTTGGCAGCAGCAGGTGCAGCCAAGTCAATGGGAGCCATAGTCCGAGGGTTTGACACCAGGTATAAGATGAACATTATGTCTCACACTGAGTGATGATGGTTGTTGTGATGATCGTGACTTTGCCAATAACCAGACTGCGTCTTGACTGCCAGGCCAGCAGCCCTGGAGCAGTTCAAATCATTTGGAGCAGAGCCTTTAGAGGTAGACTTCAAAGAGTCTGGTGATGGGGTCGGAGGTTATGCCAAAGAGATGTCTAAGGAGTTCATTGAGGCTGAGATGGCCCTTTTCGCCAGGCAGTGTAAAGAGGTCGACATTCTCATCAGCACCGCCCTGATTCCAGGTCAGTCGCAATGATACCTTCTCCCTCTCTTGTCTTTTATCTTTTAGTGTTTAAAGATGCATTAATCAATATTTGTTGTATAGAAACATTGAACCAGTGTGATGAACTCAGACTGAGAACTAGCACCCAACTCTGCAGGTCTTTTGGCTTAGTATTTTTGTTTTAGTAGCCTGGAAATGTACTTTATAGTTGAGACTCCGCTGCTCTCATCAATCTTTGTTGGCAGCTGTTTCCAGCATGAAATGTGGATGAACCCACTCTAAGCTACCTGCCCACAGCTGACAAAGTTTCAGATTGGCTGGTGAACATACAAAATTGATCATCTAGCAGCTAAAGACCCAGATATTTTTCTCAAGAGTTGGTGGAGATTAAAATACAAAGCTGAAAGAAGGGTAAATATTTGATCTAGCAATGTCAGGTGGCCAGACACACAACTTCAAGTACATGCTATTGTTGCTTTGCGTCTGTTGATTGTGTAAGTAGGAAGTAGGTAAGTCGAGATGAAATAAAAAAAAATGCATTTGGAACCCTTTGAGATCGCATACCCAGTCATATTGTGCACCTACTTAACAATATTTTAATTTTTTTTTACAAAAATATCTATTTCTTTGTATTTTTTTTTTACGAAAAGTAAAAGTTTTTAGTGGCCCAATCAAATGCGAAGGATTTGATTTGAATCCCCCTTGTAACTGTACATCGCTCAAATATTCAGTTTCACTGGGGAATACGTCACAGCACAGAAGCTAAAGATGCTCTAACTTACATTTCACTGGGACTTTAATTGCTAACACATTAGCCATAACAACTTGATAAGCTTGTTTTGATGCTTGTTTAGATGTTTTTTTGTCCCCTTGTGGCCAAAAATGGATTAATGCCGCTTTAATGTGGATTCACTGTCCTTTGAGTTTCCTATTTCTTACATTACATGATATTATGAACATTTGATGCATCTCATCTGTCCCTGTGTTTCCTGTTCCCGTGCAGGGAAGCGAGCTCCCATTCTGATCAAGACGGAGTTTGTGGAGTCGATGAAGGACGGCTCTGTGGTGGTGGATATGGCTGCAGAGGCAGGGGGCAACATCGAGACCACCGTGCCTGGAGAGCTACATGTTCACAAGGTGAGGTTTCTGTGTAGCCAGCAGACTTTGATAAAGAACAAAAGGAATCTGTTTTTATGTAAAATTTATTGATGTTTACTCTTTTAATAACTAGGGAGTAACACACATTGGCTACACAGACCTGCCCAGCCGCATGGCCACCCAGGCCAGCACTCTGTATTCCAACAATGTACTGAAGCTGCTGAAGGCCATCAGCCCAGACAAGGAATACTTCCACTATGAGCTCAAAGACGAGTTTGACTACGGAACACTTGGCCATGTCATCCGTGGGACTCTTGTTATGAAGGTGGGTTTTTTATTTGTTGTAACTGTCTACTGGCAGCCCCCCTCTCCGCTGGCATCCCTCCCTCTCTCCTGCTCGGCATCAGATCCTGTCATGCTACTATACTGCGCCAAATGAGTACTAAAAACCCAATCCCAGCTGGGAATAGCTCATGTTGGATCCCAGCAAGAATGTTATGAACGTTTCAAAATATACTTTTCCAGGAATTTCAGCTTTGACACATTGTTTATGTCAGAGAAAGCATGCAACCTCAATAGGACGTATCAGTTTACCCCTTGTTAAACTAAGCATTATTCAGGCTCCTTAAAAAAGAATTTGTCTTTCAAAACCACTGTTAACTGGTTCGTGATTGCTGTTTGTTCAGGATAATCTCCTATGCGGTCCATGAGTTTGTATTTTGAGTGCTCCCACCATCCAGACGAGATCTCCCACAATGCGAGACTCTAAAGCCTTGATGTCTGTTTCTCACGCAAAACTCTGTGGACGTCCTCTGTGTTCTCACACTGTGTGCTTTTTTTTATGAGTCCAGGACGGCCAGAACATTTTCCCGGCCCCCCTCCCCAAAACATCCCCACCAGCCCCGGTGAAACAGAAAACAGTCGCAGAGTTGGCAGCTGAGAAAACGGCGGAGGTCTCTCCCTTCAACCGCACCATGACTTCTGCTGGCGTCTACAGTGCAGGTCAGACACAAATACACGAATAGATGCAGAAATATTCAGACTGTTAGATTTGGCCCAATTTCATGTGCTTTAAAGTTATTTTACAAGGAATTTTAAAGATTTTTATTCCAAATCCTGGAAAAGAGGCCCTTCTCTACTGGAGAAAAAATGGATTTTTAACTATACAAATTAACGGAATGGCAATATAAGTACATTATTTAGCTTTGTTTGGCCAAAATTAGGGTTGCAACTAACAATATTTTCATTATCGATTAATCTGCTGATTATTTTCTCAATTAATTGATTAATTGTTTGGTCTATAAAATGTCAGAAAATGTTGAAAAATGTCGATCAGTTTTTCCCAAGGCCCAAGATGACATCCTTAAATGTCTTATTTTGTCAACAACTCAAAGATATTCAGTTCACTGTCATAGAGGAGTAAAGAAACTTGAAAATGTTCACATTTAAGAGGCTGAAATCAAAGAATTTTGACTTTTATTTTCTTAAAAAATTATTCAAACCAATTAATCGATTATCAAAATAGTTGGTGATGAATTTAATAGTTGACAACTAATCGATAAATCGTTGCAGCTCTAGCCTAAATTGCTCAAAATTGCTTGTTAAAAAGCTTTCCCTATCATTTCTTACCCTGGTTGTACAATATGTAGCAGTTCCAAATAGAGCTCAAACAGTAAGTTGATTGAAAAAATTAATCGGTATCTATGATAATCAGTTAATTATGAAGTACATTTTCAAGCAAAATGCCAAAAATGTTGATGATTTAAGACACGGTCACACATGGACGGATGCAGGCGAGTGACCATCGCCTGCCGAGGCGATATTGGCAGTTCACCAAACTTGCGCTGCATTTTTGAATGCGGTGCTTTGCCATTGGAAGCAAATGTTTTGTCGCCCCTTCGCTCGCATGGAATGGAAGTGAACGTGAGGCGAATGTTAATTTTGCATGCGTTTGACCGTGCCTTTAAGCCTCTCAAATGTGAAGAAATCTGTAGTAAATTGAGAGTCTTTGGTTGGACAGAAAAAAAGCATTTTGAAGATTTTCAAGCCCATGGCGAGGACCACCTTGGAGAAATAATTTTTACTGTTTTATTTACCAAATATTGAATTGATTAATCTTGAAAATAATCTGCACATTAATTGATAATGAAAAACAATTGTTAGTTGCAGTGCTAGTTCCAAACAATATCTTATGTGGAAAGTTTTAGCCTTTTTTTTATTATTATTTATTGCGACAGTAACAGCCGTGAGATCACCAGATCCTAATGGGACTTTTAGAAGTAGACATTATAATTGAGCACAGTGGGGAATACATTTCTGGTAAAGTATGAGAGTTCAGCTCTTTGAAGTTTCAGAGAAACTATGAATCATAACACTTGCATAACCTGTTATGAAAATAGAAGTGTTTGTTTTTTTCTTATTTAATTATTCCATTGCTTTAATGGTGAAAATGGG
This sequence comes from Sebastes umbrosus, assembly GCF_015220745.1. Classification (NCBI taxonomy): domain Eukaryota; kingdom Metazoa; phylum Chordata; class Actinopteri; order Perciformes; family Sebastidae; genus Sebastes; species Sebastes umbrosus. Next base: position 31,636,619 of record NC_051270.1, on the reverse strand, counting down.
GCTGGAAAAAAACATCATATTTTTCCACTACATCAATATGGAAAGAACTGAACACACAGACATGGAAACAACAACAACGCTGCTCTGTCTCTCTGTAGGTGTGGCCACCTGTTTGGCTCTGGGTATCATTTCCCCCAACGCAGCCTTCACTCAGATGGTCACCACCTTCGGCTTGGCTGGGATTGTGGGATACCACACCGTGTGGGGCGTGACCTCCGCTCTGCACTCACCCCTCATGTCTGTCACCAACGCCATCTCAGGTCAGGAGTCAATATGAGATGGTTATGGCCACATTTAGAAACCTGCTCTAAGTGTTTTTCTCTGTCTGTCCTCTCTGGCAGGTCTGACAGCTGTTGGAGGTCTGGTGCTGATGGGCGGAGGTCTCACACCCTCCAGCCTGCCTGAGAGTCTCGCTCTTGCTGCCGCCTTTGTTTCCTCCATTAACATTGCAGGTCTGACATTTTGCACTTAAACACAGAATTAGTACAACTCAGAATAAGATTCATTGTCTGCCCAATCAAATGACAAACATCTAATGTGTTTGTGTATCTGCAGGTGGTTTCCTGATCACCAAGAGGATGTTGGACATGTTCAAGCGTCCCACTGACCCTCCTGAGTACAACTACCTGTACATGCTGCCTGGGGCTGCATTTGTTGGGGGATATGGAGCCTCAGTGGCTGCTGGATACCACATCGAGCAGGTCACGGGATATATATCTCTTCATTCCACTCACATTTCTTCTCATAAATAGTCTATACAATTGGCCTGAATCAAGGGGAGACACCCAGGTTGATAGGGTAAAAAAATTAACTAATAGATATCACCATGAAACTTCCCCAGTTGATTACTTACATTAAGACAATATCTTTAATTTTATGTTTAAATATGCAAATGAGGCATTATCTAATACTAACTTTTGGTAAATTTAGGAAAAATCTAGACAAATAGACAAAGTAGTAAAATAGACACCTAAATGTGTATTTTGGATGTTTTCTTTCCGACTAGTCTGAAAGAAGACATGTTATGGAAGCAAAATAGCCCAAAATCTCAAAATTGACCAGTGCATGAAAAATGATGTTTTTGCCTGTAGTAATGTTTTTACCTTAAGTAACTTGTTTTAAGTAGCTTGTCAGTGAAATTAATCAATTGCCAAAGTATGTGGTACTCAAGATGACTGTGGTTGTGTTCATAGTGAGTAAGACTATAAAATGTCAGAGAATACTTAAAGATTTCCCAGAGTGACATGTCTTTAACCAATAGTCCAAAAGATATTCAATCCCTTGAGATTTAAGAAATTTTGCTGAAAAAAATTAAGCTTTTATTCAGACCTTGATCAAGCGCTACACAAATAAGTCTGATTTTTTTTATTTACCTCCTAGATGATGTACTTGGGCTCAGGCTTGTGTTGTGTCGGGGCGCTGGCAGGCCTCTCTGCCCAGCGCACCAGTCGCTTGGGTAACATCCTGGGCATGATGGGAGTGACGGGGGGCATCGCTGCCACCCTCGGCGCCCTCAAACCCTCACCTGAGCTGCTCTCTCAGATGTCTCTGGCCATGGCCAGTGGAGGAACCCTGGGTAGGTAGCGCCCTGCTTTTAGAGGATCTACAATTGAAATACACATGATGATCGACAGGCTGCAAACTCTGGCACTGCTTATCATCAACTGCAGCGCTGCCTAATTTAGTTTCCAAGCCCCTAGGAAGCATGCTACGCTGTATCACGGCAAGGAGACTCGCTACCAACCAATCTCCGGGTTTCAGTCTCCATTTAAAAAGAAACTAAATTAATAAAGCTTGGGCATGGCTTCTTTTGAAGTCCAACAGTTTGTTTAGAAAACTTCAAGACCACCATGAATGAGTTACAGGTTATTAACTTTGCATGCGACTCCTCCGGTCTTTGAAGAGTGTGAATTTTTTGCTAATTCCTAACAGAACATCAATCATCCTGTCCGGATACAGAGATGAGTGGATTTCGTCATCACGTGTGAATGTTGTGCATGTTAATAGTAATTTAAGAAAGCATGCTGATGAATGATGTTTTAATCAACATACACACACACAGGCAGCAGAGCATGAGGGTTTACTCAGTGTTAGATTAGTGACCCTGTGTTTTTGAGAAAACACACTTAAATACTTAGGACTCATTAGATCGGCTTTGAAGATCAGGCTGTTTGTTAAGAGTGAAGTTACTGAAAGCAGGTGTTTGCCTTTTAACCGTTTTGTTTTTACTTAATATTTTGTATTGAAATGTAGCCAATGTGCATGAGAAGTGTGGCGTCTGGTGCCAGACAAACACAGAGAGATTTACTGAAAATCGTTTGTTTTTCGGATCTTTATATCTCAGGTCTGACCATTGCCAAGCGTATTGAAATCGCCGACTTGCCGCAGCTCGTGGCGGCCTTCCACAGCCTCGTGGGGCTGGCAGCTGTTCTCACCTGTGTTGCCGAGTACATGATTGAGTTCCCTCACCTGGACACTCACCCGGCCGCCGGCGTAGTCAAGACCGTGGCGTATCTGGGCACCTACATCGGAGGCGTCACCTTCAGTGGCTCCCTGGTGGCCTACGGCAAACTTCAAGGTAATGGATTCTACTTCAAGAGTATTTGTAGAATCTACAGCAGCGGTTCCCAACCTAGGGTCCAGGTCCCTGTTAGGGGGGGAGTCAAAGATCATAGAGGGTGCGCCAGGATTTGTCAGCTCTTAGGTTTTCAAAATTAGATTTGCACATGTATAACTAGAATCCTAATAACACCCAAAATGTCTGAATATGAAATTATTTTAAAAGATATTTTATTTTGCTACTTTGTGGGTCACATTCTGTTTAAACCTGGTATTTGTGCACAGTTGCTGTTAAAGATCAGGCTACACTATTATTATTAGTATTATACTATTTGTAGGATTAGATTCCAGCGGTGGCTTCATAGGATTGTTTACGACTCGTGTGATCCAATTTGGTTTCCAATAACTCCAGAGCGTTGTAAAGTCCAAAAGTCAACATTTATTGAAAAAAAGACAAATGTAATCACTTCCAAAATTCACAACATATTTTTATCTGAGGAAATATTGCGCTTCAATCCATATTTGTTGGTGTTTAGCCTTTCAAAAACAACATTTTCACTGTTGTCGAAAACCTGTTTGCCGCACACAAAGGGAGTAGCAGCAACCTAACAACACCATAAATTACATTTACTTAACCACAATAACAAAAAATATATTTCGGCTCTAACGCTATTATAGTAAACTAATGAAGTTGTTACAAAAAAAAGATCCTATTAGATATCCCTCTAGATGTCATCACTTTTGTTATATTGATGAAAACTGAGTTATATTTATTAAAGAAAGCTGATTTAATAAAAAAAGACCCAGCTCATTTAATACGCTTAATCACTTTATTCAAATTGAGGATTTAGTTTGAGGATTTGTGATTGTTATGCCTCCACACCGGTGACAGCCGTGGCCGGAGGCATTATTTCGGGTTGTCCGTCCTTTCTTGTGAACACGATATCTCAAGAAATTTAGCACACTTGAACTCAAGGATTAGATTTTGGTGGTCAGAGGTCAAAGGTCACCGTGACATCACGTCCTTCCCATTTTGGTGATATCTCAGGAACGCCTTGAGTGAGTTTCCTCAAATTTGGTACAAACGTGCACTTGGACTCAAGGATCAAAGGTCAAGGTCACTGTGACCTCATAAAAATCATTTTTTGCCATACCTCAAGTATTCATCTGTTAATTATGACAATTTCACACAAATGTCCAACTTTGGGGTTGACGTCAGAAAATATAGCGGGGCGGGCGGGGGCTCAGCTTTTTTTAGATACAAGTATGGGAGGCTTTAAGGAAAATAGTCTGGGAATCACTGCTCTACAGTATATAAGTGCATATAGATATTGTACATGTGACATGTTTTAAAGTCTGTAGAATATGTCCTTTACATGTCGGATCATTGTTCTTCATTTGACACAGGCACACTAATATCTGTATAAACACACTGAGCTTTGTGTCCTCTGGCGCTGATTGTCTCTTTCATCTCGTTAAAGCCAAAGATCCTCTGGTAAATCCATGGACAGGGTGGGGGAGGGTGGTGGTGGGGGGGGGTGCATGTGTCAGCAGTCACTAATTTACATTGCAGTGCGACTGATCAAGAGGAATACATGAGAAGCTTTCTGGTAATTTGTTATGGGTAGTGGCTGCACGGCCGGGGTTGGTGGATGGGACAGAGTCTTAGACGGCTGATTAGAGGCCTCCACAGAGACGTCTGAGAGTTCAAAGACACTCAACGCCGCTCAAGAGAAAAGTGTGTTTACATGTTTTATCATGTCAAATGATTCCCCTTTCAGCCTCACAAAAAGAATCACAATCATTTCTGGCTTCTCTGAATATGTTTGTTGGAAATGTTTTTGGTTGTAGGCGTCCTGAATTCCGCCCCCTTAATGTTACCGGGACGACACATGTTGAACGCCGGTCTGATGGCGGCGTCAGTGGGAGGCATGGTGCCCTTCATGCTCAGTTCCAGCTACGGTACTGGCATGGGGTGTCTAATGGGAGTCTCTGGGCTTTCCACTATTATGGTGAGTATCAACGGTTCACTAAGCTGAGAACAGGTGAAGCAAAAACATATAAATAACTGGAAAACAATGAAGATGAAGATTTTCTTTCAGTAAACATGTATTTAATCAATTTTGTCTGTAAAAAGTTTTTTTTTTTCCTGTCTTGGAGTATGCTAGAATGTCAATCACTCTTTTAAATACATGGATTAAATGATATTTTTACTCAATGACTTGTACCCAGTGAGTCAAATTTGATGTTTTAATGGTAAAATACTTTTAAAATGTTTATCATGTCCTATATTGATGTTTCTAAACCCGTGGCTGTTGTTACAGATTAGGAAGAACTCAGTTTAATATTGCTTTATCTCAAAGAAGTTGGTCTTAATTGGCTTAAGCGGCTCAAACAACTCCTCGTTTTATTTCTGTACAATTCCTCCAACCTCCCCACAGGGTGTAACGCTGACCGCAGCCATCGGGGGCGCTGATATGCCCGTCGTCATCACCGTGCTGAACAGCTACTCTGGATGGGCGCTGTGTGCTGAAGGATTCTTACTAGAAAACAATCTGATGACGATTGTAGGCGCTCTGATTGGCTCCTCCGGTGCCATCCTCTCCTACATCATGTGTGTGGTGAGTAGCCGCACATATATTCAGCCACAGGTGTGAGTTTGCACAGTTTACTCTGAGCCTGAGTGATTGTCGTCTTCTCTTCTAAGGCTATGAACCGCTCCCTGCCCAATGTGATCCTGGGTGGGTACGGCACCACCTCCACGGCGGGCGGTAAACCCATGGAGATTACTGGCACTCACACTGAGGTCAACGTGGACCAGACCATCGACATAATCAAAGAAGCTCACAACATCATCATCACACCAGGTACACACTGTGCATGCAGCGCGAGACATTAGTTAGTCCACTGGGTATTTATAAGGAATTCTCAACTTATTTTAACTGCCAAAATAATCAATGCATGTTTATAGATGCATGGTGTTGATAAGCACATTTTATTATTTACTGGCTGGAATAAGGTTCTCTGCATAGCAGTCACAGCAGGATGTCTGTTAAAGTTTAAAAAAGAAACGATCAAAAATGATGAACCAGAGATATCAGAGACCTACATTACCCACAATGCAACTCTACTTAAGTCACTCGAATGTACAGATTTGGGTGTCTAATGCTAGTTGTGGCTAATGTAGCCTCGAGCCATTAGCCTCAAGCAGAGATGAGGAGCGGTGTACTGAGGTGTAGTAATCTCACCTCTGTCTAACTCCTCACCTCCAGGTTGTTGTTTTTTATTTTCAAACTTGTAGTCTTCAGAACATTTCAGAACAGACTGTATAGACCTTTTCATTGCAATTTCTGTTGCTAGAGCAACAGCTTTGGTCCAAGTTTACTTCCTGTCCTGAAAAGTTGTATATGATGATGGACGACACGTCTCCACTTCCTCACACTGTACAGAAGTGAAGCCAAAATATCCTGGATATGGGAGCTGCCAGCCTGAGATTTTGACGTCATTTGGAGCCAGAGTCTGTGTTGTAGTGATCGGGGGGGGCTGGAGCCGCGGTATCAAGGTCCCTTCGGTGTACACACACCCGCCCGAGCCAATCACGAGCTGAGCATAGCTGCAGCCTGTTAGCGTGAGCCACCTAGCTGCTACGTTAGCATCAAGGTAGCTGTTTGGCTAGAAAGACACAACAGCTAACCATAATATCTCTATAAATACATTAATGATCAAATTGACACAATACACACGTATTATGGAAAGTTAAAGTTACATCTCTCTCGTACAATTCCCGAGCCTCCGGCTGCAACTACTTCACTCAGAGCAGCTGTCAATCACAGCTGTCAATCATGACGTCTCAACCCCTTTTTATAGCATCAAATAACTAATTAAAACCAAACTTATCAGAAAAATGAACACAACCTAAATGAGAACTACCTAAAAAGACAGAAACCATCTTTGAGGAAAATGTATTAGATGTGTACTTTGACTTTTTAGTTTGGCCCATGTCCCATCTGCTAACATGGAGGGGGGCAAGATTTATGACTTATACTGCAGCCAGCCACCAGGGGGCGATCCAGATGTTTTGGCTTCACTTTTGGTGAGCTGTCATGTCGTCCATCTTTATATACAGTCTATGGTTCGACATAACAGCCAGACTATGGTTACTGAAGAAAAAAACACGGGCACAGAGGATGGATAAAGTTACCAGAAGTTTACTGTACTTGCCAGTTGAGACTGCGCTGGATGTCGGCCGCTTCAGTGAGAACAATGCTGGCTCAAGTGACATCAATTTGAACGGATTTCTCGCAATTACCCCTGGTGACACAAAAGGCTTTATACAACTTTTTCCACATATGGATTTGTACTCCACAAGACCTGTAAATAGACTTTAGTGTGTCAAATTGGTGGAGTTCCCCATTGAGTTTCAGTTCAGAGGAATACCAGGGAAACTGTAGACATTTAAACACTAGCATTTTGTGTGTAGCCGGTTCAACAGAATGTTTGATAGAGCTTTATTTTGAATAGCTCACGGTCAAAAAGTCTACACAGTTGTCAACATGTATAAGACTTGAGAATAGGTCAAATTTGATTAAAACCAAACCACTCAAATGTTATCCTTCCCAGGTAATCTGCCATTGTGGCAAGTCTGCTAAGGACACATTTGACCAGATCTTGATGGTCATTTTAAACCATGCATACATATGGTATACAGTAGCAAAAGCTTCTCCCCGAGCACAACGTGGAGACAGTCCTGAAAAAGACCAGAGCCTTTGAGAGAGATAAGTATAGAGAGATGTTTGGGTTGACATCAGAGAATAAGGTGGAGCACAACTTTTCAATATCAGCTTCTGTCATCACTGGACAGCGTGGATCCTCCTCTGCTCTCCATCTGGATCATTAACATCAAAGATCTCTCTCATCTGATTAACTTCACCTGACAAAAAGGATGAGCCTGACTACTCTGCCAAAATGGGGAACAAAAAAGTTTTCGCTAGACGTTTGCGCAAAGCGTTTGTAAACTGTCGGGATCTTGGGATGACTGATATGGCAGTAATTCATTCAACTCAGAATATTTAAGCATGGTAACCACAAGAGGGAGCAGTTTGTCCACAAATGATCCCACAGCCCCCTGGACTCTTAAATGAAGTGAGTGTGTCTGTACAGCAAAGAGTGGTAGATGATGGATTTAGTTTTTGAGTGCGAGACGGAGACCACAACATGATTTATTAAACAGAAAGGCCAGACAACTGAGTAGCTGTCGAGTGTCCTGAGTGAGAGGAACCAGTCTTAATAACTGGGATACTTGGATAGCCGTTGTTTTCCAGTGTCTCCAAACCAACGCAAGGACAGCTGTGTGGTCCAACATGCTGGTTTGATTAGAGAAACAGGGAAAAGTCATAAGAGCTAATGAGTCCAGATTCGATATTTCTCCGTGTGCTGTCAACAAGCGAGCACGGCAGTGAGGAAACAGAAGGCTCCAGTTGTCTGGGGAATTAGAAGATACGGGTTATGGATTGACTGGCTTTAAAAAAACTCGATTAGAGGAAATGCTGAACTCTACAAGGTACCTGACCGCCAGGGTTAAATAGGGGTGAGGCAGACACAGGGAAAGGAGTTCTTTGCACGCAGGGGAACCAAATGCACACCACACATGTGAAAGGTCTCAGAAGAAAAATGTCTCTCCGACAAATGAACCACTATGATTTAATACAGAGGAGATTTGTGGTGGATGAGGACAGGGAGAGGAGGACAAAAGAAAGAATGAAGGGTAGCGGAATCACTGGTTTTATTGTTGTTGAAGCCCTGATGGATCGCAGCGTTTTCATTTAGAAATGATCATTTATTCCAATAGGGCCATAAACAAAACACAGTTCCAGAAATGTTATTGGATAATAGACTCCAGCAACCAAGGGAGGATTACATAAGTTCTAGATACTAGTAAAATAAAACTGATTATATTCTAAGTTTAAGTTGGCAAATTATTTTGGCAAATTATTTTGGCGATTGCATGTTTATTCTCTGTAGAGCTGCAACCATTAATCAATTAGTTGTCAACTGTTAAATTAATCTGCAACTACTTTGATCATCGATTTAATCGGTTTGAGTAGATTTGTAAGAAAAAGTCTCTGATTCCAGCTTCTTAAATGTGAATATTTTCTGGTTTCTTTACTCCTTTATGACAGTAAACTGAATATCTTTGAGTTGAGGACAAAACAAGACACTTGAGGACGTCATCTTGGACTTTAGGAAACTCTGGTCGAAATTTTTCACCATTTTATGACATTTTATAGACCAAACAACAATTCGATTAATCTGGAAATCGACAGATTAATCGACAATGAAAATAATCATTATTTGCAGCCCTAATTCTCTGCATGCTTTTGTGTTCAGGTTGGGGTCTGTGTGCAGCAAAAGCCCAGTACCCGATTGCAGACATGGTGAAGATGCTGAAGGAACAGGGCAAGATTGTCAGGTGAATGTCTGCATACACTCATGCTCTTCATCTACTCTTAAAAACAAGATTACTGCTGCCGCTTTCCTTAGTGCGTTTGCCCTGAGGTAGTTTTTAAAATCTTTTTTAAATCAGACAACCAAAAAACACTTCTTTACCAACACCTGATATGTGAGAAGTATTTGCATCATCTCCTGTTAGCAAAGTGGGAAACTGCAAAGTACTTTTTAAAGTATACTCCTACACCGTACTAACTTAAAGAATAGAGAGACAGAAGATCCTTTTTTAATACATGTATCAATCAATCAAGCTTTATTTGTATAGCACCTTTCATACGGGTTAGTGCAGGTCAAAGTGCTTCACAGATGACTGACAATCTGAAAATAAGACTGAACAAATGGGGACTGTGAAAACAACAGAAAATACAAAACAATTTAACAAATTGATAATTTTAGACAAATGCACACAAAACAATAAAATTATAAAAATGTAATAAGATAGAATTAAAAGCTAAAATAACAGTAATAGTAGTAAACCAGTGTAAAGTAAAAACTAGATTAATAAAATAACAATAATATAGAATCAAATGATGAAGCTTAAATACAATAAAATAAGTGATTAATAAAATAACAATAAAATCCAGTCCTGTACTTGAGTACAACTTTCAGATTTTTTACAACTTTCTTGTTACTCCATTTATGTGACAACTATAGTTGCTTTGATGAGATTGGATTACTCAGACTTAGATTTTACATACTAAACATGTGAACATACAATAGATCAAACTACCCAACAATATATAAAGTAGTTAATAGTAGCTTCATCCCCACAAGTTACAAAATGCAAATGCTACTTACTTGTGAATACATCAGTAATAATCATGAAATGATATAATATATAATAATATATCAATGAGAGAATCATTCTGCTGCATAATGAGTACTTTTACTTTAGATACTTTTACCTAAGTGTGATTTTAAATGCTGAGTATTAATACGCTGTAATGATGCTATGTTTTCTACAGTAAAATATCTTAATATAATAAAATAAAAGCAAGGAGAAACAGCTAAACAAACAAGACAAAATATGAATCATTCTTCCTTTTTATTTATTTTATTTCATTTTTTTATTTCCCCTCACATAAAAATATTGCTTTTGGATCTATGATTATGTTATGGCATGTTTTCTGACTAAGTCATGGTGAAACAATTCTGTAACTTGGAACAGAGTACATGTATTGTCTAAGAAAGTCAATAGATAAAAAGTAAAAAAAAAAAAAGAAAAGAAAAAAGATCAATACTCCACTGAATATACAATACAATCTGAATTTGTTTAGAAAGAGAGACGGGTACAAATCAATAAGAGTTGATGAGCAGTAACACTTTTGTAACAGGTTTGGTATCCACCCGGTGGCCGGTCGTATGCCGGGCCAGCTCAACGTCCTCCTGGCTGAGGCTGGTGTTCCCTATGATGTGGTCCTGGAGATGGATGAGATCAATGAAGACTTCCCAGGTAAAAAAACAGAGAGCTGTTGTCACTTTGACAGGAAGGTTTTCAGATAATAATACTTGATCAATTATGTGTAATAATTTCTTCCCCCTTTCATCCACACTTGGAGCGGCCTCGTGTTGCATCTTAATATTTAGACGTGCCATGTTATCAGGGCAACAGTTTTTGTTTTCGTAGCAACCAGGCATGCAGTCTGAGACACATGGTTCTGTTTATGACAGCGAGAGATAAGTGTGGTGCTGGGGAGCCCTGTGACATTAGGGAGGACAATTGCAGAACATTTTGCCAGCGGTTTGTCTGAGTTGTGTATAAATGTGTTAAACGTCTGGCCCACAGAGACCGACTTGACACTGGTCATCGGAGCCAACGACACCGTGAATTCTGCAGCACAAGAGGATCCCAACTCCATCATTGCTGGCATGCCTGTTCTGGAGGTGTGGAAGTCCAAACAGGTGGGTCTACATTTTAAATTCCCTTTGATATGTATTGCTGCGCCAACAATATCACTCTATTTTTTTAGCTGTGTGGTACAAAAAGTGACAATTTTTTAACTTTACTCCAGGTGATAGTGATGAAGCGTACCTTGGGCGTGGGCTACGCCGCAGTAGATAACCCCATTTTCTACAAGCCCAACACATCAATGTTGCTGGGAGACGCCAAGAAGACATGTGACAACCTGCAGGCCAAGATCAGAGAGACCTTCTACTAGAGATCCCTCATTAGCTCATCATCACGGACAGGAGTTCTCAAGCACAGAGGCAGGTTGACACATACTGTATTTCCAGCATTAGCTTTAAGGATTAATATTTTTGGAGAACAGATTTATTGGATCTGCAAGAAATGTGATTCTATTACAAGATTTACTGTATAAGAAAATAAGGGACATGAATAAATTAAATACAAATGTGTACCGATTTGTAAATAAAAATATTTAAACGTATCTGAAATCCATTTCCTTCCAACTTATTACATTTCATATTTTAAGATTTAAAGGTCCAGTGTGTAGGATCTGGTGGTGAGGTGAGGAAATTGCAACCAACTGAAGCCTGTACCGTGTGCAAGCGTGTCGGAGAGTTACGGCAGTCGACGCAAAAACGCGAATGGCCCTCTCTAGAGCCAGCTGTTGTAAGAGTAGCGTAGGTCATTTGGTGAGGAGCCAGTGCGTAGAGTGTGTGTGTACGTGGGAGGTGAGTTGTGAAGTAAGAGAGACTGAGTGGTGACGGGAGCGAGTAACTTTATTGGCTCTGGCCCAAGTAAGAAAAGTTAAGTGTTTGGTTTGTCTGTAACAAAAACCTGATTCTTATTATCAGGTGATTTATACACTAAAGAAAACATACTTATTAATATTATATTACATTTCTGCCAATAGATCCCCCTAATGATACACACTGTTCCTTTAAATAGGCAAATCATACTCACTGAAATTTTGATGGATTAAAGTGGGATGATCATTGGTTTTTAAGTCTTGCACCAAAATATGTCAAACATTTCTTTTCTCATTAAATCTGAATCATTTTCAACATTTCGAGGCAAACAAAAGACCAGGATAACGCTATTTCAGCATGATTTTAAAAAACTAATTCAGTGGTTCTCAAATGGTCCCCCATTTGATAGGATTTTGTTTCAGGGACCTCCATCTGAAAAGATTTAGGTTGTTAGATATGCAGTTGTCAACTACAGTTAGGGAGATTGCCGTGGAGGAAGTGAAAGCGATGATCAGAATAGTCACTTTTATGACTCTTACTCCCATAGTTAATTAAATAGTGAAAATAAACTATTCCCCATTTTTCTGGGCACCACTTGGAACTCCCCCAAGGAATGCTAGTTGAGAACCACTGCCCTCATTAACTGTTTTTGTCAATTTATAGATGTTTTTTTTTTTAGATTGCTATTAAGCGGTTTGTTGCAACAGTAGATTTCAGAGCTATACTGTATATGTATGTTTTGTATTTACTCATGTATAAAACACACCTCATTCATGTTTGGCAATTGTAAACTTGTTGCGTTTTATTGTATATTCTTAAACAAATAGTATCCCTTACAAAATAAAATACCACTCAACCAAAAAATAAAACCGATCATACAAGGGCTTGCATGTGAATCTGCTCCTCAGCTACAGTTCATTAGTCTCTTGTAGCTGATTTCAGTTTTTCCCTCTTAACATTTTCCAGCAGAAGTCTTGGCTTTGTTGACAACCGAGTGCAGGTAGGAGTAGAAGAAGAGAAGGTTGTCATATTCTCCGTCGTACTCCTGAGCGAGGCAAAGCTCGTGGAAGTCCTTGAGGAAATAATAAATAGCCTCGATGGTAGCCAGGTAGGTGTCCGGTTTGCCCTTCTGGCGGCGCCAGAAACATGTTTTCCTCATCTTCAGCTCTACCCGGAGCAAATCTGGAGGAGAGCACATGTCAGTCAGAGAGCACACGAGAACGCAGTGTGAGATCATGTTAAACAACGTTGTGGGTGAAGTAAATTTGCCCTTAATAATCACCAGCAGTCAGAGCTCTTTGAAAAGCTGCACAAATGCAATCGTTCATGATTACCTTGCAGTCTCTCGTCTGTGCTGATCTTGTTGGTCTGGTTCCATGTGCTGTCAATGAAGACCACCCTCTGTAGGGGATGCACCCTTGACTCCGAGACCTCTGTTTCATCTGGGGTCCCTGACTCCGGGTCCTCGGCGTTGTGTGCGGCGCCTTGAACTTCCTCACTTTTCAGCCTCTTTACGCAGGGCTCAAAAGAGGAGCCACGTGACCTGCTGTCGGTCATGTCATGCAAATGCTGCATCATGTCTTGAACTGAGACGGCCTCTGGACCAGGGAACACCAACACCACCTGGAGAGAGCAGAGAGACGACACAGATTCAGAGTAGAGCATCATCATACAAACCAAGACTAGAGTACAAAAAACATGTTTCTTACATATGTTGTGATTTATATATGGCTAAATCTAGGAAGCACTGAAAGACAGGAATGTAGTTTGAAAGGAGCAAAATAAAATTGAGTATGAGATCATTCAATTGAGTATAAAAAATCTAAGTTGGAAACTGTCAAATACAATAAACATACAAGGCCTGTGCACTAAAGAACTGTAATTCTATAAGTCAAGTCAAATTACAGTTTCTGATTATGCCTAATATAAATAGTGCTATGAAACTTGTCAAGCACGAAATATGAGAATGCAGCCAGCAACAGACTCGACCCTCTGAGTCTATTACAAATTCCACATTTTTTCCATTATAACGTTCAAAATCTAAAATTACTTAAACCACAACAAAAACAGGAGTACATCATGCACATAAATAGGCATTTGCTTCAATAACTGTGAATTTAATGAATAGTAACATATCGAAACATGACTCAAAAGCAGCTGCTTGCATTAAAGATATAATCTGAATGAATAAATCAAATAAGGTGCAATGAATGGAGTTTTCCTCATAGGTAAAACAAGTAAATGAAGCAGCAGATAAATGTAGACAATAAAGATTACTAGAGCTGAAACAATTAGTTGATCGATTCATTGATAAAAAGAAAATAATCTGAAACTATTTTGATAATTAAAGAGGACCTATTATGCTTATTTTTAGGTGCATACTTGTATTTTGGTTTTCTACTAGAAGATGTATACATGCTTTCATGTTCAAAAAAACGCCCAGTCTGCTCTGATTGGTCAGGTGGCCCACTGTTGTGATTGGTCAACCGGACCAAACTCTTTGGACTCCACTTCAGCTCCGCCATAAATAGCTTTGTTTGAGGGCATGCAAACTAGCTGTTATGCAAATATGTTACTTGGTGACATCACCATGTTACGGAAGAAAAGGCAGGACTTCAAGCTCGGCGTTTCAGGCAATTCAGGAGCAGTGTTTCTGTGGGGGAGAGTAACTCCCTTTGGCGTGGACTTTAGGCTTTGCAGACCTTTTTACATGCACAAAAACTATATAACATACGAAAGGAAAGGAAAAAGGCACAAATGCATAATAGGTCCTCTTTAAACTTTTATATTTCAATCAAAGGAATCCTAGTTTAAGCAACTTAATTATAAGTAATTGCTGCTTTTCTTTGTGTTATGTAATAGTAAATTGAATGTAACGTCTTCATGTAATATCTCATGTCCGATGTTGGGCTTTTAAAAAAATGGGCAGTTTTCATTATTTCTTGTCTCTTTCGATTCCATAGAGTAGACCAAAGAATTAATCTGGGAAATAATGGGCAGATTAATTGATAATGAAAGTAATCGTTAGTTGCAGCCACTCAATGGCACTCAAAGGTGTAAAATAAAGTTTGAGTGTTAAATAAACTCCATTCTTTCATGATGAAAAACAACAAACCTTGTCCTTTTCATAGTCTGGTATGCAGGGGTAAGTGTATATGGTGACGTCGCTGGGTGCAAGGATCTTGGCATGGATTGCGGTGCTCTTGCCATCTGTCTCATTGGGATGCTTGATGATATCTATCTTTACAGGAAGCTGAGCACAACATACAATAGGTAGAGTCAGATCCAGAAGACATTTCAACCACACCATGTGCACAATTTAATAGATCTCACATAAAAGACATGACTTAACATTTTCCACCACATTAGGATACCACTATTAAAGCAACTCCATACTGGAGCTGGAGGCCTCTCTAAAAACAACAATCAAAAGAGTCCTGACCTCTTACTGACCTTGATTAAGGGGATTTCTTGCAGGCTGACACCCAGTAATGAGCAGCATGTGTAGCAGAAGAACATCCTTGATCCTCCACATTTAGTGCATTTCAACCTGCCCCTCTCCTGCGCCTTCTCCAGCACTGCATGTGATGCCAATTTTAGACCTTGGAGAGGCTGCTTGGCAAGCTCACGAGTGTCTGATGAATCACTAGAGAGTGTTGTTTTGTCACGGCAACTAGGATGGAGACGCTGGTCTGGATCCAGGCTGCTCATGCTTGCTCTTTAAATGTTGACAGACCAGTGCTGAAGTATGTGGTCACCACATTCATAGCTGAACAAGAATGACAAAACAAACGATGCAAATACTGGCAGACAGAAATAATCCAACATTTACATAACTTTAAAAGTGAAGGATGCAATAATGTGGAAAAGCCATTAAACAAGCTAGCGGTTGTTATTAAAAAGGTCATCCAGGAGTTGCTCTCAGACAAATAAGTGGAATTGAGTTGGGAGATATTAGGTTTAATAATATAACATAATATTGCGATGAGACTGGAAAATGTCTACGATTTGAGTTGTAATAAAATGATGTAGCTTTAATACTGTCTTTATAGTCTCATATTACACGCTTTCTGTTTGGGTACTTCAACTCCTGACTAAGTTGACTAGCCACACTGTTTGCCAAAATTTTAAATTCTGGAGATATTGGGTATATTAACATTATTGTGATTATTCTGTTCGGTTACCTCAATTCTGAAATAAGCTGCCTGATGAATTCAGACTCATAAATCAGTATCTTCTTTAATTACCCATTTTTTTAGGGAACTGATTTTTTTAAAATATGATTGCCGTTTTGATCGTTGTAATAATATTATTTCTTGGAATTTTATCTGTCCCTTTTCCTTAATTTTTTTGTTACTTGATCTACATTTTTATAGTTTACTTAGCTTTTTTTGTTTGCCTGGTAAAAAGCTTATTATTATTATTATTATTATTATTATTATTATTATTATTATTATTATTATATTCATTACCCAGTTTCCCCCAGGGATCAATACATTATTTCTGATTCTGATTAATAAAAGTCATAAAATGTTCTGCCCTTATTTGACATTTGTTCATCAGAGTGAAATGATCTATAATGGTCTTCTTTCTGCCCAATATCCACAATAATTAAATGATCTTTTCTGACATCACATTAAACCAAGTTTAAATATGAAAGCATCAACATTCACACTGACACTACTGTCACATTATGAGCATCGAGTCAAAACATCCTGATATTTGATATTTTGTCACAGACAGCAGTGCTGAGAAAACAGGAGGGACTTATTGCATCAAAGCATTAAACGTGATTCAGTTCAGCCCATCAGCTACAAGACTTTAGCCACTTGACAAAGATAGTTGCTCCCCTTTAATAATAGTATTTCTTGGAATTGTATCTGTCATTTTTCCTTAATTTGTTGTGTTACTTGATCTACATTGTTATAGTTTACTTAGCTTTTCTTGTTTGCCTGGTGAAAAGCTTATTATTATTATTATTATTATTTTCATTACCCAGTTTCCCCTCAGGGATCAATACAGTATTTCTGATTCTAATTAATAAAAGTCATACAATTTTGTCTGCCCTTATCTGACTGTTCATCAGAGTGAAATGATCCATACTGGTAAAGACAGTTGCTCCCTGACATTGCTCCCATATGTGCATAGGGAACATCAGCTCATGATAGCTGGGTGAGAAAGCTAGAGAATGAGTGTAAAGTGAGCTAAACACAAGTAACTACATACAACTCAGTAATTAGCATGAGAGTTCAAGAGCACGAGTTAATATTTAACCCTTAGGCATGGTCCTCTAATCTTTAGCTCAGTGAAATCTGACGGTAGAGCAGACTAACGTCACTGTACGTCTGCTAACATGCTGCATAGCTATCATTACAGCACAGTCAACATTACCTGATTCATGCTAGTGAAGCTAGCTTCTGTTAGCTAGCTCAACATCTGTAGCTCCGGCTACTAGCTAGCAGACACAAATCAATGGTGGCTAGTGAGGTTAGCTAATACCAAAGAACAAGAGAAAACAGACGTTGGTGTAGTTGAGTTGCAGGCAACACGTTATCCACTCGCTAACGTTAGTCAATCACAATAAACACACGTGTGTCTACCGGGTTGTAGTTCCAAGTGAACGTCTTCTTCTTCTACGCCGGAAGTACCCATTGCTCAGTAACCGTGTGCAGAACGTGAGCTGTGTGTTGCGTAGCGACGCAGGTGGTGGACAGTTGACGCACTGCACGGCAGGTAACGTTACTATACTTTATATAACAAGCTAAATAGCAAACTAAAATAAACTCGTAGACAGTTTCAAGAAGTTAAAGTAGAACGGAGGACTCTGGGTTAGTTAGTTAAATAAACTAAGACGTTTCAGCTGGGTTAGTTGTTGAGTTATGCAGCATAATTAATGATAGCGGTGAAATTGGCTAACTAACCGCCAGGGAGCTGTCAATCATGTTACAGCCGTTAGCTGTTAACGTCAGTGTGTTCCATATTAACATGAAAACATTGACGTCATCAACTTCAGCTTTGGTTTTTGGAGTTTAATCATAACTTCAAGAAAACTCCAGGTTTGATAATAAAAATGCTGAAAACAGGTTGACGTTATCTCTTCATATTAAAATAAATCAAGAGTAAATGCACAGTAAATGTGATTTGTATAGCCCACATTGTTATACATTAAAATAGACATTATTTAAAAAAATATCATAGTATAATATGCCATAAAAATGTCATAGAAATATCATGTATGCCATAAAAATGTCATAGTATTGTATGCTATAAAACAAGTAATAGTATAGTTCATGATAAAAAAAACGTCATAAGAAATGTCATTCAAAAAGTCATAGTATATTATGCTATAAAAATGTTTAAAAAATCTTTGTATTGTATGCCATAAAACAAGTAATAGTATATTATGTGATAAAATAAAAAATGGCATAAGAAATGTCATTAAAAAAGTCATAGTATATTGTGCTATAAAAATGTAAAAAAAATCTATATATCATAGTATAGTGTGCCATAAAAATGTCATAAATATATAGTATAATATGCCATAAAATAGTCAAAGTATAGTATTTGATTAAAAAAATGTCATAACAAATGTCATTAAAAAAGCCATAGTATAGTATGCCATAAAAATGTCATAGTATAGTACGTCGTGAAAAAAGTCATAGTATATTATGCTATAAAAATGTAAAAAAAAAAAATATATATATCATAGTATAGTATGCCATAAAAATGTCATAAAAAGTCATAGTATAGCAAGTCATGAAAAAAGTCAGAGCATAGTATGTAATAAAAATGTTCAAATAATTAGAAATAAAAAGTTGTAAATTAACTCACTTTACAAATTTTCCAAAGATTTCTCTGTGTTTTGTTTCCAATATCAAAAAAAAACCTTGAAACATGTCATTTTCGTGAACTAGCCAAACAGCTTTCACTCTGGACTTTTTTCCATTTGTGCAGGCCATTCAGTATTTTCAATTTAATTTATTTCAAAACATACCCCCCCTCCCCCACATCTGCCTATGAACGATTAATAATATTGTTTTATCTATTTATGTTTCTTTATGAACCACAGTACAAACACAGTACATGATGGGGCGTCAGTAGCTCTGTCCGTGGGAACTTGGCTTGGGAACTACAGGGTGGTTGGTTCTAGTCCAGCATGGATCAAGTACGGAGTGTGGGCTGGTAGCTGGAGAGTTGCCAGTTCACCTCCTGGGCACTGCCAAGGTGCTCTTGAGCAAGGCACTGGACCCCTTACTGCTCAGCGGGCGCCCAACAAACACAAAGCTTTCCATCCAGTAGACGGCTGTTCGCGTCCCATGTGTTACAGTTCACTTTCACGTTACAATCAGCTGTTTGTTTATATCTCGTGTTCACAACGTTCAGTGTCATTTTCACTGTAGAAACGTAGTAGTTTTAAGCCCAACCAAGTTGTTTTTTCTTAAACCTTACTAAGTGGTTTTGTTGCCTGGTCCTAAGCAAGTGTTTTTGTTTAATTCATAACATTAAGCACGTGTTTACTGCGACCGAAAAGTGACGCCAAGGGGACTGACAAAGCATCAGTATTGTATGACTTGGTATACTGATCCTTGTAAGGTGTCCTTGGGTGTCCAGAAAGTCGCCACTAAATAAAATGTATTATTATTATTATTATTATAAGAACGCGTTGGACCTACAGTATGTGTGTGTGTGAAAAATTACAAGGAGTGAAAAACTGTAATTTCCCCCAAGGATTAATAAAGTAATTCTTCTTCTTCTTCTAAAAGGTCATAAAAAGTATATATGAAACAGTCCGTAGCCATCTGACATTCTTCCCCCAAGCTACAACTATCTAACATTTACTTAAGTTGAGAGTAAGATACTTCCTGGGTATCCCAATCCTTCGTCTTAATTCAATTCAATTCAATTTTATTTATAGCGACAAATCATAATAGAAGTTATCTCAGGGCACATCTCAGTGTATGTACAATGATAATATGACTGAAAATGAATATTGAAGTCAAATTAAATGGTAATTCAGTCTAATTATTATGATTTGTTTTCACTCTACTACATTGGAAATTTCTGGGCTGCAACCCGTCATTCTAATCTAGTCTAATCGAAGCTGAACTCTTCAAAGTCATGTTGCATTAGCAACATTCAAGTTTCACAGATGATATTTCCCCAATGTGGCTGATCAGAATTTGAAATGTTAGTTCAGGGAAAAGTAGCGTAAAATATGAATATGCATTTGGCTCGTGCTAAGCCAGATGTGCTTGATGTGATGTAAAACAGATTGTTTTATGTCAGATTTCAAAGATACCTGAGCTGTCACACTTTTTTACGAAACAGACAATCGCATGCAGACTTGCATGGCAAACAGATGTGTAACGAATGAGATCTTCCAGTGTCTGTGACATCAGACTCCAAACAATCAGAAATCTGCCAAACGTGTGTCGGTGTGCCAGGTTGCTTTGAGAATTATTGCAGTGAGACATAGTTTATCGATGTTTGTAGCAAGTATGCTGACTAGCAATATTAATCACATTATTCACACCATGCATACCTGTCATCCCTGCAGGCTGTGTTGTTCAGGATCCAGAAGCCTTTTCGTGTCTTCTCTCTACAATATGGGGTCATGCTGAAAGACATCATTTGGTGGTTCTGCCTCCACAGATTCAAGGTGATTCTGCTCTCTGTAACTTAACAGAATGTTTTAAATGTACAGCTTTAGTTTCCTTGGATGGGATTTTCTGATTATGCCTGGCACCAACTTTTGGTCTTTATGCACTGTGTTGCCTTTGACATTAAATTGTCTCAAAGCTAGTCACTAGATCCATCTGCCTGCTTAACCCTCTGAGACCCACAATAGACCCGTTTTTGTCTTTTTTTAGGGGGAGATAGCAGGTCAGCAGTAGATGTCACATAGAAGTGGTGTACATCATCTGAAAGCTGGGAACATGAAGATTAATTTGAGATGCAGCTCAGCACTGTGTCAAGTTGTTCTAGTTATCTATCAGAAATAAACATGAATTAATTAATTAAATAATTAAAATAAATTGTAAAAGTTAGAACATTATGATATAATTATATGACGGCCATTCCCATGCTCTATTATGTCTCATAAGTTGTTGCAGCAATTTTTGGATTGATACCATTTATTACACAGATTTGGTGCTAAATTAATTTTTTATCTATCGAGAATTGATAAAAATTATTAAAAAAAATCCTTTCAAAATACCACATTAAGACACCAAGACCTTGAGGAACACCATAGAAAAAGCCATGCTGTGATTTGGTATTAAAAACATTTGACATTTGGAGGTT
The DNA here is from genome assembly GCF_015220745.1 of Sebastes umbrosus. Taxonomy (NCBI): domain Eukaryota; kingdom Metazoa; phylum Chordata; class Actinopteri; order Perciformes; family Sebastidae; genus Sebastes; species Sebastes umbrosus. Next base: position 31,615,595 of record NC_051270.1, on the reverse strand, counting down.
TCTGCAAGAATTGCATTTTTCGGCGATTGGATGGTGAGCACTTCTGTTGTGTAAAATGCTCAGAAACCTCCTTATTGCCAATCTAGCTAGAAAAGCCAGTCAGGTCAAGTTTCCAAAAATGGTCTCACTACAATGAAATGGCTACTATGGGGACTAACATCATCACACATGAACACAGTTGGGCTCATTGGCGCCACAACAGTCTCAGCTTTACAGTGATACCCAATTTAAGTAATTCAAGACTGTTTAGGGACCCAGTATGCAGAAATATTCAAATACACCGAATAAGCAAAAATAACACATTTATACTGCATTCAAAAATCTGCATGGTTTTTGCCCCAAACTGCATGTGATTATCATAAAGTGGGCTGTCTTTAAAGGGGAAACTCGTGGGCACCCATAGAACCCATTTTCATTCACATATCTTGAGGTCGGCGGTCAAGGCAAAATTTAGCGTAACTTTGGAGCATTATTTAGCCTCCTTAACGAACAAGCTATTATGGCATGGTTGTTACCCATGGATTCATTAGTTTGTTTTGTTTCATATGATATCTGTAGCTTCTCTAGCTCTAAAACTGAACCTTCTACTCTCTCTGAAAGCCAGTATGTCAGTCGGTCAGGATTGCGGGCGGTTCTCAGAGGGTTAAATTAGGAATAGGACTGACTGTTCTTGACATGTCTTATCATTAAAATGAATTTCTTTTTCTGTTTAGTCTAACACAGAGGAATGAAAGAACAAACTGTCGACATTACAGAAATGTTTGTTTTACTGTTGACAGCAGTCCAGATAAAATTCAAAGAAAACTGTTGATGACACTTTATTTCCCTCTGTATTCTGTATTGTTGCCAGTTCTTAAAACAGTCAGAGACATGGAAATATAAAATCAAATATTTGAACATGGTCTTTCAGTCAGAGAAATGAAAATCAAAAATCGAACATTTGAACATCTTTCAGGTGTGTCCAGGCTGCTCGGCCCAAGCAGTTAACATTTTATTGAGCATTCCCTAAATCAAAAGAGCAACTGGATGAGTGCACTGACCTTTTGGTTTCCTTACCTTTCTCAGGTAACCACAAACTGATGACTTATACCTGCAATGCTTCTCAGACTGACAGACTTCCCATATTTGACATAGTGTGAGTTTTGAACAGTTGCACGGTGTGCTTTTCAGGTATGAAGCCCAAACTGGAACTTAAGTTGTCTCGTACAGCATCTGGAGATGAATATAAAGAGAAGAACCCTGCTCATAGTAAGGTATATACTCAGTGTGTTGTTTTTTGCACTTGTATGTGCTCCCACTAGTACATGCATGTGCTAATGTGCATTTATGTTGTGTGTCAGGATAACCTCCTAAAACCCAGGATGATTTTTGCTTGGAAGAATGTTAAGCCAAGTTGAAAAGCTGCTAAGCATCCATAATACCGTATATTTGTGAAAACAAACTGAAAACTCAGCATGCCAGTCGAAAGCTTTCATCATAAATGATACAGTGGCCTTGTGATGCAAACCACCCTTCATTTTTATTTAACTTTATACCTCTTGCAACAAATGATACAAAAGAGAAGTTTCTTTTTGCTGACACTGAACACACTCAGTAACAGCTTCTCTTTTCAATGACAGTGTTTCTCTGAATAATTCACAGATCCTGCTGTCAATAGTTTTCATTGTTGCTATTTGTTCGATAGAATGTAGTTCCAAGCAACCATAATGTAGCAGCAGCATGGTTAAAAAAATTGATAACCAATGCCAACACTCCTCCTTTAATACAAACATTTCTGAGATTTTAAGTTTTCAAATAAGGCAGTGTATTTGCTAGGAATTATTCACACTACCAGGCCCCCGGAATAACCACTGAGTACTGTGTACCTAATTTACTTTCTCAGCATGTGAAAGACAGAGGGAGCCTCAAACTCTGAAAAACTTCAATACTGTTGTAGAGTTGGTAATATAAACTCGGAAAAAAAGTTTGGAAATTTGTGTTTGGTAGATTATTTCTCTGTTGTTCCAATGCTAATGGTCATTGTATTTTACATCGTTGGACAGCCTGTTTATTTAACTTCACAATGATGTCCAACTTGTAAGGATCATGCATTTGTGGGATGAGCAGCACAGCTGATTATGTGGGTAGCGCCCAAGAAAAATTTGCTAAAATGCTCTGCCAATGCTAAACAGTGTATTCTCCTGTTTGTACTGACTCTTGTTTTGAGTTGTTTGGTGGATTGGATGATTGAACTCTCTATCAGTAACAAGGAACAAACAAAACATATTGGCAATTTTACACTTTATTCATTTAATACACCGTCAGGAGCTTCAGTAGCGGTGGAAGATCCATACGCAGCCACAACAGCCTGGCACCTCCTCCTCATGCTGGTCACCAACCTGGTCACACGTTGCTGTGGGATGGCGTTCCATTCCTCAACCAGGATTCATTGCAGGTCAGCCAGCGTGACATCATTGTGAAGGTAAATAAACAGGCTTTCCAACGATGTAAAATACAATGACCATTAGCATTGTAACAACAGAGAAATAATCGACCAAACACAAGTTTCCAACCTCTTTTTTCTGAGTTTATTTGTTTGACAGATAAGAAAGCTAAGTAGCCAACATTAGCCACACAAACCATTGTGAATGCAATATACTGTATGAAACACAGCAAATATGGGTGGGAATCACCCCACAATACGTTATCATTATACTTCAGCCATGATACGATCTTATTGCGATTTTAAACATTTTGCAATATGCTGAGTATTGCGATAAGATATATTGCGATTTATTACCTTTTTTTAACTGCAAATTATGCAGTTTGTCAACATCTGTTTTATCTAATGAGATACAGTTTTTTTTCAGAGTTTCCATTCACATATCTTGAGGACAGAGGTCAAGGGACCCCTTTAAAAATTGCCATGCCAGTTTTTCCTCGCCAAATTTTAGTGCAATTTTGGAGCGTTATTTAGCGTTCTTCCGAACAAGCTAACATGACATGTTTAGTACCAATCGATTCCTTAGTTTTCTAGTTTCATATGATGCCAGTATCTTCCCTCTAGCTTTAAGACTGAGCCCGCTACAACCTCTGAAAGACAGAATAGCGGCCATCGGATTGTTAAGAGGTTAATGGTTTATATAATAAAAGATTGATACTTGACGTCCGTGCATCAATACAATATTGGTATGCAAAATATCGCAACACTATACTGTATTGATTTTTTCCCCACCCCTAGACGCAAATATCAGCATTTGCATTTGCTGCATTCAATGCTCAACTATCATTTTGCACCCATTCTAAAAAAGTATAGCTCCTTTTGTATCTTCTCAGCATGTTGGACAATGTGTTATATGACTTCTTTACCAGTATATCCCAATTCAAATAGTCATTACTGTAATGCACCTATTTTGACCTTAGAGCTTGCAGATTAATCAGAAGCTAGGTTGTCAGTTCACTGACTTCTCTCTTTGCTGCTGCATACAGTGTTCAAGACGCAATGACTCACTACCTCTGATTAGTGATTCAGTGCTCTCTGAAGCAATTGTGTCGAAAATGGTTTACTGTCTTGAAGCATTTGATACAGTCAAAATGGCAACATCTGCTAGCCAAATTCTTGGTATTGCATTTCTACGAATGGATTGAATCTGAGACCGTGATTAATCAGTTAGTCATGATACAAAATGTCTTATTGTTCTCGTTATTGTTTTTTTAGTTCAACAAAGCTTGTATTATAAAAACAGATCACTTGTAAAGACACTTTACAGATCTGTTTTTAGACACACTAGCAGAGGCCTCGTTTGGGATTGGCACGTGATTTTTGGCGTGGTGAGGCATCAAAACATCTTGCTGCAATACATTTGCTTTGAAGGGTCGATACTGTGTAGAGGAAACTGCTTTGAGTGCAATATCTCTACTTTCAATGCACTCAACCTTTCCTGTCCTTTTCTTCCTGGAACAAACACAGTTAATAACCCCTTTAAAGGGCTATAAACATGGAGGACTGATTTAAAGGCAGACAGATTCATGACAGGTTGGAGTTGTGATACTTTGCCAAGCGTGAAGACGTGTGATTCCTTTGCCATGGACCTTTTCCGATTTTAAAGATGTGAGAAAGCATTACCCTTACTACACTGAGCAAAAGTAAATTCACCACTTCTACAACATGCTGACGACTTTTTTACTGTTTTAGAGAGAAAGTTATTGTCAAACTTGAAAATGAAAAAAATGGTTTAGCATCTTTGACACAATGGAGCACCTACATTTTATGGATGTAAAGTTGCAATGAAAACTGAGACAGAAACAGATAAGGTAAATATGAGCATGAGCCAGTGACTTTTAAAAAAAAAAACTAAATTCATGGGAAAGCCTAATACCATATACATACACAAAATAAACTTTCTTTACTTTCCAAATCATATGTCGGAAAGTGGGATACATCTTTTATGTTTAGTGCGGCACAGTTGCGAGGGTCAACAGATGAAATATATAGAGTCTTGGCTATTTCACCATAGCTGGGGAGGGGCCACAGAATTCGGCTTAACTGACCATTCAACTCCACGGAGATGCGTACAAGCTAGTTTTGAGCAGCAAAAGCTGTTCTTGCACATAATATGTGTAATGATGGAAAATAGGATTTCGGGGGATCTATTAACAGAAATGGAATATAATACATTTATATTCATAACTATGTTTTCATTAGTGTATAATCACCTGAAACTAAGAATCGTTGTTTTTGTTAGCTTGGAATTCATATCTACATAGGGAGTTGGTCCTCTTTACGGACTCTGACGTGTTGCTCCGCCATGTTTCTACAGTAGCTCAGAACAGACAAACCAAACACTGACTCTAGAGAGAAACTTTCAGGTTTTTACGTTACCTAAAGGCCACCGTAGTTCTCCGACACGCAGAGTGCAAAACTGTGGTACAACCAGCCACGTCTTACTTCCGTTGCTCCTAAAGTAGTGTTATTATGGTATGGATGGCCTCTGAGCGAGGCGAACAGCGTTACCACGGTTTTGTACTCGGCGGCTCTTGTTAACACAGTTTTGGAAGGGAGGAATGAGCGGAGGGGATCTCAGTTGGTTGTAATCTGAAACCACACCACTAGATTCCGCCAAATCCTACACACTGTACTTTAACATAATACGCCACCAAGAATCTACTGTATGTCAGCACAAAAAAATGCTAAATTTGGTGCTTTAACACACTGAAAGCAGAGCCTTGCTGAGTTTGAGAAAGTTTTAAAATGAATACGTTAATGGATGTCTATCCAGTCTTTCTTTGTAAGACTTTTGTCCGTGTTGACAATAAACCAATCGTCCCACGTGAGCCACCACAGGGACTCCAAATATGGCCACACTTTGGCCACACATTGGAGTTTACTCCAATGTTTAGTGAACTTTCATAAATAAGGTGTTGGCAAGAAAAATATCTCTAATGTCCGTATGGCAAAACACCAAGAAGTTATTAATGTTATATTTGAAAATTTTGAGAGACACTATACTATTTCACTGTAATTGTATTGCTATTGCTTGGGTCCAACCTGTCAGCCATTGACTTTTCCAACCTCTAACTCATAATAAACTTGGACCCATTGAGAACGTGTATGGTTGAAATTGTGGTCTACTACATCGGTCTATAGTAATCCAGTAGAATCTGGGCCGTTAAATTGTATTATTTACTCCTGTAGTGTTGTAATTGGGCATTTGTTTTATTTGTTGGTGGTCAACAATAGTTTCCTAATGTATCTTAGTTAAAATGAAAGCCAGCAGTGCCAGTTGTCTTTTTTAAATTGGCAACTCCAGAAGTTAGTAGTTTTTCAAGTCTGGTGATTATAAACATCTTCTTTTAATCCTAACTTATTACCTCTCTGTGTGCGTTTCATCCACTGTCAGGGAAAGTGTGATATTGCGGTGAGTTGCTGTAGGTCCCGGCCCTCTTTGACAATGATCTGGTGTTCTGGGGGGGGGTTCCTTACGAAGGGCTGCAAACACAGAATTATCCACGTTACATAACCACAGATTTCCTCTGGGGAAATGAAGGTTTACGGCTCTGAAATGTATCAAGTTCAGCTGCGTGTTCCCCCTCCCCTTCGTGGCCTCCCTTTTCTCCCGCTGCCCCAAGACCATCTCTCCACATCACACGAGACTCCCCAGCCTCTCTCCCTGTTTGTCTGCACTTTCTCATCCCCTCAGCCCTCTCTGTTTGTCTCACTCCATTCTTCCCTGCAGTGTTGTTCACAGCCAGTGTCAGACCTCCTTCAACCTCACCGTAGACGTTGCCCTCATCTGCACATGCTGTTTGTTATATGGGATACATGTGGTTTTCTGTTTCAATGCTTCCACACAAATGCAAATATAATACTGCTGTTTTAAAGCATTGCAAATAGTAAATCATCATCCCAGGAAGTCCATTAAACTGCACAATAGCTCTTTAGCTGCTTGTTTGAGTGAAGGAAACGAAGAAGTATAGACAAGTAAACAATAACACTACTCTAAACTGATATTATTATTTGTAAAATTGTATTTTTGCTGTGCTTTAAAACCACAGCGGACCACTGCAACTATTGATGTGCTATCAACTAATATAGATTATAATTAACCTAAACATTTGACCCTAAGTTATGACTGCATCTGGTAGCAATTATCGATATATAATTATTAATAATTCAAAATAAAAACTATTTAGACATGTTGTTTAAACAATCTACTGGCATACATTCAGTGATGACATTACAAGGCAATATTTGTGACTGTAAAGAAACTCTGTGTCTTTGCTGGAAAGAATGCAGACGGTTTTGCTATTTGAGAACTCTAATGCACAGCAGATGAAGAAAAGTGCACGGGAATCCCGCATTTTGTAAAAAGAAAGAAATTGTTTAAAAAAAGTGTTAAAAGGATTTGTGATTTCAGGAGCAATTTATGAAACAAAATCTGTAGGTCTTGGATCACCTTGTAAGTATAATTAATGTGTCTGGCGTGCCTGCATTGCGTCTTTTTTCTTGGAAGTCGGTTGCTTCACGTCTGTGACAGTTCTCTCTCATTCTCCCTGGCTGCAGCCTCTCCTCGTCCTGCTGGGAATACACGGCCTTGAGTCTGAAATGTGTTTACATTTTGAGCATGTTACAAATTATCTGCTAAGACTAACTTTGCGTGACTTGGCAGAAGCCTTCACCTTGCTCAGATGTTGTTTGGGTCAAACGTATTTCAGGGGTTTGCTCTCTCTCAATTTGACTGTCTTTATCTGACAGGGGTTCTCCAAGCCAGATGTGAACTCAGGCAAAAGGTAAAGATCGTGCTCTGGGCTGTTGTGTGTGTGTGTGTGCCTGCATGCATGTGTTTATACGTATGTATGAAAGTATGGTGTCGGCAGCCTGCCAATATGTCTGCATTATTTTTTTGCACTGACAAGACTCCACTTATATTCAATACAATATAAACTCAGAGGGAATTAACGTGACATTTGGACCATGCCGATGTATTTTTATCTTCCATCATAAATTAATAGTTTTATCCTCCACATCTCAACCTCCATTATCAGATTGAGGGATCTTATTCAGGCATATCACGTGTCGAGGATTGTCCAAGGACACCAAAGTTTTCCCAGACATTTCTTTCCAATGTGTATTCAATCTTCTCAAAGACAAAATCAACAGATTTGATTATCTCGTCATTTAACCAGCTAAGCTGCTTAATATCTCCAGAGGACTTCAGTCATGTCTCAGTTTGAAAAACTGTAGTTGCTTAATGTGTGAATTCTCTGTTGGCTTGTGCAAATTATAGTTAGAGACTGAATCACCCCAGTTTTATCAAATGATATTCAAAGATAAGGACTAATCCCCCAACAGTCATTTTCTAATCAAAATCACAGCAACTAATAGATCATACATTTTGTACTTATTTATCATAATACAGTTGTATCATGTACCAAAAATGAGGCCAAATCACTTGAGATTGCAGATATCTAAAAAGTTGTGACTGAATAACAAGATCATCTTTCTCATTAATGGTCGTCATGCAAATAGAAAAAAAACGTGTTTATTTCTTAAATCTGATTTATTGAGGGTGTGTTGGATTTTGATCACAGTGTGTCAGCAGAATACAATTCTCTGTTCATCTATACTCCAGAGCTCACCGCTCAGCTCCATAGTTTCATACAAGGCAAAATAAAGGCATGGTTGCACGAAGCAATACTTTTCACTTTAACATTGAATCGAATGACTTCCTGTAATGTGAAATTGTTGCTCGTACTGCCAAATCCACTAAGAATCAACAGTGATCGCAAACGTTGGTTGTACATTACCAGGTGTCTGGTGTGAAATAATTACTTTTAAAAAAAAAACTGTCCGATCAAAGCAGGAAAAAGTGCTTGTGAATATTGGAAAAAATGTTTCTCATACTGGATGTGTATGTAGGCAATGGGTTGCTAACATGTTAACCAAAGGAACTAGATAGGCCAGTTCCTGTGAGTTTGTTTTGGAGTCCTTTATACCCCCTAGTGGTATAAAATAACAAACATTACAAACCTAGGTAGAACAATGCACATTGTAAGGAAAAGGGAAACTTTGACATATAATTCAATTGTTTTATACAAATAACTTACAACCATGAACAATAAGGTATTATAATGTTATCACCTGCATAGGGAAATTGCAGTGATATCATGCAGAGAGTAGAGCTGCGATGATTAATCGATTAGTTGTCAACAATTCAATTAAAAGCCAACTATTTTGATAATCGATTAACCATTTTGAGTATATTTTTAAGAACAAAGAAGTCTAAATTCTCTGATTCCAGCTTCTTAAATGTGAATATTTTCTGGTTTCTTTACTCCTCTGTGACAATAAACTGAATATCTTTGAGTTGTGGACAAAACAAGACATTTGAGGACGTCATCTTGGGCTTTGGGAAACACTGATTGACATTTTTCACCATTTTATGACATTTTATAGACTAATCGATTACTCAACCATGAAAATAATCGATAGTTGCAGCCCTAGCAGATAGAGTCCGCCTTTGAGATTGAAATGAGAATTTGATACGGTGTGGTTAAAATAAATTGACCTGATACATTTTTTTGTCTAGGTAAAAATGGGAATGTTTTAACACAAACTACAAAAATTCTCCTTATAAATAAATTAGGGCTGTCAAAGTTAACACAATAATAACGCGTTAACGCAAGTTCGTTTTAACGCCACTAATTTCTAATTTCTTCACTAATCGATCTTTCAGAGGTTATAGTGGGCTCAATAAAGCTAGAGTGAAGATACTGGCATCATATGAAACTAGAAAACCTAAGGAATCAATTGGTACCAACCATGTTATACTAGCGAAGGAGGTTACATAACGCTCCAAACTTACGCTAAATTTTGGCATATGTGAATGAAAATGGGTTCTATGGGTACCCACGAGTCTCCCCTTTACAGACATGCCCACTTTATGATAATCACATGCAGTTTGGGGCAAGTCATAGTCAAGTCAGCACACTGACACACTGACAGCTGTTGTTGCCTGTTGGGCTGCAGTTTGCCATGTTATGATTTGAGCATATTTTTTATGCTAAATGCAGTACCTGTGAGGGTATCTGGACAATATTTATAATTTTTTTGTGTTGTTATTTGATTTCCAATAATAAATATATACATACATTTGCATAAAGCAGCATATTTTCCCACTCCAATGCTGAAGAGTATTAAATACTTGACAAATCTCCCTTTAAGGTACATTTCGAACAGATAAAAAATCAGATTAATTTGCGATTAATCACGAATAACTATGGACAATGATGCAATTAATCGCGATTAAATATATTTATGGATTGGCAGCCCTAAAATAAATATGTGATCTTTTAGTGTATAGGATTATTAACTTTGATGGAAAGAGATTGCATATCATACACATTTATTATGTTGTTCACTTTTGTATTTCAATCTGGATATCTTCAGCAGCAGCAGAATATTTTAGCAGTTCAAAATCACACCTTGATAATGAAGAGGGAATCAGTGAGCAGCTACAATGCATTCGACCAGAGTCTGGTCTTCAATGCAGGAAGGACAGACAGATCATCCACAAACAGATTGTCCTACATACTCTAATTTGACTGAACATGCTATTGTAGTTTATCGTGCCTCTGTTTTATTTGCTCTGAGCACTTGTACTAGTAAAAAAAAAGACAAGTCCAGCTTGCTTCAGCACATCTTGGTCAAGCCAAATCTCCATTCTGGACCTTTCTGTTGATCACACAGGTCTCCTCATCTGGCTGCGTGTAGATCATACTTGGATAAGAATACAGTCCTGACTGTGCGTAATACATTTTACTGTTTTATAAGAAAACACTTAACTGTTTTATAAGGAAATATAATATTTAACTAAAAATAACAATAACACTGAGTAGACTTTAGTGGTTTTACAGTTTGTGTACCAGTTGAAGCTATTTCAAATATTTCCTTTGTTTCAACATCTTATTTAAGGATGTTTGGAATAGTTTAATGTGCCCATCTGATATCTGTTGCTATGAAAACTACAACATGTTATGGAACATTACATAGCTAATCTACAACTGGAGGAGAGTGGAGCGTGATGGTAATGAGTTTACATGTGTCTGTTAACATATATGATATGTGAATGAAATCATACACAATTTGCGACTCATTAGTCCTCTGCTTTTTCAGTCCACCCTCCTCTCCTCCTCCCTGCACTTCATAGGGATGAAGTGAGATGCTATATGCTCCCTCCTGGTCTTCTTCCCTCGCATTGGCCTCCCCTTTTGAGACAGGGCTATGAACATTTCTTTGCCAGTTTTAGTCCTCTTTGTAGAGGAGTAAGCGTTGAAGTAGTTTTCTAGGAAAACCTCCTTGAAGTTGCAGTTTTCATTGTAGATCCTCTGTAAAGGATGAGACAAACATTACAGCATTAATACAATACAATCTGCTGTTGCCAGCATTTGTCTTTACTGTCAGTTCTTGATTATTTCAAATGGATGTTTTGCAATAGTTGTTCTATTTCTGCTTGACTGTGGATAATCTGAAAACAGTGTCACTGAGAAAAAATATTACCTTGCCTTGCAGCTGTCCAGCCTTGTTCATAGAGATATAATACTGACTCTTGATGCCTTTGATAGCCAGTATGCCCCCCTCAGACACTGTCCTGATCTCCAGGATACCTGCCAGACATTCACACAATTAGGAGAGTGAGACGTATTACAGTACAGATAAGACACTACTCCAGCTCTCAACACTGCGCTCAACATTCATCTTCATTATGGAAGTTCCTGTGGTTAATCAGTCTGTGGTCTCTCTGGCTTTATTCAAGCCTTGTTAACTGGCCTGGGTGGCCATTACACAAACCACAACCTATGCCACAGCACATATGGGAGACAGATTAGGCATCTCTCTCTTGGGATTGAGAAAACTACGTCTTTGCATGAGCTTTGCACGCTACATTTTAGGCCTGCTCTTCAAATCTGTGGGAGAGTAAAAACACTTGTGTCGAACTATTTTGGTTTGTGATTTCTTATGATTTATTTATGCAACTTGCGGTAGATAATGTATGTTAATTTAAGGAGGCATTATTTTGATTAGTAATCAAAACATTTTGTTGAGGCAAATAGTACTAGTATTTGCAATTTAATATAATGAATGTCTTAAAGGACCAGTGTGTAACAATTAGGGGAATCTGTTGGCAGAAATGGAATATAATAATAATAATAATAATAGGGCTGTCAAAGTTAACGCGATAATAACGCAAATTGGGTTTAACGACACTTCTTTAACACATTACACTACTTGCGATTTTTAGGTGGTATCGGGCTCAGTTTTAAAGCTAGACTGGAAATACTGGCATCATATGAAACTATAAAAAACTAATGAATCCATTGGTACCTACCATGTAATACTAGCTTGTCGTGAAGGAGGTTAAATAACGCTCCAAATTTATGCTAAAGTTTGGGGCAAGTCATAGTCAAGTCAGCACACTGACACACAGCTGTTGTTGCCTGTTGGGCTTGAGTTTGCCATGTTATGATTTGAGCATTTTTTTATAATAAATGCAGCATCTGTGAGGGTTTCTGGACCATATTTGTCATTGTTTTGTGTTGTTAATTGATTTTCAATTATAATTAATATGATTGAAGGTATGATGTCGCTATTGCAAATACAGTGAATCATAAAACATGAATGCAAAAGTCTAAAACTTGTAACAGTAAAACTAAAATTAACACAAAAAATATCCATTTCAAGAACACCAACAAGGTCCAGATCATATATTTGTAAATATTATAAAACGCTTGTTGTTAGTGTTTACATATTGCAGAAATTCTTTCATTTGACAGGCAGAGAAAAAAAGGGAAGGACTCTATTAGAGCTCTTCTGACTGACATTGAGCATGCTTCATTGTAGTGTTTGCTAGATCACAAACAGATGGCAGCGTCCCGGTGTTGGAATGTTGTTTGTGCTCTGCCCGCACTTGATATCTGACTTAATACTACTGCCCTTTGACCGGGCGCTCACATTTATTTAACCCTGCTTTTCTAATCTTCTGTTTGATTTATTACCTCCCCCAAGGCCGAAGGCCTAGGAAGGGGGTTATGTTTTCACCGGCGTTGGTTTGTTGGTTTGTTTGTTTGTCCGTTACCAGGATTACTCCAAAAGTCTGCGATGAATTTGAATGTCATTTTTTTACAGGGGTGGGGTGTGGCACAATGAACAATCCATTAGATTTTGGTGGCGATCCGGATCATGATCGGCGTTTTTTCACATTAAACTCGGTGAAATTACAGTTGAGTTCGACCAAAGCACACTTGGTGATTGTTGGAAAGAGTAACGACGATGGTTTAGGTGAGTTTTATTTTGTTTCTGTCCAGTTTGAATGAAGTGTTTTATGATGCTCCGCTACATACAGCTGATCTCAACATAAACAAAAATACACGTGGATGATGGCGCAAGCTGAACGAAGAGGGGGGCGGAAGTCTGCGCTCTCCAAGTGCCATTCTAGTTTGTTATGATTTAAGGTGAAGTTCAACAGTTAGACTACGTCTTCATGTGTAATCTCCTTATACATTCAAAGTCAGCTGAGCATTAATTTCTTGATAAACTATACATTGGTGGTGGTAACTGTAGATGCAACTGCATGTTTATTTCTCAAGTAGGAATTTCACAAGTGCTTCGTGCGTAGTGTGTTTTTTGGTTAAGAGGCATTAAAGCGCTATTCCCATAATATTACATGTAACAGCTACAGTTGTTTTGTCTACTGCGAAAACGTGGAACACATTTCCACACACATGCACACATATTGTTAACATTTTGGCTCTGACGCAGACAGGCTATCCTCAGCTTGAACAGATTTGTCATCACTCGCTGGTCCAACCTCTGGCTAAGTAAAATAACTTGTGGGTAATCCCTAATCCTGCTTTCTCTGAGTTTGAATCCACCGTTTGCATTCGCTGGTACGGATGTTCTGATGTTGAGATTAATATTGACTGCTTCATACTAAATACCTTGTCAACACTTTATGTCTAGCAAATTGATTTGAATAAGTTTAATTCACTTTGTGTTCAATTGCAAATCTGTATCTGCACTGAAACTACAACTGTATCTGTAACTATATTTGTATTTTAGTTTGGCATTTATCAAAATACAGTTAATTTAAAGGGGAACTTCTCCCATTTTCAAAATTCATGCATGTTATTCCTATGGTCCTAAGACTGTCCAAAACATATTAGAAGACATAGACAACTCTCTCCAAAATCCAAAACTAGAGTGCTAAATCTCAAACTTGTGATGTCATGGGGTATAAAGTGTGAAGCTGCTCCATAGACAATGAATGAAGAGAGATGTTCTAGATGACACCGAGAGTACCCAGGGGAATGATCTGAGTATATGGGGACATTTTCTGTTTCAAAACTGGCAACACTACAGTAGAATAAAGCTCATTTGGTAATAAAAAAGAAAAGAAACACTCTGGGTCCACAAAATCAGTCTCCCATTCATTGTCTATGGAGCAGCTCCAGATTTTTTTAAGTTTGAGACCTACTTCTTTGGTTTCTGAGCATAGCTCATGTTCACACATACTGATTGACTGTTACTAGGCCACGGAAATAACATATTGGATTCCTTAATTTGGGTGGTGTTCCCCTTTAATAGCAGTTGTAGGACACAATCAGTCTAAATCAGTTATTTTTATTTGGCTCCACCTGACACCGGGTCTATAATGTCACAATATGAGCGACTTAGTAGAGAACTAGGATAAACGTACTGCTTCTCTACTCTTCGGATTCCCTGTTTTCCAGTTGCTGTGGTTTAGCAGTTGTTGATTGCCTACTTGTAAGTTGTTTATCTCCTCTTTGCTGTGGCCTAACACAACTTTTTATTGATATCATTATCACATTTTGTTAAACTCAACTTGTAAGCCATGCCATGGCCTTTCACTTAGACACAAACCTACATGTGTTAGTAATTACCATTTACTATTTTGTTTGTAAATCTATTTGTTATCTTATATGTAACATGTGCTTGTTTGCTTTTCAGGATTTGTTTACACATCCAGAACAAAATTTTCCTGGAGACTGTTGCAGAACGCACACATATTTTTGTGCACACAACTGTTTTTTCTATGATGCCTAATGTCAGTGTTAGACGTTTTAGTTCTCTATACGTTGCAGATACAATAGCGTCAAAGATATAACAAAATCCACATTACAGACATTTCGATTTTTGATCCAAACAACCCTTTGAAATATAACAAAGTTGGAGAAAACCTTTGCGGTGCAAGCGATGAGTTTGCTGGAAGTAAACTAAACCTATATTTTCGTTACAGAGGCGCACAGAATGTGGAGGCCAAAAATAATGCAGCCCCAAGTTTCTCATTTTGGTTTCTTCTTTTTTGTAAAACAAATTTTCATGCAATCAGCATTTCAGGACGTCTTGTTCACTGCAGCTAAAAAGTATGAGTCACTGATTTATTACATATCTATCTGCACCACGCTGGTCTCTTCAGAGGCTTGTTGGTTAAATTTCTGTGTGCTTTTAGCGTGCGATTGTCAGCCACATGTGGGTGTATCATTTTTTCTGTCTTTCGTTGCCAGTTGTTGCACAAGCGTCTTTTCCATCCACTTTGAGGCATTTCCCCGTTAAGCCAACATTCCAGCCACAGCCACACTGTCAGATAGGAGGAAATGATAACTACTTAAAACATCCTCACCCTGACAGGGACTTCTAGTGGTAAACGTTGGCGCTAAAGCAACAATTTTAACAATTTACCATGTTAAATTACAATTACCATGGCTATCAAATAAAATGAGTCACCCAGTAGGGAACTGGCATGCCATATTTGACAAATTTTGCTTTGAATTGTTTGGAACAGTAATTTTGGCTAGGCACAGTATGGTGGCTGTCTTTGTGTGAGATGTCAGGTTCATCAGAAGGTGAATATCATCAATTTTTCCATTTCTAATATTCATGCCAATTCTTTGTCCCAAGATTATTTGAGTTTCTGGCTGAACAAGTGTGCGTGTGTGGCGGTGTGAGTCCGAGGCCACAGTGGCCTGGCACCCGTCAGGCTCCAATACCCTTCAGTTTACTTCATTACAGCCTGTGTTTAGATGGTGTTATGGTTTAACAAGCCAAAGCCCCACCTGCTTCATTTTACCTCAGTCACTTTGGCTGCTCTAACGGAGACACATGACCCATTAACACTGTGATTACACTGCGGAGAACTCTGTACAATAACACCACCCACGTGCTACTGTCACCTTGACAGGCCAAAGGTTCTTCACTGACTCAGTGGAAAGATCTCACAACTAAATGGCAGAATCATAACATTTCAAATTCTAGGAGAAAGTTCACAGCTACATTCAAGTTAATTCACATTTGGAAAATATATTCTGGCAAATTAGTGGCGTTTTTTTTTGGGCTGCCCCCTCTTAGTCGATTAGTTGACTAATCGGTTGTTTTGGTCTTAGTTGACTAAGACTTCTTTCGTCGATTAGTCATTTTTAGTTTTTTTTCATACAGAATGACTTATTTCCAAGAAACATATGAGCTATGGGCAATATATCTATATAATATTGATATCGTGAGAATATCTATGAGACTAGATATTGTCTAAGATTTTGGATATTGAAATATTGTGATATGGCACAAATGTTGTCTTTTCCTGTTTTTAAAGGCTGCATTACAGTAAAGTGATGTAATTTTCTAAACTTACCAGACTGTTCTAGCTGTTCTATTATTTGCCGTTACCCATTTAATCATCATATCAACATTACAGATCATTATTTATAAAAAATCTCACTGTGTAAATATTTTGTAAAATAGTCAAAATACAATATTGATATCGAAGTATTTGGTCAAAACTATTGTGATATTTGATTTTCTCCATATCACCCAGCCCTAGTATGAGCACATCTCTGGTAAACTCAAGATTTACAGCGGTGCTTTTAATCGACTGATTGATTAGTTGTTAGCTGACAAAGATTTTCTTTGGCCGAGGACGTTTTTTTTGTTACTAATAAATGCAGAAGAACTCGTAGTGAACCACTGCTGTTATAATCAGGCAAAAAAGAGTTATCCTTACTGTAGCAGTTGGTGGGATCTTGAGTCCCGGTGATGTTGCCATAATCATCAATTGTTAGGAACCACTGCGTGCGGCTGAAGAGCTGTCGAATGCGCACATCTCCTCCCTCCATGTAGTCGTAGTTCCTGGTGTGGCGCTCGTGTCTGGTGCAGTTCATGATGGCGGCGAGTTGCTCTGGAGTGCAGTCACTGTAGACCACACACACGCTGCCGAACAAGAAGATTGCGTGCAGGTACAGTCCCGAGAACAGATTTTGAAGGTTCCATGTCAGCATCCATTTGCGCATTATAATACAATGCAGTGGGGATCAATGAACAACATACTTAAATGTGAGATCTGTGCGCTATCCCTCAACCCAGCGATCTCCCTGATCCCTGACTTGTGTGTTGTGACCTCCGGGTCCCTGTTCCTGCAGCAGGGACTCCTAGTGGGACGTTGAGACGGGGTGGTGGTGGAGGAGACTTTATAAGGCTGGTTGGGGATGGTTGAAGCTGGAGAGTGGTCTGAAGAAGAAGACAGGTTTTATGAGATGATGTCTCTCTTTAGTTCTCAGTGACGGTCTGCGTTGACTGCTCCATCTTCTTGAGACCATAGTCCGACAATCATAATCCAGCTCCGGAAACGTTATGCAGGATGTCACTTTAAAGATAAAAGTAGACTGATTTGATTCTAGCTAATACAGTTGGAAAAAATAGACTAAGAGGTGCACATACAAGTTAAAATATTTTTGTTAAAGGAGCTTAAAAAGATGGATTAAATTATTACTAGGATTCACACAGTTCTATAGTAGAGCTCTACTAAATTTCAAAGACCTTTCAAAGAGCTTCTGGTTTTCTGTGTTCATACAAATATGTTTATTTTTGTTATGTTTTGTCCTAGCAGTAAATCAAAATGTCTATGGTGTACTTTGACAGGCATCTGTCTCCCTGTCATGGACCCCGATCAGTGAAATATTGCATCAATGCTGTTGGATTGCTTCACAAGTCTATGGTCTGTATACATGCTTTCAAACTAACAAACAAACAAACTATCCTGCATTTCTTGAAAAAATAACAACAAACAAACAACTTACCTGTGTTCTAAGTGATGACAGGAGTTGTCAGAGGCGTGTTCCCTTTCAGAGAGAGTTTTATTTCGAAGACTCTGTAGATCTAAAGCTGTAGTCTCAGTTGTAAACCAAGCCCAGTAATGCAGTAAAGCTAAACAAGAGCTGGGAGCTTCTGTCAATTCCCATGGATGTCTCCCTGATTCTGGCAGGCTGACTCTGTGCATCTTCCACTGTCGCTGTGCACTCTGCTTAGATAAATGCCTCCTGCTGACCTCACTTGAGAGCAATTAGATCCCAACCAGTCAGCTGTCCCTGGCCCAGATGCAGTGGAGAAACACCCTCTGCCTGCCTCTCGCTGTCACTCACCCACTGGACATGAGAGGGAGCTATAAACTCTTAGAATAGCAGGCTCTCCTTGGTATGCACTCCTAAATACTTCAAGAACATTTGCCTGCACACTCACCCTTGCAGAAATTACTACAACCTCTCTGCCTTTTCCAAGAAACACCTCGTACTCAAATAGGTTTGTGCTTATTGCAGATCTCATTATGACTCACTTTAAGCCTTGTTTGGTTAAGAAATTTGTTCTGATGACGAAGCTTTGAAGAATTTCTTCCCTATCATTTCAAACGTCACAATTAATTAGTGGTTTTATTTATCTGCACTTAATCATTGGTATGGATTTATTGACTCAAGTAAAAACAAAAAACTTCAAAGAAGCCCTTTAGTTCTTATTGAATGTAAAAGAAGGAAGCACTAAGTTATGGCTGGCAGGTATCCATCCAAGGGGAGAAAAACAGAAGACGTAACTGCTCAGAAGTAGTCATCTCTGTGTCAGGGGTCATGCGCTCTTTCACTTTTCGTGTTTGTATTTAAAGTCACAATTTATTACCTTACATACCAGGCCTTTCCTTAGACGCACTACTTCAAAAGTTTATATGGGCCCTAATAACACGCTCCCCTGTGGAGGTCATGGCTGCAGACCTGAGAGAGAGGGACTTCTGGCCGCAGCAAGTCTCCTAAACATCTCTAAACTGGGGGTTGTGAAGACCTGATCTATTATGTGTCACTCTGGCCTGTTCTTGTGTCCCTTCTATCACCTCAGAGACCGTTCACACTCTGATCTTTTGGACACAAAGGCCAAGCAAACATCACTTAATGTATCACTTCAGGCAGCCACAATTCAAAATGATTACAAAATACTAGATTTTCATAAATTAACGTTTCAATATAAAAATAAATATAATTCCATGACATACTGTAGGTGTACTCTTGAATGAAAAACTATTTTCCCAGATAGGTGCACTGCAGTTTGTGAGAATTTTACAGAACCACTATCCATAAATTGCAACCTTCTCTTGGTGGAACGGTTTGTGTGACCCAAGGAGCTGCATTGTTAGGGGCAGGTAGTACCTGGAAGTGTCCCCCGAGGCAAATTGCTGCCAGGAGAGAGGCCAGGCAAGGCCATTCCCCTATAAATTGGCCTCAAAAGGTGTGAGTGGCCTTGCCTGGAATCGGGAAGCTCTGGCCCCCTCTTGTAGACAGGTCTGTAAAGGGAGCTTGCAGGCGAGACCTTAGTGGCTGGACCTGGTCACGCTCAAAACAATGCAGGGTCCCCATGCGGGCTCACTTCCTGCGAGGATCTGTGTTGGGTTATCGTGCCATGCCAGTTGGGCGACGGGTGGGACCATTGGAGGACTGATCCTTGGCTTCGAAATATCACTTCCTTGTTGGGAAGGAGCTGGAACCAGTGCAGGAGATTGAGCAACTAACTAGATGTAGTTGATGTAGTCACCTTAACGCACAGCACCAGCTGAGGAACCAAATTTGTAGATAGGGGATATATTCCACAGATGCATAAGGTGAGAGGTATGGGGGTATTTGGGGATACACATAATCCCCAAGTTATGCGCTAAACAGCAGCTTGGAGTATCCAGCCTTCCTGGAGTCCCTTGATGGTGTCCTGGAGAGAGCACTGACTGATACAAAATGACTAGTCTCTCTATTTTCTGACCCTCACCTACCATTTGGCCATGAACTTGAACCAGGTGCCAGATATCTAGAGCCAGGCACTGAGATATTCCAAAACTCAGACTAGAATTGTTTCTCCTTCATTTTGAAAGGAGCCAGTTGAGGTGAGTCAGGCATCTGATCAGTACGTCTCCCTGTGGAAGTATTTCTTGTGTGTCCAACTGGGTACAGACACAGAGCGTGCTTGAAATAATATATATTGGATGTGGCTCAGGAACCCCTCAGGATCTCCCAAGAAGAGCTTGACATGACTCAAGAGAAGGACACTTGGGATTATTTCCCCAGCCTGTTGCCATCACAACTCAGACTTGTCGTGCAACGTAAAATGGAAGGATGGAAGGCTCTGCCACTTCCTTTTCAGTAAGCATCTGCATGTCTCGCCATTCCAGTCATAACTTGACCTCTAGGGGAAAGGTCACCCCTGGTACTGTCAGTCATCTACATGCTCACCATTTTAATGGCATTTGGTATGAGGTTCGGATGCTTAAAGAATGGAGGATATGTACTGTATCACTAGATAAGTAGTTGTCCACCAGTGACCCTTGTTCTTACCTTGGGTTGGGTCAACGGGAACAAGGAAATTATGTCGAGTGAGGCCGCTTGGAGATGTGTAACAACTTTGCTGCGTTAATTACAAACTAATCTGTCATTTTGGTCTTAGTGGACTAAGATTTCTTTAGTAGATTAGTAATTTTTTTAATGCTTTTTTCATGCTGAATGACTAATTTCCGGGGGGGGGCTGGAGCCGATCCCAGCTTACACTGGGCGACGGCGGCGGGGTACACCCTAGACAGGTCGCCAGACTATCACAGGGCTGACACTTAGAGACAGACAACCATTCACGCTCACATTCACACCTACTTGCAATTTAGAGTCATCAATTAACCTAACCTGCATGTCTTTGGACTGTGGGAGGAAGCTGGAGAACCCGAAAAAAAAAACACTCTAACACAGAGAGAACATGCAAACTCCACACAGTGGGGCCCCAAGCCAGGTTCGAACGCGGAACCCTCTCGCTGTGAGGCAACAGTGCTAATAACTGCACCACCAAGTCATGTGAAAAAATACGTAAGAGTATACATTTAGGTAGCTGGAAAACCCAACAGCATGCAGCTGGAACACCTCTTGGGATAGTTGATTGCAGCAGTTAAATATACCTCTTTGCAGAGGTTTTACAAGAGCCCCGAGTTCACGGGTTAAGGGCGGCGTCATTGACCTTATATGATGAGGATGAGTTGTAAACTTGGCAGACTTCAAACTCACTTCAACATATCAGGTTTTTGTGCTCTTACTTTGTTCTTGGAAGATGTTTGTGCTTACCCATGTGACCTTTGCTTTGACTTACAGCACATCAGATCAGTTTTTATCCTCTGAACGAATCAATTACCTTTGTTACAGGAACTGGTTTTCCCAAGCATTCACTGTTAAAGTAGTCCCCTGTTTTGCTTGTCAAATTTATCTTAGTGTTGTATTCTGTCCAACCCATTATAGCTCTGAGACTGCAAACTGATCTGCCTGAGGCGGACCAACTTACTTACTTTCATCTATGTTGGATTTTAAATCACTCCTTAAAACACATCTGGAGACACTGTTCTTTTATTTTCTTGCTTTTTTCATTTATTTGCCACTTTTTCTTATTCCGTCCTTTATAATAATTATAATAATATGCTAATAATAATTGCTTTTATAGGTAGTAGTAGTCATATTAGTTGTGGTATTGTAGTAGTTTTATTTAATGTAATAGAAGTGAAATTGCAAAGTAAGGCAATGCCACAGTAAGGCGACTTCAACGGGCTACTAGCATGCCTTGAAACCGATACTTGACAGCTGTATGTGCGTCCTTAGTTGACACGTCATCCATAATGTATATGCTGTCATCAGAACCTACTTGTACCTGTTTGTGCGCATCTGTGTGTGTGCAAACAGGTATGTGTGTGTGCAGGTGGTTTGGTTTTATAGCCTGCTGCCGTTCAAGGATCAAAGGGCCGGCTCTGTCTGGAGTTTACAGTAGCATAGGAAGTGCAGTGGCCTTGAGGCAGCCGGCACACTAGACCTGCGTGAGTGAGCCTCTTTAAATTTCAATGACTGCATGCCTTCACTTCCATCAGTCCGCCTCACTACTTTGTTTCTATCTCTGTTTCTCTCTTATTTGTTATTTGCTGTCTTGACGAGTGGAGCATTTAAAACAACTCCTTTTAATTGATTCCCATTGTCCAATGTTATGTTGAATGTTGTTGAAGCCAGCAGAGAGTCTGTGAGGGTTTAGATGATTGCAGTGTAACACGCAAATTCAATTTCACCACGAACTCAAATCCCGTTCCAACTCTAAAGTCAGACTAACCCACAGCTCCAGTTTCAGAGCCTCGCTGCGTGTCTACATCCAGCATGAACTCATAGTGAAGTTTAAGTGTCTATTAGGTTTATGTCTAACTTTTCCTGCACCATTGTACCATGTTACTACTTATCTTAGGGTAGAGTGTTGTTTTTTAAAGTTAACTAGTTCAGACATGATGAGTCAACAACATTACACACACACGCACACACAAGAATTGGGGGATTTATTTACAATTTTTCTGAACAAAACACAATGCTGTAGCTCTCTGGGAACTCGTTTCATGCAAATCCCACTTCATTGTCTGTAGGCTCACTAGATATGCAGTTGTTCAACACGTTGTGTCCAATCCCTGCTATGGAGGACACAGATATTGCTACGTGATTTATCGCTGTGTTACATCTCAAGAACCTCTTTGAATGTTAGCACACAAAGTTAGATCCCGAATTTATGATAGTTTCCACTATTACTGCAGAGACATCTGCCTACACACAGTGTCTGCTCTCAACACTCTAAAAGCATTCCTGGAGAGAGAAGAGCCTCAGTGTCTGTATGTGTGTGTTTGCTCTTTACCCTGTCTTCTAGTGATATGACTGCATTTATGCTGTGAGAATGGATTGTGTCTAAGGTCAGTCTATTCTTAGCGCTGTTTTCGACTGTTTGGGTTTCGCTATTGCTTTCTAAATTCCATGATAATTGGGGATCTCTGGGGATGGAGCCTCACAACATTAGCTCCAACTATAAATAACTAGCTTACAAACACACGCACTATACACTCAACAAACACACGCACAATGGCACAAGGGTGAAACTTTTTTAAGGATTTTTTTTGTAAAATAGCAGCAAACTAAATACCTAATTCACATGTATTGCTGTGCTTTTCCAGCCAATATCACTTTCTCTCAATCATATAGCCTGTGAATTAGAAGAAAATTATATTTTCATGTTTTGAAAAACTCACTGTCACCAAATAAGAGATGCTTTAGCTTCATATATAATATTTTTTTGTTTTTTTTGGCAAGTTAAATATGGTCTATATATTGTTCAATTAGTTTTCAACTATTAAATTAATCGCCAACTACTTTAATAATCAATTAATCAGTTTGAGTCATTTTTCTAAGAAAAAATTCTCTGATTCCAGCTTCTTGAATGTGAATATTTTCTGGTTTCTTTACTCCTCTATGACAGTAAACTGAATATCTTTGAGTTGTGGACAAAACATTTAGACGTCATCTTGGGCTCTGGGAAGCACTGGATGACATTTTTCACCCTTTTCTGACGTTTTGTAGACCAAACAACTAATTGATTATTGGAAAAAATACAGATCAATCAACATTGAAAATAATTATTAGCAGCCCTAGTCTCACTAAAACAAAATGTTTCAAGTGTTTAGGCTATACTCACCATTTAAGGTAGTGTACAAAGAGGAATAGTCAAGCTTTGTCTGTGACAGCAGGCTTTGCAGTACTCTGTTAACACAGCACATGTATACATACACACACATCCACTCAGCTCGGCTCTTTGAAGCTTCTCTTCCTGGGTGCTGCCGACACACTGAGTGTTAGTGCAGTAAAAGGTGACACGGTCACAGCTCAGGTTGGTCTGAGGTGTGAGATGGAGGCTGCTAATGCTCCTTGGTCTCCTTCAATAAGTGTTATTACCCACGAGGATTTCTTCTGAATGCAACCTGAGTGTATTATATGAAATATATTCAGTCAAACCTGATGGTAACACCACGCTGACAGCATTGTTTAAGTAATGATGAAGTATTAGAAGTGAGTACCAGAAGTACATTTCATAAGTTTTTTGTATATCGTGCATTGATTTGTGGCAGTCACTCTTTGTGATGTTGTAGGCAGTTGCAGTGCATTAGGGCCGGTGTAATCGGCCTTGTTAGAGAATGTTGTGCTTCGCCGTCGGGGGAATACTCTGATCCCATCTAATGCAGGAACAGCTGTTAGGGATCACGGTCTTAACTGCTCACCATATCTGTTCATGTATCAGAAAAAGCAGAGCCTTGCTTATAAAGACATGCCCTGCCTTTGTGGCTTTAAAGGAGAAAGAGGTTGTAAAATAAGCACTCAGTCAGAACAGTTTATTAAGAAACCTCTAATTCAGTACATATTTATAATTTGAAGCATCAGTGCATGAAGAAAAGATACCAGCTGTTTACTGGGGCATAATTGAGTAATTTTGTGCCTCCACATCCACAACATTCCCATATTAGTTGGCTGTTAAAATACACCGAGATAACCCAACTGTTAACACATCAATGGATGGCTGGTAGTAGAGTTTAGCAAGAAAACATTTGTCATTTTGAATCAAAGTCGTCTTAACTTAATTTTATAATATCAAAATGATGGTGTGGATTTTACTACCTCTGCCAGTATGAGTCTTTTCATTGTCTTTCCAGATGTGACAGCAATGTGAGGAGAACCTGTCATGTAGATATCTATTGCACTAATAGCACTTTCTTGATTGAAATGTATAATTTTTTAACCATTCGACACACACACCTTTTTGATGTGGTCCACATAGAGTAAAACAAATGGACCATTTTGAATGTTTTGAAGGTAGAGAGAGATGCTCATTCTTACCCACGTTAGTGCCGTTGCTCTATGGAAGACAATGTCAGTTGAGCTGTCTGTTCACCACTTTGGTCCAGACTAGGGATGTCCATAATTAACCGCTTAACTGTTAACCTACGTTGACAGCTATAACGCCACCAACAACCTCACATCACCGCCAACACACACATACGGTCTGTTGGAAACTCGCTAAAGTTACGCAGACTACGTGTGCGGCGGCGAGCCTCTGGCAATGCTAGAGCTGCTAACGTAGCACAAATATACAGTTTGTGGCCACTCGCTAAAGTTACGCCGGGCAGACACACAGCTGACAACCTGCTAAACTAAACTAAATGTGCGATGGAGACTTTTACTGGGAAATGTCCGCGACATTACACGCAACATCGTAGCTGCTAAGTTAACGCTCCCGGGCGGGTGAACTGGGGACTCCCGTCAACGAATATCTGTTGTGCTCCTGCAGCTGGTACGAGGCACAAATCTTGTCAGTTAGCGGTTACTAATCGGTGGACGAGGGTCGGTTATCGGTTAAGATAATTTTTAAAAATGAGCATCCCTAGTCTAGACTGAAATACTGTATCTGAACAACTATTAAATGGATTTCCATAAAGTTTAGTACATAAAGTCGTGGTCCACAGAGGATGAATACTAATGACTTATGTGATCCCCAAACTGCTTGTCTCGCGACACCATGAGTTTGGAATTTGTAGTTTGAGTGCCATCATCAAGTCAAATTTACTTTGTCCAATACTTTGAAATACCTGCTAAATTAATGACATTCCCATCAGCCTCAGCTGTACTTTTTTAGTGTTATTTTAGTTTAACATGAATATAGACTCTTAGTCTTTGTTCAGGTTTCAGTTATGAGCTCTGCCATGCATCATACCTCAGTTATTAACTGGGGGAACTTTTAAAAATGAGCACATTGATGCAGAAGACAATAGTCTAATCTATCAATACTTTATATTGATGTAACTTTTCATAGTATTAGCAGTTCGTGAAAGGTCTACATAGTGCAAAACAGTGGGTGGTAAGCTAAAAATTTGGAGTGGAGTGGCTGGAGGAATGAGCTGAGTCGGCGTGAGGATGGCTCGATGGGAGGCTGGCACTAGAATCCAATACCACAGGAGAACACAATGTTAACGCAGGAAGCACGAGGCAAAAGCACAATAATTACTCTGGTAACAAAAGGTACAAAGCGGCCGAGAATATACCACATGGTAGGTAGAACAATCTGTCAAGGACTGGCAGTAAAACTGGTGTTCTTGTACTGTGGGTTGATTAGGTTGATTGTTGACAGGTGGAGAGTGCAGAATGGAGCGTGAGACCAGGTGCCTGATGATGAAGCCGCGCCCCTGCCACACCCACACACACAGACAGACAGGGGAGGGGGAGACACAGGGGAAACAGAACACAGGAAAACCACTGGAGTCACGGCCAGAGCCGTGACAATGGAGGTCCTACTGCATTTTTCTTTCTCTTTCCCTCTGTTGTGTTTTATTTACTGCCTTGGTTTAGTCCCGTACTTTTGGCTAGGGCTGTCAATCGATTAAAATATTTAATCGCGATTAATCGCAAATTAATCACGCATTTTTTTATCTGTTCAAAATGTACCTTAAAGGGAGATTTGTCAACTATTTAATACTCTTATCAACGTGGGAGTGGGCAAATATGCTGCTTTATGCAAATGTATGTATATATTTATTATTGGAAATCAATTAACAACACAAACAATGACAAATATTGTCCAGAAACCCTCACAGGTACTGCATTTAGCATAAAAAATATGCTCAAAGCAGCTGTCAGTGTGTCAGTGGCTGACTTGACTATGACTCGCCCCAAACTGCATGTGATTATCATAAAGTGGGCATGTATGTAAAGGGGAGACTTGTGGGTACCCATAGAACCCATTTTCATTCACATATCTTCAGGTCAGAGGTCAAGGGGACCCCTGTTACCCCAGTTTTTCCTCGCCAAAATTTAGCATAAGGTTGGAGCGTTATTTAACCTCCTTCCCGACAAGCTAGTATGACATGGTTGGTACCAAGGGATTCCTCAGGTTTTCTACTTTCATATGATGCCAGTATCTTCACTCTAGCTTTAAAATTGAGCCTGACTACAAGGTAAAAATCGCAAGTTGCGTTAATGCGTTAAAGAAATTAGTAGCGTTAAAACAAATATGCATTAACATGTTATTATCGCATTAACTTTGACAGCCCTACTTTTGACTCATCTTGTTATCTTAACTTTAATAACATGATGAAGAAAACATTTTTTGTTTATGACTAGTAGTACATTTAGAAATTCCATATACTCTAGCTATATTATAGTGAAAGTAAATGATTCCCTTTTTTGCGAGGGACTCCCTGACTCTCCTTCAAGGACCCCACTTTGAAAACCAGTGACCTAGGCAGACATGCCCACTGACTCCTGTTTAAATGGAAAAGAATACATTAAAACAGAAATCATCACATGCATAAATAAAAATAAAAAAGGATTAAAAATAAATACTTCTGATACTCTGCAAACTGTCAGGTGTCAAAAAGTAGCTTGTTTAGGTTACAGGCATCATAATACATTACATATGGCCTAGCTCTGAACATACCCACTATTTTCTATTGATATATTCTGAGTTTTGTAGAGTTATTTTTTAGTGAAAAATTAGGGCTGCCGCCTCTTAGTCGATTTGTCAACTAATCAGATGTTTTGGTCTTAGTCAACGATGATTTCATTAGTCGATTAGTCGTTTTTTATGCTTTTTTCTTGCTGAATTACTTATTTCCAAGAAACTTATGAGCACATATCTGGTAACCACAAGATTAAAAGTGGTGCTTTTGTATGATTCTTTGTGGAGAAACTCAGTTTCACAGACCTGTCGATTAGATAAACTAATCGATTAGTCAACAAAACGAGTGTTAGTCAACTAAGAATTTCTTTGGTCAAGAACAGCCCTAGTAAACATATCATTGCTTGATGGTAAGTTGAGCATTAGAATTAGACTATCCAAATAAATTGTGATCATAATCACTCCCAGCAGCCATGTGTTCTCTAAAGAGAGCTTTGTTTAAACAATTATCCTAAATTAATATGTCAGATAACACTCTGTACTCCAGGAGATTGCTGTCAGGTCCGTTTTCAGAAAAAGTCTTTCCTCTTTGACACAAAATACTTCCAGATGAGTGCCTCATTATTACTCTGAGTCTCTGCATTACTCTCTCCGACCTGCTTTTAACTCCACCATGTCTCTATAGCCATTGCCTCTTAGCTATGTCTGTCTCTGTGTCTCCTGTAGCCATACAGCTGTAGGGTGGGGTGTTTTATGATAATAATAACATGTTTAAACCCCACCACAACATGCTTTTAAAAACAGACTAACAAATAGCGTGCTAATAAAATGCTATGGCTCATCTGGGTGCAGCACTTCACATTTAAGTCCCTGTGGGGGGGATTTCACACAGCGGAGTGCAATGATAATGACATATATGAGGAACACTGTGTGAAAACAGCCAGGTGTGGGGCTTCACTGAGCTAAATGGGGCAATTAATGAACTTGGCATGAATCTGGCACTGGAGGGGGCATGTGAAAAGGGGTGCTGGTGTTCACGTTCCCTAAAGTAAACCCCAGAAACACGCTTCATTTTTTCAGAAAGACTGATGAAAGATATGCTGAATGAGAGACTGCACTGAGTTAAGATGCTGGTGGAACAGAGGCTACTCTGGACGGGACGTCATTACTTCAGCTCTCTATCGCCAGTGGACTCAGTGTTTCTGTAGTTCCAACAATTCCAACAGAGTGATACGTCCTCTCTCGCGTCAATTTCAGGAGTTGGACCCTTTCAGTTAAACTATAATTTATATAATTTAAGATTATAAGCATAATATTTTTTAAACAGGACCTACAGTATTTGGATCAAGTAGTTAGTGAAAAATACCGTTTGTCAGATTCAGTAGCTGCAGCTGTTATTTCAATGTGTCGGATACATATTTAATCAACGTTTAGTAAATATAAGTATCGGATCGGACTCTGCATTGGTAGATAAGACTCAGATTGAGATTTGGGCCCAAAAAACTTGATCGGGACATCCTTAAACGTTTCTGTTTACATTCAGTGTTTCTTAACAAAACACATTGTGCGTACCCTTGAAGCCTAACAAACGTGTTGAATGTACTTCCCTCTTCATAAAACATTTGCAAAGTTGGTTTATTTGAACCTCTATAGAGTGGTGCAGGGATGACTTATTTTTGTAAGCCAACCAGGAAGTTAGAATCGCCCGGGTTCCCTCGACAAAAATCATCTTATTAAAGGAAATAAGCTGTGGCAAACACACGTTTATGCTACTTAAATGTTTTGTTCCGTAAGATAATCTTTACAAATGAACACCGCTTTTATGATATTTGAAGCTTGAATGCAATCGGCAGAAGTAAAAAGCTAACGCTAGGCTATAAACAAACTACACCATGGTTGCACAGAACGCGAGTATACCGTAAAGGCGGTCGAGTCGACATGATGACATGTTGTAGTCTCATGAAACTGCTCAGTGAACTACATCTCTCGTCTCAGACAATATACGTCACCAACACTAGCTAGCTCGCCAACTTAGCTAACATCACACAGAAATGACACGTTACCTTACCTGATGTGTTTTATCCAGCGACTCCTGGTCTTTTTATCAGCTGGGAAGAGAAAGAACGAGTGAAACTCGTTGCTCATGTGAGTACATCCCAGTACGAAACACAAAGACATCATATCTTCAGAGAGAGAGAGACATCACTACGCGACTTTTGGGTGTTTAGTCTTAGTATTTTCACAGTCTGATACTTCAAAGGGACTGTTTGTAACTTTTTAAGCATATAAATGTAGCGGATCGCCACACATGCGCACTCGCGTATGCGCGTTCGTGTGTGGCCTCCTCTGCCTGCCTGCCTTCACTCAGACAGCGCGCGCGTTCTCGCTCAGCTCGCTCCACCTCTAGACGTGAACACGCGCTCACTCCACACTGCAGAAGAGTTAGTAGCTCTGAGAATATTTAGTGAATGTACAGTGGACGTTTGTGCAAAAATAAATGCTGCAGCTCCTCCAGACCAACAGAGGTTTCCTATGTCTTGTGAAGTGACGCAGCTCCTCAGTGAGTAACGTTATCGTCTCGTTACCTACCGGGTGCCGGTGTCTCCCTGCTCTCTCCGGTTGCGGGCGGAGAGAGCAGGGAGACACGCTGCAGAGCCCCGCTGCTGAAGCCTGCGCCGAGGCAGGAAAAGCCAACACTAAGATCAGATCTAAATCATGTTCATGGAGAGACCTTCGTCTGGTCAGCTATCATTACTGCCAAGCAGCTGAAATATAGAGTGATATTGTCCTTTTAGCTGACGTGTGTCGCCTCACTGTTTTGAGCGATGCTCGTTCAGGTATATTTAGAGCGAGCAAGCGTGAGCTCGACGCTGACTTTCGTTGATTTCACGGCCACAGGTGTCGCTGTTAATAAGCAATTCTGAAAGTTACAAATAGTCCCTTTCAACAGTTTTACAACAAACCGCGACTTTCTTGACTTGAGCTAGCTAGTGTTGGGGATGTATATTGTCCGAGACGAGAGATGTAGTTCACTGAGCGGTTTCACACAAAACTAAATGATACTATGAGAAACCTACCACAAATTGAGATGTTGTTGACTTGAAAAATTATGTTTTAAATTGACAAACATTATATGTGTGATTCATGGCGCAATTCAAACGGGATCAAAAAAATATTTATGGTCTTGGTGTGACCACTTCCCTCACACAATGTATCATTACCTCTGTGCAAGTTTTACTGAACAAATTGATGTTTAGAATCAACCTCCAGAGTCTAGATAAGTGTATACTGTGCACACCCAATAATAAATTAGAGCTCACTGCTTCACAGCTTTCACTCTTGTACAGTATACAGTATGATTGGCTCTGGTTTTGGAATCCAAAAATAAAATGTGTGCCCTGAAAGTAGATTTGCTTAAAACGAAACAACAAAAATGCAACAAAAGCCAATGCCCAAAAATAAACAAGGAAAGTGAATGCTCTGTGAATCACTTGAGTTGTGGTGTGGTTTGGAGTTGTTGCAGACAAACTGACAGCAGGAGAGGCCAGCGAGGGAGGCAGTCAGCGGCACACACACGCACACACACACACACACACACACACACTAATCAGCTGTCGTTCACTTTTGTATCTGCAGTGGTAATTATTGAAATTAGTAAGCAGGTAAAAAGGACTCATGATCGGAATTGATCTCCCTCAAGTGAAAGGCCAAATAAGATTCCTTCTGGGGCAGAGCTCGTTTTGGATCCGTCTGATGTCCTCCTTAATCTTCTCATAGCTACTGGCTTTAGTGGAGCCATAACCATAACACTGAGTCACTCAACTGTTCATTAGCTTCTGAGAGGAATGTCTGTGTCATGTGTTATGACAGAAGTTAGCGAGTGCCAGTATTTTGTGTTTTATTTTCATAACCCTCATTACAAAAGGCTGACAAGTTCAAGGATTCATGAGTGCATGCACCCACACACACACACACACACACACACACATACACACACACGCGCCCGCACACAACTAGGAGTTTATATGCAAGGCTTTCTCAAAACATGGAGCAAAATAAATATCTTTTATCAAGTTTATATCTATTGCTTTCAACACTGAACATAATCTGTGTGGTATTTACATGTTTATTTGCATCCACAAGTTAGTCATCAGTCATGTGTTTGTCTAAGAGAATCATACTGTATATGCAGATATGGAAGTGAAGCTGCGTGTTTGTGTGTGTGTGTGTGTGTGCTCATGCCTTGGCTCGTCTATGTCCATGTGATGTATCCATGTGGTTTTATTTTTGACAAGTAAAGCGCCGCTGTCTTTGGCTTTTAGATAACAGTGCTTCTCGATCTCTGTCGTGCCTCCCTCTCTGTCTCATTGTAAGGATGGATGTCTTTTTAATGGTGGAGGTGGGAGAAGCAGAGCAGAGCTGGAGAACAGGAGCTGATGTTGGAGGGAGAACAGGCACATTACCCCTATGAATTCCTCCTGATAGCAGCTAACTCACCAGGAAGTTTCTCTGTCTGCCCCGTGTGAT
This sequence comes from Sebastes umbrosus, assembly GCF_015220745.1. Classification (NCBI taxonomy): domain Eukaryota; kingdom Metazoa; phylum Chordata; class Actinopteri; order Perciformes; family Sebastidae; genus Sebastes; species Sebastes umbrosus. The sequence continues at coordinate 31,583,953 of NC_051270.1, read as the reverse complement.
TGGCCTTGAGCTTGATAACTGATTCGGCGATGATCTATTTTATGGTTTCCTCCATTTCTCTTGTCTCTAATTCCATCCACTTTTTTTTTCTCTTCACATTCATCTTGCACCGCTCAGCGTCACTGGATGAGCATTATTCTAGAAAGGTCACAGGTCAGAGTGTCTTAGTGTTTCATTAAAGTGCTCCATCACATGGGAAGCCAAGGCTTGCCATAAGAGGAGGAGAGTTTTGTAGCGAGACAGGCAGAGATGGATCAACTGGGGTTGTTCGTGTGGAGAGCAAGTGTTGTCTGGAGGAAAGAGCCTGGTGGGTGTTGTGTCTGTGTATGTGTTTGGGTGTGTGTGTCCAACAGAGACCCATGTGAGGCAACATGCATGCGAGAGGACAGGCCACAGGCCAGAGGAAATAACTTTTGAGATCATTTATGTCCTGAACTGGCCTGGTTTATAACCAAAGGTGTGCTGCTGTCATCCACTTGAGCAAAACAAACGGCTACATGTGTTTCTGTTTACCTGTGACATCTGTTGTAGGGAATTAGTCATAAAAACATTTACTTAACTGCCAGTAACAAAGCACGCATAGTAAAACCAGTTAACATTTTTGAGTAAAATGTTAAAACAATTACTAAATTAAAGCAGATGAACTATGCAATCAAGGTTTTTGTTTTTAAATGTTTTAAATGTATAATATTCAGATGATGTAAAATTTAAAAGTAAAAAGTGAGAGGTATTGTGTTGCTTTATGCATCTTTATCACACTTTCATTAAAGTGAAACGACTAGCAGAGTGCTATTTGATTTCACATTTCCATTTACGTGTTTCCTGTAAAAACAGTAAGTTAGGGAGGGACTTGTCGCAGATATTGATTGGTATTTACAGTAGCCTGAAGCGCTGAATTTGTGTGAATTTTAGTGTATGAGACCAGCCTGGTTTGTGTCTATATTATCATCCTTTTATGTTATTTTACCTTTACACAACGTTAGATGACATGTCAACTCAATAATGCTAGAAAAGCGAACTCGCTGTTAATACACATTCAACCTTATTCATGTTCTTTAGAATAGGCATTTCATTGGATGCAAAATTTGTATACGCCCCCGAGTGCAAGACGAGTCATAAACATTTTTTATCGTTTTCCAGGAAATGACAAACTCTTAAATACAATTAAGAATACCTACTAAACAACTTTTTTTGTCATTGTTGGGCCAGATAATGGCGTAAAAGTGACGACCAGCACAATAAGTGATAAAACAACTTAAATATCTACTTTGATTTCATGGGAACTTTAAAGCTGAAATCTGTAACTTTCCACATGTTGTCTCCTTTTTCAACTGTGGAAGGTAATTGCAATGACTTTTGAGCTACAGCAAAGGTGGTAGAGGTGTTGTTGCAGGTTGTGTGGCAATCTGTTGTCTATCTGAGTCAGCTATACACAGTGTGAAATGCATCAATTCCAGTGTCCTGGCTCTGTTTTGAAGCACGATTATTGGCATTGTCAACTAGGACAGGTGCTACTCGACAAGTTGAGCAATGTGTGCAGCTAGTTTCAGACCATAGTTGATGCCAGGTTCTGTGTTTTCTAATACTACATGTCACTTTGAACAACAGTGTCTGACAAATGAATAAATTAAACATTGTATTCAGAGTGAGGTGCCCTAGTCATTGTGCAGGAGGTGTAATAACCCTATCTAGAGGTCAGCAGAAAGCACTGGCATTTTAATTACTAAATAATATTTTTTTCAACATCAAAGAAGATACTATTTTCCCAAAAAATGATTTCAACCTTGCACTCCTCATAGAAAAGCCTGAACTTTCTGGCATGCTTTTTCCATCAGCGAAAGAGGACAATGTTGTGAAGATGACATGCTGAAAGGATGAAAACACTGAATAAACAGTCCCGGCCAAATGGAGGGATAGCATGAGTTTACAGATTAGTCCTTCCCACAGGGCGGAGGGGCCTGTTTCACAATGTGCTTTCACTCAGCCCATATCTTGAGTTGCGTGAGAGATTTCCATATCTCACACACTCTTGTAAATCACAATTGAACAGTAGTAACTCAAAAAATGAACTCCAAACACGTCTGCTTTCAATTTGGGCCCAGGGGTCCTGCCAAGGCTGGGGCACGCTCAGAGACCACCCCTCAGCGCAGATTTACTGGCCCCACCACCACCTCTTAGGTCCTAGGGCTGCAGGGACGCCTGTCACACTAGGACACACGCCTCACACCTATACAGCTGGGGAGGGGGGGAGGGGGAAGTGTAGGAAGGTGTGTGTGGTTGGGGTAGGTGGGGGGGAGGATATTTAGACCCCACAAAAGCAGACTGAATATACACAGAATATATATTATTGTATTGATGAACACAGAAAACGAAACGCTCTTATAAAAGTTAAAAAGAATAGTAAAACATGTCATTTTTTTTTTTTTTTCACCTCTTGCATATTTATAAATACTTTATAAGAAGTTGTAATAGACTTCATGAAGAGATGCTTCTTTTTATCACTTGTCAGTTGCACTATAGACTATCAAATATGGACGTAGTCTCTGTGACGCCACCCATAGGTTTCTGAAGAGCCGTTCTGAAACTTGAAATGGGGGGCTCCGGCCGTTGCCATCCTGGCAGTGACGACGACACAGCCACCTCCCGGTTAATCCAAAAATGGGCGAAGAGGTGGATCGTCAGTGAAGCTGATTCGGGCCGGGTGATGCAGCAGAGCAGACTGCTAGCAGCTAGACGACACCCACTTGTCAGTCAAAGCAGCAATGCACTCATTATGCCTAACTTCAAGCCTTAATATAAATTAAATGGGTGAGTTACATAAAAATTCACCCCCGCACAGTTGTTATGAATGGTGACATTAGCTATTGTAGGGGTTCTACTGTAGTAGGTTTTGGTTATTAGCAAAATAATTAATAAATAATAATAGAATTATTAATATTAATAAAGATTATCAATAAACATCAATAATAAACGGGGCACCACCCTGGAATCAGGGACCAATGACCAAAACGTTAATATAGTCTCATTATATATGCTAAACTATCAATTTGGAACGTTGATTAATAATTAAATTAATAACTATAACCAAAATAGATAGTAAAGGTTGAAGGATATCGGAGTTCTTGACATAGCAGAGGTTGGCATTATTCACTCTTGTGCAACATTAAAGAGACCAGCATGTATATTCCACAATCATTTATTTACAAGATAATAAAGGTTCAAAACACAATATTAATCTAACTAAATAACTAAACAAACCAAACACAGTGTGTGTGTGTGTGTGTGTGTGTGTGTGTGCGTGCGTGCGTGAGAGAGAGAGAGGGGGGGGGGGAAACAAGATGGCGTCTTGTTTCAAAATGTCTGTATTGCCTACAAACAAAATGGTGAGCACTGTAAAACTACAAAGATGGCTGAATCAAAGATGGCGGAATCAAAGATGGCCATCAGCATGTCATCACATGACCTCTTTGTTCTTCTGAGAAGAAGGACAGAGAGGGGGGGGGTGATGTGGGGTTAAGATTATCTGAAGCTGTATGTTTATGTTTAACTAATTCACAGTTTCTGTATGTGATCTTAATGTGTGTTAGATATGCAGTGGGTTAGAAAAGATGGTTAGTTTGCATGCAAGACCTTGTCTATGTGAAGCATAAACTAAACACATCAGATGTGGCGAAGCCAGTTACCCAAAAATCAAATACAGATAAATCAACACAGTCAAACTCAATGAATAACATTAAACCAAATCAATACAAGTACTTTCTAGAAATCAAAGTTGGACAGTCTTGCTCAGCCCTGTGCGATTGCTAATGCTAAGGCCCAGTACGTTACCAATCCATGGAAGAAAAGGGTTTGTGATTCCATGTGTTGAAGTTGTGGTTCCAAGTCAAAGATGTCATCTTTGCTGTTAGCTTGGTGCTAACTTCTTTGCTTGATAGCTTGAAGTTAACTGGTGAAAAGGGCAGAGCACTCGCGTCGTCTGCCTTTTGGTTCCTTGGTTGCAATGGCTGTTTCCTAACAGGCCATTGATCAGAACAGAGCTGTTTCTACAGCTTCTGGACTGGAGAGCTTAGATGAAGAGTAGAAAGAGGGCTGTGGGTCACCTCCAGCAGCTGGTCAGCTTGGGTCAGGAGGTGAAGAGCAAAGAGTAGAAAGAGGTCGAAAAGAGGAGGAACAAAGAACATTCCTCTGGTTTTGTTCTGTGTGATTTTCACACCTCTGGGTGAAATGTTACTGTAACCAATGAGGACTGAGATGAGTCCTGTGGTCAAGGATCAGGTTACTGAGTTCATGAGGTCACTTGAAACCAGCCAGATGCTGGGTCCCGACATCCCCCCATTTGGTCTTTAAGATGTGTAACATCCTTCAAGAGCAAATCAGAAGGTTGAACAGTTCACAGATCCTTGGAAACAACCTGGAGGTTGTACAGTCCAATCCCTGGGGACAACTGAAAAGTTGTTAAATCCATGATTGAAAAAGTTCATTCAACAGTTCATTCCATTTTGTAACGTCTGGGCAGTTCATTAACCAATTGGGCATTGGTTAAGACTATCTATCCTGGCTAAGCAAGAACAGTCCCTAAGTTACAAAAAAAAACCCAGATAAACAAAAACAATAGCATTGTATAAAATACCTAACTATGTTTCTCTGTTATTTATAAGGTTAGTGAAAAACAGGAATGTTAGAGGTGTTAAGTTGTTAAGGTGAGAGGCGGAGTGTGTCACCTAAAACAATGCGGACAGGTGTATGACTGGTTCTGTACAGTCATAATGTGGTGTCCTAAGCTAGTGTGTGCACTAGTGATCTCTAAACAAGATACTACTAAGGAGTTGGTCTAAGTGTACTTGTAAAGTTGGACAGTGGTGTCTGAGTTGAGTTTTTTTGCTGTTGCTAACAAACTCAAGTTTTCCCTAGTATCTGCAAAAGAGGAAAGGAAAATTAAGGCACCGTGATCTAGCGTCAGTCTCACTGTTAGCTAGGTGTTAGCTAGTACCGTGGGAAGGTAGCTCTGGATCTCTGATGCTTACCTCGTGGCTCAGGGCTGTAACACTCCAGGTAGCCAGAGGCAGAGAGGCACTCAGAGTAGCTATCACTGTCTGCTAGATTATGTCCATGTTCTGAACCTTGTTCAGAGTCTGAAATGTGGTCAGAGATGCTGTGGTCATCGTCAGACCGGTCACGCCAATTCTGGGAAAGAATTTCAGCGTATGGCTTTCTAACACTTCTGTTGTGTGAATGCCTATCTCTATGCAAATGGGGGACATGGCGGTTACGCTCAGTGTCCCTATGCAACCTCTTCTGACCCCCCTTCGACCTGTTGTGAAGGTGGTCTTTTGAGGTGGCAGATCTGCTTGACACGTCAGTGTTTGAGCTGGTGGGCTCAGTTAATTTACCCCCCCTTTTACTCCTGGAAATATGTATGCCTTAAACGTTTGTAGTAATCCCTAGGATTCTCACTACGTGAATGTTTAATCTGAAGGGCTGCAAACATCGCTGAGGTCTCGTCAGCTGTGGAAGAGAATTCTTCTATCAGTGCACGACGAAGCTCACTAAAGTCATTTCTGACACTGGGAGGTTGTGACTGTATAAACTTGTGCACAGCTTTAGAGCTGGTTTTCCACACAAGTTTAACCTTCTCCCTTTGGGTGGCGTGTGTTAAGTCAATTAGATTGTGATCTAATTCCTTAAAATAGTCATCAATGTGTTGATCGCTGTTTCCTAACAGGCCATTGATCAGAACAGAGCTGTTTCTACAGCTTCTGGACTGGAGAGCTTAGATGAAGAGTAGAAAGAGGGCTGTGGGTCACCTCCAGCAGCTGGTCAGCTTGGGTCAGGAGGTGAAGAGCAAAGAGTAGAAAGAGGTCGAAAAGAGGAGGAACAAAGAACATTCCTCTGGTTTTGTTCTGTGTGATTTTCACACCTCTGGGTGAAATGTTACTGTAACCAATGAGGACTGAGATGAGTCCTGTGGTCAAGGATCAGGTTACTGAGTTCATGAGGTCACTTGAAACCAGCCAGATGCTGGGTCCCGACACTATAGAGACCAAAACGTTTTTTTTTGTCCCAAGCTGTAAACATGTTTTACATTTCTGCTGTAAAGTGAGGCTTTTTACCTTGGGGGTCTACGGGGATTGACTCACTTTTGGAGCCAGCCTCAAGTGGCCATTTGAAGAACTGCAGTTTTTGGCCCCTCCGCGTTGGCTTCATTTCTCAGCACCGGAGGCTGACGCTTGGTTGCACTCTGCGTGCTCCAAAATGCTGGCTCTGTCTGGTCTTTAAAATTACACAATTCGTGCAAACCAGAGATTTATATTCTCTCTCTCCAGCCCACTGCTGGCCTTGCTCAACAATTGGACACACCAGTTCACATTCTGGAGATTAAATACTCCCCAGTTTACATCCACATCCTGTAACATGGAATGCATGCTGAATCAGTTTCAGAGTTTCATCAATATCTCTGCTGTGGGACTTCTATGTGGTCACACCACTCACCTGTACCTAAGACCAGTGTTGCTCAGGGGCCACAGCAGTACAGTGAAGTTGTAAAACCTGCAGAGGTTAAAGAATGCGGTCTGTTAAATCCAGCTCATTATGATGCTTTGCGTGTTCTTGAAACAGACAGTGTGGGTTGCCATATCCCCTGAGGGTGGTCTTGCATTTGTGGTTTGCGCAAACAGTGGGCACAGTTCTCTGTTTGGGCCTCTTTAAAAGGGCTGAATTAGTGTTTGCGTGCAGAAGAACGCACACATGCTGGTGTGGCAAAAGGGCTTCAGGACGTACATTGGCAGGATGTGTAATCCACATAGATAATTATGATGCATGATGTTGCAGCCTGGTGGTCAAGGGGTTAAAGGGATAGTTTGGGTGTTTTGAAGTGGAGCTGTATGAGGTACTTATCCATAGTAAGTGTATAACTTACAGTAGATGACAGTAGGTACGCCCCCATTTAGGAGAAACAGACAGGAGTAATGGCACGGGAGCAAAGCAATGTGCTGCTGTGGACGGGGCCAGCAGAAAAAATTATTTTAGCCACCCTAAAAGAAAAGCACACCTAAAAAAAAAATCAATAACCGTTTAAGTACGCTATATTTAGAATATTTTCACTGCTTTATCTTACTGTCAGACAGCTCTTTCCGACGAGGAACTGAACTGAAAGTGAAACTTATTTATTAAGAGTATAATTAATAAATAAAGTATAATTTTCACTTTCAGTTCAGTTCACTGTAGGAAAATATTCTAAATATAGCATACACTTAAACGTTTATCGATCTTTTTAAGTGGCTAAAATACCAACACGTTCTCATCCCAGCTCGTCACATACTGACGCTTTGTCAGACCCCTCAGCATCACTTTTCGGTCAGATCGGTATTTGACGACCTGGGAATGAGAACCGGCTGAAAATAAATTTTGCTGCTGTCCCCGTCCACAGCAGTACATTGCTTTGCTCCTGTGCTGGTTCTCCTGTCTACTTATCCAAACTGGGGGCGTGTTGACCGTCATCTACTGTAATTAATACACTGACTATGGATAAGTACCTCATACAACCCCACTACAAAACACCCGAACTATCCTTTTAAGGTGCTGACCATGAACCTCAACGTGCCTGGTTAACATCTGACATGGGGACATTTGTTGCGTGCCCCTCATTTCCTTTCCTAATGTCTTTACTATAAGCTATATAATAGAGGCATAAAATTGCCAAAAATAATAATAAAAACAAACAATCGTGATGTAATAACTATTTTGCAGATAGGTGGTTACTGAGCTATTAACTTTATAAACGGTGCTTATATCGGCCTAGTTCTGTACTGTACTGAGTAAAATAGAAGTAGACTGAGCTTACTTCGAATCAAAGTCTGAATTGAAGATCATCAGAGGCAGTATTACAACATCACAGCATTTCGAACAGTGATGCAAAAGCTTACGGATGTGCAATTGCCGTGTCCATATTAGTTAAAGAATGAATCAACTCCATAATCAGTGACTTAACAAAAGTGATAAAAGTTAAAATTTTCTCCTCTACTGTCATGCTGCAAGATATTTTTATGCATCCGCGCCGGCGAGAGCCATGGCCAGAGGCATTATGTTTTTGGGTCGTCTGTTTGTCCGTCTGTCTGTACAATTCTTGTAAACACGTTATCTCAGGAACGCCTGGAGGGAATTTCTTCAAATTTGGCTCAAACCTCCACCTGGACTCAAGGATGAACTGATTAGATTTTGGTGGTGAAAGGTCACTATGACCTCACAAAACACGTTTTTGGCCATAACTCAAGAATCCATATGCTAATTATGACAATTTCACACAAATGTCTAATAAGATAAAATGATGAAGTGATGACATTTTGGACAGACATGGATGTAAGCTCCAACCTGGCTGGTTGGTGGGGGCATATAACCATGAGGCCGTAATTATGGTTTGTTGTCGTTGTGTTTATGCCTCCGCGCCGGTGAGAGCCATGGCCGGAGGCATTATGTTTTCGGGTCCGTCCGTCCGTCAGTCAGTCCGTCTGGACCATTCCCGTGAATATCTCAGGAACGCCTGGAATGAATTTTGTCAAATTTGGCACAAACTTCCACTTGGATTCAAAGATGAACTGATTTGATTTTGGTTGTCAAAGGTCACTGTGACCTCACAACCGTCCCATTCTTTAGATATCTCGGGAATGCCATCAGCAAATTTCTTCAAATTTGGCACAAACGTCCACTTGGACTCAAGGATGGACTGATTAGATTTTGGTGTTCAAAGATCAAGGTCACTGTGACCTCACGTTCGTCCCATTCTTGTGATATCTTGGGAACACCTTGAGTGAATTTCTTCAGATTTGGCACAAACATCCACTTGGACTCAAGGATGGATTGATTACAATTTGGTGGTGAAAGGTCAAGGTCAGTGTGACCTCATAAAACACGTTTGGCCATAACTCAGTAATTCATATGCTGATCATGACAATTTCACAGAAATATTTAATAGGATAGAATAATGAAGTGATGACATTTTGGACAGACATGGATGTAAACTGCAACTTGACTGGTTGGCAGAGGCATACAACCGTGAGGCCGTAATTCTAGTTTTTTACTTTATTTTAGATGAACTCTGCACCCCCTGAAGCCTGAGATCTCAGGCTTTGCCCAGACATCCACACTTTGGCATGAATTCATAGAAAATAGCCGGGGCTGTCCAGTGATTGCATGCCCACCAGGACCTCACAGGGATAATGTGTCATTGAACTGATAGTTGAGTCATTGGCTGTTTACATAGCAAATTCCAAAGCAATGAAATCACCAAGTCATTATAATATTTAATTTCACTTTTTCAGTTGTCCAGTAGTAACTCCATGGTGGAATCATGGCTTGCTAGACAAGATCTCGGGCAGAAACCACAGCAATTGTAAGACTAGAAAAAAGGAGGCTGGTGGAGTAAACATAGTTCTGTGGTCTGGATGAACCACGCACCAAGGCCATGTGGGATGTGAGGAGGGCTTGTTAAAGCACCCAGAATAATGCATGTGAGATTATAGACACCACTGTGTTTACTGAACCAGAGATAACCTGTAACAGCTAACTTCATTCTACAGACCTGGTTCACACATGCAGAGGTTTCACAAGGATGTATGTTAACACTTTTCTTGGCGCGTTCCCGTCTCTCTAAATCTAATGACTGATTCCTCCATAGTTGACTATATTACATAAAGGACGGCAGTAATAAAACAAACTCACGCTCTGTCTGTGCGGCCATTGAGTGATGGAAGTCTCACATGAAAAAGCATGACAGAATTTCGAAGAACCTGAATAATCAGCTTACATTGGAGCTAAGTAGGAACAGAGGGTGGTGGACTCGTGTTTGCTTTCCATTTTCAGCTCTGGCACAGATTCAGGCCACCTTGAAGAATCTGAAAACCATTATCCAGGACCGTTGGTCAAAAGTGCAGACTGTATAGGATATCACGGTGCTGTGCCTCACAGAGAGACAGAGTGATGAGGATGAAGATGAAGGGGGAGAGAGAGGAGGTATCATGGATGAGATATCGTGCGAGAAGGGGAGAAATTGAGAACAGAAGTTCAACACGCCTTCCTGCGTAGACATCTCAATTACAGCCAGCTCGCCATGTCATTCATGTGGATGTGTTTGGTTTCACAGAAACAAAGGCAACCTCACAAAGTGATGTAATTCAGAGCGGCCTTTTGTCCATCTGAAGTTACCTTCATGGTTGTCTGACACACCACCTTTTGCATGCAACAGCAGATTAGGTATAGACAGGCCTGCAGACAGGCCTTACCCCCCTATTGTCTCTTCCACACGCACCCACTGAACATGCATACAGAGGGGTCACGCACATGAAGACAACATCAATCGTTCTCTCATACAGCTCTGAGCGAGCCGCTGACTGATGCCTTTTAAAGGGAGCTAGTAATAAAGATCGGTGTGTGTAAATGTAGGTCGGTGAGTGTGACCTGATGGATGCTTCTTTAATGTGCGTTGTAGTTGGTTTGGCTTTATAAATGTGTGTACTGAATATGCGCGTGTGTGTGTGACTGTATCTGGGAAAACAGGTCAGATGGTGTCACGGTGACCTTGTCAGTCAGCGGATCCCTTTGCTCTAGAGCTTTTAAATTTTTTTGGATGTTACAGCATGATTTTTCCATATAGTAATCTTCAGTGATATTGGTGGAAATTAAGAATATGAGGGTGTGAAACTGATGGTCTACACTGCGTTTTGGAATTACTGGATTAAGATAATATTACAGCTCTACAAATGTTATATATGTCTATGTGTTTGACAGCTTGTTTCTGGGTGTACTTGTTTCTGCAAGGCCCCAGCTGGAAAACGGAGGCATAATGGTGATTATAAAGGAGACTAGAGTAGTCTGAGTCAATGACTCACAGTCACATCGAAGTATATAAACTCAACTTTCATTAGTCTTTTTCTTTATTTGTATACCCATTAGCTTCTACCAAGTGTTTGCTAGTGTTCTTGAGGACCACACAGAATAAGGATAAACATATAAATAAGTGACCATTTTAACAAGGAAAAACAAACATCACAAAATAAGTTGTCTGATGCAAATAAAAGGCTAAACAATAAAATAACACATTGAAGTCAAAAACATACTGTTGAAAAACATCAAATAATAACTTAAACAAAATGACATCTACATTAGATGAAAGGGGATGTATCATGAAAAACGTTTTCAGTGTTTGTGCACATCTATTTGGGTATATGGAGTGCCTACCAACCCACAAACTGTGAAATAAGACAACCCAGTCAGTTTTCTGTGGGTTGCCTAGATCAGAAAACATGTGATTCAACAAGCCATTCAGGTTTGGCTCCCCTTCCTATGTCACATGCAGGATCATTAGAATATACAACCCATGGCTTGAGAACTACCTTTGCAGAGGTGCACCATATTTTTCTCGCAAGCCAATCAGAGCAGACTGGGCTTTTTCGGGAGGGGGGTTAGCATTAACCTTGAATAGTTAAAGTTAGGCATTGAACTTGAATAGTTAAGGTTAGGCATTGACCTTAAATAGTTAAGGTTAGGCATTGACCTGGAATGGTTAAGGTTAGACATTGACATCGAATGGTTAAGGTTAGACATTGACATCGAATGGTTATGGTTAGACATTGACATTGAATGGTTAAGGTTAGACATTGACATTGAATGGTTAAGGTTAGATATTGACAACGAATGGTTAAGGTTAGATATTGACATTGAATGGTTAAGGTTAGATATTGACATCGAATGGTTAAGGTTAGATATTGACACTGAGTGGTTAAAGGTTCCATATTGTATATATATTTTATATTATAAAGCGGGTTTAAGTGCTATATAAATACTGTTAAACTATCAAAACGCTCAATACACGGAGAAAAACACACAGCCCGTATTTAGAAATTTTGCGTTTGAAACAAGCCGTTAGGATTTCTGTCCATTTGTGATGTCACAAATACACAATATTTAGAGCATTACACTGTTTTAAACATTAACATTCTAAATGTGTCCCAGTTTATTTCTTGTTGCAGTGTATGTAAATAACATCAGCCGACAGGAAGTAAACATGGACCCAAGCTGTTTCCTAGCAACGCAATTTCATTGCCATTCCGTTGAAATGCACTAAAACGGAGCATTTCAGACAGAGGGTAAATACAGGTATATTCAGACAGACAGTGCGAGGAAAATAAAGTTTTTTTTTAACATTGCAGCATGTAAACATGTTCTAGTAGAAACACAAGTATGAACCTGAAAATGAGCATGATATGGGACCTTTAAGGTTAGACATTGACATTGAATGGTTAAGGTTAGGCATTGACCTTGAATAGTTAAGGTTAGACATTGACCTTGAATAGTTAAGGTTAGGCATTGACATTGAATGGTTAAGGTTAGACATTGACCTTGAATAGTTAAGGTTAGACATTGACCTTAAATAGTTAAGGTTAGACATTGACCTTGAATGGTTAAGGTTGTTTAAAGGGGACATATCATGAAAAAGTAAATGTTTCAGTGCTTGTGCACATACATTTGGGTATCTGGAGTGCCTACCAAGCCACAAACTGTGAAATAGATGTCTAGATCAGAAAATATGTGATTCAAAAAGCCATCAGATTTGGCTCCCCTTCCTATGTCACTTGTCACCTATGTCGCTTTTCGGGAGGGGGTCTTAAAGAGACAGGCGCTAAAACGGAGTGTTTCAGTCAGAGGGTGAATGCAGGTATATACCGACAGACAGTATGACAAAAATAATGTGTTTTTTGAACATTAAAGCATGTAAACATGTTCTAATAGAAACTCAAAATAGAAATATGAACCTGGAAATGGGCATGATATGTCCCCTTTAAAATCATCAGAAAGTGGTTTTGTCTGTGCAAGTGGAGAAGAAATTGAAGGAATTTCTTTCTAGAAAATATACAGCAGAGTAATTTGTACAAAAATAGTGAATACTTTACAGCATAAGAGTGGTATGCTGTTCAAAGAGTAAATCATACAGTTTAATACCGGTCAATTTATTCTTGTCGCTTTGTGTTAGCTTTAATAATGTATTATTTCTGAATGTTTCCAATTTCAGTTGATTATATTCTCTGGAAATCCTCTGATATGCAAGGATATTGTCCAAGTATTCTCCAAGGAGGTGAAAAGGAGCCCAGGTTGATTTTAAGAAGCAAATTATCCTTCTTTAATAATAGGAGAGTAGTGCGATATCTTGTAAAATATTAGATCATTAAATGAGATCATTTTAAAGTAATCATCCCTTGACAGCAATCACGACAGATCCTCAGCAGTCTGCCTCTGACTCTCACGCTAACACGCTGATGTCATTTAAAGCCTCCTCTTCTAAAAGGATTGTTTCTAGACACTTTGACAGTAATAGACTTTCATCACGTTATGCCGCATTAGTTAGCAAACTAGTATATAAAACAAAGGAAAAAAGTTGATGTTGCTTAATCAAATGATTGAATGCCATAAATAAGAACTTTGCATCATATTTGACAAGTGATGATTCCCTCCCGCCCAAAAAAAGCAAGTGCAAAGCAGTCTCCAATTTATTTTTTCAAAGTCTGACCACCTGCAACCTGCATATGTCATGCTAGTGCCAGTTAAGACATAAAGTAAATGAAAGCCAGACCTGTGCTTTGGGGTCTAGAGAGTTGTAAGGGGGAAGTGTAATGGGAAAGCAGCACACTCCCTCTGCACTGTACACAACAGTCATTAGGCAACCCATCTGCTCAATGCTTGCATGCTAAGCTGTAATTTTCAGGCTCTGGTGTGTGTGTCTGTGTTTCTGTGTGTGTGTGTGTGAGAGGCCAGTAGTGGCGGGCTCGGAGCAGAAGAGATGCTTGTGTATGTGTATCTATTGTGTGTGTGCGTGTTTCTGCTATTATCTGGATGTCATCATAACCAATCAGGGCCTGATAGTATCTTCCGCAACCCCCCTGCTCCTATTCCCAGCCAGAGTCACGAGAGCCGAGGGTCTCCTTTGACCACACACACACACACACATACACACACACACACACACACACACACACACACACTGACACATAGACACTGCATCATGCTCCCACATTTTGTAGGTAAACATCTCCAGATTGATGAAGCAGGGCGGAATTCCCGCCTTGGTGGGAATTGTGCCCAGAACCATTTGTAAACCCTCTTCTCCGCCGCCTCCTAACTATTTACAGATTGTAAAACTCTGGATTTCTATTGTAGATTACACTGCTGAGGTTCTCGACCTTTCTTCCTGTAAGTCGTGACAGACCCCAAAAAAATGCACTCACAGAAAAAAACAACATATATTTATCTTTCTCGGGCTGACACCTCACAGGTTTGGTAACACATTATTCATCATTTCATTGCCATGGTATACTGAGAAACATACGCACACTACGCTATAGCCTGTTGCTTCTGTGTAAATATGTGGTCAGCAGACTTCAACATAAAATAGACAGTTTACATGTAGACTACACTGTGAATGATATAGATTTACTATATTGGGTTGTATGTTACGCATTAAGCTCATGACTTTACTCCAGGGGGAAAAGTGTTTGCCTGTTTCCCCTTTGCAAGAGTCTACAATCACATGGAGGCAGTGGCAGTCAGCCAGCCTTTACCGTGGACATGACTAAGCCTGAGCCATATGCCTCATATAAACCAGTAATACTTTGTGTAATAACAGGTGTTTTATTATACTTAGCACGAGTCTTGGGCTCATAAATGTGAAATGTTGTGGCAACCGAGTTTGAGTTTATAAAAACGTCTGCACGCAAAGGTGCTGGCCCCAGTATCCTAAACACTAGCCCCACAACATGCCTTGGTCCGGTCTTACTCCAACTTGTGCCATAGGCTTTTCAGTTCTTTAGCCTTGTCTCAGGTTCAGCAGGACCCTACTAATATGGGACCACCGAGGAAGAAAAACACTGAATTCTGAAATGCTATTTTCTCACCCCCTTCCTTATTGGATTGCCCCAAATGTTGCAAATGTGGTTTTGATGTGGGTTTAATCATGCCTTTTGTTAAATGTCTCTGTTTACAATGATCTGTGACGGACTCATTTCTGTGAGTTAATATTTCCTAGAGTGTTGACAGCTATGTGGATCACCTCCACAGCAGCTCCTTATCTTGCATGAGCAGCGATTTCATCAAGTGTGGGAAATGGAAGATCACAGTGAATCTTCCGTCTCTGGGGAGGTTGTGCAACAGGGCCAGACACAACTTAGATCCAAGCACTGATGCTCCAACTAACAGTCAGGAAGACACATACATGGGACACTTGCTGTCTCAAATGTAAACAAGGCTAGAGCCAATGAATGGCCATCAATCCACACCATGATCAAGACGTTTTCCGCCCACTTAAATGCCTTTTCCTAGAACTGTAATTCGTTGCCATTTAAAATTGAAGGCACTCAGAGACAGATAAGATACATCAAAGTAATCTCTCAGCAAGGACCCTGGTTCCATGCAATGGAAAGTTACTATTTGTGACTGACTGGAAAATTTCACATGCCGCCCTGCTAGTAGACCACCAGTCTCAGCTCACAATATGGGCGACTCACCAGTAGAGGAGTAAACAAAGTAGATCCTAATGGATGAATGTGAGGGCTTTTATTTGATCCAGGGGTGCTCATAGACTTTAGCCTTAGACATAACAAGGTCAGACACACAGGGTTACAACAGACCCTCTGCTATATATACAGTGTACATTCAGTCACTATAATGTCTATGTTATTGCAAGTTGACTGCATGCAACTGTGAGCTTTGGCTCTTGTTCTTGTCAACAACATTTTGGGGCTTTCTATTGCTTTGTCCTTTTAAGATCTTTTCTTCTCTTTCAGCTTAAGGCTGGCCCACACTAAAAGATTTTTCAAATCTTAACAGATTTTGAAAATGTGAGAGATCCCTCACACACACTGTAACAACATGTTATTTTGAATTTGACAGTTTTGTTCCTGTAGTGTGTGTTGAGCAACGATTTGGCTAAAACAGCACACTAACAGATTCCATTTATGAACAACAAGAGTCCAGACTAAAAAAAACGGAAATCTTGCAAAATCTCTCGCAGACAAACGTGACTTTACTATAAACAAACATGGCGGACAACAGGAAGGCAGGAAGAATTAGCGGTTAGTTTTTGCACTACTTTGTCCTGGAAATTCACAATGGATGGATGGATGAAGTTATGGAGACATGTAAAATAAACAATTGCGTTGTTACCACAAATCAACAACTTGGTCCTCTATTTCTGTAGTCCATCTTACTTTACTACTTTATGCTTCGCTTTTGCATTAGCCACGGCCACAATGACTGCAGTTGTTGTCCTTCCGCTTCAGTCAGCTTGGTTCTCAATTGGCTATCATCCTTTCCCGCTCACGGTCAGAAACATCGGTGAAGTACACTTAGCGGAGGTAATTTCCAAATAGGCGTATAAGTCGCTTGCTTTGACATAACCACTGCTGTTATAAAGCAGAGCATGATTTTAATAAGCGGAGGTATTTTGCTGGCATTAACGTTATTAGTGTAATAAGATGGTATCAAGTCTTACGGGGAAATAGGGGAAAATACACCCCAGTCGCAGCTTACTCACGATCACACCGGTGAAATACACTCTGGTCCGATTCTGCTTCCAATTGGCTATCTGCTCATGTTGACTCCAGGGAAGTGAAGAAGCATCCGGTTGTAATGTTTTATCCAGCATCGATTTAACGTAGGTTATAACGTTAGCAATCGATGAGCCATGGTCTGCCCGCTGCAGATGTGAACAAAAGTTTGGTTGTGACGTTATAAATCTATCCAGGATCCAGCAGCAGTGAACTGAGCCAGTCTGCCCCCTGCAGACGGCATGGTGGATGCAGTCTGCACAGCCCTAAAGCCCCGACCCTGCTGCTTCACAGACTGCCGTTTGCTTGTTTATTCAAAGTTTATTAATACTAAACATGCCTTAACGTGTTCTCGAGATATGCGAAGGACATACCCACATACGCACATACCCACTGACAGAGATTCCTCGCTTGTAGTTAGATATTGTTCAAGAAACAAAAGGATGCATCATCTGTTGCAAAACTAACAGAGATTGAATCCTGGATAAATGTTAAGTCTGGGGATTTCTGCAATAGCTAAACCATGTTTTGTTGATATTAATCGTGGATCATATAGAAGTAATAACTCACTGATCTTAATCAAAACATGCAGTGATATTCAGAAGCACACATTGCTTATATTAATTTTACTGCTAGCATTAATGTTGTTTAGTCTTATTTACAGCATTTATCCCACAATGTGAAACGGTTAACTGGCATACAACACATGGTGCATTACAGAGAGCCAAGCACAATCAGAACTGTACTCAAATTGACAAAACAGAAACTATCACTAACATATGAAGACATGCAATGAATAACCATCATTGCCTATGCTCCCCGGGAAACCACACAGAGAGCACATGAGTTACAACTACATCGTTTTCATTCCAACTCTTCATTGCACTGGGGAGAAACAGCTCGTTGAAGCTGTCTACCGACAGAGTAGTATAAAACTACAGTACAGCTTGTGGGATTATTATTGTAGTTTTTCCACAACAAAGAACTCTATGTCGTTGTTGCACATACAGTGTTTTTGGCAATTTTCCCAAGCCTGTTGTCATCTTCTTTTCCAGTAAAAGAGTCACAGTTAGGGCAGATGGCACAACAAAGCCATGGCAGCTGCAAACCAGAAAGAAATGACAAACAATACACAGAAAATCAAACCAGGAGGTGAAATTTGCATGAAGAGAAAAAGAGCCTGAAGAAGACAATAATCCACCGGTAGACATGCTGAGAGCTTCCAGAAAGAGTTACGGTATTCAATCTATATTTGGGAGCTGAAGACGCATGCAAACCTTTCAACTGGAGCAGAGTTATGTGCAAGCAGAGGTTTTACTACTCCACTTCTGACAAGCACTTACACAGCTGTGGCTCCTTTGAGCTTGGCTGTCAGCTCAGGGCATAAATCACTCTGTTTAATCTGACAGGTCAAAACTATGACAACAGAAGGTAACTTCATCGCTACGACCTCGCTCCGCATGAACCAGCATCCTGTCTGCCAAAGGACTTGACACCGTCTCATGTTAATGAACACATCCAAAGGGTCACACATCATCTTTGTACTGAATGTGGTCCTGTTACTTTGCATGAACATGAAGTTGGAAACCACCAATCCCATAGCCTCAGCCTTGGCATTTGAAATATGTAAGGCCTTACATATTTCAAATGCCAAGGCTGAGGGCATCTAAATATACCCTGTCTACTGGTTTGATTTCCTAAACCGACCTCACAGGGACGAGAGGAAGGCGAGAGGGAGAGGACATGAAGCAACAGAGGAGGAGGAGAAAGGAGAGGGCAGGAAAGACGATGGGTATTTCAGTCCCGTCCTGCACTCTGCATCCTGGACCTGACCTAAACACTGGACTCACCTTTGTGCCACATCTGTTTTTATTTTGATCTGCAGATGAGAATAATAAAAACTGGGCAGCTTAGAGCTGTTAGCCTGCCATCCCATTGTCGGCACATCAGTGAGCGTGGGTGGGATATTCTGGTGCTCTGTCCTGCAGGCAGAGCTTTGACTGGCTGGACTTTGTGACATGTTTGCAGTCATGAAACAACAATAAACTCTTCCCATGTACTCCAACAAGTAATTGTGTCGGGAGAATTGCTCTGCAATTTAAAAAATTTAAGGAATTTTACTTGACAGAAACAGATATGTATGGAGTAATTCAGTGTAGTAAGAAATAGGCTTAATTGCGGTAACTTCCTGGAGTCTTGTTGTCACAGTTACTGCCATGGATGTATAAAGAGAACTGGATACAGCGTTGGAGGCGGGCCTTGTTCATTCATATGAGAGATGCTCAGTGGCGCAGGAAGCCAAAATGGCTGGACTGCCGAGTGATAAAGTACCCGGATCATCCGGCAATCTTCTACATCCATTGGGCCCGTAAGGCAGGTTCAGTAGCATTTCTTTTAACCCCGCCTCCCAGCCACTCGTTCTGAGGCTCATTCACATGAACGTAGGAAGGGAAATAACTCTGGATTTGGCTAGTAGTGCATTTTACAACCTTTAGGACATAATGATTTAAAAAAGGGCCATTTAAGTGTTCGTACTGGGAGGTTGATTTACCTCAAAAAATAAATTGTCCGCTGATTTACAGACGTCTCTTTCCAAATGTAAGTCTATTGGAAAAAGTATTTTTTGGCCCAATGGCATCACGTGAAGGACACAGAAGTTGTGGTACCGCCGTTTGGCCACTACGAAAATTTGCTTAAAAGCTTGGTTACCTCACCCAACCAAGAAATAGTCCAGCACATAACCCCCCACCCCATAAAACTATGTGTTGTTTTTACACTTTGATTTTTGTACAAATTAAACAGCCACAACATGTTAACGAGTGAGCCTTAGAGGTTCTGATAGAGGGATTTTGTTACCTTTGGACAGAGGTTAGCTGTTTCCACCTGTGTCCATTCTTTATGCTAAGCTGAGCTTACCGGCTGCTAGCTTCATATTTAGGCTACTGTTATGTCAGGAGAGTGGTATAAATCTTCTCAACTAACTCTTGGCAAGAAAGTGAATTTATATTTTCCCCAAAATGTCGAAATATTCCTTATAATTTGGGGTTTTTCATATTTATTCTGTCATGATGCCATGATGCAAGTTGAGCTGAAATTGACAAGTTGAGTCCTAAACCCAAACCACCAGATGAGCTCAGCCCAGATCAGTCCTGTCAAACTTAATTTTGTCTAAAATCCTGAAGGTATTCATTGGATAGTATTTTTCTAACCACAATACATATAATATAATAATAATAATATAATATACATAAACTCTACCCCAACAACTTCAAACTGTAACCCACATACCCACTCAAAGCATATACCACACACAGCATGCTAGCGTGAGATTCAGAGGGGGTGTGGACTTGGCTGCAGTGGCTGTTTCAGCTCTTGGAAGTTGAATTTCATCTGTAATAACAGCCCCACTTGATGGAAGTTGTTGCATAAAATTGAGACACGTTTCTACATACCTTGTAAAAATGAAAACAGCAACAAAAAAAAAAGAAAGAGAGAAAAACAAACAGGCTAGTCACGCATCTTGCATGAGTCGAGAAGTGAGAGCAGCTATGATGACCTAAGGCTAGGTTGTACGAGGTTGGCAACTGCAAATTGTCAGGGCATTTAACAGTATGTGCATGCTCGGGCACACATGATTAAGCAGGTGTGTATATTAGACCATATATATATACACTATGTGAATAGCTACGTGTGTGACTGTGCGTGTGTGCATGTATGAGTAATGAGCTACAAAGGAGTTGGCAGCAGTACAACAAGGGTACCATAAGCACCCTTGTGTTAGCACTTTAGTGGTGAGAGTCATTTGTGTAGAGTATACAAGCAGGCAGCCTGCTGAGCGGTACACAGGCTCTGCTGCCAGATGCCATGCTGGAGATATATTAAAGACACTCATCTCGTGTTTAAGGAACTGTCAGAAATGAGATTATATTAACTCTATTAAGGTTATTAGGTTCAGCATAAAACAGTTTTTGGCAACCAAAAATTAAACGGCTTATAAAAACCAGTGTATACATTGATGCCGAGGGAATAATATCAATGTACTAATTATATCAAATTAATCATCAAAGATTATCTGAAAGGAGAAAGGTTGCTTGGAGGTGTTTATAAGGCTTAATGTCACACTTTTGGATCTCTAAAATAAGGTTAGTAGGTTTACATGGCAAGGTTAAACATGATGAACTTGTGTTTATCACACCATCCCGCTGACTCAGTCAGATAAATAAAAGTCTTTGGCGCTAAGCTGGTTGCTGACAGAGGTGGAATGAAGGATGCACCAATATTGGATCAGATATATCGGGACGATACTGACTCAAATAGCTGGAAGAGGGCATCGGAGACAGTGGGGCCAATCTATTCAATTCAATTCTTTGTTTATATACATATACATTATATACTGGAATTTTAATTCCTGTTGAAGTTTGGACCACTCTGCATTAAACATGTTTACACTTGAATTGTAATTCCTGTTAATTTTGAAGATTTTTTACCAAGTTGCTGGTATACGATTTATCTATGTATTTATTGGTCACGTTTTGTTTTACAAAGTTACGAATGCAATGCTTTAATCGAGCCTTATGTTTCCTTTCACATAAAAGAATGATCCCAGTCACTTTCACACAGTGAGGCATACAGCTTATTAATTACGACACTGGTATCAGATCGGTACTCGGCATCGGCCGATACACAATACCCAGGTATCGCTATCGGGACTGAAAAAGTAGTAGTAGTATTATAGTAGTCACTATATCCCGACAGTAGTGCATGAGACAGGTAATCTGAAAAAAAAATCATGTCCCTCTGTGTCCTCCGGTGCTCCTAACGGCATCTGCAAGATTTCACAGACCGGAGGAAAACAACCAATCAGAGCTGAGCTGGAGCCTTGTCGTCTCTGAGCAGCTGTCAATCACTCACTAACTCCGATCAAACGGTCAAACTAGGCAGCGCTGATCAAATATGAATCAATATTCTGTTACTGTAATGCCTATTTCTGGCGCCAAATGTTTTCAGAATCATCTTGTAGTGCACTGTTTAGCTGTAAAATGAGAAAGTTTGTGACCCGGCAGCCATGTTGAGATCAGTTGAGGAAATACCAAGCACCGCCCACCAGTTGGAGCACAGCCAATAGGAACGCTCTCTCTGAAATTACCTGTTTACGTAAGAGTAAAATTATAGACTTGAAAAAACACTCATAAAAGTACAAGTACCTGACTTAATTATAGTAACGTGAGTAGATTTAATTCATTGATTCCACCCCTGGTGCCTGAGATAGAGTTGTAAAAACCTACTGTAGGACAGGGAGGGTCCTCCTGTACTCTTCAAGTACTGAAGTATCGTTCCACCACAGCTGGGGAATGACTTCTTTAGAGATTGTCGATGTGTTGATAGATCAGTCAGTCTGTGGCGATAACGGCGCATTTCAGGTATGTGAAGAAGCCTAATGCCATATAATATGAGGAGGCTGTGTGGGCGTCGTGATGACAAATCAGGGTGTATTAGCACCCATGTGTCTTTTGTCTCAGACCCACAGCTTTTCCGGTGTTGTTGATTCCAGCAGAGAGGCGCTGCTCATTCGTTAAGTCTTTGTGTTGAGGCAAACCCGGTGCAATTAATGAAATGCTGACAGACACGACACACGCACCACTGCTGCATCTCGTGCATGCAACAAATGGGTGTGCACATACGGTATCATGTCACTACACACACAGGTCACCATCCCAGTGTTGATGCAAAGCAATTAGAATAGTTTGGATTCTTTGTAAAAACCAATAAACAGCCACAGTATGGCTTAAGGTAAGAGATGCAATAATTCTGTCAGTGCACTCATGATGGATAATATGGCTGAGGGAAGTGAACTGTCTATGACACATATGTACACACACACACACTTGCACAAGTAATATTGCTCTATTAAAGTTATAGCTCAGTCTTTGAATACATTTTTCCTTCTAGTATTAATGTTGTTGATTCATGCATTGTAAATATTATGGCCAAACTGACTGCGTAGGATGATGGACTTGAGTGTTTTTTCACCCACACACATCAGTTTTTTAAAACAAACTCATGACACATAACTCGATGACACAAAAGCTGATTGCGTAAATGGTCGGAACAGGAACGTAATCTCTCCAGTAATAAAAAAAACGTTCACAGGGTTCAATGTGGAATGACTCCCGTGGTGAGGCAGAGAGGCTTGAGAGGGATGTGATGCTGCCAACGGTCTCTCTGTCTGGCGGCCAAGACTGTTGAGAGAACAGTCACGGAATCCTTCTGACATGAACCTGATTCACGGGGTTGACTGAAGTCTGACACGCACAACTGGAGTTCACGGGATATTCGCAGCGATGGAAATTCACAAAATACATTTACTCATGTACTGTATATAAGTATGACTTTAAAATACTTGTGCCTTTACAATGTATGCTACTTTACATTTCAGAGGGGAATACTTCTCTTTATTTATTTGACAAGTAGAGTTAATAGTTACTTTGCAGATAAAGATCTTTAAGGCGAAACTTAATCTTGTAAAATATGCTTAGTTATAGATTAAAATGCACAACAGTATATGAAGTAATTAAAATCAGCTCCATTCAATCAATCAACCATAATGAAGACTAACTTTTAATGCTTGAATTACATTTTGCTTATAACAGTTTTGTATTTTTACTTAAAGCTGAAGTAAGCGAGATTGGAGCAAATATGATTAAAAAAAGTTATTTTTATAAAACGGTCGCTATATCCTGACAGTAGTACATGAAACAGGTGACCTGAAAAAATCATGTGCCTCTGTGTCTTCCGATGTCCTCCGGTGCTCCTAACGGCATCTGCAAGATTTCACAAACTGGAGGAAAACCAGCAGTAAGAGCTGATCTGAGGTCTGTTGTCCAGCTGCCGTCTATGAGAGCCCGCTGTCAATCACTCGAGAACTACGACCAAACGGTCAAACTAGGAAGCGCCGATCAAATATGAATCAATATTATGTTACGTTAATGCCTATTTCTCTCCTCAAATGTTTTCAGAATCATCTTGTAGTGCACGGTTTAGCTGTAAAATGAGAAAGTTTGTGACGCCGCTGCCTTTGTGAAATCTGGTGAAGGGACGCCAACTTTCGATCACATGATCGGAGCACAGCCAATAGGAACACTCTCTCAATGAAATGACCTGTGATTGGTCAAAGTCTCCCGTCACAGGCTAGATTTTTCTAAAGCGTGAAAACAGGGCCATGATGAGGTGCAGAAGTCTAGTTATCTCTCAGAGCACTTGAATTACAATATGCTGAATGGTTATTATGAAATTTTTGCCCAATGATGCCAAAAATATACTGACTACTGAAGCTTTAAGTAAGAGATCTGAGTACTTCCTTCACTGGTGCTATTTGACGTTTGTTTATTAACATGTACCCCACCTGGTGAGAAAAGACAAATCTAATTTTTTTATTTATTTATTTATTTATTTACACAACCAAATGATTCAAGTGAACCTGGTGCACTTGGATGCAATAGGTGTGTGTGTGGTTACTTCTGCTTGGCTGTGGTTAAAGACTCTAAAGTCAGTGATGGGTACATAATGGTAGTAAAGTCACATATTTTATGTGTGTATTTTATACAGCTTTACATCAATGTTTTCAATTGTATGTACATAGTATATAACTACATCTATAATGCCCCTATCATGCAGTGTTGTAGGCTGTCATGATATATTATATTATTGGATGTTGATGGCAGAAGCCTGTGCATAATGTAGGTTTATCTATAACAAAGAATCATATTTTATAAGATAAGATAAGATAAGATGAACCTTTATTAATCCCTGGAGGGAAATTCAGGTGTCAAAGCAGCAACATCAGCAAACAGACTGAAACACAGGAGAGCTAAAGGTATACCAAAATTATAAAAACAATAATACAGATATGAAAGATACAGAGTGAATGGGTGAACATAGTGTGTACAGTCCATCAATAAATAAATGTAATATGTACATATATGCAGTCTATAAAGTGGAATATAGGATGTATAGTGTAAAGTAAGTGTAAAGTGCACCAGTGGTAAGAGTCCAAGATGGTTGCAGATAGTGCATGTTTAAAGTTCTTAAAGTCCTCATAGTTGTCATATGGGGGTCAGCCTTGGTTGTGGAGCCTGATGGCTACCAGTATAAAGGACTGACCCAGGCGCTTTGTAGTTTAATCTAATAATTGTAGTTTAATCTAATAATTGTAGTTTATTCTAATAATTGTAGTTTAATGTTGTTTAATCTATAACAATGAATCATATTTTATAAACATGTTTGTATGCTTTGCATGTATATTCTGAATCTGGAAATTAACTGGTAACTCCCTGAATGTGTCAGATGAATGTACAGAAGTAAAAGGCAAGCATCAGATGGAAAGTACAGCACCTCAAATGTAGTACTCTTGAGTGGCTGTATTTAGTTACTTTTGACCACTGGATGTAAGAATACTACTTCACCTAATATTACAGTACACTGCTTAAAAATGGATGTAACTACAACCATGTCATGCTACACTGATGATGTTTTAACACTAAAATCTTGCAGTGGCCGGGCTTTACAGCCTGCGATGGCACATTTATTTATGTCAAAATCAAGAGAAATAGACTGCAAAACCCTCCAAGCACAACAACAATTTATATATGTATGCATTGGGTGAAATGGAAACAGAAAATAATCAAACTAGAGCATGAAAAACATGAATTAAAGCAGCAGTGGGCAGATTGGAGCAAATACGATCAAAACAAAGTTATTTTTATAAAACGGTCACTATATCCTGACAGTAGTGCATGAGACTAGAGGGCTGCAGCTGTTGAGACAGACTCAGAGTCAGTCACGTATCTGAGGCGATCCAACAGCGCCATCTATGGACGGAAGTGTGTCGTGTGCTTCTGTCCAGCCTGGCTGACACACACCACCTCACCATCGCTGCACAACACAGCGCAGGCCGGGCCACCGACTGTCCCTGAAGAAGAGCGAGGAAGACCATCAACATGTCAGACATGGAAGACGACTTCATGTGCGACGATGAAGAAGATTACGACCTGGTATCTGTAACTGAAATTATTTACTTTGCTCTTATATTTCCCCCGTTGTGTCCGTAGAGCGCTAACAGTGCAGGGCCCACAGTAGCTAGGCTAGCTAATGCTAGCTGTTTAGTTAGCTTGGTGGCTAACACCAAGCTGACAGCGGGTTAGCTTCCTAGCTGGCTAACCCATACTTGACTTTATCTACTATGCAGTGTGCTAATATTAATAAACATTAACCATGCTAGATAGCTTACTTGTGGTACATGTGTTCAGCTGACATTGGATGTAAATTGCAGGCATGAAAGGCAAAGCAACCATGCTAGTTAGCATGCCATTAGCTAACTTTACGTTAGCTCAAGGCTCGTACTTGCAGAATTATACTCAGGGGGCAATCTGCTATCCCTACCTTTTGTATTAGCTAGCTGAGAGTTTCTCATATGTGTTGTTAGCAATCGTGTAACTTCAATGTTTTCAGTTGGATCTTGTGATTTGTGATTTGACATGAAAATGTGCTTACATTCAGGAATACTCAGAGGACAGTAACTCAGAGCCCAATGTGGACCTGGAGAACCAGTACTACAACTCCAAAGCCTTGAAGGAGGATGATCCCAAAGCAGCGCTCAGCAGTTTCCAGAAGGTGGAGTGGTACTCCATAAATTAACACAATCTGTTCTTATCTCAGTTATTTAGAAAGCACGATATTTACTGCCCTTTCTTGGTTTTATCGTGTGTTCAGGTACTAGAACTGGAAGGAGAGAAAGGAGAATGGGGATTCAAAGCACTGAAGCAGATGATCAAAATCAACTTCAAGCTGGTAGGTTCTGCAACACATGCCATAATTTGTTTACACCTGTCCCACCAGACATGAATTATTGAGGAGTTGCTTTGTTTATGTCTCAACCCTGTAGACAAACTTTCCAGAGATGATGAACAGGTACAAACAGCTCCTTACATACATCAGAAGTGCTGTCACCAGGAACTACTCAGAGAAGTCCATCAACTCCATTCTGGACTATATCTCTACCTCCAAACAGGTAAGGATAGACAATATTAGATCGTGCTGGCAATTTAATATGTTGGGTCCTTGGACCTTGCAGTACTAAATGTTTTAAATCTTTCTTTCTGAAATGCGTTTCTTGTTTTGCTAGATGGACTTACTACAGGAGTTCTACGAAACCACATTGGATGCTTTGAAAGATGCGAAAAATGACAGACTGTGGTTTAAAACTAACACAAAGGTATACTAAGGTTCTTCAATTATTCCAGGTAGTCTTGAACCATCATTTCCTAGTAAAACAGGTGCTCAGAAATTGTCTTTTTTTTTTCTCTTTACCTGCAGTTGGGGAAGCTTTACTTGGAGAGAGAAGAGTATGGGAAACTGCAAAAGATCCTTCGGCAACTTCATCAGTCATGTCAGGTAGTAAGATTCATTTTTAATCCTTTTTTATCAGTATATGCAATAATAAGTTTTTTGGTTTGATACAAAAAAGAGGTTTTACCTTGCAGATCTCAAAGAACATATTGTAGCTTAACTGTAACTTGTTAATATATTTATATGTGTTGATTTGACCACAATAATGATCTAATAAGTGGTTGTTCAATATTTATGTCAACTACAGACAGATGATGGAGAGGATGACCTGAAGAAAGGCACACAGCTGTTGGAGATCTATGCTCTGGAGATCCAGATGTACACAGCACAGAAAAACAACAAGAAATTGAAAGCCCTGTATGAGCAGTCACTTCACATTAAATCTGCCATTCCTCACCCGCTCATAATGGGAGTTATCAGAGGTATGATGGTGCACATGTCTCCTTCATTCATAGCACATTTGTTTAGCTTTGAGCTTCACTCTACGTACTGTCATAGCTGTCTGCTGAATGACCTGTGCTTGTTTGCTCCTGACCAGAGTGTGGCGGGAAGATGCATTTGAGAGAGGGTGAGTTTGAGAAAGCTCACACAGACTTCTTTGAGGCCTTTAAAAACTATGATGAGTCCGGCAGCCCAAGAAGGACGACATGCCTGAAGTACCTGGTCCTAGCCAACATGCTGATGAAGTCGGGAATAAACCCTTTTGACTCACAAGAGGTAGGAAAGTAATTGTTACCGTTAGAAATGTTTACCTTTCACAACTATGCATATACTGTATGTAAGAATATGAAACATGAGAGAGACACACAGACTAGTGGTTGCCACATATGTTTGTGCAGGTTGCAGTTGAATTTTTGATAAAGCACAGCCAGAATGTCTCTAATCAGAATGATTTGTTGAAAGTATTTTGGGGTTTTTGTGCTAAATCAGTTGACATTTACTCAACATTTACCTTATTCTTTTTTCCAAAGGCCAAACCATACAAAAATGACCCGGAGATCCTAGCAATGACAAACTTAGTAAGGTAAGCATACATTAATGTATTTTTTTTTGTCTTTTGTTTACAACAAAAGTTTTGCTGTTATTTTTTTACCTGTTATAACATTTTACCCACCAATTTTATTCTGAGATCTATACCATCTTAACGGCCACAGCTTCACTAAGCAGCATGAAGGATAGTGAGACTGTATTGGAAGTGCTGCTTGCAGCGTTGTCGAGAACCACTCAGCGCTCGTTAATTCCAGGAAAGTGAAGAAGAGTTTGGTTGTAACATTAGTATATCTATCATCCAGCAGCAAATGTGAAAGTCAATGAGCCGCGGTCCGCCCACTGCGGTATAACATGCTCGGTCAGTCTGCAGTCTGAAGCCCTGCGGCTGAACAGAGCACCGTTCGCTTGTTTATTTAAATTGTATTAATATTTAATGTGTTTCGTGTCCAAATTACACCAGATTCAACAAAGTACTCCATTGGGTACACGTGTGAAGTAGATCGGATGAGCGCGTGGTTCTTGGGATGTGTGAAGGACATACAGAAAGACAGACAGATAGAGATTCCTTGCTTTATAGTTAGATCGGCTTAGATAATGTGGTTGAACTCTCTCATCATTCTATGGTTGTCCTATGCACTCAGTTGTAAGGTTGGTTTGGCATCTCCGGGCTTTTAATTCGTGAAGGCGCAAAGCCACCCACTCCATCACTAAACATCAGTATGTCATTTTGAAGAGAAAACATCTTTTAAAAGAGAAGAAAGGAGAGATGTGATTGGCTATGATCGTCACCAGACCCTAACACATCACATATTGTGATGATGTGCAATAATTAATTCTACAGAATCCCACTTTTTATTCAAGTGCACCCTAGGTGTGTGCCGGCATGCATCTTCATATCACAGATCAGTTGGTGAGGAAAATGTTATTGTTGGTGGTCAAAACTATAAAAACAGACCCAGAAGGCTTGTAATGAAAAGCCTTCCCACAATGTTTGAATTTATTGTTATCTCTTGGACCTTTTACGATGATGACTATTGTTTAATGACTTACTTTTTTTGTATGGCCTTTAGTCAGTATTTCAGCTGTGCTTCTCATTCCCTGTGACACAGTCGCTCGCGTACTAAGTGTTACAGTTTGCTGTGAGCAGTTTGTTTCAATCTAAGTACAAAATGATACATTAACAGCATTAACGGTCTTAGTAAATTTATACCAGTTGCCAAAACAGTGCCTTGCCAACATGAGTGTACATGTCACGACTCACAGTATTTGTATAAAGCATGGAACGTGACTTCCTTGTTCCTTGTTTACTCTTTTGACCTCATGTTTACATAAATAACTGGCACTGTCTCAAATTGCTCAGGTTCCATGCATGTATTTCAATTTATTATAGCATAAACAAGAAACTAAGACTCCACACCCAAAACTGTAATAAGAATAGTGTTTACAAAAAACTCTAATATTTTGAAATGTGTTTGACAGCTATCAGGATGAGAGTTTTCGTGTGGGTCACGGAGACACAATGTATATGGTATAACAACACTGATTGTTTTTCCTTCTAGCGCCTACCAGAACAATGACATCACTGAATTTGAGAAAATCTTGAAAACAAATCACAGTAACATAATGGACGACCCCTTCATTAGAGAGCACATAGAGGGTGAGTGGTGAATGTGATTTCAGTCCACACGCGTGATAAATGTGTTGGGAAAACATTTTTTAAAGTGTTGCTCATCATTGTTGTGTTGTGTTGTGTTGCAGAGCTCCTGCGGAACATTAGAACTCAAGTACTTATCAAACTCATCAAACCGTACACGAGAATACACATCCCTTTCATTTCTAAGGTAAGTCTACGTCAAAACATGTCCTGTACAGTGACTTTATCTGTGATCTCTTTTCTTTCATCACATTCTCTTGGAGTATTATTAGACAATAATTTATACTGTTGGCCATCTGACTTTGTGTGGATCGTTTTAAATGGATTATTTCCATTTTTGCTTTTTTATTGAAAGCCAATTGGTCATATCGATTAGAGATGTTCCAATACCATTTTTTCCTTCCTGTTACCGAATCTGATACCTGAACTTGCAGTATCAGCCGATACTGAGTATTGAGCCGATACCAGCGTGATAAAAGACTATATAGTTATTATTATTATTTAACAGCTGTTTACTGACCATGTATGTGATATGATTACTAGGGGTGTAACGATGCGTTTTTACAATGATACGATACGTATCGCTTTCCATGGTTCCGATACGATTCAAGGACGATATTTGGCTCATCTAGACTGATACGATTCAATTACTTGAAATCGATACAGTAACTTTTTTTTGCTAAAAATTCAATCAGTGTGACTGAAATAAATAACTGGATACTGGACAGTGAAGGTCAGGATTCCTCAAAGTTTGTCTTGTAAGGGAATCAGGGATGAATGAAGTAAACAACGATTAATGTCAAATACATACACCTTTCATTTGTAAATAATAAAAAGTGCAACTTCAGGACCTGCTGCTTCAGTTCAGTTCAAGATACAAGGCCGTGCAATATTTAACAAAAAATAACCGCAAACTACCTGCAATCAGTTCTTCTTCGCTGCTCTAAAACAGTAGTTGCCAGTGGCAGCATGATACATCCAGGGCGACAGCACAGTGAAGGCTACTGCTTTGGAGCAGCGAAGGAGAACGTTTAAAAATATAAATATTTTCTGCTCCTCTCAGATCCTCTGGAAGACTGTTCCAGCGGCTTAGAGTGTAATGGCTGAAAGCAGCATCGCCAAATTTTTTTATAGCATATAATACAATAAATGAAATACAGTTTCAGCATTAACATAAGTCATACATAATAATGAAATCAGCACACAAAAAGCACCACTGAAAAAAACAAAATATCTAAATTTCAGAGTCACGCCTTTGTATATGTTTTATTCATTTCTTAATTATTTTTTACAATAGTTTTCTTCTTAATTATTTCCCCCCATGCTAGTTATGTTTTTTATCACTATAATTTGTCAGTTGTACAGGTTCACAAAGTATAGTTGAGGATCTAAGAGGAGCTAACAAGGCAGCATTAATATGAGGAAGTGATAATGTTTTTTTCTCTTGTCTCGGGTTTAACTCTCAGTACACATGACATCACAAATGCCTGTACATGGATGGTATCTGTTAATGCTTTTTCAACACATTCTCTGTATTTATTTTATTTACTTAATAGTTCACATAATTGCATGATGATGATGATGATAGACTTTCTCCACAGGTCTTTTGCAACACATCTAACACAATATTTACGACAGAATGCAGTGTGTTGAATTCTGTGCATTGTTTAATGTTAAAGTTGACATACTCCTTTACAGATTTGAGGTTGAGCGTTGTCTGTTTATCTTGTGTTTCAGGAGCTGAACATTGATGTGTGTGATGTGGAGAGTTTGCTGGTGCAGTGCATCTTGGATAAGTAAGTTTCTCACGTGCATGCTGAGAAGTCGAAAAAAACTGGCTCCCTTCCCGTAAATAGCTGTGGTTCCTCATAGTTTGCATCCTTTGGCCCTTAAGACAGTCAGGCGGTATGACAGTTTCAGTTACATCTTGTACTAAATTGATTGTCATGCTGTAATAGTGAACTACTATTTACAGC
Source organism: Sebastes umbrosus (assembly GCF_015220745.1). Classification (NCBI taxonomy): domain Eukaryota; kingdom Metazoa; phylum Chordata; class Actinopteri; order Perciformes; family Sebastidae; genus Sebastes; species Sebastes umbrosus. Next base: position 31,552,343 of record NC_051270.1, on the reverse strand, counting down.
CTCACACCCCGGCTGTACTGGTTCTCTGACGTAAATGACTGACTAGGATGTAAAAACACCAGACTAATCCGATATACTGGAAACTGTCAAATGTTTTGGTTTCATTGTTTTTGTTTGTTGCCATCATGCTCTGAAATGTTAACAGGTTTATTTTTCTGGTTATTTGTTTTCAATGCCAGTCATTTTGAAAGCATAGGCAGTTTGGGAAAATGATAGTTTATTTCCTTAAATACAGACTTCTGTGTTTAAGCAACAGTGGACTCTTCAATATTATTTGGGGGATTTTCAGTTGTATGCATTCTCAATAAATTATGCCACATATTTTATTGTTGTCATGCGCTGTCCTTACGGCATTGTCCCACAATTAACAGCCGAATCAAATATACAATTGTAACTACAAGAAGTCTAGGAACTGTTCAATTGGCAATTCAAGGCTTAACTATCAGAGCTTGACTAAATTGTATGGAGAATTAAGTTATTTTTATTTCAACATGTGTGGCTTCTCTGCTTACTTTCTTTCTTATTTTTTTCTCAGCACAATCCACGGCCGAATTGACCAAGTCAACCAGCTACTAGAACTGGACTACCAGAAGAGAGGAGGGGCTCGCTACACAGCTTTAGACAAATGGACAAATCAGCTGAACTCTCTCAACCAAGCCATTGTTAGCAAGCTCACATGATGGCATGTAAAAAAAAAAATCAAGAGACAAGGAAAAATGGCATGTTTGAATACATCCATAAAGTATGCTACTGTGCTTCTTCAAGTAAATCCTCCGAGTCAAGATACACAGCACAGGTTTTGAGAATGCCACCAATTTCAAGAAGACGCCAGGAACCCCAAGTGTTGTTTTTGTCGTGATGAGAGGAAATCACTGGCACTTATTTTCATGTTCCTGATTGGCAGATTCTTCCATGTTGCAACACACAAAATGCTTCAGTTGTTTAAAAAAAAAAAAAAAAAAAAAGTCCAAAAGTGTATGAAAACGTGTACACAGTATTTTAATGTATACTGTTGCCTGTTGGTAATAAACAGATTTCTCTCAGCACTAAAAAAGGAGCTACAGTTTTAACTCTGTGACTGGCGAGTAGGAGTCAAATAAAAATGTTTTTAACTGTCATAAATGGGACATGAAGAATCTTTTACCTGATCTCTGAAGATATTTCTGTGCACTCATGACTGCATGAGTCAAAGCTTTTTGAGCCTCTACGGCTTCCGTTCCAGGTGACTCCCATTTCCACACTGACAGCAGCTAGCTCACTCTAGTGATGGGAATTCAGGCTCTTTTTAGTGAGCAGGATCATTTGGCTCAGCTCACCAAGAAGAGCCGGCTCTTTCGGCTCTCAAACGGCTCTTCATTTGACCACTTCTGTCTATTATAATTCAGCCAAATTAAGCGCTGTTTTGACCTATGATTAGTATGTGTGCACATATCACTTAAATTACTCAAAGTTATTTTACTAAACCTTATAATTTCCAGAATACCATAATTTTACATGCTGCTTCGTTTCCGACTGTCACTCATCTTGTCTGCTATTCGTGCACCCCCTCCTCCCTGCTTGATGGTATGATCCGGACATCATTAACACAACAATCAGTCACAGTCGGTGCATGGAGTGCTCGTAGCGCGGAAAAGATCATCCTATCATTCTGCCTTGAATTAATTAAAGAAAAAAACGGCTCATGGACGGGAGCTGGCTCTTATCGTTCTGTTACCTTTCCAGCTTCTCAGCTCCGAACCGTAGTTGGGAGTTTTCCTGGACTTGGCTAACTAACTTTAGCCTAGCCTGGCTCATAGTTGTTAACAGATTTCCCCAGTCAATTCTGCTGTGACGACCGGCACTTTTATTTGGAACAACGCACGTAACATAAATCAGTGTCAGAACATAAACTTCCTCTCTGTAACACTGCAACGGTAACTGACTTCTATCCTTCACTGTGGCTGCGGCTAACTAACGCACACTTCTTCTCCGTCTCTGTCCATCACAACAACAACACAGACCAGCACCTCCGCTCGACTACGTCACAAACAGGTTATCCACAAGGTCACACCTTAAAGAGACAGGGCTTGGCTCGGTAACAGTTCACTTAAAAGAGCCGGCTCTTTGAACCGACTCGTTCGTGACCGACACATCACCAGCTCACTCGCAGCTCAGCGAGCTAGCAGCTAGTGTCTGTGGAGGTGGAGAGCGCAGCCAGCTGACGCAGCAACAGCAGCAGCAGCAGTCGGGTGGTGGTGGGTTGCAGCTAGCGGTCAGTAGCAACTGGGTGTGAGTCTCTCTCTAAGCCTTCAGTCATTATTATTATTATATCACAATGAAGAAGTTAAAAAGACCCGCATCCTGACGTCCACATCTTGGTCAATGACTGCGTGTCGTGCTGTCGGTGACTGACATGGACGCTAGTGACAATAAGGTACAGTTTATTTATATTAAATGACCTGCTGGGTTTCTTGTTGTTGGGGTCTGAAGCTAAAGCTTTAGCTAGCCGGGACACAACGCTAGTTTATGGTAGCGAGGCCCAACAGCTCACCCTTTGTTAACGTCATTATAATTATAATTATGAGCAGCGTTGTTTGGTACTGACTTAGATAAGCTGTGTGTGTCATTAGAGCCACACTAACCAGTGAGCTACAGCTAGTGAGCTAACCTTAAAGAGCTAGCTAACGGTAACCGCAGCTCACTACAAGAGATAACGGGGTGGCGTTAACGCATTTACCGTCTTCTGTCACACTTCGTGTGTTTACTGTCATGTTACAACATGATTTACATGTTTTTCCATGACAATAATTCAGTGCAATAATATCATAAAGATGTGTTTAAGCTTTTTGCTAGCTAGTGACAAAGCTAGCTAAAGCTGTCATCTGACGGAGTCATGTTAAAGCAGAGCAGATAGTTCATGTTACAGCTAGCAGCTGTGTTTTTGGTAAAATGTATTGTTTTGTCACAGTTTTGTAGAAGGTGTTGAGTTGACAAAAGGTTTCAGTCTGGGTGGGAATGTGTGCATGAGAGCTTTTGTTATGGTGAGGAGGGAGGCGGAGAGGTTTCGTGGATGGTAAGTACTGTAGAGGAATAGCTGGTTCTTCTGCATGCATGGCATTCTTCTGACGCTGTTTGCAATGCAGATAGTTTAGTTTAGTTTAGTTGGGGTTTGGTGTCCCAAGGCGCTATGCCAATGCCTCATGTTAACCTCAGCTGGCACATTGAACGATGGTGTGTTTTCTGCCTGACAACATGGGGCTTCTCAGGTCAAATATGTCACATTACCTGCATCTGTCATTTTAGTGTTGTTGTATTCAGTTCTGTCATCATTAATGTGAAAAGTATGCATATGCTCTACTTTCCACACAGCCCATCCGGCTTTCAGTACAGAAACAGATACTGTCTGTTAGTGCTTGAAAGCAACTGGTGTGAGAATAAGTGCTTCCACAAACAGAGGCTTGTGAGATCAGTCTAATCACTGTGAGATCTGTCATCCCCCAATGAATGCACATCTGGGTCTGACCTCATTGCCTTTTCCACAATCACAGCTATTCTCACTAACACACTGATACTACAAAGACACACATGGTTGATTCAAGAGATGGGTCCTCTGACCAGCTCTGTTTTCTTTCACAACTTTTTTTTGATGGTTGGATTTGTCCACTACTGTTCAGAATTCAAGATTCACCACCAGTGCACACAAGACCTCCATGCTATAGCTTTCTGTATAATTAGCTTATCCTGTAGCACTGTCCCTACTTTATCCTCTCATACTTAATCCTATAACAACACTCTATCAGCTATACTGTACCATCGTACAGGTTCAGACCAATTACTGTAGTCCTAAACCCTTGCAGCCATATCAGTCAGGATGTGGAAGCTGCTATTACTAGCTGAGGGTTTGTACAAATCTTTCCTTACACTTGTAGTTGGTCTTCTTTAGTGAACTGGTTGAACAGGCTCCATTCCCCATGATTCTATTTAGATAGGAGGGGATCTATAGATAGATAATCTAAGGAAAAGTGAGAGAAGCACCCACGGACAGTAACAGTGGGAGACAATAGCTGTCTGTGTGACATCCACTGGCCACACTGATGACCCTATTCATGCATCCCGACCACTGTTTCAGAGAAGTGAGGGGGCGCCTTTGTACTCTGAACCCTGTCACCTCTCCTCATCCTTTGCAAAATAGCAGATTATTTTAATGGGTCCTCTTGGGCAGAGCTGCCACCATGGGTTAGACCAATGCCACCATGATGTAAAAATCAGGAGCACACATGAGGTGTGAAAATGCTACCAGACAGCAATGGAAAAAGACAGTGACTAAATAACATAACTGCCCTTCTTGTCCCGTCCTTCAGTTAAGAAAATGTTTTGGGGTTTTGCTAAAAATTGGCCAGTTTACTTCACGATCTAAAGTGTTATTGGCATTATAGCAATAACTCTGTGACCTGTTGAGCAAAATCACTGTAAACTGAGAAGATGTAGTTTTGTCACAGTGTTTGTGTATTGCTCATGGGGATTTTAACGGTTTCAAGGTATACCATGTACCATGGTATGAACGTTGACGGTTATCATACCGTGTACATTTGCTGATTTACGTTTTTTAAGAAAACTGGCACAAATGAGTGTCTGTGAGTTAAAGGTACAGACAAGAACAGTCTGGCTGTGCTGTCGCACACCTGCAGTATATGTTAATTGTTAATAATCATAGGACATTATTTTAATGTTATTTTTCATTTAGTTGTTAATTACATGCTGTAGTGCTGCTAATATTTAAAGTAACATGCTTTAGTTGTGTAACATAGTTGCATGCTATATTTTATCAGGTTTATAATTATGTTCTCATTCCTTTAAGGGTAATTGTAACTGATAATAATACTACTTCTACTACTAATAATAATAATAATACAAATAATAGTGTAATAGGGTATACCGTGAAACCGTGATATTTTCTGAGATGGTTATCGTACCATGAAAATGTCATATCGTTACATTCCTAGTTGCTTATTTTCAGGTGGATTTCTTGATAGTTTACTTTGTCTGACCTGCATGTAAGGAAATGGAAATTATACTGACACTAACAATATTATGTTGATATTAGTTCAAACTTCTTTATTTGTCACAAATAAGAAGTTTGAACTAATGTCAACATAATATATATTTTTTAATAATAATTAACACATATTATGACTTTTAAATAAGGACTACTGCATTTAAAGGTGTTTAATACAATGTGGAAAGCATTGCACTGTTGGTTTTTACATGTAGTACTGCACATTAAAGACCATAGATCTCTAATCTTTGGCCTTTATGTGCGGCCTGCTGTACCATTTCCTCACTGTCGGCTTTGTGTCAGGGCCACAAATCTGGAGACCCATAAAACCAGACTGACCAGAAGAAGACAACGAGTGAGTGCACAATAACTTGGAGAGGACATTGATGTGTCTTTGCCTGCCATAAATATATCACAGTTTTTAAACCAAACGGCTTTATTGATTGATTTATATAGCTTTTGATTGTATGTATATCATGTGGTAAGTTGTATACAGGAAATGGCCTTTTGTTTAAGTGCACCAAAGTTCTATGTTGCCTGAAATGTAACACAAAAGTTGTGCTTAGGGGTAATTGTTTTCTGGCTACCTTTCAAATTCCTTTCAAGAAATGTTATGCAGCAATAAAATCATTGTACCATGAGTACATCATCACGTAACCATTACGACACAGTGTTTATAGATATTAGGAATAATGTAGGGCTATATCTGTGCTGCTTTATGTGTCAGAAAGAGTCATACAAAGTTCCTGCTGAAGTGAGTTGCCAGTGCAGATTTAAAAAAATATATTTTAATGTCAAATCCTTTTCTTCATATTGTCATTTGGCCAAAACCCAGATGTTTGTGTGCGGCAGTCGTTGCTCACTTTTTCATGAGTTTAGAACTGGTTAGAAACTAACAACTGTTTAGTTAAGTCATTAATTCGGTAAAATAAGCTACAGGATGTGTCTCATAACATTCGGGTGTTTGTCCCTTGGTGCCATTGAGGGAACTGAACAACTACTTACATTTTTTAGCCATAGATGATAGCCAGTATAAAACTGAATGTCTCCCAAAACAAAAAATAAACTTGCTTTTGGCTTTGAGGTGCAGAGACTCATTGTCAACCATTTAACAAGAAGCTGGTCATTGTTTATATTTTTCACCTCTGTTTATCTAGCTGCAGATGTCTTAGTCACATGAGAAATTGACTGTTAAAAAATAGCTGGAGTCCTCTTTTGACATGTTGTTTACTTTGTGTTATGTCATCTTTGAACTCAAAATGTTTTATGTGCCTGTGTTAAGGCTAGATACCTTTTTATTGACGGTGGTAGACGTACAAGATTGTAAACCAAGTGGAACAGTATGAGGAAATCAATGCTCAGCTGTGATTAACACAAAACATGTGAGAGGTTGCTCTCTACAGCTCTCACTGTCAGACATTCAATATTCAAGTTAATAACTTAAAAAGGCGTCGGCCTTCTCTTACAATTGTAGATTTTACAATGTTTTGAGAATTGATGTTGGTAAGTTGTATCATTAGTCTTATACATTTGAGCCCTAGAGTGAGAGCTTAATGAACTACGCAAACCTACCCAAACAATAAAGTCAGTTTATGGTAGAATGTAGGTAGATTTATTACTATCCTGATATGGATTGTTGCTCTCCCATTTGATAGGTGTGGGATGGCAGTAACGCAATTCTGTGATCCGTTGCACCGTGTAAAGACAGAGAAGGCAAACAGTGGACTTGATAAAATACAAGCAGAGAATGTGGTGACTAACTTGAGCAACTTTGTTTGAAAAATAGACCTCTGCTCTTTGGCGTAGACCAACGTCTCATTCAAATGTAGTCATTAGTTGGCTGCTGTTGCTCGCAGTGTGACAGTAATGGCCGTTCATTTGTCTGTCATGCAGGATGTGAAGCTTTCAGCCGAAGTGGAACCGTTCATCCCACAGAAGAAAGGTCTCGAAGGATCCCTAGTCAGCATGAGTCTTTCTGGAGAGGCAGGCGGAGGAGGAGCGGGCGGAGGTATCGGAGGAGGAGGCGGAGGAGGGGTGGAAACCACTCCCATTCCCAGCTACCTCATCACCTGCTACCCTTTCGTCCAGGAGAACCAACCCAACAGGTACTGTCTCTCTGTCACAGTGTGAGGGTGGGGGGCGGGTGTTTGGAAATGGGTGAAACCAAGCGAATGGCATCAGTGGTTCTGGTTCATGACGAGTATGGATTTTGCCAATGCTGTCCACTCTGGCAGAAATATTGCCATTCCTTGTGGTATTGTGGGAAGTCTGGTGTCCCCATTTTGAACCGCCCAAGAACAATCTGCTCTCTTCGCCTTTCTATTTGCAGAATAACTCATTCACTGCACTGTTTACTATTGTAATAATAAGAAAACCACGTTGTGTTTCTCAAAAGAGATCACGATCAGATCCTTTAAACAGTGTATTGAGTTAGAGCAATTAGATTGCTCTGTAGTTAAGTCTGCTAAATTATGAATGGAAACCTCCCCAGAGTTAGAGTTTACATGGAACCACAATCATTGTTTCCAGTGGCTCTTTCTTTGTCCAGAGTGATCTGCTGTATCCTTGCACACATCCGTTCCTTTGTTTCCTTCCCCCCTATTTGAATGCAAGGAAATGCCCGCTGTAGTAGGCTGGCTGAGAAAAAGTCATCTGGGTCCTTATCAACATTTCTGTACACACCCCCTAACAAACTAACCATCATGCACATCACTGCGGCATCACAGATGTTAACCCGGGGAACGTCAGCGCTCTCTTGAGCCCCTTGAATCTTCAGTCTCACCAACATTGATGTAGGTTTAGAGAAAATAAAAACTAAGAAATGTTTAAAATAAGGGAAACAACGTCCACATTTTTTACACAATGTTGTGATTAGTTCAGGATGTCGCGAGTATGTGAGTTTCTTAACATTGAGTGTCTGCCAATACAAAGTCTAACTTTCTATTTCTTTTTAATCTCTTCCTTTCCCACATAACTCTGGTGCACACATTAAATTGACCTACAATAACATTTGACAGCTATATCATTTTTCAGTATTAAGACAATTTAACCTGCATCACAGCCTTCCTTTTATGGTTTCATATAATGTTTTGTAGATTGTCCTGCAGTATTTTGTATAATATCCATTGGGAGAGGAGTGTCATTCTGGTAATGTTGTCGCAGGATATGTTGGATTGAATTTGGACAGCCCCTCAATCCCTAACTGCCACAAATAGTGAAAATGCTGTTGTCAACCATAAAAAAATTCACTGAAATAGAGAGGTGAAGTCTCGCCCCTACCGGTGGACCACCATGGGACCTTATTTTAGAAAAAATATGAACGGTAGTCATTGGAGAGAGTTAAAAAATGTTTTTATCCTGTTTGAATTGTGCCATGAATCACACAAATAATGTTTGTCAATTTAAAACATAATTTTGCAAGTCAAGAAAATTCGTTGATCATAGCTAGGTTAGCTAGCTAGCTAGTGTTGTATATGACGTATATTGTGTGAGACGAGAGATGTAGTTCACTGAGCGGTTTCACACAAAACTAAATGATACTCTGACAAATTGCAACTTTCTTGACTTGCAAAAATATGTTTCAAATTAACAGGTCCCTCGGGGTCCACCAGAAGGGGAGGGACTTCGCCTCTCTTTAGACAACAAAACAATAAAAAATTTAAATCCAGAATCACTCAAAGCACTGGCAGAGACAAATTATTTGATCTTGGTTGCTCGTCTTAGTTGAAAGAGTAGAATATCAGAAGTAATTTAACATGTTGCCTCTCTTCTCCTTCACAGGCAACATCCGATGTATAATGGAGGAGAGCTGCGCTGGCAGCAGCCCAACCCCGGCCCTGGTGGTTCATACCTGGCCTACCCTATCTTGTCTTCACCCCAGCCTCCTGTCTCCAATGACTACACTTACTACCAGATTATGCCTGCTCCATGCCCACCTGTGATGGGCTTCTACCAGCCCTTCCCTGGCACTTATGCGGGTCCCGTGCAAGCTGGAGTGGTCAACCCCGTCTCAGCAGACGTCGGTGAAAGACCACTGCCTCTGGGGCCGGCATATGGGATGGCCAGTCAGAGGGGGAGAGGGATGGTCCGACCTAATGTTCTCCCAAAGGTACAGAAGGTCAACGGCCTTATTGTGATGCTGTCACATTGACATCATATGTTGTTTGTATCACTAAATAGCGTCCCTCCTCATCCTCAATCTAGTTAATGAGCATGCCCTGCCTCTTTTTCTTCCTCCTACAGCAACAGTTGGGTGTGTGCCAACCTCCAAGGGGTCGCCGGCCTCCAACCAGGAGTGTGGCTGTGCAGAAGGAGGTGTGCACCTTGGGGCCTGATGGAAGGACCAAGACGGTCATGCTGGTGGATGCAGCACAGCAGACCGGTAAGAATACTGCGGCAATAATTAAATATACATCCAAGTCCTGCAATGCAGGGTGTATGCAGATTTTAAAAAACAGAAAGTCTGCCAACTAAATATTAGAGTTGTAGCTGTGGTTAATTGCAAACGTCAGTAATGTTCTTCAGTCCTGTGGCTGAAAGGAAGCTGACGTGAAAACATTCCAGACTTTGTTAAAGTTGTCTGCTTTGCCTGTGAACAAGAGGACACAATGTCGGTGTCTGTCACACAGGTTGATGTTGATGGTGTTTGTGCATAACTTCTGAAAGAACTGGAATGCAGAGCATCCAGTTGGAGAGGTGAACATGTGTGCAGCTCGTGATGACACCAGTGATTTCTTTGTTCTTGAGAAAGCTAATGAACCTGTGTAAATAGTTTGGCTTCTCAATTGTTGTTTTATGTCACCTGAAAGACGTCATACAAAGTAAACTCGGTCCAAGTTTGTGGTTAATGAGTCTCCACTGATTCACCTGCAGAAGTTATTGTCATTTTTTATGAACACTTGTTATGTTAGTGCTGGTAGCAGTTTAATTCCACTTTGTAACACTGTGTAACAAGATCATTTCAGGTCTAAGCTTCTCTTACTTTGTCCTCAGATTTCCCAGGTGAGGTGTCAGGGCGATGTGCTGCTGAGCGGGCTAGTCCCCTGCTGTGGAAGAACCGAACAAAGAGGAGACGGGCATCCCATCCAGCTGAAGGCTACAATGAGCAGGGCGCCAGTGAGGCAGATATAGACAGCGATAGCGGCTACTGTAGCCCTAAACACAACCAGGCTGCAGGAGTAACGCAACGAACGGCGGAGAATACAGCAGCAGCCACAGTAAGTTGGCTGCTTACCGTCAGCTCCAGAGCCAACAGACTTACAGTAAATTGAAGAATTTGTGTTAACTCTTTCCCCGTTCCATTGCATTCACTTCACAACAAGTTCTTTCTACAGTAGTTTGTTGCACAACCTGCATATTTTATGGTCAAGTGGACTGAGACTCACAGTAATGTGATGAGTCTTTCGTGGTAGAGTAATGAAATCATTTTGCAACATGTAGCCATACGCCTACATTATACGCCTGCATTACGCACCGTACCGTGTCGCACACTCCCCGTCCCCCCGGCGTAGTTTCAGCTGAGATCAATGTTATCAATAAGACCTTTAACTAATAATTCTGCAAAACAGCAGCTCCTAGATTCTGGTTTGGTGCCATCGACAAGGTTTGAAACTCATTGTAAACATGTGAAATATAAAATAAAGATAGCTATGCAGACAGAAAGTCAGGAAGTAGGCAGTTGAATATTCTTAAATAATAATTTTTCCTTAAATTAAGTTTGTCAGGTAGTGCTTTGCCTGCTCCGATCTTAAGTACCCCTCCAAAAAAATAAATTAAATAAATAGGTCGAGGTAGGCTATTATATTGAATACTACTACTGAATACATTTTTTTTTTGCAACAGCTACATATCAAGTCTACAAGCTGAAGAAAAGAAAATGAAAAAAATGCTTTACTGGAATACATAAAAGTGCTTTTTTTTTTTAAATGTACAATAGCAGGTAGGAATTTATTTTAGAAAATGTATTTATCTATTTAGAGCATCAGATTGTAGCTGAACTTAATTGGATTGCTGGCTGAAAGTGGATATCGCACAATAAGTTCGTTGCCTAAGTGGAGTACACTTTGAATCACTTTATCATAAAAGTGCTAATAAATATTACGGTCACGGCAGTTTCTTGAATGGTAGAGGTCATACATATTGTATACCAGAGAGAACAACTAGGACATGTCACAACAATATGATACAGACACTTGTGTAACAGCAATGTACAGAGCACTGGGAGCGGTGTAATGTAGTCCTTAAATTACCCTTGTTCTCACAGTGGTATTGGCACATATAACACACACTACGTATCTCAACTTGTCTTTTTTTCTCTCCCCTCTCCCTATTTTCTGCGTTGTATAGGGAGTAGAGGCTGGTGTTATGACAGGTGAGTTTTATTACAACATGTTTTGAACATCTTCACATTGTGCTTTCATAGCCATATTTCTTATGCATCCTGTTTATAATATATTATAACCCTTTTCTCTCACTTTTCGTTCACTAGCAGGTACCTGGGTAAATGTAGCCTCTCAGGCTACCCCGAAGTCCTGGGGGGACAGGAACGGCCAGTTTCACAGAGCAGACCAGAGGAAGAATCCTGAACAGAGAAACTTCTCACAGGTACAGTAGATCTCACTGGAGCAGACGCTGAGTAAAAGGTTGCTGTATGTCAGGGGAACAACTATGGTATTAAGTAATGAGACTAGATAAAATGCAATTCATTTTGGCGTAAAGGCTCCGTCCTGTGAGTCACACTAAAGTTACTAAGCAGAAGATGAGGAGGGATCAATGTACAGTAGGGCTGCAACGATTATTTTCATTATTGTTGAATCTGTCGATTATTTTCTTGATTAATCGAGTAGTTGTTTGGTCTTTAAAATGTCAGAAAAAGGTGAAAAATGTAGATCAGTGTTTCCTAAAGCCCAAGATGACGTCTTCAAATGTCTTGTTTGGTCCACAACTCAAAGATATTCAGTTTACTGTCATAGAGGAGTAAAGAAACCCGAAAATATTCACATTTCAGGAGCCGGAACCAGAGAAACCAGACTCTTTTTCTTAGAAAATTAATCACACTGATTAATCGATGATCAAAATAGTTGGCGATTAATTAATTGTTGCCACTCTAAGAAGAGCAGTTGTCAGGAACAGCACACATGTATATATTAGTGTTGTGGAGGGAACAAAAATGCACCTAGACAACAAATTAGCAGTAGTTTAGCAACAGCTGAAGACAGTGGTATCAACAGAATCAATAGCCATGTGAGTAAAACAGTTGGTGCCAACATTTTCTTAATCAGAAAGTGATGTGCAATATTAGCATCCCTAATTGGCTGTAATTAGATTCATGTCTGACAGCTCTGAGAAATACTTAACCTTTATGTAGTATTACAATTACATGAATCATTGGCATACTACTGTTGTTGATTTGGTGGCATTTGAAGATGGAAGTTCTTCAGCAGAGGGATATCAAAACTCTTCGCCAGTTCCAAATACACATCACTCACATAATGCACATCTGTCCATCAAACACAGTCAATAAACAATTTAAACAAAACAATACAGCCATTCACAGGGGTACATACATGAGTCAACCTATTGGGAAACTTTCATGAGCAGGAAAAAAATCACCAGCAGCAATAGTGTTACTGAGCCGCTTAGATTAGCTTGTAAGTTTTGCTATGTTCGCTCTTGCCTCCTTTCCTACCATGTTTCCCTCACGTTACAGTATGTGCACAGAGGGCAATAACCTTATAGAATACCAGTGGTACCCTGTTTGACCTCTGTGCTCTCCGTCCATCTCTGCCTTTCAGGATTTCCACAGTGGCTATGCCGGGCGTGCACCGCCCAACCAGTCAGAACAAAGGCTGCAGCCAGCAGTGGTCACTGGCACTGAGCTCACCCCAGAGCCCCTCTACTTTGAGGTGAGAGAAGGTTTCTCATTTCATTGTAATGAATTCTCAGTGCAGCAATGTCACCATCACATCCATTATAGATTTATTTTAGGCAGAGTTTATTTGTTGTGCTAAAATGTTTTCTATATGTTTGTCAGGATGAAGATGAGTTCCCAGATCTTGCCACTGGAGCGGCCGCCCAACGCAACACCAAACCAGAATCTAGTGCAGCCCAGACACACGCGCAACATAAACTGCACAAAAACCTGGTAAGGGAAGGACAACTGTCTATGAAGGCTCTCTGTGTTATGTACTGACTGTTTCCAGGACTTACTAAATACTAGGGGTGTGTATCTGTAAGGATGTGATATACTGCAATTCAAAGCAGCTTCAATACAATTTGATTCAGCTGCACTTAGGATTTGGTATTTGTGCTTTTTAATAATAAGTGTGATTAAAATAATGTATTTATTTCCTTTTTATTTCAAATACTAAATCAGAAAAGTATGTCTTCTAAACTAACAAAATGATCATTTTACCCCAAGAAAATGATGACAATGTAATGTTTCTAAGTGTCTTCTTAATTTGTTGGGTCTCATACTGTCAGCTACCACACTGGTTTCTCCTCATCTCCCACTGCATTCACTGAGAACCCAAGAGCAAGACACTGTAGGCTTCGTCATATTTTTTTATTGACCAGTTGACTTACCGTCAGCTGAGCATGTTGTCTTGTTCGTCTCAGTAGCAACCACCCGAACACGACCTGACCCGCAAACCGCCAGCTTTATGCATTACAGTAGCACAATTGTCAGGACTGAGGCAGATGGCTGAGCACTGCGGCTGTGTGTGTGCGAAATGTTTCTGTAACTTATTAATAACTTACTCTGAGCGCTGCTTTGTCACCCCAGGAGTTGGGTCGACTCGCTGTCTTAATAAACACCATCGCTATTGTGAAAGCACGGTTTGTTTACTGTTCCGTCATGAATCAGATTCCGATGTCAAAACATTCGTTCCGCATCACATCCCCCCCGTCATGCGCGCCACACGCTTTGAGAACAACTGCTGTAAATAAACAAATAAACATAGCTCAGTAACAGTTTTGCTTTAAACCGGGAGACACTTGGAAGTAGCGTTAGCTGCGTTACTTGTCTTGTGTTGACTGCTCCTCCTGGTAAGTTTACTGTTAGCGTACATGTCACCTTTTTAAGTTAGTAGCAAGGCGTGTAGTGCCCCAGGAGTATTTTTTTAATTTTTTTTATTTATCTTTTATTTAACCAGAAAGGGCCCATTGAGATACGCAGCAAGTAAATATACAAATACTAACAGGGCCGATAACATCTCAACAAAAATACAAGTACAAATGGGAACAGATACAATCACAATGAAAAACATACCAAAACATAACAACAGACACAAAACGCATAGGAATCAGTAGCTAAAATAATCAAGGCCAAATAATGGCATTTGTTAAAAGCATTTTAAAATACCTCTGCATGTTTTGAAGACTGCAAATGCGATGTAAACATCAGGCAGCATTGTATGCGGTGGTACTGAAATTTCTTTTGTGTGAATGTTGTGGACCCTTGATTATGTGGACATTATGTGGATTATATGGCACACGAAGCATTCACTGACTCACACACAGGTATTCGGCAAAGAAGTGCAGAGGGAGAAAGCACTTTGGAAATATTGTTTTTAACAGATTTATTGATTTTTTGCAATTTGGGTCAGATCTGTGTTTGTGGATCTATGCATCTAATATCAGACTCTTGTAGCGGTTCATCTTTACACCCTTACTAAATGATAATTTGTGTCTCTACACGCATCACAGCTGGATAACCTGCCAGAAAACTCCCCTATCAACATTGTGCAGACACCCATCCCCATCACCACCTCTGTTCCCAAGAGGGCCAAGAGCCAGAGGAAGAAGGCTCTGGCTGCTGCGTTGGCCACTGCCCAGGAGTACTCTGAAATCAGCATGGAGCAGAAGAAATTACAGGTATAAACTATATCAGCTGATCATGTAGGATGGGGTCAGACTGAACTGTTTGAATGTTGTGGCTTGTTGATGCCCTGTTTCATCAGTTCTGATGCTCCCCACTGCCTGGCCTATCATTACCATTTTGATCTTCAGTTGTATTTGACTGGTTCATTGGTGTGACCTTGTTCTGTCTTTCCTTCCCTCACCCAACAGGAGGCATTCACCAAAGCAGCAGGGAAGAAGAGTAAAACCTCTGTGGAGCTGGACCTGGGAGACATGCTGGCAGCTTTGGAGAAACACCAGCAGGCTATGAAGGCCCGACAACTCAACAATACCAAGCCACTGTCTTTTACAGGTATTCATAAACCCAATCAGACATCAACAGGTGGTTTAAGAAAATAAACAAATATCTTACAATTAGGGATGTCACAATACCAGAAATTTAGTAGTCGATACAATACCGGTGAAATTCCATGATTCTCAATACCCAATTCAATAAAAAATACACTCCTTTATTACTGTTTGCATACTGTTTTTTGTTAGAAAGTTAAACAGGTCATAATTTTCTCTCTTATATTTTATATTATCTTCAACACAGATTTGTTGTTTGCAATGTAGCATTATCAGGGAAAAAATAGGGTGCATCCCCTGGACGCGTCAATAGTGAGTTTACTGCGTCCAAAACACATTTTCTATCAACAACGGGACGACGTTAGTCTCGAGCCCTAACGGTGCCTGCGGTACTGTAGAAAAACGAGTACCGCCACGTTTTCAGAATTTTGCCATCGTCTTGGTACCGAAGTATCGGTTCTCGTGATATCCTTACTTACGATACAACTGCAGTAAATGACAATATTGAGTTTAAGTATGTATCATTGTTAACCAAATATCCTATGAAGTACCTTTCATTCAGTGTTAGGAAATGTATCATCATCATTTTTAGGTGCCCGAATGTGTAGTTTTTCTGTGTTTTTGGCTAATTCTGCAGAAACTCTGGTATTGTTGTGCCTTTGTAAATGTCCCCATGAAACCATGTTTAAAAATATAGTGCCTGTCAGACTCACAAAACACATAATAATAATAATTTTCTTTTAACTTACATGTAGACATATTCCTGTTCTGCCTGTATACTAACTTTGTTGTCCTTCTCTCCAGTTGGAACAACAACTCCATTCCACGTTTCAGGCTCGACCAGCGTGGCGTCCATGTTGAAGGGTCATCAGCAGCCGTACTCAGCTCCACACAATTCCCTGGATTCCACTGCACCCCGTAAGAGAGGCAAGGAGAGAGAGATCCCCAAAGTCAAACGACCTACGGCTCTTAAGAAGGTTAATGATTTATGTTGAAGTTAATCATTTAGGAGAGGTTGGAGAAAGATGCTATTTACATGAATATTGGTAAAAAGAATGAAGATCTTTGAACCTGCAAATCTTTTTTAAGTGCTATTTTTTGTTCTGTGTTTCAATAGATTATCTTGAAGGAACGTGAAGGGAAGAAAGGGAAGACGAGTGTAGAACAAGAGTCTTCAGGCCTGGAGGAGCATGGGGATGAGTGTTTACAGTTTACTGATGATCTTGCACGAGAGCCTGCCTCCCAAGAAGGTGAGGGTCATTTTTTATTAAGAAGTGAAAACTATTGGGTGTGTACCCAATTTATTTTTATCCATGAGACATTTTCTGATTGTTAATTCTTGTCTGCTGTTTTTACCACAGACAATGGCCTGAGTATGCCCAGTGATGCGTCCCTCTCCCCGGCCAGTCAGAACTCTCCATATAGCATCACTCCAGTGTCCCAGGGCTCTCCTGCCAGCTCTGGCATCGGGAGTCCCATGGCCTCAAACGCCATCACCAAGATCCACAGCCGACGTTTCAGAGAGTGAGTACACACTTTCACCCCGCATGGAGTGAGAAACTGAATATTTAGCAGGGAAGACCTTTTGTAGGAATCCTTGGCATTGGGATGTCTCAAAAATGTACAAAAATGGTTCGCAAAGCAAATACTTCTCCCACTAAGAAACCAGAGCCTTGGCTGCGAGAAGCGTGCTCTGGAAGTTAACGGCTGTTTTTAAGGGCGGAACTGTACAATAAAGAATTGTAGAGTAAGGCACAGATGCCAAGCACATTGTCCCTTCTTAGCAAAAATGTATGCCAGTGGTCACAAACACAGCTTTGTCCCTTTGTGTCCTCAGCTGTAGGCCTATTGTCCCAGCCCACCCTTCTCTAACATACTTTGCATTTAAAGCCTCCAAAAGGCCTCTGTAGCCAAACTCCTCCTCTCAGCTCTGACCGGCAGGACACTTGTTCCTCAGGCCACAATACGTCGATCTCCCCATTAGATATTTCATCAATCCACAGAGCTACTGGGAGCCTGCATGCTATATGATGGCTCTGGTCAGATAGCAATAAAGTGTAATAGCATAAACATCATCAACAAGCAGTTAAACAAAGTCGTCATGAACTTTAATATAAACTTTGAGTGAGTCATTTTAAGAAGACCAACAAAGATTAAAGCCTCATAGGGCTTCAACAATCATTTTCATCATAGACTGCTTGATGGTTATTTTTTTAATCATGAAATGTCAGCAGGGCTGGGAAATATGTCAATATTATATCGATATCGTGATATGAGACTAGATGTTTGATTTTCTCCCTAACACCCAGTTCCAAATGTCAGAGAAAAGTAGAAAATGCCCAAATGCCCATCACAATTTTCTGAATCCCAAGTTGACACCATCAAATTGCTTGTTTTGTTGGACCAACACTCCAAAACCTAAAGCTATTCAATTAACTGTTGTATAAGACAAAGAGGAGCAACATATCATCACAATTTAGAGGCTGCAACAAAAGAATGTTTATTGTTTTGCTTGAAAAAATATTTTCTCGATCATCAAAATTCTGAGATTCTTTTTTTGTCAACTGACTAATTGATTAATAAACCAATCGTTTAAGTTCTAAACATTTTGCAGCATTATTTGTGCTAATTAAAGGTGCTCAATACAAAATTCAGTTTTATTGCCTCCACATGGCTCTCAACATGGCGACAGCTGAGCCAGTGGATCGTAGCTAACAGTGCAAACAACGGCAACAGTGCTGACAGAGATAACACTGTTTACCTGAGGGGGAGCCGGAAGGTGGGCACTATGTCTCTGCGACGACGATGCAATCGGTCAGGACGGCGTTATCACCTGTAACCGCCGTATGAGTGCAGTGCAGAGCGGCTGCTGTGAGCTAGCTAGTTCATTCTCTGCTCAGGTAGACATTACTCTTCTGTATCTTTACATAGCAAATAGTTGTTTGCTGCTGTGTTAATGCTCTGAATATCGTATAGAGAAACTTTAATGGCAACTGTCATTGTTACCTTGGTAGCCACCCAAAAGATGAAAACACTTTTTTGAACATCTGCAACCTCCATTATTTTTACCGTCCTACTCTTTCTTCTGCAGGTACTGTAACCAAGTGCTGAGTAAGGAGATCGATGAGAGCGTGACTATGCTGTTACAGGAACTGGTTCGCTTCCAGGAGCGGGTCTACCAGAAGGATCCTACCAAGGCCAAATCCAAACGCCGCCTGGTCATGGGTCTCAGAGAGGTCACCAAGCACATGAAGTTGAGCAAGATTAAGTGTGTCATCATCTCTCCCAACTGTGAGAAGATCCAGGCCAAAGGTAAAGAACTGGAGTCTGACCACCTGAGCTATAAACATGTTTAAATCGGCTATAATCAATATTTTTAGGATAACAATGTATCAAATGACAATGTGCATGTAGTTATGAACCTACAGAGTATTATCACCTTAATCTGCAGCTCCCCTCAACCTTTCAGAGCTTTATAGTGAGTCTAAGTTGGCAGAACCCAATAAGTAGGGATAATGTACAGCGAGCCGGTCATTGTTGTGAAATAAACCCTGACAGGGTCTTGCATCGCCCTGAAGGGGTTTATTCCACAACAATGACCGGCCAGATCATTATTCCGCTTATTACACAGCTACTTACTTAAGAAATCAATAATTTGACACAAAAACGGTCCGCCAGAGTCCAACATCAGAACTGCGCCCATAGCAACAATCTGTTATACATGGCAACGGTTTGCAATAAAGAAATAACAAACCATAGAACGCTGTGATTGACCAATCAGAATCGAGTGTTCAACAAAGCCGTGTAATAATGAGTGGATATTGGACTTGCATTCACCAGGTGTCCAGAAATACCACTCCAGATGAATGATAATGTTGCTCTGTAAGTGCTGGATGTGTAAATAAGCACCTGTTAGCTAAAGAGTTTTCCATATCAACTAAAAAGGTGATGATAGGTCAATGTTGTGCTCACAACTTGTTTCCGCTGCTCCCAAGTGGGCAAAAAGTAATTGCAAGTTTAAATTTTCTCACCAGAGGGCTTACACTGTGTACAAACCCAGCAGTCACATATTAATATATGTGTGTAGCTCCCAGGCCCGACTTGAATATTCCCAAAACGGCAGGTTTTTGCACTTTGGTGTTCAAGTAACTAGCTGGTATCTTCTGTTGTTTTTCTTAATATATTTTCTCTACTTTGATACTGTGTTGCAGGTGGTTTGGATGAAGCTCTGTATAATGTAATTGCCATGGCGAGGGATCAGGAGATCCCGTTTGTGTTTGCCTTGGGCAGAAAAGCTCTCGGACGCTGCGTCAACAAACTAGTGCCTGTTAGTGTGGTTGGCATTTTCAACTATTCTGGAGCTGAGGTAAGTCGTCTATTTACCAGGTGAATGAACAAATCAAATGTATACAGTAGTTGTCAATATAGAGCTGTAGAAACACAGGATCGTCTCTCAGCATCTTATGTTTGTATGCCTTTTTCTAACTTGGTTAAACCTCCTTCAGGGTCTCTTCAACCGCTTGGTGTCTCTGACAGAAGAGGCTAGGAAGGCCTACAAGGACATGGTGTTAGCTCTGGAGCAGGAGCAGGCCGAAGAGGCTATGAAAAATGACAAGAAAGTCCCTCACCACATGGGGCACTCCCGTAACCACTCTGCTGCTTCTGCTATTTCCTTTTGTTCCATCTTTTCTGAGCCTATTTCAGAGGTCAATGAAAAGGAGTACGGTAAGCGCCCTCATTTTCTGTCATAGATTTTTAGGGTTATCTGTAATCAGTGGTGGAAGACGTATTCTGGTCTTTAACTTAAGTAAAAGTGATACGATCTTTTTGCGATTTTAAACATTTTGCGATATGCTGAATATTGTGATAAGCTATATTGCGATGTATTGCTTGACAGAGTAGCGGATTGTTATGAGTTTAAAAGTGTAAATAATCAAAGATCAATACTTGATGTCTGTGTATCGATACAATATTGCCACGCAAAATATCACGATAATATGCTGTATACATTTTTTTCCCCACCACTAAAAAGTACCAGTTATGGAGCATAACACATCTATTAACTCCTTCAGAGACCAACTGGAGGAGTATGGTGGAGACTTCAGATGCCCTGGAGCCTATAGAGGCTGAGCCGATTCGCCCTGCACCTTCCACCGCCACCCAGAAAGACAGTGAGACCCTGGCTGCCTCCACCAACGCCGCCTCGCCAGGCTCCGCTGCTCCCCAGCCCAGAGCGGCGCCTCCGACACTGACACAGGGTACCAGTGAGAGAGACGAGGTCCGGGTTGACGACCGGCTGGAGCTGGCCTCCCAGCAGAGCACGGAGACAGGCTCACTGGATGGGAGCTGCAGGGGCCCGCTGAACTCCTCCATCACCTCCACCACCTCCACCCTGGTACCCGGGATGTTGGAAGAGGCAGAGGAGGAGGAAGAGGAGGAGGAGGACTACACTCCCGAACCTATTGCTGTGGAGGTGCCCACCCTCAGCAGCCGCATTGAATCCTGGGTGTCAAAGACGCTGGAAAACCTGCAGCTGGGGAAGAGCCAGGAAAGTACGGAAGAGGAGGAGGAGGAGGAGGAAGATGATGAGGAGGAGAGAGTGCAGAGTGAAGAAGAGGAGGACCTCGATTCAGCGGACATCACTGAGACGACGACCGATGGCAAAGAGCAAGTGGAGGCGAAGAAGGTCACCGGTTGATGTCTCCTCCTCCTCTCTCTGTTCTTACATCCACTCATGTCCTCTGTTGCTCTCACATCCTTCCTCACAGCAACCAGCAGCTTTTCTCCTTCGTCTCTAACCCCTGACACCAGACATAATCTCAGGTATCCAACCAACTGACCAACACTCACACGCATTACAGAGAAGCTGACCAACTTACCAACACACAGCGTTGCAGACCAAACGGCAACTAACACAGTCTGAGGGATAATCGTCATCGACACTCTTTGTCATTTAAAAGGATGCCCTCACGTCTTCGGCCCATAACCTGCTACACTTGAATTCAGAGGGAAGTTTTTGACTTTCCTCCTCCGAAGCTGAACTCTATTAGAGTCAGGGACCTTTCTGGGAGCAAGTGCTTAAAAAAAATGTTGAACTGCTGTCTGTAGCTCACAGAGGAGGGAGGTTGGAACCTTTCAGCTCCCATCTTAACTTCATACAGAGCTCAGAAAGTTTACAGCTCTGCAGTATTTGTGTGCGTGTGTGTGTGTGTGTGTGAGTGTGTGTGTGTGTGTGTGTTTACAGGCACATAGTTTGCATTTATTTTTGCTGTGTTCTTTAGCTTTATCTTTGTAAATAATGCGTGTTTTTTTCACCATGAGGAAAGGAAAGACATGCATTTCTTAATTACGTCTTGGTTGATATTTAGCTTTCCTCACAGAATATTACAGTGTCAGGGGGGGTTCTGTCTTTCTACCAAAACCACTCCCACCCGTCAGTCTTCAGAGACCCTGTTCACACCTGGTATTAACATGTGTCCTGAGTGATCGAATCACAAGTGGACGGCTATAAATACGTCTGTTCACACATGGCATTAGAATGCGTCTCCACATGCGTCTTGAGTGACCACTTGTGATCCGATCTCACTCCGATCTCACTAAACACACGGCTAATACAGCAGATACATGAATATTGAATATATTATATACATGATTGAATGTTAGTAGTAATATCCTACATATTTGTGAATTCAGGTACATTTTATTAACATCAAAATAAAAGTTTATTGTACCGGCGGTCCCCAAGGACCTCCCTGCTGCCGACACCACTGCATTTGCCAGGCAACAACGGGGTGCAGAGCTCCAGAGAGCCGGGGATGAGAGAGCGAGCGAGCGGGTGGGCGTGCAAAGCACCGGAACAAAAACACAGACACATCACAGACAGCATGATAATAAGGCACTTTGCGTGCCTAGTCTGATAGTCTGTAAACTATGTAGCCTATAAATAACAGATATTTCAATAAAATACAGTAGAGCACAGAAGCCGTTTCCGTGCAACAGGACAGACAAACATTCGCGTCTGCATGGCCTATTCACCCTAGGAGCGCAGAGACCCGCGGATCCCAGCGGGACGTCAGTTGAGTAGTCAGTCCTTCAATGTGGCCCAGGACACATTCGTGTACACACTACTAAAAGAATGTGGTCATATGTGGCCCAGACCACCTCTGAATGTGGTCTGAAAGATCTGATCTCAATGTGTCTGGAGTACGTTCACACCTGCACTCATAGCTGTCCTGTTGTGATCCGATCACCCAGGACGCATGTTAATACCAAGTCTGAACAGGGCCGGAGAGTGTTTTTTAATGTTCAAATAATAAGTGTCCCATTCTGTATTCAGATGATTCAGATGACTTTAACTTCTAAGAAGCAAAACAAGCTTTGTGTATATAACCTCGTCTATATGGTTCTACTACAGTATATAATAGTTTGTCATATTGATCTTGCCTGGTGTGAAACTATTCTGGTTGTTTTTCCTCTGACTGGAATTGTCTTGAGTTCCCAGATGCTGTGTGTGCTTCATAAATTTTGTTCCTGTTGTTCCTCTGGTGGTGTTTGTTCTCTGATTGGGGGGGGCGTGCTCTCATGCTGTCTCTTAGGTTAGAGACCTAACACCATTTTTAGAAGCCCAAACATTGAGATATTTTAAGTCTTTCCAACCAGAAAAATATTGTTCAAGTGTTTCGTTATAGTTTATGACAATATGAAAGAATCAGGTTACTGGAAAGTGTCTCTAAGTCATTGTTTTTACCAGTGTTCACTCTATTTCCTTTAAAAATGCCACTTAAATCAAATCGACCAATAGGACGAGCAGGTGTTTACTGCTATTCATGAAGTCTATTAATGCCCAAGTTGACAAAAAAAAATCAGATATGGTTGTTTACAAATGAAATCAATCCTCGTACAGCTGAGACGCTCCCTCATCGGGGTAAAGTCACCACTAGAAGTCGTCACAAAGTCATTCACACACTAATGATAAATCCTTGTAAATACAAGTGTACAAAAGAGATTTTGATTTTGCATTGTATTAAAAAAAAAATACAATCATCCTGTTCTTAAGTTTTAACATTTTAACAGTTGGAATCCAATTTGATAATGGTATTTGATAGTGAATCATAGTGAGATTTCAGCCAGTCAATGACAACGATGATGCGGTGTGTGTAAATGCAGTATGCCGGGCTGTATGCAATGTGAAGCCCAGCGTCCTGAATATCATACTTGCGATTATGAAAAGTATTTCTAGTTTGATAACAGGTACGCTGTGTGTCGGCTTTTTGTTGCTCCATCAAAGTGTTTGAAGTATGTTCGTTGACAGCAAGTGTGTTTCTTTGCACTATGTAAATACAGTACTGGTAAAGGTCTTGTAACTAATGTGAACAAAAAACAACAAAACAAAAAATCGGTTCAATGAAGAACTTTTTTCAGCGTGTTCCTCGTCTTTATATGGATATTTAAGACCGTCTCCTTCAGACTGTGCATCACTAGCAACATTGTTATAGGCTGTTTCTCATAATCCTGTTATCGCTCTTAACCTATATGAACTGATGATTAACATCATTAAAATGTTGTTTAAGTAAGTCTTTTGACTGTTGACTGTTTCATCAGCATGTACACGATTTAGAGAGCTGAAATAGGTAATGAATCCACTTTCTTTTTTTCTTTTTCTTTTTCTTTTTTAACAGAAATGTTTATTCACTTTTTTACATCTGGAATATACATAACTGCTTTGTCTGGAAATGGAAAAAAATGGAACTAGTCACAGTTCGGCAAACAAACATGATTACAATTCTAAATCATGGCATCATGTGCATCCACATAGAGAGGAGTCTCAAAAAAAGAAGGAGAAAATAAACAAAAATACCTTTAAAAAAATTATGGGCTCTGAGAAAATGCAACAGGTATTTTTTTTTTTTGGACAAAATGAGGCATCAATTATTCAAGAAAATAGTCCTCAGATAATTCATTATTCAAATAATTGTTAGTTTTGGGCCAAGATTGCAGTTTTACTAACTGGCCACTAGGAAGGGACAAAACTCTGCTGTGCACTATTGTATGAAGACTTGTCTTTTCTTTATATTATCACACCCAGCTTATTTATATATAATATGCAGTTAAGTTATCTGTAATGAAGTTATTTGTGTAGTTCATAGGGCTGGGCGATATGAAGAAAATCAAATAGCGCAATAATTTTGTCCAAATACCTCAATATCGAAATAAAGACGATATTGTAGTGTTGACCATTGATACTTTTACAAAACATTTACACAATGAGATTTTTGATAAATAATCATCAGCATTGTGGATATAATGACAAAGTGTATAAAGGCAAATAATAGAGCAGTCTGGTAAATTCAAAAAACGACATCACTTTACTGTAATGCAGCCTTTAAAACCAGGAAAAGATGACACTTATGCCATATTATGGTATTACGATATCCAAAATCTAAGACGATATCTAGTCTCATATCATGATATTGATATAATACCGATATATTGCCCAGCCCTAATAGTAAAATAGTTCTTTACTCTTACATTTCTTACATTTGACCTGTAATTTCCGGCCTAAGTATGGAAGTATTTCTACACTGCCTGCTCCCTGCTGTTGTTAGATATTAATCTTTTAATCAGGAATAAGTGCAGTATGTAAAACACTCTTTGTTCGGCATGTTGCTTTGAATGGAATCAAACGGAAATGCAAATGTTTTAGTTAAATCTTCCTCTTGCGTGTTCATGCAGGTCATTTGAATGTTACACACATTACTGTAATTTACTGTCGTGTGTAAATCAAGTCAATCCCATCTGTTTGTTCAAAAGATGTCAAACCCTCATCGTCTTAGATTAAGAGGAAACATGTTTCGGGGTAAAGCCGGCGTATTAATAACCCACTTTAACAGCATCTCTGAGGTGCAACTGATGTTAGACTCAGCACTCGTGTACTGTATTGGCTCTGCCTCAGTGTATAAGTGTGAGTGTGAGTGTGAGTGTGTGTGTGTACAGCATGAGTCACCCTACTCGCCTGTGATTGGACGGTAGTTTATGGGTGAGGGAGGGGGAGAGAGCTTTAGGGGCCGTCTGTCAATCTCCCCTCCGCTCCATTCACACGTTCATCTGCATGCACCGTCATAGAGAGAGACAGAGGAAGTGAGCGAGAGCCTCTCATTCATAAAAAAAAGAGAAAAGTTCATTCATAAAAAAGCTGCACAATTCTGCTGTGCTTCAGAAAGAAAAAGACAAGAAGGGAGGAAAGTTGATGTGGAGGTGAAGCAGAGCTGGAAGCCTGGCAACTGACTGAGAAAGTCATTATGATGGGACTGTTCTCAGTGTGACTGGAGCGGACCGGACTGGATTTTAGACTACAACGGGACGTCCCCAGTCCCACGCTGGTGAGTTGAATCTACTGTAACGTACAGTAATAATCGCAGTACGCCAGACGCTAAGATTATTTCCCAAAGATCAGCTGATTAGCAACCAAAATGATCAACTTAATGCATTTCATGCCTCTCCTGTTTTCTGCTATCTGTACTCAATCCTCTGTGTGTAATAACTGTGATTCTTGTTTTCTACTTTGACCTAGTGCTCTCCTTCGTCCAGTTGCCCGATTATGAGAGAGCAAACCTTACCCAGGTTCAAATCACAGAAAGGACTCTTACCAGGTGGCTCATCACTTTTGTCATTACAGACGTAATCAGTACAATGAAAATCACTGTGCTGCATATCTGATTGTCACTTTTTCTGTTTCATCTTCCACAGGCATGCTGAAGCGCACCAAATACAGTCGTCTGCGCAACGATTCGCTGTCGTCTCTGGAGGATCGGCCCCAAAGAATGCTGCCCCTGAAGCGGGACCTTTGCTTGGACTCTGATTTCGCCCAGCTCGATCCCGGGACGCCGACGCACCACGGGCCGTCCACCCTGAGGGACTTCATCCCCCGCGTGGCCAACATCCGATTGCAAAGTCCTATTTCCCTGCGGGGCCTGAGGGGACAGACAAACACCATTGATGGACACACTGACAGACCCTTGTCCAGAACAGAGTGGAGCTCAGGGCCTGACCAGAGGTTTTGTAGCCAACCTTCCCTCAATGTGCCACTATCTACTCACTCGGCTCTACGCTGCACAAAAAGACCCATCAGCCTGCATCGGATGGCCAGCCTCCCCTGGACCCCCAGCTGTCCTCCTTGCTCCCAACACAGAGACTGTCTGTGTCGTTCCTCTGCAGCAGATGACTGTACAGTGGTGGGGACGGCAAGCAGAGTGGTTCACCATCACATCAAGGTACCTATGTGAACTAATAACGATGCATGAATACACTCTGCTGTGCACAAACAGAAATCTGAGATTGTGGAATCGTCCTTGCCCGACTAATCTTCGTGTTTTTCACTTTTTTTCACAATTTGCCTAAAATTGTTAATGTCTTAATACTAAAAATGTTGATTGTGTGTTTTCGCTTTACACTATATGCAAGAAAGTGCAGCTAACCTCATATCCGGCACAGTTTAATTCCTACTAGTGCCAACACAAACACACACGTGAACACAGGACACACTCTGTCTCCCTGTGCTCTATCCACACCATCACACTCACTTTAGCACGTTCATCCCCTCCCTCTCAGATAGAGCTTCCTGTGTAGGCAGTAGTGACTCATCCTGGCTCTCTGCTCCTCTCTAGATCTGCTCTGCTTCTGTGTGTGTGTGTGTGTGTGTGTGTGTGTGTGTGTGTGTGTGTGTGTGTGTGTGTGTGTGTGCATGTGTGTGAATGTATCCGGTATCAGCAGAGCCCATGCTGTCCTAGAACCGGAGGTGTGTCCGCATGGGTGATTAAGAGCAGGGCCTGTGAGCTGACCGCTGATGGAAATGAGAACTGTTTGATTGTCCTTTATAAACAAGCACACATACATTACACACTACCGCCCACTAATCCCACTCACACACACACACACGTATTGATTTAAGTCTGGTCTTCATCAGTGGACTTACTCATCCTGCCTCCAGCCTGTAGCGTCTGCTCTGCTGAAGCTCACAGCCAATAGAAGTGGGGTTGGCCAAAGTGTGAGCACATTGCGTAAATGAGGTCTGGTTGCATTAATTACACGTCAAGATGTCCAAAACTATTTCTTAAGTACAGAAGTTGGATGTCGGATAACTATGGATGGGCTATTGGTCCAAAAGCACAGCTGTATGTACATTTAATGCTCCAGCGCTCTGTGACCTCAGCCAGCAGTTATGAGTGAAAAAAGAGGAGACAGTCAAATATGCATGTGGGGCAAAACTATTTTTTTTATTAATTCTTAAAATCACATGGAGAAAATATAGTTGCAACGTTGGTGTGTCCACCATTTTGGTCCAGACTGACATATCTCAACAACTATTGGATGGATTAGCAGGAAATTTTGTACAGATATTCATGGTCCCCAGAGGATGCTGCAACACATTGTCATCCCAACTCATCACATACTGACGCTTTGTCAGATCCCTCGCCGTCACTTTTCGGTCACAGTGAACACGTGCTTAATGTTGTGAATTAAACAAAAACAGGTTAGGTTTAGGAAAAAACGACATGGTTGGACTTAAAATTACTACATTTGTGTAATTGTGTGCCAAGCGTACCAAAGGTAGAGTCCTTGCTGCAGCGGCCCGGGGTTCCGATCTGACCTGTGGCTCTTTGCTGTATGTCATCCACTCTCTCTCCGCCTTTCATGACTATCAAAAAAACGCAAAAGCCAAAAAAATTATCTTTAAAATTACTACATTTTACTGTGAAAATGTAACTGAACGTTGTGAACACGGGACGCGAACGATCAGGTGATTGTAAAGTGAAACATAACACACGGGACACAAACAGCCGTCTCCTGGATGACAGCCTTGTGTTTGTTGGGCCCATCCACCTCCCCTCACAACCGCCCGGTGAGTCTCTTTCACTCTTTAAACTACGTCACCACAGCACTTTCTCTGAGAGCTTAAGATTGACGCTGATGAATTTACGTTGTAGTTAATGGAAAGTGCGTCTCTCTCTCTCTTGCTTCACCACTCACTTCCCACGTACACACACACTCTCATCACTATTCACCCATTCATGTTTTCACACCGGCCACCATAACTCTCAAACACGCTTGGCACACGGTAGAAGTTGTAATCTGCAGCCTCACCGCTAGATACCGCCAGATCCTACACACTGTTCCTTTAAATTGAGGAGAATCAGGACAGAAACATTGCCCACATCAGCACTCTGTCTGAGATCACTTAAGACTTTTATCTGTTTCTAAATGTGGAATCAATGAGTAACTGGTGTTTTGTTGTGTTTTCCTAGTACATGGGTAGTGTGGAGGTGACCCAGTCCATGAGAACCCTCGACTTCGATACGAGAATGAAAGTCACACGGTAGGAGGTCCTCCCACTACCACACACACACACACAGACACACACATACAGACACACGCCAACCATAAGATACATACAGTAAGAATGAACATCTAACTCCTGACACAGTCTCAGAATAACACTATGAAGGAATGAGCTGCTGTTTTGCATGTGAAGAAGAAAAAGAAAAATTTCCAACATATATTTGCCAAGCAAGACGTGTGGTTTATTTGAAAAATGTTTCAAAGGGGGAAATCAAATTAAATGTATAATGTTTCATAAACCGGGGCTTTCTCCTCATCATTTGATATTGACATCCTTGTGCAGGATGCCAAAACGCCGAAGGACACAGCTACCCCTGTTCACAACAACACTGCTGAATGATGGGGCAGAAAATCCAATTAGATGAATTTCCTCCTAATGATCTCTCATAGTCTTATTAAGAGGAGAGAGAGAGAGAGAGAGACCTCAATCCATTACATGCAATTTGTTTTCAAGGAGAAGAAAAGCATTTCCTGGAAAAAAGTCTTGCTCGAAAGATAGTGGGATGTTACTTCTGTGTGTGTGTGTGTGTGTTTTTGTACAGTTTGGCCTCTCTGACCCAAGCGTCAGCTCTCTGAAGACCAGCGACTGCAAAGCTCGCCTTAATTATAATATTACAGCCTTAATATGAGCACACATACCAGGAATATCTCTGTAGTCAATCATAGGACAGTCAGTGTTTTGTTTGAAGTATTTTTTCAGGCAGATTTTGTGTTTTTTGGTCTAATCTATCCCAAGTTTATCTTTATATATGTATAGCTTTATATAAACAGGCTCACTGATATTCACTTGATTAGTGAAGTACATGTTGCTGATAATACCTTTCTCTATGTAGGATTTTGGATGCAGGATTTTTAGTTGCAAAGGAGTATGCTTACATCAATGTATTGGTACTTTCACTAAAGTAAATGATTTGAATTAATATTACACCATTTAGATACTTAATAAATTGCTGGGTAGTCAGTCAAATGTTACTTAAATAAAAGTATTATCAGCAAATTGTACTAAAAGTATCAAAAGTAAAAGTACTCATTATGCAGAATGGCTCCTTTCAAAGTGTTATATTATTATGAAATATTATATTAGTAAGTTTTTATCACTAACGAATACATATAAGAGCATTTTAGAGTTGTAGTTCGTCCATGTGGAGCCAATTTTAGATGCTTTGGGTAGATTAGTAGTATAGTTTATGTAATGCAGTAAAAAGTACAATATTTCCCTCTGAAATGCAGAGGAGGAAGAAGTACTCAGATCCTTTTCTTAAATACAAGTAGAAATACCATACCAAAATACTCCATTACAAGTAAAGGTTCTGAATTAAAAAATGTTCCTTAAATAAAAGAATATAAGTATCATCAGCAAAATGAACTTAAAGTATCAAAAGTGAAAATACTCATTATGCAGAATGGCTCCTTTCAAAGAGTTATATTATTATAGAATATTATATTATTCTGTTTTTATTACTAACAAGTACATGTAAGAGCATTTTAGTGTTGTAGTTCGTCAATATAGAGACAATTTTATATTATTTTTAAATTTGTATTATTATTATTATTATTATTATGATTATTATTATTATTATTAATAATAAGAATAAGAATAGTACATTTTATTTACAAAGGTTAAAATGGTCATCAAGTTTATATGCTTTGGGTAGATTAGTAGTATAGTACTGAATTATATAATATGAGCATATAATTTGTTTTTTTTATGTAAAAAGTAACTACAAGTGTCAAATGACTGTAGTGGAGTAAAAAGTACATTACTTTCATCTGAAATGCAGTAGAGTAGAAATATAAAGTAGCATAAAACAGAAATACTCAAGTAAATACAAATACCTCAAAATTGTACTTAAGTACTATACTTGAGTAAATGTATTTAGTTTCATTTCCCCGCTGCATATAGTACTACTTTTTAGAGTAATGTTACAGTGTATTTTATTCCTCTGATGTACTGTGGATGAGCTCCTTGTGATGTAGTTTCCTTCCTCTCATGTTCTCACATGCCAGTCACATGTTAGCGGAGCGCTCTGGAGCACACATTCACAAAAGTACCTCTGTGTTTTGTGTGTGTGCGTCTGTATGTGTACATGTTTATAATCTGTGTGTGTAAGTGTGCGTGTGTGTGTGTGTGTTTGTGTGTTTGTGTGTGCAGAGAGGCAATCAGCAGACTGTGTGAGAGGACATCAGCAGTGAAAACTAAAAGGGTAAGGTACACACACACACACACACACACACACCAATGCAATCAACACAGACACAACTAGAATAACTGATTTGTGTCATCATCAGCCGGTCTTTAAGGGACTGTCTGCTCTTCTGGGTCAAATCAACCTCCAGTTTTCTGGGAGCAGGATCATCCTCACCGTCTCCACAGACAGCGTGACTCTGATCGCCGCCTCCTCCTTACAGGTGACCGCTTCAACACGCAAATTATACATGTCACACATCTTAATTATCGAGGCATGGAGTAAAACAAAAAAACTTCTGTTTTTTCCCTTCTCCTCAGAAGATTGCCCACCACCCCATGCACGCCATTTCATTTGCGTCAGGAGGAGATCCAGTAAGTTCATATTCTCGTTGTTGTTTCTCATGTACAAACATGTTGATGAGCAGATAGGGACACAAACACACACACACACACACACACACATAAACAGTGAGTAATTTGATTTAGCTCGAGTACTGCTTGGTTTGCTGCCATTTGTGGAGGATTGAATTATTTCCTACTCCAACTCTTCTATACTTTTAATTGGTGGTGCGAGGGCCGTATTTATCAAACCGCTTAAAGTGAAATTTTGGACACAAACTTCAGAATAAAAGCTATTCATCAAATCCTTGCGACTTAAAAATACTCTTAAGCGAGCTTCAAAGGTGTCTGAAGAGTAGATTGTAGATGACTGCAAAGTGAGCACACACCTTTTGAGGCATGTATTGAAATGATTGTACAAAATATCAATGATCATGTTGAATGATAGTCCCTTTACATAGCAGCCATTTTTACATGTCATTGCAGGGTGAACACAGGTATAACTAATAACATTAATTATGGCCCTGATCCATTTAAAGGTCCAATGTGTAGGATTTGGCAACATCTAGTGGTGTGGTTGCAGATTGCAAGTAACCTCCACTCACCTCATCCTTACCATAATAACACTACTTTAGGAGCAATAAAAGTCAGATGGCGGTTGGCAGTACCACGGATTTGCACTCTGCAGCTCATGTTACCACAGTTTCACACACGTGTCAGAGAACTACGGTGGCCTTCAGGTAACGTAAAAAGAGCCAGTGTTTGGTTTGTCTGTTCTGGGCTACTGTAGAAACATGGCAGAGCAACATGGCGGACTCTGTGAAGAGGACCTGCTCCCTAGATATGAAGGGCTCATTCTAAACTAACAAAAACACAATGATTCTTAGTTTCAGGTGATTAGACACTAATAAAAACATAGTTATGAATATTATATTCCATTTCTGCTAATAGATCCCCCGTAATGTTACACACTGTTCCTTTAAGTGTGCCAGGGCCCTGATATATTGTGCTTGCTGGTTCACTGGAATGGCTGTGACACACTAAATAGAATGGGTCCATAATTAATGTGATCACTTATCCGTGTTTACCCTGCTATGACATGTCAGAATGGCTGCTGTGAAAAGGGCCTATAAGTTATCTGATGCAATATTTATAATTCAGAATAGTTTAAGCCTACTATTTGAATTTGAAACATTTGATTGGATGTTACGGCACTTTTTGTTGCGGGATGCAAAGAAACAACATTACAGCTTTCATTCATTTTGTTTGCAATCACTTTCCATGCATCGTCATTGTCTGCACTTATCAATGTGTCCCTAAATTCCCCTTATTATTATCTGATGTATCTCCTCTACCAGCAAAATAAGTTCCTCCCTGATTCAGTTTGGTTTTCTGGCTGCTTCCATTTCAGACATGTTGTATTATAAATAGATTAGATTAAATTGACAAACTGGGTAAAATATAGGATTTTGAAAAACGAATAATCAGTATGGCAGATGTTGGGTAAATATCCTCTCTGACTGGCTTCTTAAGAATAATTCTTAGGATAACGCATTACTAAAAGTCATGAAATCCTTTCTTGTGACTTAATACAACCATCAAAGCTGGTTTGTGCTTTCATCATCTTTACACCTCGCCAAGTCTGTTTTAAACTAATTACTCTTATCTATTTCCCCTCTCTGTCCCTCCATGCCCACATTATTTCCATATGACAGAAATTGGGTTATTCATCCTCAGTGAAAAAAGAAATCAATGGTGCACTGTTAACGTCTGACCAGCCAGCAGGACATGTCAGTTATTAGCTGCTGTCGAGGTCAAACCCTGCTTAATAAACTGCTTGACTAACAAAAACTGTTATTTATGATTTGGTTTGCGTCCATGAACTCAGTTTCTCGGCTCAAACAAACGGTGAATACAAATGCTGAGTACACTCTGTAATATTTCATTGCCATTTTGGCACTGCGACGTCGCACTGGCCAAAGATTAGAGAGAACAGGAAGGCAGTTTCTCTCCGTGAAACACAACACCAGCGAAGCTATGGATGGGATTATAGCTCGCTGCTTAATTAATTAGCTAAAATAATCTTGTAGTGCGCTCTAAGCCTCGGCTCAGTTGGCTTGGACACATAGAAGATAGCGGGGGGGATTTAAAATCAATCTGCCACAGAGGCTTTATGGTGAGACATATTCAGCTGACTCTGCTCTTGTATTAGTATCAGAGAGCCACTGATAGGGAGTGAATTAATTAAACAGAGAATACACGTGGATGACCATTAACTGAACATGTCTGCTGTGTTTTCAATGATTAAATTAGGAATCGAAAGGCTGAATACAGATCCTAAACCCACTAGCTGTACAGGTTATAAACTGAACTACAACACAGTCAGGAGGTTTATTAGTGACCTTGTGCACATACAGACAAATGCAGAGAATACCTTTAAAGACAGATTATGTAATTTCTAAATGAAGCATTAACACATTCTTTCTTACACAAATGAGAAGTTGAACTCATGGGTAATTAAATGCACTCTTACTGACATAAACACACTCAGGGGTTTTGCTGCTACAGCCTTACTCAGTCCAAGGAGGGTGAAAAGAGGTGATGTCACACGTCATCGTCACGTCATACAACAAAACCATTTAGTTAGGTTTAGGAAAAAACAACATGGTTGGGCTTAAAACTACTACGTTTTTACAGTTAAACTGAAACTAAACGTTGTGAACACGGGACACGAGCATACAGCTGATTGTAATGTGAAAGTGAAATTTAACACACGGGATACAAACAGCGGTCTCCTGGATGAAAGTCTTGGGTTTGTTGGACCCATCCACCTCCCCTCCTGTCCGCCCTGTGTGTCTCTTTTGGTCTATAAACTACGTCACCACAATCACTTTCCCTGAGCGTTTACTGTTGCTGCCGAAGGGTTTACAATGTAGTTAATGGAAAG
Source organism: Sebastes umbrosus (assembly GCF_015220745.1). Taxonomy (NCBI): domain Eukaryota; kingdom Metazoa; phylum Chordata; class Actinopteri; order Perciformes; family Sebastidae; genus Sebastes; species Sebastes umbrosus. Next base: position 31,518,233 of record NC_051270.1, on the reverse strand, counting down.
TCCAGTGCGTTTCATACTGGCGCCAAAGGGTGCCTTGTGCGGCGGTATCACACAGCGACGGCTGTGACAAAGCCTCGGTATTTGACGCCCTGGGAATGAGAAAGGGCTGTATAAACATAGTGTATACATATAGTTAGTAGCAGTAGTAGATAAAATAATAATTTTTCTCTCAATTTCTTTACAGGACATGGCAGATTACATCGCTTATGTTGCCAAGGACCTCGTGAATCGGAGAGGTATAGGGCGGTTTAATTTCACATTATGACGAGCTCAGCTTCCACTGGACTTACTGGTTTTATTACGTAAACGCACAAGCTTTTACTGTCATCATTATGGAAACAAAACATCACCCTTTGTCTCTTTTTGACAGCCTGTCACATCCTGGAGTGTCCCCGGGGTCGGGCCGGTGAGGTTATCAACAGCATCGGTCAGGCCTTTGAGACTCGTTTCCGCCAACTTCTCAACCACACGCCATCGCCGCTCTCCAACAATCCCAGGTTATCCTTCTGTCTACTGTCAACAGTGTTGATAATCTAGTATGATTTGACTCGTTTGAGACATTTTTTCAAGCACAAATGCCAAATGTTTGCTGGTTCCAGCTTCTCAAATGATGACATTTGATGTTTTTTTGTCTTATAGACAGATAATGTATAATCTATATGTAGATAGTAGAATAGCTTTGGATTTTGTCCTTAGTTGAACAAAAGCAAACATTTTGAAAATGTCATTTTGGGCTTTGGGAATTGGGAAAGTATTTTTCACTATTTGACCAAAATAATTAATCAATCAATCAAGAAATTGGCAGATTAATCAATAATGAAAATAATCATTAATTACAGACATATATATATATATACTTTTATTTCAGCAAACTCAAAGGAATCTATGCTGAGTATGTTTCTCTATCTTTGTGTTTTTTGTGATTGTGTGTACTCGACTGCATATACAGTATATGTGTGCACAACATTAACAGAGGTCAAGTCAGAGCTTCTCCACAGCGGAGGCAGGGAGGTGAACATCATAACTCTCTGCATGCAGGTCAGCAGTGAGGATCTGTCACAAATGGAGCCCAGAGGAGGCGATAACAGACCAAAAGGCCAAACAGGACGGTGAAGTCAGCAAGCACCGCGACTACTACAACGTGATCCCAGGAAAGACGCCACCCGCTGGTGGAGTAGAGGACCTGCGGATCACTAAGGAGGAGAACAAACAAGATCCTGACATACAGGGGGTAAGAGTGAATTATTAACACCAAAACTCAAACTATATTTAGTCAGATCGTTCCAAAGCTTTTAACCCCATCCTATGGCCCTCCTCAGCAGATTAAGAGACTCTGTTGTCAGAGTGAGATGGAGATGGCTTAGTTGTTCTCACATGATTAAAGGATGGAATATAATAATGATATAATGTCAAGTCAAGTCAAATCAAAGTTTGTTAAAGCCCAATATCACAAAGCATGCCTCAAAGGGCTGCACATATAATGAAAACAACAATGTGCAACATTTGTAAAACACACAGCAAACATATCTACGGTAAGTGGTCTAAACTACATACAAAGTTAGACACACACACACAATATATATTCAATAAAAACAATAGCAACATTAGCAAAATATGCAGTTTCAGTTGGATAACCGTAATTAGTATTTTTGGCAGGCTAACTGAGGTTGAAGGCTGATGCGAAAAGATGTGTTTTGAGTTTACTTTTGAATGATTTGACTGAGGTAGCCTCTCAGATTTGGGTAGAAAGATATTTTTTCTTGAATTAAATGTGATATAATGTATTAATATTATATTATATAAGAATAGATTATATATTGTATTGTATACTGTATTGCAAGCCTGTTCAATTGGCGGCCCGTGGGTCGAATCAGACCCTTTAACGACCTCAATCCCCGTCGACCAATATGAAAAAAGTAATAATAATAATTTCTTCCAATAAGAGAGTTTATTTCCGTTCATGAACTCACGCTACTGATGCTGTTATGGACTGTTGAAAAGCAATATCATTGTGTTTTTATTTAAATAACCTGCTAACATTCTAAGTTTCTGGGTGTTTACATTTTTGATTATTAGAAGATCATCATTTTATTAGTATTCATTTCATTAGTTATGTCTTGTTATGCACAGAAATACTTATTATGTTAAAAAGTTTGACCCATGCTGCTTAAGCAGAGGGAATTTAGGAGAGTGGAACTGAATAATAAAGATGTTGAATGCAACATTATGTTTATTTAAACAACAATCTACTAAGATAAAAAGCTGTATTGTTTTCACATTATAATTCCTAACTTTGCAGATCAGACAGGAAATGTAAATGCCCCGCCCCTTGGCACTTTACTTTTTTTTTTTTTTTTTTTTCAAATCTGGCTCTTCTAAAAACGTAATTGAAAAGGCCTGATGCATTGTATTATGTAATGATAGCAACTGAGAAACTTGTGCTGTGCAAACATGTGCTGATTATTTTTGTGGTCAAAAGTTGTAGTCAGTATGAGCTAATACCATTAGGGCAATGCCGCCTTCTTCTTCTTCTTGTGACATGAAGTGACTGGAGTGAGTTCTTTGTAGCTTAAGCTGTTTTTTCTTTCCCATAACACCCAAAATAATTTTACATTTTAAAAGAAATGAATCATCTATTTTTTTCTGTGGGCCTCTGAGCTGAAGCAGTTGAGCTTGAAGGGTCGTCTTCAAGGACACCTCAGTTGTTGGTAATAACTTCCCAGAATTATTGTGCTGGTCTGGGAATTTGGTCAGCGACTTTCCGGTCATGAGCACACGTCTCTAACCTTTAAGCAATCACTGCCCCCGAACACACACACACACACACACACACACACACACACACACACACACACACACACACACACACACACACACACACACACACACACACGCACACATACACACACACACACACACACAGATCTTGTGTGTGTGACTCATCTCGTGCTGTTGCAGGTCTGTTCGTTTCAGCCTGTTTCACTGTATGAGAACTGCTCCATCACAGAAGAAACTGCAGCTCTACCTGCAGGTAAAACTCATCAACACACTGCAATGTGTAACTATATTGTGTTTCTCTGTGTGTGAGAAAGTGTAGTTTAAACTAAGATTAATTTTAATTTAAATTAAAACCCGATTAAGTAAAACTCAGTTAAATGGTTCAAAGCAAAGTCAAAGTGCAAGTGTGAGGGTGTAGGGGATCTTTAGGGGGAAATAGCAGGTCAGCAGTAATATATAAAAAATATAAATTGTGAAAGTGTATGATGGCCATCCCCATGCTCTATTATGTCTCATAAGTTGTTTCAGGAATTTTGGGTTGATACCATTTGTTACACAGATTTGATGCTGAATTTAACCATTTTTTACCAATCAAGAATTAATAAAAATGATCAATAATCCCTCCAAATACGGATGGATATGGATGGATGGAAGGATTTCTGCAAGAACTGCATTTTTCGGCGATTAGATGGCGAGCACTTCTGTTGTGTAAACTGCTCATAAACCCCCTTATTGTCAATCTGACAAGGAAAGCCATCCATCCTCTGAATGCTTTAGGTCTATAGTTTGGGGTTGTATAGTTTCATGAGGCTGTGATTCTCCTAAAGGTCACCACAGGTCATTTTATACAGCAAGGTCAAGTTTAAAAAAATAGTCTGACTTTATGAAATAGGGACTAACATCATCACACATGAATACAGTTGGGCTCATTGGATCCACAAGAGTCTCAGCTTTATAGTGATACCCAATGTATGTAATTCCAAGACTGTTTAGGGACCCCAGTATGCAGAAATATTCAAATACACCATTTTAGAATAGGTGAAAATAAGATATTTATAATGCATGCAAAAAACTACATGTGATTTTCATAAAGTGGGCATGTCTGTAACCAATAGATTCCTTAGGTTTTCTAGTTTCATATGATACCAGTATCTTCACTCTTGCTCTAAAACCAAGCCTGCTACAAGTCATGATCCTGCAAGTCTCAGAGTGATCTACCATTTGTCTCCATTAAAACACCTCAACTGTCAGTTTAAAGTTAACCACAAACAGCGTTTACTGTAAATTGGAGATTCACAACCTGGAGCTGATTTGAAAGTACTTTCGGAGTAAGATTAGATTTTAAGAAAGGTCTAGAATTAAACCTATTTATTTCAAACTAAGTTTATAGATTTGGTGCAACAGAAAATAAACCATGATATTATCATGTTTTAAAGTTAATGCTTGTTGGAGCAACCCACGCTTGTGTAGTGTTATATTCTTCCTCTGCTGTATCTCCATCAGACTCAGTGGTATCTGAGGTCAGTGCTGAACGGTGTCTCTCTGATACACGGATCCAGGACCTGATCCAGGAGGAAGGCTGGTTCCACGGCAGGTAGGCGACATCCCTCTACCTTTACTACCAGTGAATTACCAACTTTAATGTGTCTGTCTGCTAATGTATATCTCCCTCTTCCTTTCTCAGTAACTTTGTGTCCTTCATCCCAGGTTAGGAAGGGAGCAGGCGGAGTCACTTCTCACCTGTAGTGGGGATTTCCTGGTCAGAGAGAGCAGCTCTGCCTCTGGTCAGTACGTACTCAGTGGGATGGAGGGAGCCACCGTGCGCCACCTGCTGCTGGTGGATCCAAATGGACAGGTAGAGGGGAGTTGTGGTGTTGGATTTCAAATACACAAAGCATGAGGAGAGGGCGAATGGCAGCTGGCCTTAATGTTTGACCTTGTTGTTTGTGTTTTTGTGTGACCAGGTGCGGACCCGTGATCAGGTGTTTCTGAGCGTCGGTCACCTGGTGCGTTTCCACATGGGCAACCAGATGCCCATCGTCTCTGGCAGCAGTGAGCTGTGTCTGAACCAGCCAATCCTACAAAGACACTAGCACACACAGTCACAGCATGCATACATTCAACACGTTTTCATCCCAACTCGTCACATACCGCCGCATTGTCACGCCCCATGGCGTTACACTCCTTGCCGTCGCTTTATTTTCGGCAACAAAACCATTATAGTTACCCTTGGCGTCACTTTAGGATTAGGCAACAAAGCCGCTATAGTAGGAAGGGTAGGGTGGTAGGTTTAGGAACGAAATACATGGTTGAGCTTAAAACTACTACGTTTGTACAGTGAAAAAACATGACCTATGGGACACGAACAGCGGTCTCCTGGATGATAGCCTTGTGTTTGTTGGACCCATCCACCTCCCTTTTCCAGCCGTCCGGTGTGTCTCTTTTTGCTCTTTAAACTACGTCATTGTAGTGAATGGAACACCAGTTTGTTTCAAGCTGGCGCCAAGGGGTGCCTTGTGCGGTGGTATCGAGCGCCGATGGCTGTAACAAAAGCCTCGTTATTTGACGCTCTGGGATGCATTAGCCTTCAGCAGCGGTTCTCAGTGGTTTTGGAGTTGAGGCATAATGTGCCCAAGCAAAAAACTTTAAAACGTTCAGCACTTTTAGCTGCTTTAAAATGTTAAATCAACCAAGTCCTGTCAACATGTGAGACATGACTTCATATATTACGGTATAAACTGTATGTGCAGTAAATTCTAACTCTTGTGCACACTGTGCCTCGCCCTGTGCTGAGAACAGCCGCTGGCCAGCAGAACATCCTCTCTCTCTCTCTCTCTCTCTCTCTCTCTCTCTCTCTCTCTCTCTCTCTTTCTCTCTCTCTCTTTCTCTCTCTCTCAGGCTGAGTTTGCTGGTCTTTACTCAAAGTCTAAGCACAATCACTGGTGTCAGGAGGAAATAACCAGAACGTTGGCAGACTTTCAGAATCTTTTCTTGACATGCTAAATTTGTCTTGTGTTCATTTGTTTTTGATTTGTTATTTCTTTGTGTCCCCATTTCCCATGCTTGACTTTTCAATCCCATTTATTTGTTACATTCTGAATATGGATTAAAATGCTCTTTGTAACCAGGATCTACAGAAACAGATTTGCAGTTTAGTCTCAGATAAGATGGCAAATATGCAAATAGTAATGTTTTTGTTCCCCATGAAGTGTAATCAAATACATCTTCAGTTCTTTTACAGAATGGATTACCGGACTGGACTTTGTCTGTTATTTCTTTCTTGTTAATCTTTCAACCACAAAAAACACAACTTTATTTCTTCTGACGCCTAACTTGCTTTGAGACACCTTTTAACCATTCTTCACTTCACTTTACCACCTGATGAAAATCATTATTAAATTGAGAAAATACTCACAAAACAATTTTACTGTAACTACCGGTTAAGATATCACAATACACTGCTGTCAGTTACCAGAGACACAAATCTAACAAAGTGGCTTTCATATAGAAAACAGTTGAATTTCTTCCTTGTTTTCTTTCTCTGTAAACATAAACACAAAACTTTCAAACATTTCATGTGATATATAGCTATTGAATATTTGGATTTAATTTCTACTGATGAAATAAAAATAAACACAAGGCCAGTGAAGACATTAACTGAAGATGTTACATTTTCCACTTCCAGTAACGTGCTGAATGGCTGCTTTATCTTACAGTACAAAAAGTACAGAACTGTTTGAGAGTGCTGGCTCTAGGGAAGTTATAAGTGCAGTTTGTCCTCCTAATTTCATGATTATTTCAGCAAGCAAACTGCACATTAGTGAGATTACTAATAGATCATATAAATTATATTCACAAATAAACTTTTTACTGTAGACAATGGAGTAGAAGCGCTGCTGGGTCTCTGTGGTAATCACGTACAGGTGTTCTTTGGATCCTTCAGAGGCCTGTACTACGAAGCAGGATTTGCGGTTATAGAGGTAACTTCAGGGTTAACTCTGGGTTTTCTGTGCTACAGAGCTGGTTCACTTCTTACCGGGGTAGATCAACATGGTAACTGATGCTGAACGGCTAACCTGTGTTCCAGATCAGAGATCAACTCCTATAAAAGCACCTCCTACTGACCAATCAGAGCTCAGTGCGCTGATTGTATGATAATATTACACACATACGAAGAAATTTAAGTCATTATACAGACTAAAAACAACACAGTTTAAACTGACAAATACAGGAAGGACAGCTGACTTTATGCGGTGGGTGTTTACCGCTTTAAATTTTATTTTTATATATATATTTCTTTACTTGCTCTTGAGTCCGTTTCACACCGCCAGAGAGGGGTTAAGCAGCTGAAATGATTTTTAAACACTCATAGACGCTATGTTATAATTGTAGAGTTAATAGATATGTATTACATTCATCTACTATTCCCGTAAACTATATTTAAACAAGTACACTTTGCTTTTGAGTATTCCGTTAAATTAATAAATCTGTTAATTTACTCATTCCCACATCGGAAGTTTTTTCTTTTACCAGCTGTCCTTCCTGCATCTGGCAGCTTCAACTGTGTTACTTTTAGCCTGGATTAAATGTTTAAGTTCTTCGTATTTGTCTAATATAGTTTACTCTTTGTTAAATGTGGCGCTCTGCCTGTCTGTCCGTCAGTAGTTCATGTCTGTGATTGGTCAGATGCTGCAAACACCTCCTCGTTCGTGTGAACGCTCTCATAACGAGTTTGGAAAACCCTGGGTTGATTTACCGAGTTGATAACCAGCTTCGTAGTACAGTTTAGCGAGATCTCGTTTGTTAGGTTAAGTGAACATACCCTGGGTATGTTGAACTCGCTTCGTAGTACAGGCCTCAGGTGTACTGGGCTCATTCAGTCTTGTGAAGGGCTCATTGCATGGGTGGAAAAAAGTACAAAATGCAAGTCTCCCTCAAAAACACTGTAGTGTTTGAACAAAATGAAAAATGCCTTTATTTTACATGGAAATAATAGTTTAAAATGACCAACACGTTGCGACCAACATAGGTCTTCATCAGGGTCACTGTGAGCATTCAGCAGTAGCTTGCACACCTGTATTGTGTCATACTAATCAGTAGAGTGGGAGGGTGGTTCTCCATCAATGAGCAAGCCTATTGGTGGAAAAACAAGGAAATGACACATCATTAATAGGGAGGAGAAAGAGAGGGGAAAAAAAGAAGAAAAAAGGAAAAAGGGGAGGGGGAATTAAAAGGAAGTGAAGGAAAGAGCAGATGAGAGGTAAACATAGATGACTAACATAAAGACAAATATGATACAATGGACTACTAAGTCAAGGTGGACCTATACTTTCTTAATACTTAATGTGTTGTCTTATTTTGAAGGAGTCTGAAATGTCGTCACTGTTTCATGAGGAGTTCAATGTGCTCAATGTAATGTGCTGCACAAGGAAGAGGAAGATCTGACTGATTTAATAGTTGTTGTTTTTATTATATTCTGGTGTGAGATGTGACCAAAGACAAAGAGCCTCTCTGGTAAGACTTTTGAAGACACAGGCACACCAAATGACACTTAAATTAAAGTACATATTACACTAAAAAGTATCAAAAGTAATTTTAATTTAATGATAAAGTGAACCTTGAACGCCACATCTCTCGTAACGTTACCATCGTTACCATCGCTCCGCTGTCTCCAGCGCATATATAAAGTTGCTATGGCAACTTCGTGGCGAAAATCAAATCAGCATAAGTAGTCAGTTTATTTTTTTATTTCCAAACATTTGGTAGTTTCTTGGTTGAACTGTTGCAAATACTGGTGTAAAAACCACAACCAGGAAATCCTGCTGAAAGCTGCTGAAACAGAGAAGACATGACTGGTGTTGAGGATGTTCAACTGGACCTGAGGTAATGAAACCTGTTATTATTCTGTGATTTAATAACGCATAGGACAAGCTGGTCTCTGTGGAAGTACTGGGGGATCATATTGAGAGGGAAGCTCTCTGCAGCATCGTCCTGTGGGGCTTTCTTTCACAACAAAGCTGCACATTATCCCTCACATAATGCAGTCTAATCCATGGGATATATGTGATCATTTTAAGGAATGGAAATGTACTTTTTATCCATGAAAGAGCATGATATGTCTGGTGACTTATGAACCAATATAATAGGCAAATGTAAAGATTTATATTTAAATAAATGTCAGTTAAGTCCCTATCTGTTGCTGGAGGACATAACACAATGGTGATTGAGTCTATATGGCCCACTGGTGGAAGTATAGATAGATAGATAGATAGATAGATAGATAGATAGATAGATAGACAGAAACTTTATTGATCCTGAGGGAAATTCAAGTTTCCAGCATCACAGCTCCATAGTGCAAAACATGTTAGTAAAAAGATAGTTAAAAAGTTAGTAGTACAAAGTACAAAAAAATGTACCAGATATAAAAATACAAGGAGATGAAGAAAACTGTTAAAACTGAATATAGTGCAGGTTAACAGCTGTGATACAGGACTATTAAAAAAGTGAATTTTCAATTTCAATATTTCTAGAATGCAGTAATATGAACTTGGTGTCTGTCTGTGGTGACCATAGATGACCATAGATGACCATAAATGACCATTGATATAAAACAGTTGAAACAGTTGTAAAACTGTTTTATATCTATGGTGTTGACATTCCTGGAAAAGGAATGTTGTATTACAGTTTTTCTCCATTGTATACACACAAACTATACGCACAAATCTGAAAACTTGAAGCTGTATACAATTGAGAACAACTGTAATAAAGCATTTTTGTTTCTGGGAATGTCACCACAGACACCAAGTATGTAATACTACAAATCTATAAATATTGCAATACTTTCATCAGTGGGCCACAGACTCAGTCATTATTGTGTTACCTTGTTCGGCGATGGATAATGACTTAACAGACATTTATTTAAATGAAAATCTTCGAGATTAACACTTTAAAGGTCCCATATTATAAAAAAAGTGAGATTTTCACGTTTTTTTATTATAAAGCAGGCTGAAGTCCTATATAAATACTGTGAAAGTATCGAAACGCTCAATATACAGAGAAATACACACAGCCCGTATTCAGAAACTCAAGCTGTCAGGATTTCTGTACATTTGTGATGTCACAAATATACTATATTTAGACCCTTTACACAGATTTAAACATAAACATTATAAATGTGTTCCAGTTTATTCCTGGTTGCAGTGTATGCGAATTACATAAGCTGACAGGAAATACATATGGACCCAAGCTGTTGCCTAGCAACGCAATTCTGTTGCAATTGCATCGCAATTCCGTCGAAATGGGCTGAAACGGAGCGTTTAAGACAGAGGGTAAATACAGGCATATTCAGGCCGACAGTATGAGGAAAATAAAGTTTTTTTTTTAACATGACAGCATGTAAACATGTTCTAGTAGAAACACAAAATACAAGAATGATCCTGAAAATGAGCACGATATGGGACCTTTAAGTCCCATCAGTTCTGCAGGTGAGGAATGGTGTCACAGGTGGCACTAGTAGCTGATTATGAAGCTGACAATGATTATGATGTGTGATATGGATGATGATACATGGATGATACATGATATGTATCCATAAAACAAGGGATGATTAATACATACTGTACATATGTCAGCACTAAACTCTCTTTTTGCTGCTTCTATCTATATGTCCCACTTCTCAGCAATGTTGTTTTATATGTGTAAATGTCACTATTGTTTCTACTGCTTTTAACAACTGTGCGTCCTTTTCCATCATTTAAACTGCATGTCCTGATTTTGTTTTTGTTGTGATGTATTTTAGGAGGACTTTTAAACTGCATGTCCTGTTTTATGTTTTTGTTCTGGTGTATTTTAGGAAGACCTTTAAATTGCATGCCCTGTTTTTATTTTGATGTACATTAGGATGCCTTCTGTAACACCTTGGCCAGGGACACATTAAAAATGAGCCATTTGGCTAATTCTGGCATTTTTTTATACCATGTGTATTTATTAATTTGCACTGTCCATTCTCAAATAAACTAGACTACTGTGGATTTTGAGAACGTTACTACTATTACATTTGAATTCATAAAGACCAATCTGTAATTGAAATGTGGTATGCTATTTACCTGAGAGTGTGGATTTAGAACCTCTTGTTTACAGTAACATCTCTTGATCCCTTTTCTTTTCTTTTTTTTCTCTTAGACAAGAAGATGAAAGTGCTGATTACAAATCAGCACTTTCATCAGTAATAATTTTCACGGATGAAGAGGAATCAGACAGAAGACAGATGCAAAACAGCTGGCTGAAGAGACTGCGATCTAACTGGCAAGCTGTTTTGATTGTGATTTTGGTGGTGCTTTTTTGTAGTGTGACCGCTGTCCACATTGTTCAGATGTATGAACTGCAAAGACTGAAAGCGGAATCACAGCTTATGGAAAAGACCACCACGCTGCTGCAAATTCAAAACAATCACCGGCTTTCAATCCTGTCCTCCGACAAAATGGACTTCGTCTGGAAATTCTGCAACGAGACCACACTGCAGTGTGCACGCTGCGAGCCTGGCTGGGTCCTGTACGATTCACGTTGCTTCTTTTTGTCCCCGGAAACAGATACATGGGAAAGAGCTCGCAGCAAGTGTATTGCAATGGGTGGTGACCTGGCTGTTGTTTTCAATGCCGAAGACCAGGAATTCCTTACCAACTTGACTTTTGACTTCCACCAGCAGCACCCTAATGGAAGCTACCTTGCAGCGTGGATCGGGTTGCAGGACATTGTGCAGGAGGGCAACTACCAGTGGGTTGATGGCCGAAGCATCGACAAAGATGTCTTTTACTGGATGCCCCAGGAGCCAAACAACGTCATTCCCGCCTGGGACAAAGTCCAGGAAGGACAGGACTGTATTGCCATTGTCGCGCCGACGCACAGAGGACAGACACATTGGTTATACACCTGGGATGACATTGTTTGTGTTGGCAGCAGGTACTCCATTTGTGAGACCATGGCTTTCACTTAGTCCTGATTTACAGACCTGTGATGTAGCTGCATGTTGTTGGTTAAGATGTGGAAGATAAAGCAATATGGCACTCTCTCTCTCAAGCTGAATTCACTGGTGTTTACTTCAGAATTTATTTTTTGCATGCTTCTCAAATGTGGACATTTGATGTTTTTTTGTCTTATAGACAGATAATGTATAATCTATATGCAGATAGTAGAATAGCTTTGGATTTTGTCCTTAGTTGAACAAAAGCAAACATTTTGAAAATGTCATTTTGGGCTTTGGGAATTGGGAAAGTATTTTTCACTATTTGACCAAAATGATTATCAATCAATCAATCAAGAAATTGGCAGATTAATCAATAATGAAAATAATCATTAATACAGACATATAAACTGGAAAAACAAAGTTCAGAAACTTGTGTTTGGTGGATTATTTCATTGTTGTTACAATGCTAATGGTCATTGTATTTTACATCTTTGGACAGCCTGTTAATTTACCTTCGCAATGATGTCCAACAAGTAAGGATCATGTATTTGTGGGATGAGCAGCACAGCTGATTATGTGGGTAGCGCCCAAGAAAAATTTGCCAAAATGCTCCGTCAATGGTAAACAGTGTATTCTCCTGTTGGTATTGACTCTTGTTTTGAGTTGTTTGGTGGATTGGATGATTGAACTCTCTATCAGTAACAAGGAACAAACAAGACATATTGGCAATTTTACACTTTATTCATTTAATACACCGTCAGGAGCCTCAGTAGCGGTGGAAGATCCATACGCAGCCACAACAGCCTGGCACCTCCTCCTCATGCTGGTCACCAACCTGGTCACACGTTGCTGTGGGATGGCGTTCCAACCAGGATTCATTGCAGGTCAGCCAACGAGGTTGTGTTGGTCACTCTAACACGTACAGCACTCCCAAGCTGATCCTACAAGTGTTGAATTGGGTTGAGGTCTGGACTCTAGGCCGTTCCATTCTCTCTACTCCCACATTGTGGAGGTAGTCTGTGATAACCCTGGCTCTGTGGGGGCGAGCGTTGTCATCTTGGAGGATGAAGTTAGGTGCCAGATTGTGGAGATATGGGATCGCCACTGGCTGCAGAATCTCATCCCGATATCTCACTGCATTGAGATGGCCTTCAATGATGACAAGCCTTGTTTTGCCAGTGAGGGAGATGCCGCCCCACACCATGACACTGCCCCCACCAAAAGCTGTTACTCGATCGGTGCAACAATCAGCATAGCGTTCTCCACGTCGTCTCCATACTTTCACCCTGCCATCCAACTTTGGCAGACAGAACCTGGACTCATCACTGAACATGACATTCCCCCACATGTTCAGGTTCCATTGTCTTTGTTGTCGACACCAGCGCACACGGGCCTGACGGTGAAGGGCAGTCATTGCAGGCTTCCTGGTAACCTTATGAGAATACACTTTTTACCATTGGCAGAGCATTTTGGCAAATTTTTCTTGGGCGCTCCCCACATAATCAGCTGTGCTGCTCATCCCACAAATACATGATCCTTACAAGTTGGACATCATTGCAAAGGTAAATAAACAGGCTTTCCAACGATGTAAAATACAATGACCATTAGTATTGTAACAACAGAGAAATAATCCACCAAACACAAGTTTCTGAACTTTGTTTTTCCAGTATATTTGTGTAGCACTATGTTTTTGTGTCTTCAAATTTTATATCCACACACGCAACAGGACTTTTAATTCGGCAAACTCAAAGGAATCTATGCTGAGTATGTTTCTCTATCTTTGTGTTTTTTGTGATTGTGTGTACTCGACTGCATATACAGTATATGTGTGCACAACATTAACAGAGGTCAAGTCAGAGCTTCTCCACAGCGGAGGCAGGGAGGTGAACATCATAACTCTCTGCATGCAGGTCAGCAGTGAGGATCTGTCACAAATGGAGCCCAGAGGAGGCGATAACAGACCAAAAGGCCAAACAGGACGGTGAAGTCAGCGAGCACCGCGACTACTACAACGTGATCCCAGGAAAGACGTCACCCGCTGGTGGAGTAGAGGACCTGCGGATCACTAGGGAGGAGAACAAACAAGATCCTGACATACATACGTAAGAGTGAATTATTAACACCAAAACACAAACTATATTTAGTCAGATCGTTCCAAAGCTTTTAACCCCATCCTATGGCCCTCCTCAGCAGATTAAGTTACTCTGTTGTCAGAGTGAGATGGAGATGGCTTAGTTGTTCTCACATGATTAAAGGATGGAATATAATAATGATATAATGTCAAGTCAAGTCAAATCAAAGTTTGTTAAAGCCCAATATCACAAAGCATGCCTCAAAGGGCTGCACATATAATGAAAACAACAATGTGCAACATTTGTAAAACACACAGCAAACATATCTACGGTAAGTGGTCTAAACTACATACAAAGTTAGACACACACACACAATATATATTCAATAAAAACAATAGCAACATTAGCAAAATATGCAGTTTTAGTTGGATAACCACAATTAGTATTTTTGGCAGGCTAACTGAGGCTCAAGGCTGATGCGAAAAGATGTGTTTTGAGTTTACTTTTGAATGATTTGACTGAGGTAGCCTCTCAGATTTGGGTAGGAAGATATTTTCTTGAATTAAATGTGATATAATGTATTAATATTATATTATATAAGAATAGATTATATATTGTATTGTATACTGTATTGCAAGCCTGTTCAATTGGCGGCCCGTGGGTCGAATCAGACCCTTTAACGACCTCAATCCCCGTCGACCAATATGAAAAAAGTAATAATAATAATTTCTTCCAATAAGAGAGTTTATTTCCGTTCATGAACTCACGCTACTGATGCTGTTATGGACTGTTGAAAAGCAATATCTTTGTGTTTTTATTTAAATAACCTGCTAACATTCTAAGTTTCTGGGTGTTTACATTTTTGATTATTAGAAGATCATCATTTTATTAGTATTCATTTCATTAGTTATGTCTTGTTATGCACAGAAATACTTATGTTAAAAAGTTTGACCCATGCTGCTTAAGCAGAGGGAATTTAGGAGAGTGGAACTGAATAATAAAGATGTTAAATGCAACATTATGTTTATTTAAACAACAATCTACTAAGATAAAAAGCTGTATTGTTTTCACATTATAATTCCTAACTTTGCAGATCAGACAGGAAATGTAAATGCCCCGCCCCTTGGCACTTTACTTTTCTTTTTTTTCTTTTTTAAATCTGGCCCTTCTAAAAACGTAATTGAAAAGGTCTGATGCATTGTATTATGTAATGATAGCAACTGAGAAACTTGTGCTGTGCAAACATGTGCTGATAATTTTTGTGGTCAAAAGTTGTAGTCAGTATGAGCTAATACCATTAGGGCAATGCCGCCTTCTTCTTCTTCTTGTGACATGAAGTGACTGGAGTGAGTTCTTTGACGTGTGCATATACAATAAATTGTATTATAACCCACTCTTTATTTAATCCACAGTTAGTACAGTTGTAAATGTTACAATGGTTTCATATGTGTAGCATTATATTTCAGTAGAGCACTGCGTCATTTGAAGTAGCTTAAGCTGTTTTTTCTTTCTCATGACACCCCAAATAATTTTACATTTTAAAAGAAATGAATCATCTATTTTTTTCTGTGGGCCTCTGAGCTGAAGCAGTTGAGCTTGAAGGGTCGTCTTCAAGGACACCTCAGTTGTTGGTAATAACTTCCCAGAATTATTGTGCTGGTCTGGGAATTAAGTCAGCGACTTTCCGGTCATGAGCACACGTCTCTAACCTTTAAGCCATCACTGCCCCCGAACACACACACACACACACACACACACACACACACACACACACACACACAGATCTTGTGTGTGTGACTCATCTCGTGCTGTTGCAGGTCTGTTCGTTTCAGCCTGTTTCACTGTATGAGAACTGCTCCATCACAGAAGAAACTGCAGCTCCACCTGCAGGTAAAACTCATCAACACACTGCAATGTGTAACTATATTGTGTTTCTCTGTGTGTGAGAAAGTGTAGTTTAAACTAAGATTAGGATCAATTATAGTTCAGGTAAACTTTGTTTAAAATTATTAAACCAGGTTTTAATTCAATTCCATCTGTGCTTCATAATTTAAATTAAAACCCGATGAAGTAAAACTCAGTTAAATGGTTCAAAGCAAAGTCAAAGTGCAAGTGTGAGGGTGTGGGGGATCTTTAGGGGGAAATAGCAGGTCAGCAGTAATATATAAAAAATATGAATTGTGAAAGTGTATGATGGTCATTCCCATTGTAGGGACCTGCCATTTCTGGTGGCAGAGACAGTCACTTCATGAACTCAGTAACACGATCCTTGACTCTGATCTCAGTCCTCATTGGCTACAGTAACATTTCACCCAGAGGTGTGAAAATCACACAGAACAAAACCAGAGGAATGTTCTTTGTTCCTTCTCTTTCTTCTCATCTGCTCATCTCTCCTGACGTGTGAGAGGTGAGCTGCTGCGCTCTCTCTGCTCTTCATCTACTCAACCCAGGCTGACCTGGTTGAGGTGAACGGCTCTCAAGTCCAGAACTTGCAAAACAGTTCTGGTTCTGATCAATGGCCTGTTAGGAAACAGCCATTGCAACCAAGGAACCAAAAGGCAGACGACGCGAGTGCTCTGCCCTTTTCACCAGTTAACTTCAAGCTATCAAGCAAAGAAGTTAGCACCAAACTAACAGCATAGACGACATCTTTGACTTGGAACCACAACTTCAACACATGGAATCACAAACCCTTTTCTTCCATGGATTGGTAACGTACTGGGCCTTAGCATTAGCAATCGCACAGGGCTGAGCAAGACTGTCCAACTTTGATTTCTAGAAAGTACTTGTATTGATTTGGTTTAATGTTATTCATTGAGTTTGACTGTGTTGATTTATCTGTATTTGATTTTTGGGTAACTGGCTTCGCCACATCTGATGTGTTTAGTTTATGCTTCACATAGACAAGGTCTTGCATGCAAACTAACCATCTTTTCTAACCCACTGCATATCTAACACACATTAAGATCACATACAGAAACTGTGAATTAGTTAAACATAAACATACAGCTTCAGATAATCTTAACCCCATGTCCTTCTTCTCAGAAAAACAAAGAGGACATGCTGATGGCCATCTTTGATTCCGCCATCTTTGATTCAGCCATCTTTGTAGTTTTACAGTGCCCGCCATTTTGTTTGTAGGCCATACAGACATTTTGAGACAAGAACCCATCTTGTTCCCCCCCCCCCTCTCTCTCTCTCTCACACACACACACACACACTGTGTTTGGTTGTTTAGTTTAGTTATTTAGTTAGATTAATATTGTGTTTTGAACCTTTATTATCTTGTAAATAAATGATTGTGGAATATACATGCTGGTCTCTTTAATGTTGCACAAGAGTGAATAATGCCAACCTCTGCTATGTCAAGAACTCCGATATCCTTCAACCTTTACTATCTATTTTGTTATAGTTATTAATTTAATTATTAATCAACGTTCCAAATTGATAGTTTAGCATATATAATGAGACTATATTAACGTTTTGGTCATTGGTCCCTGATTCCAGGGTGGTGCCCCGTTTATTATTGATGTTTATTGATAATCTTTATTAATATTAATAATTCTATTATTATTTATTAATTAATTTGCTAATAACCAAAACCTACTAAAGTAGAACCCCTACACCATGCTCTATTATGTCTCATAAGTTGTTTCAGGAATTTTGGGTTGATACCATTTGTTACACAGATTTGATGCTAAATTTAACCATTTTTTTCCAATCAATAAATTAATAAAAATGATCAATAATCCCTCCAAATACGGATGGATATGGATGGATGGAAGGATTTCTGCAAGAACTGCATTTTTCGGCGATCGGATGGCAAGCACTTCTGTTGTGTAAACTGCTCATAAACCCCCTTATTGTCAATCTGACAAGGAAAGCCATCCATCCTCTGAATGCTTTAGGTCTATAGTTTGGGGTTGTAAAGTTTCATGAGGCTGTGATTCTCCTAAAGGTCACCACAGGTCATTTTATACAGCAAGGTCAAGTTTAAAAAAATAGTCTGACTTTATGAAATAGGGACTAACATCATCACACATGAATACAGTTGGGCTCATTGGATCCACAAGAGTCTCAGCTTTATAGTGACACCCAATGTATGTAATTCCAAGACTGTTTAGGGACCCCAGTATGCAGAAATATTCAAATACACCATTTTAGAATAGGTGAAAATAAGATATTTATAATGCATGCAAAAAACTGCATGTGATTTTCATAAAGTGGGCATGTCTGTAACCAATAGATTCCTTAGGTTTTCTAGTTTCATATGATACCAGTATCTTCACTCTAGCTCTAAAACCAAGCCTGCTACAAGTCATGGTCCTGCAAGTCTCAGAGGGATCTACCATTTGTCTCCATTAAAACACCTCAACTGTCAGTTTAAAGTTAACCACAAACAGCGTTTACTGTAAATTGGAGATTCACAACCTGGAGCTGATTTGAAAGTACTTTTGGAGTAAGATTAGATTTTAAGAAAGGTCTAGAATTAATCCTATTTATTTCAAACTAAGTTTATAGATTTGGTGCAACAGAAAATAAACCATGATATTATCATGTTTTAAAGTTAACGCTTGTTGTAGCAACCCACGCTTGTGTAGTGTTATATTCTTCCTCTGCTGTATCTCCATCAGACTCAGTGGTATCTGAGGTCAGTGCTGAACGGTGTCTCTCTGATACACGGATCCAGGACTTGATCCAGGAGGAAGGCTGGTTCCACGGCAGGTAGGCGACATCCCTCTACCTTTACTACCAGTGAATTACCAACTTTAAT
The DNA here is from genome assembly GCF_015220745.1 of Sebastes umbrosus. Classification (NCBI taxonomy): domain Eukaryota; kingdom Metazoa; phylum Chordata; class Actinopteri; order Perciformes; family Sebastidae; genus Sebastes; species Sebastes umbrosus. The sequence continues at coordinate 31,499,647 of NC_051270.1, read as the reverse complement.
GTGTCTGTCTGCTAATGTATATCTCCCTCTTCCTTTCTCAGTAACTTTGTGTCCTTCATCCCAGGTTAGGAAGGGAGCAGGCGGAGTCACTTCTCACCTGTAGTGGGGATTTCCTGGTCAGAGAGAGCAGCTCTGCCTCTGGTCAGTACGTACTCAGTGGGATGGAGGGAGCCACCGTGCGCCACCTGCTGCTGGTGGATCCAAATGGACAGGTAGAGGGGAGTTGTGGTGTTGGATTTCAAATACACAAAGCATGAGGAGAGGGCGAATGGCAGCTGGCCTTAATGTTTGACCTTGTTGTTTGTGTTTTTGTGTGACCAGGTGCGGACCCGTGATCAGGTGTTTCTGAGCGTCGGTCACCTGGTGCATTTCCACATGGACAACCAGATGCCCATCGTCTCTGGCAGCAGTGAGCTGTGTCTGAACCAGCCAATCCTACAAAGACACTAGCACACACAGTCACAGCATGCATACGTTCAACACGTTTTCATCCCAACTCATCACATACCGCCGCATTGTCACGCCCCATGGCGTTACACTCCTTGCCGTCGCTTTATTTTCGGCAACAAAACCATTATAGTTACCCTTGGCGTCACTTTAGGATTAGGCAACAAAGCCGCTATAGTAGGAAGGGTAGGGTGGTAGGTTTAGGAACGAAATACGTGGTTGAGCTTAAAACTACTACGTTTGTACAGTGAAAAAACGTGACCTATGGGACACGAACAGCGGTCTCCTGGATGATAGCCCTGTGTTTGTTGGACCCATCCACCTCCCTTTTCCAGCCGTCCGGTGTGTCTCTTTTTGCTCTTTAAACTACGTCATTGTAGTGAATGGAACACCAGTGTGTTTCAAGCTGGCGCTAAGGGGTGCCTTGTACGACGGTATCGAGCGCCGACGGCTGTAACAAAAGTCTCGTTATTTGACGCCCTGGGATGCATTAGCCTTCAGCAGCGGTTCTCAGTGGTTTTGGAGTTGAGGCACAATGTGCCCAAGCAAAAAACTTTAAACCGTTCAGCACTTTTAGCTGCTTTAAAATGTTAAATCAACCAAGTCCTGTCAACATGTGAGACATGACTTCATATATTACGGTATAAACTGTATGTGCAGTAAATTCTAACTCTTGTGCACACTGTGCCTCGCCCTGTGCTGAGAACAGCCGCTGGCCAGCAGAACATCCTCTCTCTCTCTCTCTCTCTCTCTCTCTCTCTCTCTCTCTCTCTCTCTCTCTCTCTCTCTCTCTCTCTCTCAGGCTGAGTTTGCTGGTGTTTACTCAAAGTCTAAGCACAATCACTGGTGTCAGGAGGAAATAACCAGAACGTTGGCAGACTTTCAGAATCTTTTCTTGACATGCTAAATTTGTCTTGTGTTCATTTGTTTTTGATTTGTTATTTCTTTGCGTCCCCATTTCCCATGCTTGACTTTTCAATCCCATTTATTTGTTACATTCTGAATATGGATTAAAATGCTCTTTGTAACCAGGATCTACAGAAACAGATTTGCAGTTTAGTCTCAGATAAGATGGCAAATATGCAAATAGTAATGTTTTTGTTCCCCATGAAGTGTAATCAAATACATCTTCAGTTCTTTTACAGAATGGATTACCGGACTGGACTTTGTCTGTTATTTCTTTCTTGTTAATCTTTCAACCACAAAAAACACAACTTTATTTCTTCTGACGCCTAACTTGCTTTGAGACACCTTTTAACCATTCTTCACTTCACTTTACCACCTGGTGAAAATCATTATTAAATTGAGAAAATACTCACAAAACAATTTTACTGTAACTACCGGTTAAGATATCACAATACACTGCTGTCAGTTACCAGAGACACAAATCTAACAAAGTGGCTTTCATATAGAAAACAGTTGAATTTCTTCCTTGTTTTCTTTCTCTGTAAACATAAACACAAAACTTTCAAACATTTCATGTGATATGTAGCTATTGAATATTTGGATTTAATTTCTACTGATGAAATAAAAATAAACACAAGGCCAGTGAAGACATTAACTGAAGATGTTACATTTTCCACTTCCAGTAACGTGCTGAATGGCTGCTTTATCTTACAGTACAAAAAGTACAGAACTGTTTGAGAGTGCTGGCTCTAGGGAAGTTATAAGTGCAGTTTGTCCTCCTAATTTCATGATTATTTCAGCAAGCAAACTGCACATTAGTGAGATTACTAATAGAAATGATATTCACAAATAAACTTTTTATTGTAGACAATGGAGTAGAAGCGCTGCTGGGTCTCTGTGGTAATCACATACAGGTGTTCTTTGGATCCTTCAGGTGTATTGGGCTCATTCAGTCTTGTGAAGGGCTCATTGCATGGGTGGAAAAAGGTACAAAATTCAAGTCTCCCTCAAAAATAATCCAAGGCACACTGTAGTGTTTGAACAAAATGAAAAATGCCTTTATTTTACATGGAAATAATAGTTTAAAATGACCAACACGTTGCGACCAACATAGGTCTTCATCAGGGTCACTGTGAGCATTCAGCAGTAGCTTGCACACCTGTATTGTGTCATACTAATCAGTAGAGTGGGAGGGTGGTTCTCCATCAATGAGCAAGCCTATTGGTGGAAAAACAAGGAAATGACACATCATTAATAGGGAGGAGAAAGAGAGGGGAAAAAAAGAAGAAAAAAGGAAAAAGGGGAGGGGGAATTAAAAGGAAGTGAAGGAAAGAGCAGATGAGAGGTAAACATAGATGACTAACATAAAGACAAATATGATACAATGGACTACTAAGTCAAGGTGGACCTATACTTTCTTATGTAGGTTTACACATGATGAGTTCCTCAAAATATAACTATAGTTTTTTCCCTCTCTTTCTCCTCCCTATTAATGAACCCATGCAATGAGCCCTTCACAAGACTGAATCAACTTTTTATTGTGTTTAAGTTTTATTTACATGTGTAGCTGGGACATACAGGTGTAATGTGTTGTCTTATTTTGAAGGAGTCTGAAATGTCGTCACTGTTTCATGAGGAGTTCAATGTGCTCAATGTAATGTGCTGCACAAGGAAGAGGAAGATCTGACTGATTTAATAGTTGTTGTTTTTATTATATTCTGGTGTGAGATGTGACCAAAGACAAAGAGCCTCTCTGGTAAGACTTTTGAAGACACAGGCACACCAAATGACACTTAAATTAAAGTACATATTACACTAAAAAGTATCAAAAGTAATTTTAATTTAATGATAAAGTGAACCTTGAACGCCACATCTCTCGTAACGTTACCATCGTTACCATCGCTCCGCTGTCTCCAGCGCATATATAAAGTTGCTATGGCAACCTTGTGGCGAAAATCAAATCAACATAAAAAGTCAAGTTTTTTTTATTTCCAAACATTTGGTAGTTTCTTGGTTGAACTGTTGCAAATACTGGTGTAAAAACCACAACCAGGAAATCCTGCTGAAAGCTGCTGAAACAGAGAAGACATGACTGGTGTTGAGGATGTTCAACTGGACCTGAGGTAATGAAACCTGTTATTATTCTGTGATTTAATAACGCATAGGACAAGCTGGTCTCTGTGGAAGTACTGGGGGATCATATTGAGAGGGAAGCTCTCTGCAGCATCGTCCTGTGGGGCTTTCTTTCACAACAAAGCTGCACATTATCCCTCACATAATGCAGTCTAATCCATGGGATATATGTGATCATTTTAAGGAATGGAAATGTACTTTTTATCCATGAAAGAGCATGATATGTCTGGTGACTTATGAACCAATATAATAGGCAAATGTAAAGATTTATATTTAAATAAATGTCAGTTAAGTCCCTATCTGTTGCTGGAGGACATAACACAATGGTGATTGAGTCTATATGGCCCACTGGTGAAAGTATAGATAGATAGATAGATAGATAGATAGATAGATAGATAGATAGATAGACAGAAACTTTATTGATCCTGAGGGAAATTCAAGTTTCCAGCATCACAGCTCCATAGTGCAAAACATGTTAGTAAAAAGGCAGTAAAAAAGTTAGTAGTACAAAGTAAAAAAAAATGTACCAGATATAAAAATACAAGGAGATGAAGAAAACTGTTAAAACTGAATATAGTGCAGGGTAACAGCTGAGATACAGGACTATTAAAAAAGTGAATTTTCAATTTCAATATTTCTAGAATGCAGTAATATGAACTGGGTGTCTGTCTGTGGTGACCATAGATGACCATAGATGACCATAGATGACCATTGATATAAAACAGTTGAAACAGTTGTAAAACTGTTTTATATCTATGGTGGTGACATTCCTGGAAAAGGAATGTTGTATTACAGTTTTTCTCCATTGTATACACACAAACTATACGCACAAATCTGAAAACTTGAAGCTGTATACAATTGAGAAAAACTGTAATACAGCATTTTTGTTTCTGGGAATGTCACCACAGACACCAAGTATGTAATACTACAAATCTATAAATATTGCAATACTTTCATCAGTGGGCCACAGACTCAGTCATTATTGTGTTACCTTGTTCGGCGATGGATAATGACTTAACAGACATTTATTTAAATGAAAATCTTCGAGATTAACACTTTAAAGGTCCCATATTATAAAAAAAGTGAGATTTTCACGTTTTTTTATTATAAAGCAGGCTGAAGTCCTATATAAATACTGTGAAAGTATCGAAACGCTCAATATACAGAGAAATACACACAGCCCGTATTCAGAAACTCAAGCTGTCAGGATTTCTGTACATTTGTGATGTCACAAATATACTATATTTAGACCCTTTACACAGATTTAAACATAAACATTATAAATGTGTTCCACTTTATTCCTGGTTGCAGTGTATGTGAATGACATCAGCTGACAGGAAGTACATATGGACCCAAGCTGTTGCCTAGCAACGCAATTCTGTTGCAATTGCGTCGCAATTCCGTCGAAATGGGCTGAAACAGAGCGTTTAAGACAGAGGGTAAATACAGGCATATTCAGGCCGACAGTATGAGGAAAATAAAGTTTTTTTTTAACATGACAGCATGTAAACATGTTCTAGTAGAAACACAAAATACAAGAATGATCCTGAAAATGAGCACGATATGGGACCTTTAAGTCCCATCAGTTCTGCAGGTGAGGAATGGTGTCACATGTGGCACTAGTAGCTGATTATGAAGCTGACAATGATTATGATGTGTGATATGGATGATGATACATGGATGATAAATGATATGTATCCATAAAACAAGGGGATGATTAATACATACTGTACATATGTCAGCACTAAACTCTCTTTTTGCTGCTTCTATCTATATGTCCTACTTGTCAGCAATGTTGTTTTATATGTGTAAATGCCACTATTGTTTCTACTGCTTTTAACAACTGTGCGTCCTTTTCCATCATTTAAACTGCATGTCCTGATTTTGTTTTTGTTGTGATGTATTTTAGGAGGACTTTTAAACTGCATGTCCTGTTTTATGTTTTTGTTCTGGTGTATTTTAGGAAGACCTTTAAATTGCATGCCCTGTTTTTGTTTTGATGTACATTAGGATGCCTTCTGTAACACCTTGGCCAGGGACACATTAAAAATGTGCCATTTGGCTAATTCTGGCATTTTTTTATCCCATGTGTATTTATTAATTTGCACTGTCCATTCTCAAATAAACTAGACTAATGTGGATTTTGAGAACGTTACTACTATTACATTTGAATTCATAAAGACCAATCTGTAATTGAAATGTGGTATGCTATTTACCTGAGAGTGTGGTTTTAGAACCTCTTGTTTACAGTAACATATCTTGATTTCTTTTCTTTTTTTTCTCTTAGACAAGAAGGTGAAAGTTCTGATTACAAATCAGCACTTTCATCAGTAATAATTTCCACGGATGAAGAGGAATCAGACAGAAGACAGATGCAAAACAGCTGGCTGAAGAGACTGCGATCTAACTGGCAAGCTGTTTTGATTGGGATTTTGGTGGTGCTTTTTTGTAGTCTGACCGCTGTCTACATTGCTCAGATATATGACCTGCAAAGACTGACAGCGGAATCACAGCTTATGGAAGAGACCACCACGCTGCTGAAAATTCAAAACAATCAGCTGCAAGCAGAAAATCAACACCAGCTTTCAATCCTGTCCACCGACAAAATGGCCTTCGTCTGGAAATTCTGCAACGAGACCACACTGCAGTGTGCACGCTGCGAGCCTGGCTGGGTCGTGCACGATTCACGTTGCTTCTTTTTGTCCCCGGAAACATTTAATTGGGAAAGAGCTCGCAGCAAGTGTATTGCAATGGGTGCTGACATGGCTGTTGTTTTGAATGCCGAAGACCAGAAATTCCTTACCAACTTGACTTTTGACTTCCACCAGCAGCACCCTAATGTAAGCTTCCATTCAGCGTGGATCGGGTTGCAGGACATTGTGCAGGAGGGCAAGTACCAGTGGGTTGATGGCCGAAGCATCGACAAAGATGTCTTTTACTGGATGCCCCAGGAGCCAAACAACGCCATTCCCGCCTGGGACAAAGTCCAGGAAGGACAGGACTGTGTTGCCATTGTCCCGCCGAAGCACAGAGGACAGGCAAATTGGTTATACACCTGGGATGACATTGTTTGTGTTGGCAGCAGGAACTTCATTTGTGAGACCATGGCTTTCACTTAGTCCTGACTTACAGACCTGTGATGTAGCTGCATGTTGTTGGTTAAGATGTGGAAGATAAAGCAATATGTCACTCTCTCTCTCAAGCTGAATTCACTGGTGTTTACTTCAGAATTTATTTTTTGCATGCTTCTCAAATGTGGACATTTGATGTTTTTTTGTCTTATAGACAGATAATGTATAATCTATATGCAGATAGTAGAATAGCTTTGGATTTTGTCCTTAGTTGAACAAAAGCAAACATTTTGAAAATGTCATTTTGGGCTTTGGGAATTGGGAAAGTATTTTTCAGTATTTGACCAAAATGATTATCAATCAATCAAGAAATTGGCAGATTAATCAATAATGAAAATATGTTCAATTGGCGGCCCGTGGGTCGAATCAGACCCTTTAACGACCTCAATCCCCGTCGACCAATATGAAAAAAGTAATAATAATAATTTCTTCCAATAAGAGAGTTTATTTCCGTTCATGAACTCACGCTACTAATGCTGTTATGGACTGTTGAAAAGCAATATCTTTGTGTTTTTATTTAAATAACCTGCTAACATTCTAAGTTTCTGGGTGTTTACATTTTTGATTATTAGAAGATCATCATTTTATTAGTATTCATTTCATTAGTTATGTCTTGTTATGCACAGAAATACTTATGTTAAAAAGTTTGACCCATGCTGCTTAAGCAGAGGGAATTTAGGAGAGTGGAACTGAATAATAAAGATGTTAAATGCAACATTATGTTTATTTAAACAACAATCTACTAAGATAAAAAGCTGTATTGTTTTCACATTATAATTCCTAACTTTGCAGATCAGACAGGAAATGTAAATGCCCCGCCCCTTGGCACTTTACTTTTTTTTTTTTTTTTTTTTAAATCTGGCCCTTCTAAAAACGTAATTGAAAAGGCCTGATGCATTGTATTATGTAATGATAGCAACTGAGAAACTTGTGCTGTGCAAACATGTGCTGATAATTTTTGTGGTCAAAAGTTGTAGTCAGTATGAGCTAATACCATTAGGGCAATGCCGCCTTCTTCTTCTTCTTGTGACATGAAGTGACTGGAGTGAGTTCTTTGACGTGTGCATATACAATAAATTGTATTATAACCCACTCTTTATTTAATCCACAGTGAGTACAGTTGTAAATATTACAATGGTTTCATATGTGTAGCATTATATTTCAGTAGAGCACTGCGTCATTTGAAGTAGCTTAAGCTGTTTTTTCTTTCTCATGACACCCCAAATAATTTTACATTTTCAAAGAAATGAATCATCTATTTTTTTCTGTGGGCCTCTGAGCTGAAGCAGTTGAGCTTGAAGGGTCGTCTTCAAGGACACCTCAGTTGTTGGTAATAACTTCCCAGAATTATTGTGCTGGTCTTGGAATTAAGTCAGCGACTTTCCGGTCATGAGCACACGTCTCTAACTTTTAAGCCATCACTGCCCCCGAACACACACACACACACGCACACACACTCACACACACACACACACACACACACACACACACACACACACACACACACACACACACACACACACACACACACGCACACGCACACGCACACACACACACACACACAGAGATCTTGTGTGTGTGACTCATCTCGTGCTGTTGCAGGTCTGTTCGTTTCAGCCTGTTTCACTGTATGAGAACTGCTCCATCACAGAAGAAACTGCAGCTCCACCTGCAGGTAAAACTCATCAACACACTGCAATGTGTAACTATATTGTGTTTCTCTGTGTGTGAGAAAGTGTAGTTTAAACTAAGATTAGGATCAATTATAGTTCAGGTAAACTTTGTTTAAAATTATTAAACCAGGTTTTAATTCAATTCCATCTGTGCTTCATAATTTAAATTAAAACCCGATGAAGTAAAACTCAGTTAAATGGTTCAAAGCAAAGTCAAAGTGCAAGTGTGAGGGTGTAGGGGATCTTTAGGGGGAAATAGCAGGTCAGCAGTAATATATAAAAAATATAAATTGTGAAAGTGTATGATGGCCATTCCCATGCTCTATTATGTCTCATAAGTTGTTTCAGGAATTTTGGGTTGATACCATTTGTTACACAGATTTGATGCTAAATTTAACCATTTTTTTCCAATCAATAAATTAATAAAAATGATCAATAATCCCTCCAAATACGGATGGATATGGATGGATGGAAGGATTTCTGCAAGAACTGCATTTTTCGGCGATCGGATGGCGAGCACTTCTGTTGTGTTAACTGCTCATAAACCCCCTTATTGTCAATCTGACAAGGAAAGCCATCCATCCTCTGAATGCTTTAGGTCTATAGTTTGGGGTTGTAAAGTTTCATGAGGCTGTGATTCTCCTAAAGGTCACCACAGGTCATTTTATACAGCAAGGTCAAGTTTAAAAAAATAGTCTGACTTTATGAAATAGGGACTAACATCATCACACATGAATACAGTTGGGCTCATTGGATCCACAAGAGTCTCAGCTTTATAGTGATACCCAATGTATGTAATTCCAAGACTGTTTAGGGACCCCAGTATGCAGAAATATTCAAATACACCATTTTAGAATAGGCGAAAATAATATATTTATAATGCATGCAAAAAACTACATGTGATTTTCATAAAGTGGGCATGTCTGTAACCAATAGATTCCTTAGGTTTTCTAGTTTCATATGATACCAGTATCTTCACTCTAGCTCTAAAACCAAGCCTGCTACAAGTCATGATCCTGCAAGTCTCAGAGGGATCTACCATTTGTCTCCATTAAAACACCTCAACTGTCAGTTTAAAGTTAACCACAAACAGCGTTTACTGTAAATTGGAGATTCACAACCTGGAGCTGATTTGAAAGTACTTTTGGAGTAAGATTAGATTTTAAGAAAGGTCTAGAATTAATCCTATTTATTTCAAACTAAGTTTATAGATTTGGTGCAACAGAAAATAAACCATGATATTATCATGTTTTAAAGTTAACGCTTGTTGTAGCAACCCACGCTTGTGTAGTGTTATATTCTTCCTCTGCTGTATCTCCATCAGACTCAGTGGTATCTGAGGTCAGTGCTGAACGGTGTCTCTCTGATACACGGATCCAGGACCTGATCCAGGAGGAAGGCTGGTTCCACGGCAGGTAGGCAACATCCCTCTACCTTTACTACCAGTGAATTACCAACTTTAATGTGTCTGTCTGCTAATGTATATCTCCCTCTTCCTTTCTCAGTAACTTTGTGTCCTTCATCCCAGGTTAGGAAGGGAGCAGGCGGAGTCACTTCTCACCTGTAGTGGGGATTTCCTGGTCAGAGAGAGCAGCTCTGCCTCTGGTCAGTACGTACTCAGTGGGATGGAGGGAGCCACCGTGCGCCACCTGCTGCTGGTGGATCCAAATGGACAGGTAGAGGGGAGTTGTGGTGTTGGATTTCAAATACACAAAGCATGAGGAGAGGGCGAATGGCAGCTGGCCTTAATGTTTGACCTTGTTGTTTGTGTTTTTGTGTGACCAGGTGCGGACCCGTGATCAGGTGTTTCTGAGCGTCGGTCACCTGGTGCGTTTCCACATGGACAACCAGATGCCCATCGTCTCTGGCAGCAGTGAGCTGTGTCTGAACCAGCCAATCCTACAAAGACACTAGCACACACAGTCACAGCATGCATACATTCAACACGTTTTCATCCCAACTCATCACATACCGCCGCATTGTCACGCTCCATGGCGTTACACTCCTTGCCGTCGCTTTATTTTTGGCATCAAAACCACTATAGTTAATCCTTGGCGTCACTTTAGGATTAGGCAACAAAGCCGCTATAGTAGGAAGGGTAGGGTGGTAGGTTTAGGAACGAAATACGTGGTTGAGCTTAAAACTACTACGTTCGTACAGTGAAAAAACGTGACCTATGGGACACGAACAGCGGTCTCCTGGATGATAGCCCTGTGTTTGTTGGACCCATCCACCTCCCTTTTCCAGCCGTCCGGTGTGTCTCTTTTTGCTCTTTAAAACTACGTCATTGTAGTGAATGGAACACCAGTGTGTTTCAAGCTGGCGCTAAGGGGTGCCTTGTACGACGGTATCGAGCGCCGATGGCTGTAACAAAAGCCTCGTTATTTGACGCCCTGGGATGCATTAGCCTTCAGCAGCGGTTCTCAGTGGTTTTGGAGTTGAGGCACAATGTGCCCAAGCAAAAAACTTTAAACCGTTCAGCACTTTTAGCTGCTTTAAAATGTTAAATCAACCAAGTCCTGTCAACATGTGAGACATGACTTCATATATTACGGTATAAACTGTATGTGCAGTAAATTCTAACTCTTGTGCACACTGTGCCTCGCCCTGTGCTGAGAACAGCCGCTGGCCAGCAGAACATCCTCTCTCTCTCTCTCTCTCTCTCTCTCTCTCTCTCTCTCTCTCTCTCTCTCTCTCTTTCTCTCTCTCTCTCTCTCTCTCTCAGGCTGAGTTTGCTGGTGTTTACTCAAAGTCTAAGAACAATCACTGGTGTCAGGAGGAAATAACCAGAACGTTGGCAGACTTTCAGAATCTTTTCTTGACATGCTAAATTTGTCTTGTGTTCATTTGTTTTTGATTTGTTATTTCTTTGCGTCCCCATTTCCCATGCTTGACTTTTCAATCCCATTTATTTGTTACATTCTGAATATGGATTAAAATGCTCTTTGTAACCAGGATCTACAGAAACAGATTTGCAGTTTAGTCTCAGATAAGATGGCAAATATGCAAATAGTAATGTTTTTGTTCACCATGAAGTGTAATCAAATACATCTTCAGTTCTTTTACAGAATGGATTACCGGACTGGACTTTGTCTGTTATTTCTTTCTTGTTAATCTTTCAACCACAAAAAACACAACTTTATTTCTTCTGACGCCTAACTTGCTTTGAGACACCTTTTAACCATTCTTCACTTCACTTTACCACCTGGTGAAAATCATTATTAAATTGAGAAAATACTCACAAAACAATTTTACTGTAACTACCGGTTAAGATATCACAATACACTGCTGTCAGTTACCAGAGACACAAATCTAACAAAGTGGCTTTCATATAGAAAACAGTTGAATTTCTTCCTTGTTTTCTTTCTCTGTAAACATAAACACAAAACTTTCAAACATTTCATGTGATATGTAGCTATTGAATATTTGGATTTAATTTCTACTGATGAAATAAAAATAAACACAAGGCCAGTGAAGACATTAACTGAAGATGTTACATTTTCCACTTCCAGTAACGTGCTGAATGGCTGCTTTATCTTACAGTACAAAAAGTACAGAACTGTTTGAGAGTGCTGGCTCTAGGGAAGTTATAAGTGCAGTTTGTCCTCCTAATTTCATGATTATTTCAGCAAGCAAACTGCACATTAGTGAGATTACTAATAGATCATATAAATTATATTCACAAATAAACTTTTTACTGTAGACAATGGAGTAGAAGCGCTGCTGGGTCTCTGTGGTAATCACATACAGGTGTTCTTTGGATCCTTCAGGTGTATTGGGCTCATTCAGTCTTGTGAAGGGCTCATTGCATGGGTGGAAAAAGGTACAAAATTCAAGTCTCCCTCAAAAATAATCCAAGGCACACTGTAGTGTTTGAACAAAATGAAAAATGCCTTTATTTTACATGGAAATAATAGTTTAAAATGACCAACACGTTGCGACCAACATAGGTCTTCATCAGGGTCACTGTGAGCATTCAGCAGTAGCTTGCACACCTGTATTGTGTCATACTAATCAGTAGAGTGGGAGGGTGGTTCTCCATCAATGAGCAAGCCTATTGGTGGAAAAACAAGGAAATGACACATCATTAATAGGGAGGAGAAAGAGAGGGGAAAAAAAGAAGAAAAAAGGAAAAAGGGGAGGGGGAATTAAAAGGAAGTGAAGGAAAGAGCAGATGAGAGGTAAACATAGATGACTAACATAAAGACAAATATGATACAATGGACTACTAAGTCAAGGTGGACCTATACTTTCTTATGTAGGTTTACACATGATGAGTTCCTCAAAATATAACTATAGTTTTTTCCCTCTCTTTCTCCTCCCTATTAATGAACCCATGCAATGAGCCCTTCACAAGACTGAATCAACTTTTTATTGTGTTTAAGTTTTATTTACATGTGTAGCTGGGACATACAGGTGTAATGTGTTGTCTTATTTTGAAGGAGTCTGAAATGTCGTCACTGTTTCATGAGGAGTTCAATGTGCTCAATGTAATGTGCTGCACAAGGAAGAGGAAGATCTGACTGATTTAATAGTTGTTGTTTTTATTATATTCTGGTGTGAGATGTGACCAAAGACAAAGAGCCTCTCTGGTAAGACTTTTGAAGACACAGGCACACCAAATGACACTTAAATTAAAGTACATATTACACTAAAAAGTATCAAAAGTAATTTTAATTTAATGATAAAGTGAACCTTGAACGCCACATCTCTCGTAACGTTACCATCGTTACCATCGCTCCGCTGTCTCCAGCGCATATATAAAGTTGCTATGGCAACCTTGTGGCGAAAATCAAATCAACATAAAAAGTCAAGTTTTTTTTATTTCCAAACATTTGGTAGTTTCTTGGTTGAACTGTTGCAAATACTGGTGTAAAAACCACAACCAGGAAATCCTGCTGAAAGCTGCTGAAACAGAGAAGACATGACTGGTGTTGAGGATGTTCAACTGGACCTGAGGTAATGAAACCTGTTATTATTCTGTGATTTAATAACGCATAGGACAAGCTGGTCTCTGTGGAAGTACTGGGGGATCATATTGAGAGGGAAGCTCTCTGCAGCATCGTCCTGTGGGGCTTTCTTTCACAACAAAGCTGCACATTATCCCTCACATAATGCAGTCTAATCCATGGGATATATGTGATCATTTTAAGGAATGGAAATGTACTTTTTATCCATGAAAGAGCATGATATGTCTGGTGACTTATGAACCAATATAATAGGCAAATGTAAAGATTTATATTTAAATAAATGTCAGTTAAGTCCCTATCTGTTGCTGGAGGACATAACACAATGGTGATTGAGTCTATATGGCCCACTGGTTTATATACACTGTTAAGAAATTCCCAGTAAAACAACTGTAAAGAGCTGGCAGCAGGGTTGCCTTTATGTTACTGTAAAATTAACATTATTATACTGTCGCTGAAATTTACAGCTTTGTACTGTCAATGACAAATACAGTTTGAACTGTTTTTTTTTATTAATTTCACATTATTTTACATTTAATTTACTGTTTAAAGATACATTATATAGCTGTTTTTCCACCTTTCTTTTACATTATCGTACTGATTTGTTTTAATGCACTATTTAGGTTGTATTTTTTACGTACATTTTAATAAACATTATTTTTTGCCTAGATGAATAGACTTAGCAGGTTACAGACATAGGAATAGTCACACTAAATACAATTAAAGGCACTTGTTAGGAAAAAGGCTATAATAGACTTGTTGACACTTTTTCCCAAAATGTCTGTCTCTAGCTGGCTACAAGCACAGAATGCAAACCAGAACAACATGTGAGTGAAGAACAATAAAGCTAATTCACTGATTTTACAATCATGTACAATGTACAAGCCTCACATGAGCAGATCAGGTCCCAGAATTAAAGAAATACTGCATGAAACTGTTACTGATGATACTTTAGACAGTTGATCAGCAGTAAAGTGATGTTTTTTAAGAATGCATTATAGTTCAGTTGAAAAACGGCCTATGAGCGTAATTTAACAGGTTTTCTTTTGTATTAACAGTAAAAAACTGTTTTTTTTAGCAATAACAGGTTAATACTGTTTACAGTGAGATAGATAGATAGATAGATAGATAGATAGATAGTAACTTTATTGATCCCGAGGGAAATTCAAGATTTCCATAGTGCAAAACATGTTAGTAAAAAGATAGTAAAAAAGTTAGTAGTGCAAAGTACAAAAATATATATCAGATATAAAAATACAAGGAGATGAAGAAAACTGTTAAAACTGAATATAGTGCAGGGTAACAGCTGAGATACAGGACTATTAAAAAAGTGAATTTTTAATTTCAATATTTCTAGAATGCAGTAATATGAACTTGGTGTCTGTCTGTGGTGACCATAGATGACCATAGATGACCATAGATGACCATTGATATAAAACAGTTGAAACAGTTGTAAAACTGTTTTATATCTATGGTGTTGACATTCCTGGAAAAGGAATGTTGTATTACAGTTTTTCTCCATTGTATACACACAAACTATACGCACAAATCTGAAAACTTGAAGCTGTATACAATTGAGAACAACTGTAATAAAGCATTTTTGTTTCTGGGAATGTCACCACAGACACCAAGTATGTAATACTACAAATCTATAAATATTGCAATACTTTCATCAGTGGGCCAAAGACTTAGTCATTATTGTGTTACCTTGTTCGGCGATGAATAATGACTTAACAGACATTTATTTAAATGAAAATCTTCGAGATTAACACTTTAAAGGTCCCATATTATAAAAAAAGTGAGATTTTCACGTTTTTTTTATTATAAAGCAGGCTGAAGTCCTATATAAATACTGTGAAAGTATCGAAACGCTCAATATACAGAGAAATACACACAGCCCGTATTCAGAAACTCAAGCTGTCAGGATTTCTGTACATTTGTGATGTCACAAATATACAATATTTAGACCCTTTACACAGATTTAAACATAAACATTATACATGTGTTCCAGTTTATTCCTGGTTGCAGTGTATGCGAATTACATCAGCTGACAGGAAGTACATATGGACCCAAGCTGTTGCCTAGCAACGCAATTCTGTTGCAATTGCTTCGCAATTCCGTCAAAATGGGCTGAAACGGAGCGTTTAAGACAGAGGGTAAATACAGGCATATTCAGGCCGACAGTATGAGGAAAATAAAGTTTTTTTTTAACATGACAGCATGTAAACATGTTCTAGTAGAAACACAAAATACAAGAATGATCCTGAAAATGAGCACGATATGGGACCTTTAAGTCCCATCAGTTCTGCAGGTGAGGAATGGTGTCACAGGTGGCACTAGTAGCTGATTATAAGAAGCTGACAATGATTATGATGTGTGATATGGATGATGATACATGGATGATACATGATATGTATCCATAAAACAAGGGATGATTAATACATACTGTACATATGTCAGCACTAAACTCTCTTTTTGCTGCTTCTATCTATATGTCCTACTTGTCAGCAATGTTGTTTTATATGTATAAATGCCACTATTGTTTCTACTGCTTTTAACAACTGTGCTTCCTTTTCCATCATTTAAACTGCATGTCCTGATTTTGTTTTTGTTGTGATGTATTTTAGGAGGACTTTTTTGAATTCATAAAGACCAATCTGTAATTGAAATGTGGTATGCTATTTACCTGAGAGTGTGGTTTTAGAACCTCTTGTTCACAGTAACATCTCTTGATCCCTTTTCTTTTCTTTTTTTTCTCTTAGACAAGAATGTGAAAATGCTGATGACAAATCAGTATTAATTTCCACGGATGAAGAGGAAAGAGACAGAAGACAGATGCAAAACAGCTGGCTGAAGAGACTGCGATCTAACTGGCAAGCTGTTTTGATTGGGTTTTTGGTGGTGCTTTTTTGTAGTGTGACCGCTGTCCACATTGCTCAGATATATGAACTGCAAAGACTGACAGCGGAATCACAGCTTATTTCAGAGACCTCCACGCTGCTGCAAATTCAAAACCATCAGCTGATAAAACTTGTGAACTCCAGTTGTAAAGAAAAAGTCACTCTTCTGGAACATAAGTATGGCCAACTGAAGCTGCTCCTAAACACAACACAACAAACCTTCATGGAGCTGGAAGCAGAAAATCAACACCAGCGTTCAATCCTGTCCACCGACAAAATGGCCTTCGTCTGGAAATTCTGCAACGAGACCACACTGCAGTGTGCACGCTGCGAGCCTGGCTGGGTCGTGCACGATTCACGTTGCTTCTTTTTGTCCCCGGAAACAGATACGTGGGAAAGAGCTCGCAACAAGTGTATTGTGATGGGTGGTGACCTGGCTGTTGTTTTGAATGCCGAAGACCAGGAATTCCTTACCAACTTGACTTTTGACTTCCACCAGCAGCACCCTAATGTAAGCTACCTTGCAGCGTGGATCGGGTTGCAGGACGTGTTGCAGGAGGGCATCTACAGGTGGGTCAATGGCAGAAGCATCGGCAGAAATGTCATTTACTGGATGCCCCAGGAGCCAAAAAACACCATCGACCGGGAAGGAGAGGACTGTGTTGCCATTGTCCCGCCGAAGCGCATTGGACAGGCACATTGGTTATACAACTGGGATGACAATGTTTGTGTTGGCAGCAGGAACTTCATTTGTGAGACCAAAGCTTTCACTTAGTCCTGATTTACAGACCTGTGATGTAGCTGCATGTTGTTGGTTAAGATGTGGAAGATAAAGCAACATGTCACTCTCTCTCTCAAGCTGAATTCACTGGTGTTTACTTCGAAATTTATTTTTTGCATGCTTTTCAAATGTGGACATTTGATGTTTTTTTGTGTTATAGACAGATAATGTATAATCTATATGCAGATAGTAGAATAGCTTTGGATTTTGTCCTTAGTTGAACAAAAGCAAACATTTTGAAAATGTCATTTTGGGCTTTGGGAATTGGGAAAGTATTTTTCACTATTTGACCAAAATGATTATCAATCAATCAATCAAGACATTTTCAGATTAATCAATAATGAAAATAATCATTAATACAGACATATATTTGTGTACCACTTTATTTTTGTGTGTTCAAATTTTATATCCACACATGCAACAGGACTTTTAATTCAGCAAACTCAAAGGAATCTATGCTGAGTATGTGTCTCTATCTTTGTGTTTTTTGTGATTGTGTGTACTCGACTTCATATACAGTTCTGGAAAAAATTAAGAGACCACTTCAAAATGATCAGTTTCTCTGGTTTTACTATTTATTGGTATGTGTTTGAGTAAAATGAAAATGTGTTATATTCTATAAACTACAGACAACATTTCTCTCAAATTTCAAATAAAAATTTTGTCATTTAGAGCATTTATTTTCAGAAAATGACAACTGGTCAAAATAACAAAAAAGATGCAGTGTTTTCAGATCTGGAATAACGCAAAGAAAACAAGTTCATATTAATTTTTAAACAACACAAAACTAATGTTTTAACTTAGGAAGAGTTCAGAAATCAATATTTGGTGGAATAACCTTGATTTACAATCACAGCTTTCATGCGTCTTGGCATGCTCTCCACCAGTCTTTCACATTCCAGAGGTTTTCAATGGGATTCAGGTCTGGAGATTGGGCTGGCCATGACAGGGTCCTGATCTGGGGGTCCTTCATCCACACCTTCACTGACCTGGCTGTGTGGCATGGAGCATTGTCCTGCTGGAAAAAACACTCCTCAGAGTTGGGGAACATTGTCAGAGCACCAAAGAAGCAAAGAAGAGCCAGGCTGAGGTTTGCAAAAGACCATAAGGATTAGGCCATAGAGGACTGGAGTAAGGTCATCTTCTCTGAGTCCAATTTTCAGCTTTGCCCAACACCTGGTCGTCTAATGGTTAGACGGAGACATGGAGAGGCCTACAAGCCTCAGTGTCTCGCACCTACTGTGAAATTTGGTGGAGGATCGGTGATGATCTGGGGGTGCTTCAGCAAGGCTGGAATCGGGCAGATTTGTCTTTGTACTTTGGCTTGATTCATGCGTCCTTCACAAAGTTGTCCTGGAAGAAAACTTGCTTCCTTCTGCTCTGACAATGTTCCCCAACTCTGAGGAGTGTTTTTTCCAGCAGGACAATGCTCCATGCCACACAGCCAGGTCAGTGAAGGTGTGGATAAAGGACCCCCAGATCAGGACCCTGTCATGGCCAGCCCAATCTCCAGACCTGAATCCCATTGAAAACCTCTGAAATGTGATCAAGAGGAAGATGGGTGGTCACAAGCCCTCAAACAAAGCGCAGCTGCTTGAATTTTTGCGCCAGTAGTGGCATAAAGTCACCCAACAGCAATGTGAAAGACTGGTGGAGAGCATGCCAAGACGCATGAAAGCTGTGATTGTAAATCAAGGTTATTCCACCAAATATTGATTTCTGAACTCTTCCTAAGTTAAAACATTAGTATTGTGTTGTTTAAAAATTAATATGAACTTGTTTTCTTTGTGTTATTCCAGATCTGAAAACACTGCATCTTTTTTGTTATTTTGATCATTTCTCATTTTCTGCAAATAAATGCTATAAATGACAATATTTTTATTTGAAATTTGGGAGAAATGTTGTCAGTAGTTTATAGAATATAACAAAAATTGTCATTTTACTCAAACACATACCAATAAATAGTAAAACCAGATAAACTGATAATTTTGAAGTGGTCTCTTAATTTTTCCAGAGCTGTATATGTGTGCACAACATTAACAGAGGTCAAGTCAGAGCTTCTCCACAGCGGAGGCAGGGAGGTGAACATCATAACTCTCTGCGTGCAGGTCAGCAGTGAGGATCTGTCACAAATGGAGCCCAGAGGAGGCGATAACAGACCAAAAGGCCAGAACAAACAAGATCCTGACATACAGGGGGTAAGAGTGAATTATTAACACCAAAACACAAACTATATTTAGTCAGATCGTTCCAAAGCTTTTAACCCCATCCTATGGCCCTCCTCAGCAGATTAAGAGACTCTGTTGTCAGAGTGAGATGGAGAATGTTTAGTTATTCTCACATGATT
The DNA here is from genome assembly GCF_015220745.1 of Sebastes umbrosus. NCBI lineage: Eukaryota > Metazoa > Chordata > Actinopteri > Perciformes > Sebastidae > Sebastes > Sebastes umbrosus. The sequence goes on along the minus strand of NC_051270.1, from coordinate 31,480,362 downwards.
AAAGGATGGAATATAATAATGATATAATGTCAAGTCAAGTCAAATCAAAGTTTGTTGAAGCCCAATATCACAAAGCATGCCTCAAAGGGCTGCACATATAATGAAAACAACAATGTGCAACATTTGTAAAATACACAGCAAACATATCTACGGTAAGTGGTCTAAACTACATACAAAGTTAGACACACACACACAATATATTCAATAAAAACAATAGCAACATTAGCAAAATATGCAGTTTTAGTTGGATAACCGTAATTAGTATTTTTGGCAGACTAACTGAGGCTCAAGGCTGATGCGAAAAGATGTGTTTTGAGTTTACTTTTGAATGATTTGACTGAGGTAGCCTCAGATATTTTCTTGAATTAAATGTGATATAATGTATTAACATTATATTATATAAGAATAGATTATATATTGTATTGTATACTGTATTGCAAGCCTGTTCAATTGGCGGCCCGTGGGTCGAATCAGACCCTTTAACGACCTCAATCCCCGTCGACCAATATGAAAAAAGTAATAATAATAATTTCTTCCAATAAGAGAGTTTATTTCCGTTCATGAACTCACGCTACTAATGCTGTTATGGACTGTTGAAAAGCAATATCATTGTGTTTTTATTTAAATAACCTGCTAACATTCTAAGTTTCTGGGTGTTTACATTTTTGATTATTAGAAGATCATCATTTTATTAGTATTCATTTCATTAGTTATGTCTTGTTATGCACAGAAATACTTATTATGTTAAAAAGTTTGACCCATGCTGCTTAAGCAGAGGGAATTTAGGAGAGTGGAACTGAATAATAAAGATGTTGAATGCAACATTATGTTTATTTAAACAACAATCTACTAAGATAAAAAGCTGTATTGTTTTCACATTATAATTCCTAACTTTGCAGATCAGACAGGAAATGTAAATGCCCCGCCCCTTGGCACTTTACTTTTTCTTTTTTTTTTTTTTTTTTTTAAATCTGGCCCTTCTAAAAACGTAATTGAAAAGGCCTGATGCATTGTATTATGTAATGATAGCAACTGAGAAACTTGTGCTGTGCAAACATGTGCTGATGATTTTTGTGGTCAAAAGTTGTAGTCAGTATGAGCTAATACCATTAGGGCAATGCCGCCTTCTTCTTCTTCTTGTGACATGAAGTGACTGGAGTGAGTTCTTTGACGTGTGCATATACAATAAATTGTATTATAACCCACTCTTTATTTAATCCACAGTTAGTACAGTTGTAAATATTACAATGGTTTCATATGTGTAGCATTAAATTTCAGTAGAGCACTGCGTCATTTGAAGTAGCTTAAGCTGTTTTTTCTTTCCCATGACACCCCAAATAATTTTACATTTTCAAAGAAATGAATCATCTATTGTTTTCTGTGGGCCTCTGAGCTGAAGCAGTTGAGCTTGAAGGGTCGTCTTCAAGGACACCTCAGTTGTTGGTAATAACTTCCCAGAATTATTGTGCTGGTCTGGGAATTTGGTCAGCGACTTTCCGGTCATGAGCACACGTCTCTAACCTTTAAGCCATCACTGCCCCCGAACACACACACACACACACACACACACACACGCACGCACACACACACGCACGCACGCACGCACGCACGCACGCACGCACGCACGCACACACACACACACACACACACACACGCGCGCACACACGCACACACACACACACACACACACACACACACACACACACACACGCACACACACACACACACACACACACACACACACACACACACACACACACACACACACACACACAGATCTTGTGTGTGTGACTCATCTCGTGCTGTTGCAGGTCTGTTCGTTTCAGCCTGTTTCACTGTATGAGAACTGCTCCATCACAGAAGAAACTGCAGCTCCACCTGCAGGTAAAACTCATCAACACACTGCAATGTGTAACTATATTGTGTTTCTCTGTGTGTGAGAAAGTGTAGTTTAAACTAAGATTAATTTTAATTTAAATTAAAACCCGATTAAGTAAAACTCAGTTAAATGGTTCAAAGCAAAGTCAAAGTGCAAGTGTGGGGGTGTGGGGGATCTTTAGGGGGAAATAGCAGGTCAGCAGTAATATATAAAAAATATAAATTGTGAAAGTGTATGATGGCCATCCCCATGCTCTATTATGTTTTATAAGTTGTTTCAGGAATTTTGGGTTGATACCATTTGTTACACAGATTTGATGCTGAATTTAACCATTTTTTTAGCAATCAAGAATTAATAAAAATGATCAATAATCCCTCCAAATACGGATGGATATGGATGGATGGATGGATTTCTGCAAGAATTGCATTTTTCGGCGATCGGATGGCGAGCACTTCTGTTGTGTAAACTGCTCGGAAACCCCCTTATTGTCAATCTGACAAGGAAAGCCATCCATCCTCTGAATGCTTTAGGTCTATAGTTTCGGGTTGTAAAGTTTCATGAGGCTGTGATTCTCCTAAAGGTCACCACAGGTCATTTTATACAGCAAGGTCAAGTTTAAAAAAATAGTCTGACTTTATGAAATAGGGACTAACATCATCACACATGAATACAGTTGGGCTCATTGGATCCACAAGAGTCTCAGCTTTATAGTGATACCCAATGTATGTAATTCCAAGACTGTTTAGGGACCCCAGTATGCAGAAATATTCAAATACACCATTTTAGAATAGGTTGAAAATAATATATTTATAATGCATGCAAAAAACTACATGTGATTTTCATAAAGTGGGGCATGTCTGTAACCAATAGATTCCTTAGGTTTTCTAGTTTCATATGATACCAGTATCTTCACTCTTGCTCTAAAACCAAGCCTGCTACATGTCATGATCCTGCAAGTCTCAGAGGGATCTACCATTTGTCTCCATTAAAACACCTCAACTGTCAGTTTAAAGTTAACCACAAACAGCGTTTACTGTAAATTGGAGATTCACAACCTGGAGCTGATTTGAAAGTACTTTCGGAGTAAGATTAGATTTTAAGAAAGGTCTAGAATTAAACCTATTTATTTCAACTAAGTTTATAGATTTGGTGTGCAACAGAAATAAACCATGATATTATCATGTTTTAAAGTTAACGCTTGTTGGAGCAACCCACGCTTGTGTAGTGTTATATTCTTCCTCTGCTGTATCTCCATCAGACTCAGTGGTATCTGAGGTCAGTTGCTGAACGGTGTCTCTCTGATACACGGATCCAGGACCTGATCCAGGAGGAAGGCTGGTTCCACGGCAGGTAGGCAACATCCCGCTACCTTTACTACCAGTGAATTACCAACTTTAATGTGTCTGTCTGCTAATGTATATCTCCCTCTTCCTTTCTCAGTAACTTTGTGTCCTTCATCCCAGGTTAGGAAGGGAGCAGGCGGAGTCACTTCTCACCTGTAGTGGGGATTTCCTGGTCAGAGAGAGCAGCTCTGCCTTCTGGTCAGTACGTACTCAGTGGGATGGAGGGAGCCACCGTGCGCCACCTGCTGCTGGTGGATCCAAATGGACAGGTAGAGGGGAGTTGTGGTGTTGATTTCAAATACACAAAGCATGAGGAGAGGGCGAATGGCAGCTGGCCTTAATGTTTGACCTTGTTGTTTGTGTTTTTGTGTGACCAGGTGCGGACCCGTGATCAGGTGTTTCTGAGCGTCGGTCACCTGGTGCGTTTCCACATGGACAACCAGATGCCCATCGTCTCTGGCAGCAGTGAGCTGTGTCTGAACCAGCCAATCCTACAAAGACACTAGCACACCAGTCACAGCATGCATACGTTCAAACACGTTTTCATCCCAACTCATCACATACCGCCCGCATTGTCACGCCCCATGGCGTTACACTCCTTGCCGTTGCTTTATTTTCGGCATCAAGACCACTATAGTTACCCTTGGCGTCACTTTAGGATTAGGCAACAAAGCCGCTATAGTAGGAAGGGTAGGGTAGTAGGTTTAGGAACGAAATACGTGGTTGAGCTTAAAACTACTACGTTTGTACAGTGAAAATGACACTGAACGTTGTGAACACGAGACATGAACGAACAGCTGATTGTAACGTGACGCATGGGACAACGAACAGCGGTCTCCTGGATGATAGCCCTGTGTTTGTTGGACCCATCCACCTCCCTTTTCAGCCGTCCGGTGTGTCTCTTTTTGCTCTTTAAAACTACGTCATTGTAGTGAATGGAACGCCAGTGTGTTTCAAGCTGGCGCTAAGGGTGCCTTGTGCGGTGGTATTGAGCGCCAATGGCTGTAACAATAGTATCGTTATTTGACGCCCTGGGATGCATTAGCCTTCAAGCATCGGGTTCTCAGTGGTTTTGGAGTTGAGGCACAATGTGCCCAAGCAAAAAACTTAACCGTTCAGCACTTTTAGCTGCTTTTAAAAATGTTAAATCACCGAAGTCCTGTCAACATGTGAGACATGACTTCATATATTACGGTATAAACTGTATGTGCAGTAAATTCTAACCTTTGTGCACACTGTGCCTCGCCCTGTGCTGAGAACAGCCGCTGTGCCAGCAGAACATCCTCTCTCTCTCTCTCTCTCTCTCTCCCTCTCTCTCTCTCTCTCTCTCTCTCTTTTCTCTCTCTCTCTCTCTCTCATCTCAGGCTGAGTTTGCTGGTCTTTACTCAAAGTCTAAGCACAATCAACTGGTGGCAGGAGGAAATAACCAGAACGTTGGCAGACTTTCAGAATCTTTTCTTGACATGCTAAATTTGTCTTGTGTTCATTTGTTTTGATTTGTTATTTCTTTGCGTCCCCATTTCCCATGCTTGACTTTTAAATCCCATTTATTTGTTACATTCTGAATATGGATTAAAATTGCTCTTTGTAACCAGGATCTACAGAAACAGATTTACAGTTTAGTCTCAGATAAGATGGCAAATATGCAAATAGTAATGTTTTTGTTCCCCATGAAGTGTAATCAAATACATCTTCAGTTCTTTTACAGAATGGATTACCGGACTGGACTTGTCTGTTATTTCTTTCTTGTTAATCTTTCAACCACAAAAAAACACAACTTTATTTCTTCTGACGCCTAACTTGCTTTGAGACACCTTTTAACCATTCTTCACTTCACTTTACCACCTGGTGAAAATCATTATTAAATGAGAAAATACTCACAAAACAATTTTGCTGTACTACCGGGTAAGATATCACAATACACTGCTATCAGTTACCAGAGACACAAATCTAACAAGTGGCTTTCATATAGAAAACAGTTGAATTTCTTCCTTGTTTTCTTTCTCTGTAAACATAAACACAAAAATTTCAAACATTTCATGTGTATGTAGCTATTGATATTTGGATTTAATTTCTACTGATGAAATAAAAATAAACACAAGGCCAGTGAAGACATTAACTGAGATGTTACATTTTCCACTTCCAGTAACGTGCTGATGGCTGCTTTATCTTACAGTACAAAAAGTACAGAACTGTTTGAGAGTGCTGGCTCTAGGGAAGTTATAAGTGCAGTTTGTCCTCCTAATTTTCATGATTATTTCAGCAAGCAAACTGCACATTAGTGAGATTACTAATAGATCATATAAATTATATTCACAAATAAACTTTTTACTGTAGACAATGGAGTAGAAGCGCTGCCTGGGTCTCTGTGGTAATCACATACAGGTGTTCTTTGGATCCTTCAGGTGTATTGGGCTAATTCAGTCTTGTGAAGGGCTCATTGCATGGGTGGAAAAAGGTACAAAATGCAAGTCTCCCTCAAAATAATCCAAGGCACACTGTAGTGTTTGAACAAAATGAAAATGCTTTATTTTACATGGAATAATAGTTTAAAATGACCAACACGTTGCGACCAACATAGGTCTTCATCAGGGTCACTGTGAGCATTCAGCAGTAGCTTGCACACCTGTATTGTGTCATACTAATCAGTAGAGTGGGAGGGGGTGGTTCTCCATCAATGAGCAGAGCCTATTGGTGGAAAAACAAGGAAATGACACACTCATAATAGGGAGGAGAAAGAGAGGGGAAAAAAAGAGAAAAAAGGAAAAAGGGGAGGGGAATTAAAAGGAAGTGAAGGAAAGAGCAGAGAGAGGTAAACATAAATGACTAACATAAAGACAAATATGATACAATGGACTACTAAGTCAAGGTGGACCTATACTTTCTTATGTAGGTCTACACATGGTGAGTTCCTCAAAATATAACTATAGTTTTTTCCCTCTCTTTCTCCTCCCTATTAATGAACCCATGCAATGAGCCCTTCACAAGACTGAATCAACTTTTTATTGTGTTTAAGTTTTATTTACATGTGTAGCTGGGACATACAGGTGTAATGTGTTGTCTTATTTTGAAGGAGTCTGAAATGTCGTCACTGTTTCATGAGGAGTTCAATGTGCTCAATGTAATGTGCTGCACAAGGAAGAGGAAGATCTGACTGATTTAATAGTTGTTGTTTTTATTATATTCTGGTGTGAGATGTGACCAAAGACAAAGAGCCTCTCTGGTAAGACTTTTGAAGACACAGGCACACCAAAATGACACTTAAATTTAAAGTACATATTACACTAAAAAAGTATCAGAAGTAATTTAATTTAATGATAAAGTGAACCTTGAACGCCACATCTCTCGTAACGTTACCATCGTTACCATCGCTCCGCTGTCTCCAGCGCATATATAAAGTTGCTATGGCAACCTTGTGGCGAAAATCAAATCAGCATAAGTAAGTCAGTTTATTTTTTATTTCCAAACATTTGGTAGTTTCTTGGTTGAACTGTTGCAATAATACTGGTGTAAAAACCACAACCAGGAAATCTGCTGAAAGCTGCTGAAACAGAGAAGACATGACTGGTGTTGAGGCTGTTCAACTGGACCTGAGGTAATGAAACCTGTTATTATTCTGTTGATTTAATAACGCATAGGACAAGCTTGGTCTCTGTGGAAGTACTGGGGGATCATATTGAGAGGGAAGCCTCCTCTGCAGCATCGTCCTGTGGGGCTTTCTTTCACAACAAAGCTGCACATTATCCCTCACATAATGCAGTCTAATCATGGGATATATGTGATCATTTTAAGGAGGGAAATGTACTTTTTATCCATGAAGAGCATGATATGTCTGTGAATTATGAACCAATATAATAGGCAAATGTAAAGATTTATATTTAAATAAATGTCCAGTTTAAGTCCCTATCTGTTGCTGGAGGACATAACACATGGTGATTGAGTCTATATGGCCCACTGGTGGAAGTATAGATAGATAGATAGATAGATAGATAGATAGATAGATAGACGAAACGTTATTGATCCTGAGGGAAATTCAAGTTTCCAGCATCACAGCTCCATAGTGCAAAACATGTTTAGTAAAAAGGCAGTTAAAAAGTTAGTAGTACAAAGTAAAAAAAATATATCAGATATAAAAATACAAGGAGGATGAAGAAAACTGTTAAAACTGAATATAGTGCAGGGTAACAGCTGTGATACAGGACTATTAAAAAGTGAATTTTCAATTTCAATATTTCTAGAATGCAGTAATATGAACTTGGTGTCTGTCTGTGGTGCCACAGATGACCATAGATGACCATAAATGACTATTATGGCTTCCTTCTAATTTTCTATTCTAAGCCATATTTCTTTCGCCAAGAAAACGTGTCAACAAGGCATCTACTAAATAAAGTTGCGCTCATTCATGGGTTTACTCACGGTTAGATGTCCTTTCTGTCATTGGATGCATATGATTGATTTGCAGCCTTTGTGTGGTGTGCGTGTGTGTTAAACTACATAAACCAACCCAACACCCAAAACAGGATATGCCGCGGCAACCCAAAGTAAAGAAAAAAGATTAACTTAAACTTTGTCTTATTGAAATGAACAAACTATATTAAAGCCCGTTAAAAAACTATTTCGGCTCTTGGCGTCCTTTAAACAGCTGCGCTCTCCACAGCTGATACTAAATCAGGATGACGGCACAGGATGACGGCATCAACTGGTGCCAAATTTATAAACAATTCAATGCTGTGGTTGGCCACATGGGGCAAAATACCAATTACATATCAACATAATGTTTCTCTTATAATAAGGAATTCAACTACTCCTTTCTTAATATTTGGCTCCTACATACCGGCCCCTATTGTTCTAAGTGCAAACGTAACAATTCAACTAAACAAAAAAAATGGAGCCAAACTAAAAATAAATAAATATGTTTCTTATCGTACTACCTCATAACTGTGTTATGTGTTTGAGTGCACTTGAAATCTCGATTTAATCTGAAGCTTCTACTAAAAGGCATATCTTGCTGATTGGCCGCTGTAGAGTGCTGGTCTTTGTCTTCAGCAGTACACTCCTGACATGTCCTCTTGAGTCAGCCTTTGCTTCTATGATTCTACCCAAGATCCATGAGCCTCTAGGGGCATTACTGTCTGCCACCACTACAATATCTCCTGTTCTGAAGTTTCTCTTGGTGCGATTCACTTCTGCCTTGCTTGCATCAGACGGAAGGTATTCTTTATCCATCGAGTCCAAAAGAGGTTTTGAAATGTACTGGATTTGTCTCCATCTGCGCTTGGCATATAGATCTTCCCTTTGGAACAATCCAGGTGGGAGAATGGGTTGCACCTTGAGCTGCAACAGATGTGGGTGTAAGGGGTTCCAAGTCATTTGGGTCACTGCAGGTTGTTGTTAAAGGGCGGCTGTTAAGTATGGCCTCAACTTCACACATGACTGTTTCCAAGCTTTCGTCATCAAGAGTCTGCTGTTTTGTGACTGACAGAAGGATCCTCTTGATTGAACGAATCAATCTTTCCCAACCCCACCATGGTGTGAACCGCAGTGGGTTGAATGTCCATTTTACTCCTCTTTGCAAGAGAGCATCTTTGATCTTATTTAGGTTCCAAGCTTGGAGTGCTTCTTCAACTCTCTCTCAGTAGCAACAAGATGTGCCGTTGTCTGATCTGATTTCCTAACCTGCCCTCTCCTGCAATGAAGCGTCTGAATGCATTATACATGAACTGGTGTCAAGGGAGTGGGCCACTTCTAAGTGAACAGCTCTACAGGACAGACATGTGAAGATTACTCCATATCTTTTTACTAGGCTTCGGCCTCTCTTGACTTCTATTGGCCCGAAGTAGTCTACACCAACAAGTGTGAAGGGAGGTAACTCAGGTGTCAGGCGGTCTCTGGGTAAATCTGCCATTTTTTGCTCACCTAGAGCTGAATGAAGGCGTCTGCATGTTACGCACTCTGATATAACCTTTCTAGCGAGGGTGTTCGCACAAGGGATCCAATATTTCCGTCTTAACTGAGCTAACATGATGTTTCTTCCACTGTGGCCTACTTGGTCATGGATGTGTTTGAGCAATAGCTTGGAAACATGATGATCCTTCGGCAGGATTATTGGATGCTTTGTTTCCTCTGGCATAGCCGACCTGCTTAGTCTTCCGCCCAGTCTGAGCAGGCTATTCTCCAATCTGGGGTCTAAGTTAAAGATGGGGCTATCCTTTCTTACTGTGAGGCCCTTCTTTAATCTTGCAATCTCATTCTGAAAGTTGTTGCTGACAGAAGCATGCAATGGCTTTTTCAGCACCGCTTATGTCATCCACTGAGAGACTGACATTTGTTATGGAGCTTTTAAACTTGTCCATCTTTTCCTTAATTAGTCCATTCCATTTTGCTTGGCTTGCTTCCTGTGACTGGACTGTTTCAACAACTTCTTTTCTTTTCACATGCAGGTCTCGAAGCAGTTTCTTGAGTTTTAGAAGCCAGGCGACTGACTTTGTAAGTCGGTGCCAAGATGAGAAGTAATGAATCAGAGAACTAGTGCTGTTGTGTTGTTCTTTCATTATTGTATTGACAATTACTCGTTCCTTCTTTATCTCAGGGTCATTTGGACAAATCGAAGTTAGTTCAGTTGTCAAGATGGGCCACTCCTGCTCTGCTCTTTGGAGAAAGACCGGTCCATTCTTCCAAAGATCTGATCTTATGAGGGCTTCAGCAGTTAGACCTCTAGAGGCAAAGTCTGCCGGGTTGTCTTTAGTGTTGATGTATCTCCACTGCTTGACATCTGACACTTCTCTGATGGCACTAATTCGATTGGCCACAAATGTCTGGAATCTTTTGGTCTCATTTTTAATATACTTCAAGACTGCAGTGCTGTCAGTCCAAAACATTGATCTTTCTAGCTGCAGATGTAGCTCTGAGGTTAACATCCTCTCCATACGTACTGCTAACATGGCTGCAGTCAACTCCATCCGTGGTATGGTAATCTGCTTGAGGGGCGCTACTCTGGCTTTTCCCATCACAAATGCTACATGCACTTGATCTTGTGTGTTGGTGAGCCGCAGGTAGGACACTGTTCCATAGCCAAGCTCACTCGCGTCACAAAAATGGTGCAATTGTGCCCATTTTATCTTGTCGAAGCTTGGTGGTTTAATGCATCTGCTAATGCTGAAGTTCTCAACCGTATGAAGATCTGCAAGCCACCTTTGCCATGGTTGAATGAAACCATCTGGGACCTTTTCGTCCCATCCATATTTTAGCTTGCAGAGCTCTTGCAAGATTAGCTTTGCAGTGAAGATGAATGGTGCTATAAATCCAAGAGGGTCGTAAACAGAGCTTACGACCGACAAAATGCCTCTTCTAGTACAGGCTTGCTGCTTAAGTGCAACCTTGAATGTGAACTTGTCATCTTCCACTGACCACTGGATTCCAAGAGCTCGTTCGATGGGAAGGTCTTTGAGTCCAAGTCCAAGCTCTTTATTTCTTTTGCTCTGTCTTCTTTGGGTATAGAAGCCAAAACATCTCTTTTCTTAAGCTTCGAAGGTGAGAGCACCGGAGAGAGCAGCTTATCATCATCGATGTTGCTCTCCACAGACGAGGCAGGTGAAGTTTTGATGGGCCTGGCAATCCGGTCCTTGGCCACGCCGGTGAGCTGGTACACATCTTCGGCATCCACTTCTTCGTAGGCCTCCTGATGGACAAGCTTCACTTTCTCACGAAGCTCCTGCAGCTCTCTTTCCTCCTCCACACTGAGAGGCCTGTCCTCCATCTCCAGTTTGCGGATCTGCCTCTCATAGTCGGCAATCTCGGTTTCTGCCGCTGAGCCCTCGCCGCTGGCTTGTCGTTCAGTCTCACTCGCTGACCTCCCGCCTTCTTCTAGAGTCACAGTGACCGTTGGTGTCACAAAGGACTCAATTTGCTGAGTTGGTGGTGTCTCACTTACAGATTGTTTCGACTGTTCATGTGCCACCTCCTTGCCCTTTTCTTCAGCAGAATCTTTTCTCTCCACTTGCTTCTGGTCTTTCTCTTCAGCGACATCAGCAACGCCTGATGGCTCGCTCGTGTCCTCCACAGATGTGTCTCTGACTGCTAACTTCCTAGCTTGCTCATTCATTTTATCCTCCAGGACGGAAGGGTTGAAGACCTGTGCAGAAACGTTTGTAGGGCTGAACACATCTGCAGGTGATGGCATGGGTCCTGAATATTCACTGAACACACAATAGCCCATCTCTTCCAGCTGGCTGTCACTCTTTCTGGCCCCAGGACTCAGTTCCCCTGAAACCATGCTAGCCAGCGGGTCATCACCAAAGAGTGGAAAATCAGCTTGAATTGACTTTCTCCGGGTGATATCTGGGTCAGTGTTGTCTGATGCCAGTCTGGAACGGGTACCAGCAAGGTCAAGCAACTCAGGCAAGTCTTGCGCCATGACTGTGCCATTTTTATAGGTGTTCTTAAGGGGCTGTGGTGATTCTGGCGACTCTGGTTCAGGGCTGGTTTTTGAAACGGTTTCAGTAGTCCTTGGAGGAGATGAGGAATCTGAAGTGATTGAAGCTGATTTAGAAACAATTCAATGCTGTGGTTGGCCACATGGGGCAAAAATACCAATTACATATCAACATAATGTTTCTCTTATAATAAGGAATTCAACTACTCCTTTCTTAATATTTGGCTCCTACAATGACCATTGATATAAACAGTTGAAACAGTTGTAAAACTGTTTTATATCTATGGTGGTGACATTCCTGGAAAAGGAATGTTGTATTACAGTTTTTCTCCATTGTATACACACAAACTATACGCACAAATCTGAAAACTTGAAGCTGTATACAATTGAGAAAAACTGTAATACAGCATTTTTGTTTCTGGGAATGTCACCACAGACACCAAGTATGTAATACTACAAATCTATAAATATTGCAATACTTTCATCAGTGGGCCACAGACTCAGTCATTATTGTGTTACCTTGTTCGGCGATGGATAATGACTTAACAGACATTTATTTAAATGAAAATCTTCGAGATTAACACTTTAAAGGTCCCATATTATAAAAAAAGTGAGATTTTCACATTTTTTTATTATAAAGCAGGCTGAAGTCCTATATAAATACTGTGAAAGTATCGAAACGCTCAATATACAGAGAAATACACACAGCCCGTATTCAGAAACTCAAGCTGTCAGGATTTCTGTACATTTGTGATGTCACAAATATACTATATTTAGACCCTTACACAGATTTAAACGTAAACATTATAAATGTGTTCCAGTTTATTCCTGGTTGCAGTGTATGCGAATTACATCAGCTGACAGGAAGTACATATGGACCCAAGCTGTTGCCTAGCAACGCAATTCTGTTGCAATTGCTTCGCAATTCCATCGAAATGGGCTGAAACGGAGCGTTTAAGACAGAGGGTAAATACAGGCATATTCAGGCCGACAGCATGAGGAAAATAAAGTTTTTTTTGAACATGACAGCATGTAAACATGTTCTAGTAGAAACACAAAATACAAGAATGATCCTGAAAATGAGCACGATATGGGACCTTTAAGTCCCATCAGTTCTGCAGGTGAGGAATGGTGTCACAGGTGGCACTAGTAGCTGATTATAAGAAGCTGACAATGATTATGATGTGTGATATGGATGATGATACATGGATGATACATGATATGTATCCATAAAACAAGGGATGATTAATACATACTGTACATATGTCAGCACTAAACTCTCTTTATGCTGCTTCTATCTATGTCCCACTTGTCAGCAATGTTGTTTTATATGTGTAAATGTCACTATTGTTTCTACTGCTTTTAACAACTGTGCGTCCTTTTCCATCATTTAAACTGCATGTCCTGATTTTGTTTTTGTTGTGATGTATTTTAGGAGGACTTTTAAACTGCATGTCCTGTTTTATGTTTTTGTTCTGGTGTATTTTAGGAAGACCTTTAAATTGCATGCCCTGTTTTTGTTCTGATGTACATTAGGATGCCTTCTGTAACACCTTGGCCAGGGACACATTAAAAATGTGCCATTTGGCTAATTCTGGCATTTTTTTATACCATGTGTATTTATTAATTTGCACTGTCCATTCTCAAATAAACTAAACTAATGTGGATTTTGAGAATGTTACTACTATTACATTTGAATTCATAAAGACCAATCTGTAATTGAAATGTGGTATGCTATTTACCTGAGAGTGTGGATTTAGAACCTCTTGTTTACAGTAACATCTCTTGATTTCTTTTCTTTTTTTTCTCTTAGACAAGAAGGTGAAAGTTCTGATTACAAATCAGCACTTTCATCAGTAACAATTTCCACGGATGAAGAGGAATCAGACAGAAGACAGATGCAAAACAGCTGGCTGAAGAGACTGCGATCTAACTGGCAAGCTGTTTTGATTGTGATTTTGGTGGTGCTTTTTTGTAGTGTGACCGCTGTCTACATTGCTCAGATATATGACCTGCAAAGACTGACAGCGGAATCACAGCTTATGGAAGAGACCACCACGCTGCTGCTGATTCAAAACAATCAGCTGCAAGCAGAAAATCAACACCAGCTTTCAATCCTGTCCACCGACAAAATGGCCTTCGTCTGGAAATTCTGCAACGAGACCACACTGGAGTGTGCACGCTGCGAGCCTGGCTGGGTCGTGCACGATTCACGTTGCTTCTTTTTGTCCCCGGAAACATATAATTGGGAAAGAGCTCGCAGCAAGTGTATTGCAATGGGTGCTGACATGGCTGTTGTTTTGAATGCTGAAGACCAGGAATTCCTTACCAACTTGACTTTTGACTTCCACCAGCAGCACCCTAATGTAAGCTACCTTGCAGCGTGGATCGGGTTGCAGGACATTGTGCAGGAGGGCAAGTACCAGTGGGTTGATGGCCGAAGCATCGACAAAGATGTCTTTTACTGGATGCCCCTGGAGCCAAACAACGCCATTCCTGCCTGGGACAAAGTCCAAGAAGGACAGGACTGTGTTGCCATTGTCCCGCCGAAGCACAGAGGACAGGCAAATTGGTTATACACCTGGGATGACATTGTTTGTGTTGGCAGCAGGAACTTCATTTGTGAGACCATGGCTTTCACTTAGTCCTGACTTACAGACCTGTGATGTAGCTGCATGTTGTTGGTTACGATATGGAAGATAAAGCAATATGTCATTCTCTCTCTCAAGCTGAATTCACTGGTGTTTACTTCAGAATTTATTTTTTGCATGCTTCTCAAATGTGGACATTTGATGTTTTTTTGTCTTATAGACAGATAATGTATAATCTATATGCAGATAGTAGAATAGCTTTGGATTTTGTCCTTAGTTGAACAAAAGCAAACATTTTGAAAATGTCATTTTGGGCTTTGGGAATTGGGAAAGTATTTTTCAGTATTTGACCAAAATGATTATCAATCAATCAATCAATCAAGAAATTGGCAGATTAATCAATAATGAAAATAATCATTAATACAGACATATAAACTGGAAAAACAAAGTTCGGAAACTTGTGTTTGGTGGATTATTTCATTGTTGTTACAATGCTAATGGTCATTGTATTTTACATCTTTGGACAGCCTGTTAATTTACCTTCGCAATGATGTCCAACAAGTAAGGATCATGCATTTGTGGGATGAGCAGCACAGCTGATTATGTGGGTAGCGCCCAAGAAAAATTTGCCAAAATGCTCCGTCAATGGTAAACAGTGTATTCTCCTGTTGGTACTGACTCTTGTTTTGAGTTGTTTGGTGGATTGGATGATTGAACTCTCTATCAGTAACAAGGAACAAAGAAGACATATTGGCAATTTTACACTTTATTCATTTAATACACCGTCAGGAGCTTCAGTAGCGGTGGAAGATCCATACGCAGCCACAACAGCCTGGCACCTCCTCCTCATGCTGGTCACCAACCTGGTCACACGTTGCTGTAGGATGGCGTTCCATTCCTCAACCAGGATTCATTGCAGGTCAGCCAACGAGGTTGTGTTGGTCACTCTAACACGTACAGCACTCCCAAGCTGATCCTACAAGTGTTGAATTGGGTTGAGGTCTGGACTCTAGGCCGTTCCATTCTCTCTACTCCCACATTGTGGAGGTAGTCTGTGATAACCCTGGCTCTGTGGGGGCGAGCGTTGTCATCTTGGAGGATGAAGTTAGGTGCCAGATTGTGGAGATATGGGATCGCCACTGGCTGCAGAATCTCATCCCGATATCTCACTGCATTGAGATGGCCTTCAATGATGACAAGCCTTGTTTTGCCAGTGAGGGAGATGCCGCCCCACACCATGACACTGCCCCCACCAAAAGCTGTTACTCGATCGGTGCAACAATCAGCATAGCGTTCTCCACGTCGTCTCCATACTTTGACCCTGCCATCCAACTTTGGCAGACAGAACCTGGACTCAACACTGTACATGACATTCCCCCACATGTTCAGGTTCCATTGTCTGTGTTGTGGACACCAGCGCACACGGGCCTGACGGTGAAGGGCAGTCATTGCAGGCTTCCTGGTAGCCTTATGAGAATACACTGTTTACCATTGGCAGAGCATTTTGGCAAATTTTTCTTGGGCGCTCCCCACATAATCAGCTGTGCTGCTCATCCCACAAATGCATGATCCTTACAAGTTGGACATCATTGCGAAGGTAAATAAACAGGCTTTCCAACGATGTAAAATACAATGACCATTAGTATTGTAACAACAGAGAAATAATCCACCAAACACAAGTTTCCGAACTTTGTTTTTCCAGTATATTTGTGTAGCACTATGTTTTTGTGTCTTCAAATTTTATATCCACACACGCAACAGGACTTTTAATTCGGCAAACTCAAAGGAATCTATGCTGAGTATGTTTCTCTATCTTTGTGTTTTTTGTGATTGTGTGTACTCGACTGCATATACAGTATATGTGTGCACAACATTAACAGAGGTCAAGTCAGAGCTTCTCCACAGCGGAGGCAGGGAGGTGAACATCATAACTCTCTGCATGCAGGTCAGCAGTGAGGATCTGTCACAAATGGAGCCCAGAGGAGGCGATAACAGACCAAAAGGCCAAACAGGACGGTGAAGTCAGCGAGCACCGCGACTACTACAACGTGATCCCAGGAAAGACGTCACCCGCTGGTGGAGTAGAGGACCTGCGGATCACTAGGGAGGAGAACAAACAAGATCCTGACATACATACGTAAGAGTGAATTATTAACACCAAAACTCAAACTATATTTAGTCAGATCGTTCCAAAGCTTTTAACCCCATCCTATGGCCCTCCTCAGCAGATTAAGAGACTCTGTTGTCAGAGTGAGATGGAGATGGCTTAGTTGTTCTCACATGATTAAAGGATGGAATATAATAATGATATAATGTCAAGTCAAGTCAAATCAAAGTTTGTTAAAGCCCAATATCACAAAGCATGCCTCAAAGGGCTGCACATATAATGAAAACAACAATGTGCAACATTTGTAAAACACACAGCAAACATATCTACGGTAAGTGGTCTAAACTACATACAAAGTTAGACACACACACACAATATATATTCAATAAAAACAATAGCAACATTAGCAAAATATGCAGTTTTAGTTGGATAACCGTAATTAGTATTTTTGGCAGACTAACTGAGGCTCAAGGCTGATGCGAAAAGATGTGTTTTGAGTTTACTTTTGAATGATTTGACTGAGGTAGCCTCAGATATTTTCTTGAATTAAATGTGATATAATGTATTAATATTATATTATATAAGAATAGATTATATATTGTATTGTATACTGTATTGCAAGCCTGTTCAATTGGCGGCCCGTGGGTCGAATCAGACCCTTTAACGACCTCAATCCCCGTCGACCAATATGAAAAAAGTAATAATAATAATTTCTTCCAATAAGAGAGTTTATTTCCGTTCATGAACTCACGCTACTGATGCTGTTATGGACTGTTGAAAAGCAATATCTTTGTGTTTTTATTTAAATAACCTGCTAACATTCTAAGTTTCTGGGTGTTTACATTTTTGATTATTAGAAGATCATCATTTTATTAGTATTCATTTCATTAGTTATGTCTTGTTATGCACAGAAATACTTATGTTAAAAAGTTTGACCCATGCTGCTTAAGCAGAGGGAATTTAGGAGAGTGGAACTGAATAATAAAGATGT
Source organism: Sebastes umbrosus (assembly GCF_015220745.1). Classification (NCBI taxonomy): domain Eukaryota; kingdom Metazoa; phylum Chordata; class Actinopteri; order Perciformes; family Sebastidae; genus Sebastes; species Sebastes umbrosus. The sequence goes on along the minus strand of NC_051270.1, from coordinate 31,463,020 downwards.
TAAATGCAACATTATGTTTATTTAAACAACAATCTACTAAGATAAAAAGCTGTATTGTTTTCACATTATAATTCCTAACTTTGCAGATCAGACAGGAAATGTAAATGCCCCGCCCCTTGGCACTTTACTTTTTTTTTTTTTTTTTTTAAATCTGGCCCTTCTAAAAACGTAATTGAAAAGGCCTGATGCATTGTATTATGTAATGATAGCAACTGAGAAACTTGTGCTGTGCAAACATGTGCTGATAATTTTTGTGGTCAAAAGTTGTAGTCAGTATGAGCTAATACCATTAGGGCAATGCCGCCTTCTTCTTCTTCTTGTGACATGAAGTGACTGGAGTGAGTTCTTTGACGTGTGCATATACAATAAATTGTATTATAACCCACTCTTTATTTAATCCACAGTTAGTACAGTTGTAAATGTTACAATGGTTTCATATGTGTAGCATTATATTTCAGTAGAGCACTGCGTCATTTGAAGTAGCTTAAGCTGTTTTTTCTTTCTCATGACACCCCAAATAATTTTACATTTTAAAAGAAATGAATCATCTATTTTTTTCTGTGGGCCTCTGAGCTGAAGCAGTTGAGCTTGAAGAGTTGTCTTCAAGGACACCTCAGTTGTTGGTAATAACTTCCCAGAATTATTGTGCTGGTCTTGGAATTAAGTCAGCGACTTTCCGGTCATGAGCACACGTCTCTAACCTTTAAGCCATCACTGCCCCCGAACACACACACACACACACACACACACGCACACACGCACACACACACACACACACACACACACACACACACACACACACACACACACACACACACACACACACACGCACACACACACACACACACACACACACACACACACACACACACACGCACACGCACACACACACACACACACACACACACACACACACACACACACACACACACACAGATCTTGTGTGTGTGACTCATCTCGTGCTGTTGCAGGTCTGTTCGTTTCAGTCTGTTTCACTGTATGAGAACTGCTCCATCACAGAAGAAACTGCAGCTCCACCTGCAGGTAAAACTCATCAACACACTGCAATGTGTAACTATATTGTGTTTCTCTGTGTGTGAGAAAGTGCAGTTTAAACTAAGATTAGGATCAACTATAGTTCAGGTAAACTTTGTTTAAAATTATTAAACCAGGTTTTAATTCAATTCCATCTGTGCTTCATAATTTAAATTAAAACCCGATGAAGTAAAACTCAGTTAAATGGTTCAAAGCAAAGTCAAAGTGCAAGTGTGGGGGTGTGGGGGATCTTTAGGGGGAAATAGCAGGTCAGCAGTAATATATAAAAAATATAAATTGTGAAAGTGTATGATGGCCATTCCCATGCTCTATTATGTCTCATAAGTTGTTTCAGGAATTTTGGGTTGATACCATTTGTTACACAGATTTGATGCTAAATTTAACCATTTTTTTCCAATCAATAAATTAATAAAAATGATCAATAATCCCTCCAAATACGGATGGATATGGATGGATGGAAGGATTTCTGCAAGAACTGCATTTTTCGGCGATCGGATGGCAAGCACTTCTGTTGTGTAAACTGCTCATAAACCCCCTTATTGTCAATCTGACAAGGAAAGCCATCCATCCTCTGAATGCTTTAGGTCTATAGTTTCGGGTTGTAAAGTTTCATGAGGCTGTGATTCTCCTAAAGGTCACCACAGGTCATTTTATACAGCAAGGTCAAGTTTAAAAAAATAGTCTGACTTTATGAAATAGGGACTAACATCATCACACATGAATACAGTTGGGCTCATTGGATCCACAAGAGTCTCAGCTTTATAGTGATACCCAATGTATGTAATTCCAAGACTGTTTAGGGACCCCAGTATGCAGAAATATTCAAATACACCATTTTAGAATAGGCGAAAATAAGATATTTATAATGCATGCAAAAAACTACATGTGATTTTCATAAAGTGGGCATGTCTGTAACCAATAGATTCCTTAGGTTTTCTAGTTTCATATGATACCAGTATCTTCACTCTAGCTCTAAAACCAAGCCTGCTACAAGTCATGATCCTGCAAGTCTCAGAGGGATCTACCATTTGTCTCCATTAAACACCTCAACTGTCAGTTTAAAGTTAACCACAAACAGCGTTTACTGTAAATTGGAGATTCACAACCTGGAGCTGATTTGAAAGTACTTTCGGAGTAAGATTAGATTTTAAGAAAGGTCTAGAATTAAACCTATTTATTTCAAACTAAGTTTATAGATTTGGTGCAACAGAAAATAAACCATGATATTATCATGTTTTAAAGTTAATGCTTGTTGTAGCAACCCACGCTTGTGTAGTGTTATATTCTTCCTCTGCTGTATCTCCATCAGACTCAGTGGTATCTGAGGTCAGTGCTGAACGGTGTCTCTCTGATACACGGATCCAGGACTTGATCCAGGAGGAAGGCTGGTTCCACGGCAGGTAGGCAACATCCCTCTACCTTTACTACCAGTGAATTACCAACTTTAATGTGTCTGTCTGCTAATGTATATCTCCCTCTTCCTTTCTCAGTAACTTTGTGTCCTTCATCCCAGGTTAGGAAGGGAGCAGGCGGAGTCACTTCTCACCTGTAGTGGGGATTTCCTGGTCAGAGAGAGCAGCTCTGCCTCTGGTCAGTACGTACTCAGCGGGATGGAGGGAGCCACCGTGCGCCACCTGCTGCTGGTGGATCCAAATGGACAGGTAGAGGGGAGTTGTGGTGTTGAATTTCAAATACACAAAGCATGAGGAGAGGGCGAATGGCAGCTGGCCTTAATGTTTGACCTTGTTGTTTGTGTGACCAGGTGCGGACCCGTGATCAGGTGTTTCTGAGCGTCGGTCACCTGGTGCGTTTCCACATGAAGAACCAGATTCCCATCGTCTCTGGCAGCAGTGAGCTGTGTCTGAACCAGCCAATCCTACAAAGACACTAGCACACACAGTCACAGCATGCATACATTCAACACGTTTTCATCCCAACTCGTCACATACTGCCGCATTGTCACGCCCCATGGCGTTAAACTCCTTGCCGTCGCTTTATTTTCGGCATCAAGACCACTATAGTTAATCCTTGGCGTCACTTTAGGATTAGGCAACAAAGCCGCTATAGTAGGAAGGGTAGGGTGGTAGGTTTAGGAACGAAATACGTGGTTGAGCTTAAAACTACTACGTTTGTACAGTGAAAATGACACTGAATGTTGTGAACACGAGACATGAACGAACAGCTGATTGTAACGTGACGTATGGGACACGAACAGCGGTCTCCTGGATGATAGCCCTGTGTTTGTTGGACCCATCCACCTCCCTTTTCCAGCCTCCGGTATGTCTCTTTTTGCTCTTTAAACTACGTCATTGTAGTGAATGGAACGCCAGTGTGTTTCAAGCTGGCGCTAAGGGGTGCCTTGTGCGGTGGTATCGAGCGCCGACGGCTGTAACAAAAGTCTCGTTATTTGACGCCCTGGGATGCATTAGCCTTCAGCAGCGGTTCTCAGTGGTTTTGGAGTTGAGGCACAATGTGCCCAAGCAAAAAACTTTAAACCGTTCAGCACTTTTAGCTGCTTTAAAATGTTAAATCAACCAAGTCCTGTCAACATGTGAGACATGACTTCATATATTACGGTATAAACTGTATGTGCAGTAAATTCTAACTCTTGTGCACACTGTGCCTCGCCCTGTGCTGAGAACAGCCGCTGGCCAGCAGAACATCCTCTCTCTCTCTCTCTCTCTTTCTCTCTCTCTCTCTCTCTCTCTCAGGCTGAGTTTGCTGGTCTTTACTCAAAGTCTAAGCACAATCACTGGTGTCAGGAGGAAATAACCAGAACGTTGGCAGACTTTCAGAATCTTTTCTTGACATGCTAAATTTGTCTTGTGTTCATTTGTTTTTGATTTGTTATTTCTTTGCGTCCCCATTTCCCATGCTTGACTTTTCAATCCCATTTATTTGTTACATTCTGAATATGGATTAAAATGCTCTTTGTAACCAGGATCTACAGAAACAGATTTGCAGTTTAGTCTCAGATAAGATGGCAAATATGCAAATAGTAATGTTTTTGTTCCCCATGAAGTGTAATCAAATACATCTTCAGTTCTTTTACAGAATGGATTACCGGACTGGACTTTGTCTGTTATTTCTTTCTTGTTAATCTTTCAACCACAAAAAACACAACTTTATTTCTTCTGACGCCTAACTTGCTTTGAGACACCTTTTAACCATTCTTCACTTCACTTTACCACCTGGTGAAAATCATTATTAAATTGAGAAAATACTCACAAAACAATTTTGCTGTAACTACCGGTTAAGATATCACAATACACTGCTATCAGTTACCAGAGACACAAATCTAACAAAGTGGCTTTCATATAGAAAACAGTTGAATTTCTTCCTTGTTTTCTTTCTCTGTAAACATAAACACAAAACTTTCAAACATTTCATGTGATATGTAGCTATTGAATATTTGGATTTAATTTCTACTGATGAAATAAAAATAAACACAAGGCCAGTGAAGACATTAACTGAAGATGTTACATTTTCCACTTCCAGTAACGTGCTGAATGGCTGCTTTATCTTACAGTACAAAAAGTACAGAACTGTTTGAGAGTGCTGGCTCTAGGGAAGTTATAAGTGCAGTTTGTCCTCCTAATTTCATGATTATTTCAGCAAGCAAACTGCACATTAGTGAGATTACTAATAGATCATATAAATTATATTCACAAATAAACTTTTTACTGTAGACAATGGAGTAGAAGCGCTGCTGGGTCTCTGTGGTAATCACATACAGGTGTTCTTTGGATCCTTCAGGTGTATTGGGCTCATTCAGTCTTGTGAAGGGCTCATTGCATGGGTGGAAAAAGGTACAAAATGCAAGTCTCCCTCAAAAATAATCCAAGGCACACTGTAGTGTTTGAACAAAATGAAAAATGCCTTTATTTTACATGGAAATAATAGTTTAAAATGACCAACACGTTGCGACCAACATAGGTCTTCATCAGGGTCACTGTGAGCATTCAGCAGTAGCTTGCACACCTGTATTGTGTCATACTAATCAGTAGAGTGGGAGGGTGGTTCTCCATCAATGAGCAAGCCTATTGGTGGAAAAACAAGGAAATGACACATCATTAATAGGGAGGAGAAAGAGAGGGGAAAAAAAGAAGAAAAAAGGAAAAAGGGGAGGGGGAATTAAAAGGAAGTGAAGGAAAGAGCAGATGAGAGGTAAACATAGATGACTAACATAAAGACAAATATGATACAATGGACTACTAAGTCAAGGTGGACCTATACTTTCTTATGTAGGTTTACACATGATGAGTTCCTCAAAATATAACTATAGTTTTTTCCCTCTCTTTCTCCTCCCTATTAATGAACCCATGCAATGAGCCCTTCACAAGACTGAATCAACTTTTTATTGTGTTTAAGTTTTATTTACATGTGTAGCTGGGACATACAGGTGTAATGTGTTGTCTTATTTTGAAGGAGTCTGAAATGTCGTCACTGTTTCATGAGGAGTTCAATGTGCTCAATGTAATGTGCTGCACAAGGAAGAGGAAGATCTGACTGATTTAATAGTTGTTGTTTTTATTATATTCTGGTGTGAGATGTGACCAAAGACAAAGAGCCTCTCTGGTAAGACTTTTGAAGACACAGGCACACCAAATGACACTTAAATTAAAGTACATATTACACTAAAAAGTATCAAAAGTAATTTTAATTTAATGATAAAGTGAACCTTGAACGCCACATCTCTCGTAACGTTACCATCGTTACCATCGCTCCGCTGTCTCCAGCGCATATATAAAGTTGCTATGGCAACCTTGTGGCGAAAATCAAATCAACATAAAAAGTCAAGTTTTTTTTATTTCCAAACATTTGGTAGTTTCTTGGTTGAACTGTTGCAAATACTGGTGTAAAAACCACAACCAGGAAATCCTGCTGAAAGCTGCTGAAACAGAGAAGACATGACTGGTGTTGAGGATGTTCAACTGGACCTGAGGTAATGAAACCTGTTATTATTCTGTGATTTAATAACGCATAGGACAAGCTGGTCTCTGTGGAAGTACTGGGGGATCATATTGAGAGGGAAGCTCTCTGCAGCATCGTCCTGTGGGGCTTTCTTTCACAACAAAGCTGCACATTATCCCTCACATAATGCAGTCTAATCCATGGGATATATGTGATCATTTTAAGGAATGGAAATGTACTTTTTATCCATGAAAGAGCATGATATGTCTGGTGACTTATGAACCAATATAATAGGCAAATGTAAAGATTTATATTTAAATAAATGTCAGTTAAGTCCCTATCTGTTGCTGGAGGACATAACACAATGGTGATTGAGTCTATATGGCCCACTGGTGAAAGTATAGATAGATAGATAGATAGATAGATAGATAGATAGATAGATAGATAGACAGAAACTTTATTGATCCTGAGGGAAATTCAAGTTTCCAGCATCACAGCTCCATAGTGCAAAACATGTTAGTAAAAAGGCAGTAAAAAAGTTAGTAGTACAAAGTAAAAAAAAATGTACCAGATATAAAAATACAAGGAGATGAAGAAAACTGTTAAAACTGAATATAGTGCAGGGTAACAGCTGAGATACAGGACTATTAAAAAAGTGAATTTTCAATTTCAATATTTCTAGAATGCAGTAATATGAACTGGGTGTCTGTCTGTGGTGACCATAGATGACCATAGATGACCATAGATGACCATTGATATAAAACAGTTGAAACAGTTGTAAAACTGTTTTATATCTATGGTGGTGACATTCCTGGAAAAGGAATGTTGTATTACAGTTTTTCTCCATTGTATACACACAAACTATACGCACAAATCTGAAAACTTGAAGCTGTATACAATTGAGAAAAACTGTAATACAGCATTTTTGTTTCTGGGAATGTCACCACAGACACCAAGTATGTAATACTACAAATCTATAAATATTGCAATACTTTCATCAGTGGGCCACAGACTCAGTCATTATTGTGTTACCTTGTTCGGCGATGGATAATGACTTAACAGACATTTATTTAAATGAAAATCTTCGAGATTAACACTTTAAAGGTCCCATATTATAAAAAAAGTGAGATTTTCACGTTTTTTTATTATAAAGCAGGCTGAAGTCCTATATAAATACTGTGAAAGTATCGAAACGCTCAATATACAGAGAAATACACACAGCCCGTATTCAGAAACTCAAGCTGTCAGGATTTCTGTACATTTGTGATGTCACAAATATACTATATTTAGACCCTTTACACAGATTTAAACATAAACATTATAAATGTGTTCCACTTTATTCCTGGTTGCAGTGTATGTGAATGACATCAGCTGACAGGAAGTACATATGGACCCAAGCTGTTGCCTAGCAACGCAATTCTGTTGCAATTGCGTCGCAATTCCGTCGAAATGGGCTGAAACAGAGCGTTTAAGACAGAGGGTAAATACAGGCATATTCAGGCCGACAGTATGAGGAAAATAAAGTTTTTTTTTAACATGACAGCATGTAAACATGTTCTAGTAGAAACACAAAATACAAGAATGATCCTGAAAATGAGCACGATATGGGACCTTTAAGTCCCATCAGTTCTGCAGGTGAGGAATGGTGTCACATGTGGCACTAGTAGCTGATTATGAAGCTGACAATGATTATGATGTGTGATATGGATGATGATACATGGATGATAAATGATATGTATCCATAAAACAAGGGATGATTAATACATACTGTACATATGTCAGCACTAAACTCTCTTTTTGCTGCTTCTATCTATATGTCCTACTTGTCAGCAATGTTGTTTTATATGTGTAAATGCCACTATTGTTTCTACTGCTTTTAACAACTGTGCGTCCTTTTCCATCATTTAAACTGCATGTCCTGATTTTGTTTTTGTTGTGATGTATTTTAGGAGGACTTTTAAACTGCATGTCCTGTTTTATGTTTTTGTTCTGGTGTATTTTAGGAAGACCTTTAAATTGCATGCCCTGTTTTTGTTTTGATGTACATTAGGATGCCTTCTGTAACACCTTGGCCAGGGACACATTAAAAATGTGCCATTTGGCTAATTCTGGCATTTTTTTATCCCATGTGTATTTATTAATTTGCACTGTCCATTCTCAAATAAACTAGACTAATGTGGATTTTGAGAACGTTACTACTATTACATTTGAATTCATAAAGACCAATCTGTAATTGAAATGTGGTATGCTATTTACCTGAGAGTGTGGTTTTAGAACCTCTTGTTTACAGTAACATATCTTGATTTCTTTTCTTTTTTTTCTCTTAGACAAGAAGGTGAAAGTTCTGATTACAAATCAGCACTTTCATCAGTAATAATTTCCACGGATGAAGAGGAATCAGACAGAAGACAGATGCAAAACAGCTGGCTGAAGAGACTGCGATCTAACTGGCAAGCTGTTTTGATTGGGATTTTGGTGGTGCTTTTTTGTAGTCTGACCGCTGTCTACATTGCTCAGATATATGACCTGCAAAGACTGACAGCGGAATCACAGCTTATGGAAGAGACCACCACGCTGCTGAAAATTCAAAACAATCAGCTGCAAGCAGAAAATCAACACCAGCTTTCAATCCTGTCCACCGACAAAATGGCCTTCGTCTGGAAATTCTGCAACGAGACCACACTGCAGTGTGCACGCTGCGAGCCTGGCTGGGTCGTGCACGATTCACGTTGCTTCTTTTTGTCCCCGGAAACATTTAATTGGGAAAGAGCTCGCAGCAAGTGTATTGCAATGGGTGCTGACATGGCTGTTGTTTTGAATGCCGAAGACCAGGAATTCCTTACCAACTTGACTTTTGACTTCCACCAGCAGCACCCTAATGTAAGCTTCCATTCAGCGTGGATCGGGTTGCAGGACATTGTGCAGGAGGGCAAGTACCAGTGGGTTGATGGCCGAAGCATCGACAAAGATGTCTTTTACTGGATGCCCCAGGAGCCAAACAACGCCATTCCCGCCTGGGACAAAGTCCAGGAAGGACAGGACTGTGTTGCCATTGTCCCGCCGAAGCACAGAGGACAGGCAAATTGGTTATACACCTGGGATGACATTGTTTGTGTTGGCAGCAGGAACTTCATTTGTGAGACCATGGCTTTCACTTAGTCCTGACTTACAGACCTGTGATGTAGCTGCATGTTGTTGGTTAAGATGTGGAAGATAAAGCAATATGTCACTCTCTCTCTCAAGCTGAATTCACTGGTGTTTACTTCAGAATTTATTTTTTGCATGCTTCTCAAATGTGGACATTTGATGTTTTTTTGTCTTATAGACAGATAATGTATAATCTATATGCAGATAGTAGAATAGCTTTGGATTTTGTCCTTAGTTGAACAAAAGCAAACATTTTGAAAATGTCATTTTGGGCTTTGGGAATTGGGAAAGTATTTTTCAGTATTTGACCAAAATGATTATCAATCAATCAAGAAATTGGCAGATTAATCAATAATGAAAATATGTTCAATTGGCGGCCCGTGGGTCGAATCAGACCCTTTAACGACCTCAATCCCCGTCGACCAATATGAAAAAAGTAATAATAATAATTTCTTCCAATAAGAGAGTTTATTTCCGTTCATGAACTCACGCTACTAATGCTGTTATGGACTGTTGAAAAGCAATATCTTTGTGTTTTTATTTAAATAACCTGCTAACATTCTAAGTTTCTGGGTGTTTACATTTTTGATTATTAGAAGATCATCATTTTATTAGTATTCATTTCATTAGTTATGTCTTGTTATGCACAGAAATACTTATGTTAAAAAGTTTGACCCATGCTGCTTAAGCAGAGGGAATTTAGGAGAGTGGAACTGAATAATAAAGATGTTAAATGCAACATTATGTTTATTTAAACAACAATCTACTAAGATAAAAAGCTGTATTGTTTTCACATTATAATTCCTAACTTTGCAGATCAGACAGGAAATGTAAATGCCCCGCCCCTTGGCACTTTACTTTTTTTTTTTTTTTTTTTAAATCTGGCCCTTCTAAAAACGTAATTGAAAAGGCCTGATGCATTGTATTATGTAATGATAGCAACTGAGAAACTTGTGCTGTGCAAACATGTGCTGATAATTTTTGTGGTCAAAAGTTGTAGTCAGTATGAGCTAATACCATTAGGGCAATGCCGCCTTCTTCTTCTTCTTGTGACATGAAGTGACTGGAGTGAGTTCTTTGACGTGTGCATATACAATAAATTGTATTATAACCCACTCTTTATTTAATCCACAGTGAGTACAGTTGTAAATATTACAATGGTTTCATATGTGTAGCATTATATTTCAGTAGAGCACTGCGTCATTTGAAGTAGCTTAAGCTGTTTTTTCTTTCTCATGACACCCCAAATAATTTTACATTTTCAAAGAAATGAATCATCTATTTTTTTCTGTGGGCCTCTGAGCTGAAGCAGTTGAGCTTGAAGGGTCGTCTTCAAGGACACCTCAGTTGTTGGTAATAACTTCCCAGAATTATTGTGCTGGTCTTGGAATTAAGTCAGCGACTTTCCGGTCATGAGCACACGTCTCTAACTTTTAAGCCATCACTGCCCCCGAACACACACACACACACGCACACACACTCACACACACACACACACACACACACACACACACACACACACACACACACACACACACACACGCACACGCACACGCACACGCACACACACACACACACAGAGATCTTGTGTGTGTGACTCATCTCGTGCTGTTGCAGGTCTGTTCGTTTCAGCCTGTTTCACTGTATGAGAACTGCTCCATCACAGAAGAAACTGCAGCTCCACCTGCAGGTAAAACTCATCAACACACTGCAATGTGTAACTATATTGTGTTTCTCTGTGTGTGAGAAAGTGTAGTTTAAACTAAGATTAGGATCAATTATAGTTCAGGTAAACTTTGTTTAAAATTATTAAACCAGGTTTTAATTCAATTCCATCTGTGCTTCATAATTTAAATTAAAACCCGATGAAGTAAAACTCAGTTAAATGGTTCAAAGCAAAGTCAAAGTGCAAGTGTGAGGGTGTAGGGGATCTTTAGGGGGAAATAGCAGGTCAGCAGTAATATATAAAAAATATAAATTGTGAAAGTGTATGATGGCCATTCCCATGCTCTATTATGTCTCATAAGTTGTTTCAGGAATTTTGGGTTGATACCATTTGTTACACAGATTTGATGCTAAATTTAACCATTTTTTTCCAATCAATAAATTAATAAAAATGATCAATAATCCCTCCAAATACGGATGGATATGGATGGATGGAAGGATTTCTGCAAGAACTGCATTTTTCGGCGATCGGATGGCGAGCACTTCTGTTGTGTTAACTGCTCATAAACCCCCTTATTGTCAATCTGACAAGGAAAGCCATCCATCCTCTGAATGCTTTAGGTCTATAGTTTGGGGTTGTAAAGTTTCATGAGGCTGTGATTCTCCTAAAGGTCACCACAGGTCATTTTATACAGCAAGGTCAAGTTTAAAAAAATAGTCTGACTTTATGAAATAGGGACTAACATCATCACACATGAATACAGTTGGGCTCATTGGATCCACAAGAGTCTCAGCTTTATAGTGATACCCAATGTATGTAATTCCAAGACTGTTTAGGGACCCCAGTATGCAGAAATATTCAAATACACCATTTTAGAATAGGCGAAAATAATATATTTATAATGCATGCAAAAAACTACATGTGATTTTCATAAAGTGGGCATGTCTGTAACCAATAGATTCCTTAGGTTTTCTAGTTTCATATGATACCAGTATCTTCACTCTAGCTCTAAAACCAAGCCTGCTACAAGTCATGATCCTGCAAGTCTCAGAGGGATCTACCATTTGTCTCCATTAAAACACCTCAACTGTCAGTTTAAAGTTAACCACAAACAGCGTTTACTGTAAATTGGAGATTCACAACCTGGAGCTGATTTGAAAGTACTTTTGGAGTAAGATTAGATTTTAAGAAAGGTCTAGAATTAATCCTATTTATTTCAAACTAAGTTTATAGATTTGGTGCAACAGAAAATAAACCATGATATTATCATGTTTTAAAGTTAACGCTTGTTGTAGCAACCCACGCTTGTGTAGTGTTATATTCTTCCTCTGCTGTATCTCCATCAGACTCAGTGGTATCTGAGGTCAGTGCTGAACGGTGTCTCTCTGATACACGGATCCAGGACCTGATCCAGGAGGAAGGCTGGTTCCACGGCAGGTAGGCAACATCCCTCTACCTTTACTACCAGTGAATTACCAACTTTAATGTGTCTGTCTGCTAATGTATATCTCCCTCTTCCTTTCTCAGTAACTTTGTGTCCTTCATCCCAGGTTAGGAAGGGAGCAGGCGGAGTCACTTCTCACCTGTAGTGGGGATTTCCTGGTCAGAGAGAGCAGCTCTGCCTCTGGTCAGTACGTACTCAGTGGGATGGAGGGAGCCACCGTGCGCCACCTGCTGCTGGTGGATCCAAATGGACAGGTAGAGGGGAGTTGTGGTGTTGGATTTCAAATACACAAAGCATGAGGAGAGGGCGAATGGCAGCTGGCCTTAATGTTTGACCTTGTTGTTTGTGTTTTTGTGTGACCAGGTGCGGACCCGTGATCAGGTGTTTCTGAGCGTCGGTCACCTGGTGCGTTTCCACATGGACAACCAGATGCCCATCGTCTCTGGCAGCAGTGAGCTGTGTCTGAACCAGCCAATCCTACAAAGACACTAGCACACACAGTCACAGCATGCATACATTCAACACGTTTTCATCCCAACTCATCACATACCGCCGCATTGTCACGCTCCATGGCGTTACACTCCTTGCCGTCGCTTTATTTTTGGCATCAAAACCACTATAGTTAATCCTTGGCGTCACTTTAGGATTAGGCAACAAAGCCGCTATAGTAGGAAGGGTAGGGTGGTAGGTTTAGGAACGAAATACGTGGTTGAGCTTAAAACTACTACGTTCGTACAGTGAAAAAACGTGACCTATGGGACACGAACAGCGGTCTCCTGGATGATAGCCCTGTGTTTGTTGGACCCATCCACCTCCCTTTTCCAGCCGTCCGGTGTGTCTCTTTTTGCTCTTTAAACTACGTCATTGTAGTGAATGGAACACCAGTGTGTTTCAAGCTGGCGCTAAGGGGTGCCTTGTACGACGGTATCGAGCGCCGATGGCTGTAACAAAAGCCTCGTTATTTGACGCCCTGGGATGCATTAGCCTTCAGCAGCGGTTCTCAGTGGTTTTGGAGTTGAGGCACAATGTGCCCAAGCAAAAAACTTTAAACCGTTCAGCACTTTTAGCTGCTTTAAAATGTTAAATCAACCAAGTCCTGTCAACATGTGAGACATGACTTCATATATTACGGTATAAACTGTATGTGCAGTAAATTCTAACTCTTGTGCACACTGTGCCTCGCCCTGTGCTGAGAACAGCCGCTGGCCAGCAGAACATCCTCTCTCTCTCTCTCTCTCTCTCTCTCTCTCTCTCTCTCTCTCTCTCTCTCTCTCTCTTTCTCTCTCTCTCTCTCTCTCTCTCAGGCTGAGTTTGCTGGTGTTTACTCAAAGTCTAAGCACAATCACTGGTGTCAGGAGGAAATAACCAGAACGTTGGCAGACTTTCAGAATCTTTTCTTGACATGCTAAATTTGTCTTGTGTTCATTTGTTTTTGATTTGTTATTTCTTTGCGTCCCCATTTCCCATGCTTGACTTTTCAATCCCATTTATTTGTTACATTCTGAATATGGATTAAAATGCTCTTTGTAACCAGGATCTACAGAAACAGATTTGCAGTTTAGTCTCAGATAAGATGGCAAATATGCAAATAGTAATGTTTTTGTTCACCATGAAGTGTAATCAAATACATCTTCAGTTCTTTTACAGAATGGATTACCGGACTGGACTTTGTCTGTTATTTCTTTCTTGTTAATCTTTCAACCACAAAAAACACAACTTTATTTCTTCTGACGCCTAACTTGCTTTGAGACACCTTTTAACCATTCTTCACTTCACTTTACCACCTGGTGAAAATCATTATTAAATTGAGAAAATACTCACAAAACAATTTTACTGTAACTACCGGTTAAGATATCACAATACACTGCTGTCAGTTACCAGAGACACAAATCTAACAAAGTGGCTTTCATATAGAAAACAGTTGAATTTCTTCCTTGTTTTCTTTCTCTGTAAACATAAACACAAAACTTTCAAACATTTCATGTGATATGTAGCTATTGAATATTTGGATTTAATTTCTACTGATGAAATAAAAATAAACACAAGGCCAGTGAAGACATTAACTGAAGATGTTACATTTTCCACTTCCAGTAACGTGCTGAATGGCTGCTTTATCTTACAGTACAAAAAGTACAGAACTGTTTGAGAGTGCTGGCTCTAGGGAAGTTATAAGTGCAGTTTGTCCTCCTAATTTCATGATTATTTCAGCAAGCAAACTGCACATTAGTGAGATTACTAATAGATCATATAAATTATATTCACAAATAAACTTTTTACTGTAGACAATGGAGTAGAAGCGCTGCTGGGTCTCTGTGGTAATCACATACAGGTGTTCTTTGGATCCTTCAGGTGTATTGGGCTCATTCAGTCTTGTGAAGGGCTCATTGCATGGGTGGAAAAAGGTACAAAATTCAAGTCTCCCTCAAAAATAATCCAAGGCACACTGTAGTGTTTGAACAAAATGAAAAATGCCTTTATTTTACATGGAAATAATAGTTTAAAATGACCAACACGTTGCGACCAACATAGGTCTTCATCAGGGTCACTGTGAGCATTCAGCAGTAGCTTGCACACCTGTATTGTGTCATACTAATCAGTAGAGTGGGAGGGTGGTTCTCCATCAATGAGCAAGCCTATTGGTGGAAAAACAAGGAAATGACACATCATTAATAGGGAGGAGAAAGAGAGGGGAAAAAAAGAAGAAAAAAGGAAAAAGGGGAGGGGGAATTAAAAGGAAGTGAAGGAAAGAGCAGATGAGAGGTAAACATAGATGACTAACATAAAGACAAATATGATACAATGGACTACTAAGTCAAGGTGGACCTATACTTTCTTATGTAGGTTTACACATGATGAGTTCCTCAAAATATAACTATAGTTTTTTCCCTCTCTTTCTCCTCCCTATTAATGAACCCATGCAATGAGCCCTTCACAAGACTGAATCAACTTTTTATTGTGTTTAAGTTTTATTTACATGTGTAGCTGGGACATACAGGTGTAATGTGTTGTCTTATTTTGAAGGAGTCTGAAATGTCGTCACTGTTTCATGAGGAGTTCAATGTGCTCAATGTAATGTGCTGCACAAGGAAGAGGAAGATCTGACTGATTTAATAGTTGTTGTTTTTATTATATTCTGGTGTGAGATGTGACCAAAGACAAAGAGCCTCTCTGGTAAGACTTTTGAAGACACAGGCACACCAAATGACACTTAAATTAAAGTACATATTACACTAAAAAGTATCAAAAGTAATTTTAATTTAATGATAAAGTGAACCTTGAACGCCACATCTCTCGTAACGTTACCATCGTTACCATCGCTCCGCTGTCTCCAGCGCATATATAAAGTTGCTATGGCAACCTTGTGGCGAAAATCAAATCAACATAAAAAGTCAAGTTTTTTTTATTTCCAAACATTTGGTAGTTTCTTGGTTGAACTGTTGCAAATACTGGTGTAAAAACCACAACCAGGAAATCCTGCTGAAAGCTGCTGAAACAGAGAAGACATGACTGGTGTTGAGGATGTTCAACTGGACCTGAGGTAATGAAACCTGTTATTATTCTGTGATTTAATAACGCATAGGACAAGCTGGTCTCTGTGGAAGTACTGGGGGATCATATTGAGAGGGAAGCTCTCTGCAGCATCGTCCTGTGGGGCTTTCTTTCACAACAAAGCTGCACATTATCCCTCACATAATGCAGTCTAATCCATGGGATATATGTGATCATTTTAAGGAATGGAAATGTACTTTTTATCCATGAAAGAGCATGATATGTCTGGTGACTTATGAACCAATATAATAGGCAAATGTAAAGATTTATATTTAAATAAATGTCAGTTAAGTCCCTATCTGTTGCTGGAGGACATAACACAATGGTGATTGAGTCTATATGGCCCACTGGTGGAAGTATAGATAGATAGATAGATAGATAGATAGATAGATAGACAGAAACGTTATTGATCCTGAGGGAAATTCAAGTTTCCAGCATCACAGCTCCATAGTGCAAAACATGTTAGTAAAAAGGCAGTTAAAAAGTTAGTAGTACAAAGTACAAAAAAATGTATCAGATATAAAAATACAAGGAGATGAAGAAAACTGTTAAAACTGAATATAGTGCAGGGTAACAGCTGTGATACAGGACTATTAAAAAAGTGAATTTTCAATTTCAATATTTCTAGAATGCAGTAATATGAACTTGGTGTCTGTCTGTGGTGACCATAGATGACCATAGATGACCATAGATGACCATTGATATAAAACAGTTGAAACAGTTGTAAAACTGTTTTATATCTATGGTGGTGACATTCCTGGAAAAGGAATGTTGTATTACAGTTTTTCTCCATTGTATACACACAAACTATACGCACAAATCTGAAAACTTGAAGCTGTATACAATTGAGAAAAACTGTAATAAAGCATTTTTGTTTCTGGGAATGTCACCACAGACACCAAGTATGTAATACTACAAATCTATAAATATTGCAATACTTTCATCAGTGGGCCACAGACTCAGTCATTATTGTGTTACCTTGTTCGGCGATGGATAATGACTTAACAGACATTTATTTAAATGAAAATCTTCGAGATTAACACTTTAAAGGTCCCATATTATAAAAAAAGTGAAATTTTCACATTTTTTTATTATAAAGCAGGCTGAAGTCCTATATAAATACTGTGAAAGTATCGAAACGCTCAATATACAGAGAAATACACACAGCCCGTATTCAGAAACTCAAGCTGTCAGGATTTCTGTACATTTGTGATGTCACAAATATACTATATTTAGACCCTTTACACAGATTTAAACATAAACATTATAAATGTGTTCCAGTTTATTCCTGGTTGCAGTGTATGTGAATGACATCAGCTGACAGGAAGTACATATGGACCCAAGCTGTTGCCTAGCAACGCAATTCTGTTGAAATTGCGTCGCAATTCCGTCAAAATGGGCTGAAACGGAGCGTTTAAGACAGAGGGTAAATACAGGCATATTCAGGCCGACAGTATGAGGAAAATAAAGTTTTTTTTTTAACATGACAGCATGTAAACATGTTCTAGTAGAAACACAAAATACAAGAATGATCCTGAAAATGAGCACGATATGGGACCTTTAAGTCCCATCAGTTCTGCAGGTAAGGAATGGTGTCACAGGTGGCACTAGTAGCTGATTATAAGAAGCTGACAATGATTATGATGTGTGATATGGATGATGATACATGGATGATACATGATATGTATCCATAAATCAAGGGACGATTAATACATACTGTACATATGTCAGCACTAAACTCTCTTTTTGCTGCTTCTATCTATATGTCCTACTTGTCAGCAATGTTGTTTTATATGTGTAAATGCCACTATTGTTTCTACTGCTTTTAACAACTGTGCGTCCTTTTCCATCATTTAAACTGCATGTCCTGATTTTGTTTTTGTTCTGGTGTATTTTAGGAAGACCTTTAAATTGCATGCCCTGTTTTTGTTCTGATGTATATTAGGATGCCTTCTGTAACACCTTGGACAGGGACACATTAAAAATGTGCCTTTTGGCTAATTCTGGCATTTTTTATCCTATGTGTATTTATTAATTTGCACTGTCCATTTTCAAATAAATTAGACTAATGTGGATTTTGAGAACGTTACTACTATTACATTTGAATTCATAAAGACCAATCTGTAATTGAAATGTGGTATGCTATTTACCTGAGAGTGTGGTTTTAGAACCTCTTGTTCACAGTAACATATCTTGATCCCTTTTCTTTTCTTTTTTTTCTCTTAGACAAGAAGGTGAAAATGCTGATGACAAATCAGTAATAATTTCCACGGATGAAGAGGAAACAGACAGAAGACAGACGCAAAACAGCTGGCTGAAGAGACTGCGATCTAGCTGGCAAGCTGTTTTGATTGGGTTTTTGGTGGTGCTTTTTTGTAGTGTGACCGCTGTCCACATTGCTCAGATATATGAACTTAAAAGACTGAAAGCGGAATCACAGCTTATTTCAGAGACCTCCACGCTGCTGCTGATTCAAAACAATCAGCTGATAAAACTTGTGAACTCCAGTTGTAAAGAAAATGTCACTCTTCTGGAACATAAGTATGGCCAACTGAAGCTGCTCCTAAACGCAACACAACAAACCTTCATGCAGCTGGAAGCAGAAAATCAACGCCAGCGTTCAATCCTGTCCTCCGACAAAATGGCCTTCGTCTGGAAATTCTGCAACGAGACCACACTGCAGTGTGCACGCTGCGAGCCTGGCTGGGTCGTGCACGATTCACGTTGCTTCTTTTTGTCCCCGGAAACATTTAATTGGGAAAGAGCTCGCAGCAAGTGTATTGCAATCAGTGCTGACCTGGCTGTTGTTTTGAATGTCGATGACCAGGAATTCCTTACCAACTTGACTTTTGAGTTCCACCAGCAGCACCCTAATGTAAACTTCCATTCAGCGTGGATCGGGTTGCAGGACATTGTGCAGGAGGGCAACTACCAGTGGGTTGATGGCCGAAGCATCGACCAAGATGTCATTTACTGGATGCCCCAGGAGCCAAACAACGCCATGCCCGCCTGGGACAAAGACCGGGGAGGACAGGACTGTGTTGCCATTGTCCCACCGATGCGCAGAGGACAGGCACATTGGTTATACACCTGGGATGACATTGTTTGTGTTGGCAGCAGGAACTTCATTTGTGAGACCAAGGCTTTCACTTAGTCCTGACTGACAGACCTGTGATGTAGCTGCATGTTGTTGGTTAAGATGTGGAAGATAAAGCAACATGTCACTCTCTCTCTCAAGCTGAATTCACTGGTGTTTATTTCAGAATTTATTTTTTACATGCTAAATTTCTCATGGTCATTCATAACTTTTCATTCCACTTGTTTGTGAAATTCTGATAAACAATTCAAATGCTCTCTGTAACCAGAATCTACGGAAACAGATCTGCAGCTTATTCTCCGATAAACTGGCAAATATGTAAACAGTAATGTTTTTGTTCCCCATAAAGTGTATTCAAATACAGTTCTTTGAAAGAATGGATTACTGGGCTTTGTAATTTATTTATTGTTTTGTTATCTTATTTTTGAGGAGTCCAAAGTGGCATTATGCACATGTTTCCTGTAGAGTTCAACAGCCGATCAAAGTGCTCATTGCAATATGTTGCACACAGAAGAGGAAGAGTTGATTTAATACTGTTTTTACATTCTGGTATCAATGTGACCAAAGACACATGGAGTAAAGGGCCTCAAGTAATACACAAATGCACACATGACTAACTGTAGACAGGAGATTGTTCACTTTACTGTGACTCGTCTCCTCGGGGCTGACTTCACATGTTCCAACTGGAAAGCAACTCCAGTTCTGCACAAAATATGTGAGAGCCATACAATGAAACTTACATTAAGCGGGGCACACACTGCATGAGAATCAAGACAATGTTGGGCCTAATTCCCCCCTTCCGACAATGGTTGGCAAATCCCTGACTTTGTGATGGTTCTAAAGATAATTTCTCTAGATTTTCTTGTGGTGTGAGGTATGTCAAGAGTGTTTTTTACATCCTCGATCTGCTCGGAAGTCCGTCCTGGCCGCACCGATTTCAAATCGTAAATGTTAAACATGTTCAATATTTCTGATCGGATATCTTGTTGTGTGTGAGGAACCCCGAGGACAGCCGATGACGTAGTCACGGGAGAAAGAACGATAGCCAATTGGGAACCAAGCTGACTGAAGCGGGAAGACAACCACCACCGTCATGGCAGCGGCAGCTAATGCATAAGCTAATGCAAAACGTGAAGCATAAAGTAGTAGTTACTAGTAGTAGTAGTGGTAAGATGGTCTCTCACATTTTCAAAATCTTTTAAGATTTGAAAAATCTTTTAGTGTGGGCCAGCCTTTACTTGTTCTGCATGTTTAAGGTCTGCGTGGTTCAAGCAACAGTAGAAACTTCATGCAAATCTTACACAGCACTTCAGAGCAGGAATCTTGAATCTAGTCTGCAGAGGCCCATAAGCTTTCATGTTTTATAGTTCAGGTTGTTATTTCAAATGCCCTGTCTAGTTGTGATTTTTAAAAGTAATATCTGATTGGCTAATAACTCCTATATCCACGGTCATCATTAATAATGGAAAAGACATGTTTTGAAATGTTCTTTCATAAAGATCTTACTTCAGTGTCTTCTCTTGAGCCCACACCTGGAAAAACAATCACTGTGGAAATCAAGTAATACTGTTTTTTAACTGCTTGGATTAATTAAGCCACAAGATGGCGCTATCAGTCTTTACTAGAGCTCATTCCCCTTCAGCATGAACCAAAATATGTTTCTTGATTGGTCAAATACTCCCTGGTTAGATTTCTAATAAATCTTTAAAAATTGGTTTATGTGGGTGTTGCATTTCTCCATAATCTTGTATATAACATGTTCATGATGAAATATGGCAAATACATATTCGCTCAAACCCCTGATTTAAACTACAATGACATCCTGCATTTTGTTCGTTATTCTTGAAACAGATGTGTGTCTGAAAGAGCGGTGAAAATGACTTGTAGTAAACGGCCTATAATGACTGCTGCAACACTTCTCCCTCCGTTTTCAGCAGCCTGTCACTTTCAGATTTTGGTGAAGTGAAAGATGACTGTGTGCTGAAAGTATGCGGCCGACTGTTTTCGGGCTGTGGCCCTCGTCGTCCTCTGAGAGGATCGGAGGGTCTCGCCCACATTAATCACCCTCAGCGCAGCTTGTTAGGCTGAGATCAGGGAACCACTGGCAGCTGGTGGGGGAAGAAGCAGCTCTGCTGAGGACTGATACATACACTGATAGGGTATCTAAAGAAAAACAACACTTAAAGCCTTTCTCTTCAGATAATTGTGTCAAATGTAATCACAGATCTCACATAACTTCCCACAATCCCAAGTGTTTGGGGCGTCAAAAAGAGAGCTTATCTGGTTTGTTACGAAAAGCATGAAATGAACATGCTTGAAATGTTCTCTCTGCTCTTTCCTACACACTTTGAGCACAAGTTAAATATGATAATGCATCTTATCTGATTCAGCCAGTAAACAAACAGAAGCTGAAAGTGTCTCTCGCCAAACTAAAAATCAGATATAACGACCATCTATAAACTTGAAAGCTATCATAAGTGTGAAATTAAGTGATTTATTTCAACTGAGTGAAGTGATTTTCCTGCTTCTATTACGTCCCTCTGGATTTTCTCTGAGTCACACGGACCTCGCCCAAAAACAACTCACCAAGAACAGCAATGACCTAGTGTGTGATGCCATTCTCTTAGACTTGTGAGGCCTGCTGATGTTGTCAAACCTGTGAGGTCACTATTTGACCTCTGACCCCTCATTTGTGTCAAAGCAGCAGCTGGCAACCTGTGTGGTGTTACTGTATGAGCAGTTTTGGGAAGAACATAAACTAGGTCAATTTGTTGAGCGATTCTCCTTGAAAAGAAATGAAAACCAATACTGACAACTTGAGTTAGGGTTATTAACAGGATGTTAATGTTTGACTATAGATAATCCAATATTCCTGTGCAGGCTAAAAGGCAAGAGAAGCAGTTCCTGCAGTACAGTAAATACTAATCTTGGAAAGACAGCTTTCAGATATTTCTTGCCCCATTTGTCTGGAATAATTTACAGAATATACTGAAACTTGACACACTGATATTGACAGGGCAATTCAATTATGTTAGAGGTTCTATTGATTTTAAGTGTGACTGTTTTACATAGCATGCATGCATTATACCTACGCCATGGATATTTCAGAAAGCATTTATTTATAATTTTTCATACTGTCGTCTATATGTATGTATATTTAAATCTATGCTATTTTATTACTACATTTTTTATGTCATTACCATTACTAGTATCATTCTTATTTACTTTTATTTATTTATTTTTTCCCTGTACTCAGGTCTCACTTATATGTGACTTCCTGTTTAAAGGTACAGTGTGTAAGATTTGGCGACATCTAGTGGTGTGGTTGCAGATTGCAACCAACTGAGTACCCCTCCGCTCACTCCTCCCTTTCCAAGACTGCGGTAACGTGAACCGCCGAGTGTAAAACCGTGGTAACGCTGTTTGCCTCGTTCAGAGGTCATCCGTACCATAATAACACTACTTTAGGAACAACGGAAGTCAGACAGCGGTTGGCGGTACCACAGTTTTGCGCTCTTTGGCTCACGTTACCGCAGTTTCACCAGCATGTCAGAGAACTACGGTGGCCTTCGGGTAAAGTAAAAGCTCTCTCTCTAGAGCCAGTGTTTCGTTTGTCTGTTCTAGGCTACTGTAGAAATGGCAACATGGCGGACTCCGGAAACGGAAACATAAACTTTATTTTATTTGTAATATATATACAGGTACATACATGAAATTTGACCTCTGCATTTAACCCATCCTCAGGAGCAGTGGGCTGCTGTGAAGCGCCCGGGGAGCAACGTGGGGTTAGGTGTGTCGCTCAAGGACACTTCGACATGCAGACAGTACGAACTGGGGATCGAACCGCCAACCTAGTAGTTAAAGGACGATCACTCTAACCACTGCCGCCCAAGAGGACCCGCTCCCTACGTAGATATGAAGCGCTCATTCTAAGGTAACGAAAACACAATGATTCTCAGTTTCAGGTGATTATACACTAATGAAAACATAGTTATCAAAAATGTTACACACTGTTCCTTTAATTAAATTGTATATAAGCATAGTTTCTTCTGGTTCTGGCCCCTTTATGAATATCTCAGTATTCCACTTAAACACAGCGCTTTAACATTGAAGCTATCAAAACACTATGTGTTTAGTGCCAACGGGTCTTTTAATTGCCTGCATTAAGCAAGTCATTTTTAAATTTGAGGTTTATTCAAACTTCTATTTAAAAAGGTCTGATTTGCTTTATCTTGGGTAATTAGGTGGGCTAATTACCTGCATTCTCTGTCCATACAAATGAAACAGATCAAACAATTATTTCTACATAATGGTCACTGTGGATAACCATCTTACTTTACATTTACCAAGTACAGTATTATAGTAACTGAAACCAGATCAACTAGATAAAATACCATTACTCACATAAAACTCTTACAATTAGAGCTGAAACGATTTCTTAAATAATTCAGAAAATGAATCAATAACTACAGCACAGTATTTGATGATAACTGATTAATCAATGACATTTTTTTTTAAAGCAAGCATGCCAAAAATTCACTGGGTGCAGTTTCTCAAGTATGAATATTTGTTAGTGTTTTCTTAATCTTATATTATAGTAGACTGAATATATTTGGGTTTCGGACTCAGGTCAGACAAATCAATCAATTTCAATAAGTCAACTTGAGTTTGTGACATACATTTGTCTCTATATTCAGACATTTTAGAAACAGAATTGAGAAAATAATTGTCTGATTAATTGATAATGAAAACAATCGTTAGTTGCAGCCACACATAGCCAACATATCTTTTGTAATCATGGATTAAACTCACTGAATAATGTCCAGTAGTTTTTCCACTAAATGGCCACTGTGTT
Source organism: Sebastes umbrosus (assembly GCF_015220745.1). NCBI lineage: Eukaryota > Metazoa > Chordata > Actinopteri > Perciformes > Sebastidae > Sebastes > Sebastes umbrosus. The sequence continues at coordinate 31,439,292 of NC_051270.1, read as the reverse complement.
CACCTGTAACTCATTTAATGATAATCTTAAAACATCACTGATAAAGTTACCAGTAAGAAATGCAAATGTTAATTCACATGAGTTCCCACTTCCACCTTCTAGATAAGACACTTTAAGCTTTGAGGACAAACATCATTTGGCCAGCAGAAAGTAAAAGTCTGCTGCCGAAACTACAGTAGACACATTATGTTAATCTATGCAACCACATGTTGTGTGTGCATTTGTTGGTACATGTGTGTGCATTCCTTGAACCCAGGCAGTGACATGACATGACTCTGAAACAGGAAATGATAAACATTCAGTATAATCTTCAGGTCCTGTGGCTTTGGTTCAGATCCAGAGCATTAAAAAGCCTGAATTCCTTTATAGAATAAACTTGAGTGCTGATGAGCCTGAGGGCATTCACTTTCCACACACACACATTGCGCATATGACAAAGCATTCCCAGACCCCGAAGCGCCTTAATGGAACAATTAAAGTCATAAAAAGCGCCCAGAGTACGAGAGCATGAAATTGTTCCTCGTTTCAATGTTATCAGAGTCACACAGAGTTCAAATCTGGGAGGAAACAAAACAAGACTTGGCCACTGACTGGGCCGTGTTGCAGCAGTTCCTGGCATGCCAAAATCTACACGTATGTCCCTCCGGAGACACAAAAACAAAATGCACACAAACAAAAGAGAAGGACTAGTTTCTGTTTCCACAAGTCAGGAACCAGTGAGGGCATGCTGTGCAGAGGAGCAAGCCAAACGTGTCTGTTAAATGAGTATACAGTAAGTTGCTGTTGGCCAGAGTCAGTGCAGAATAGATGAGTGTGTGTGTAACCCCCACAGTGATCGCCTCACTCCTCAGCAGTGCTCTACTTGAGCTTTTACCTCCCTGTGCTCTCAGGCCTCAGCCCTCTACCCCGGCTTAGCATGACGGCTCGTCTCTGGAGCTCTGATGGGTGTGTTGGCTGTTGGCAGGCCTCGCTGAGCAGAAACACACACACACACACACACACACATGCACAACACACTGTGTCCTCAAGCACAACATGCCCTGGAGTTTCTTTACCTCCTCCAAATCTACATCTTTCCACTCTCTCTTTGTCATTGCCCCTTTGTAAACTAGGTCAGTGTCAGTTCATGCCATTAGCTTCTGCTCCAAGTGCATGTTCAGTTAGCGGCAATGCTTATCTGCCACTTGGCTTAAGAACTTCCTTGAAAATGTTTGTTTTCATGCTCTGTGCCGGTGGATTGGACTCGAGTCTGCATTTGTGTGTGTGTGTGACATGGTGGTGATGATGAGGGGGTGGGGGATTCCAGGATTCTTGCACGAGGCAGCAGCAGGCAGATGTGGGAGACTTGAATCAAAACTTTTCTGTTGGCCAACTTCAAACGGCAACTTTTCCTCCAGTGTTGGTCTCTTTTTTCACTCTCCATTCCTCTGCCGTTTCCTCATGCTTTGGCCAGCAGCGCTCACTTCTCCCTTTTGGATTTCAAGCCGAGGCTGAGATCAAAACTTGGATTGTGGCAAACACCAGGAGGGATGATTTAGTGAATCTTTGTCATGCTGTTTATGGTTTTTCTAGAGAACCTGGGGCGTCTTTAGCAGCTCAGAAAACATACTCAATATTGTTATTCATCACCTTTTTACTTCATGAATTTTCCTACTTTTATGAGAATTTTGTGATTTTAAAGTGATGTCATGTTTCAGAAGCTACAAAAAATGCTCCATGTGTTCCATGGGCCCAATGAATGCGGAAGATCGCCAGAAGATCCGGGTACTTTTCCAGTCGGAAGTCGACCCATTTTGGCATCATGCGCCACTGAGCAACTCTCATAGGAATGAAAGGGGCCCCGCCTCCAACACTGTATCCAGTTCTCTTAATCCATCCATGGCTCGTTCGAGGCGAGCCAGGCCTGCGCAGAACATGGATGTATAAAGAGAACTGGATACAGCGTTGTAGGCGGGCTCCCGTTCATTCTTATGAAAGTTGCTCAGTGGCGCGTCACTTTGGCCCAATGGCATCACGTGACGGACACGGAAGTTGTAGTCCCGCCGTTTGGCCACTACGAAAATTTGCACTTTGTGCACTTCCCGGGGGCTTGGCGCAGAATCGATAACGATCGCGATCGGTGCACAATGCATGCCGGTTAGATTTGTGTCCAACTTGATCCCGACTTGCTCTGTCATGCACACATGGGCAACGATAACCTCATGAAATCGAGGCGGCCGCAGCTTCTGGAGCAAGGCACCGCAGTTGCTCTCCACCAACTGCAAGACCCAGGGCATGATGGGAAAGGCCTGTCAGACTGTCACCTCATCAAAGAGCTGATTGGCTCTTAGTTTTGACAACAAACACCAGGTGTTGTAGAAAGTCCGAACTTTCTGTGTAATTGTGATATTTAACGCTAGATTGTAGGATATTAGTCTCATGTTGTGCAATGAATTTTTCATCTGTTAACAAACACATCTTGTGTGGTTGATAATAATAATATTAATGAAGGTTATTTATATAGGACTCATCAAAACGAGTGCTCATTACAAAGTGCTTTACAAGGTGGACATAAAAATAATAAAGGATAGAATCCAATGCCAGACACACGCACATTTCCACATAGATTTACAAACAAATATAAATAAATCTGAATGTGGTCTGCAAACTACAAGTGGCCTACAGATTGGATCAAACAGGATGTCACTATCTCTGTGACTTCCTGTAAATTCTTTGAAGGCTGCTGGAAACGGATGGAAAGTGTCTTACTTGAACGCAGCTTTTTGTCACCGCCCCCTGGTGCTGCTGCCTGAGCTCGTCTACTTTCCAGGCGATGCGCAGTTCATCTCAAACGAGCCTACCGTTTGGACCGCCCTGATCAGCTTCACCTGTCCCTAATTAATTCTGCATTCACCTCACCTGTTCTCACTTCCCCCAGTTAGTCAGTCACTATTCATACCACCTCAGTTCCTTTGTTCTCTGTCGGTTCACCTTTCGTCATGTATGGAGTTTTGTTTGCCTGTTACCTGTCTACATCTTGGACTCTCAGTTTGTAAGCCTTTCAAATATCTTCATTGAATCTGATTTATTTGCCATGTAACTTTTGCACGCAAGTTACGCCACTTCCGTTGTTATTTTAAGCCAACCCACGATCTTTTCCTAATCCTTACTAAGTAGTTTTGTTGCCTAAACCTGACCGAGTTGTTTCCTGTGAAGACTGAAGTTTATTTTGAAAAGACTGTATGCATGTTACGAGCGGACACGGGAAAACGGGAAAACGAACGTAAAACGAGGAATAACTGTTTCGTAATATATCATACGAACTGTGTGACCACGTTGTGAGACCACGTTATTATTATGCTGATGTTAGCATTTAGCTCAAAGCAACGCATGTGCAATCTCACAGAGCCGCTAGCATTGCTGTAGAACCTTGTTTCACATACGGTAGTGGGGTGACGTCTATGGAAGCCCAAACAATGAGGAAGCAAAGCCAATGTCAACCAAAATCAAGGGTTAAGTTCTGTGTTATCTTTTCCATCACTGCCATCTTTTCATCTTTATCTGCTATCCTCCTCACCTCCTCTGTTCTCCCTTTTGTAAAATAAAGTTCTGAATTGATGCCCTATATCATAAAGGAATCCCATTAATACTGGACTAGTGTGTATATTAGTATATGTCTCTATGTGTCTATTTGCATGGAGTGTGTTTATGGGTCTCTACATCTGTGCTGAGTGTCTCTTACAGATGGTGGCGGCGAACCCCTGGCGGGAAAACTCAACAGGGAATGTTTTCCATCCCTAAGATGGTCAGATTTGTGTGGGGGGACACTGACTCTGCATAAATCACATGTGTGGAGGGGAGATAAGTGGGCGGCTAGACCAGCCTGGATGGATGGCTCAAGCCAAAAATACTATCTACTGTGCCCCACAGGGGACAGACCCTGAATAAATCTGTGTCTATTCAAACACAGTGTGTGGACAAAATAACACGAACACCTTATAATATATTACAATTCAACATCACAAACTACTGAAAATATATTATGAACTGCAAAACTAAGGTAGTATTTATTGCAGGGCAAGTGTATTTCAACGAGGCATTACCTCACGAGTAGCTTCATTCAAGCAGTAGTTCAACATTTAGGGAGATACGCTTATATTTATATTATTTATATAGAGTTAGATAAGAAAATTGATGCCACTCTCATATCTCTCTGTTAAATGTGAAGCTACAGCCAAGAGATGGTTTGGTTAGCTTAGCTAAGTTTAGCGTAGCGTTATAACTGGGAGGACGGGGAAAGAGCTGGCTAGGTTAAGCCTGTCAGCACCTCTACAGCCAAGTTTATAACTGTGCGTTAAGGGGTTTTATTATACGGCTATGTTGAATACTCAATTCTGATTGGTCAATCATGGCATTCTACTGTCTGTTATTTCTTTATAGCAGACTGTTGCTATATGTAGCAGACCGTTGCTATGGGCGCAGTTCTGATGATGGACTCTGGTGGAACGTTTTTATGTGTCAAATTATGGATTTCTTAAAGGGACTGTTTGTAACTTCTTACACGTATAAATCACCAGGGTCGGTGTCCCATGCGCGCTCGCATGGAACGTGTGGCTACGCTGTTCAGACAAGACTCCAACACAAACTACACGGAAGCACCAAAACCTCAAAGTTGTATCTTGTGAAGCCCGTCTGTTAAACAGTGTTGGCCGCAGTCGGAGGACGCGGGGGAGACCGTACCTTTGGTCTCCAGGACCGGAGTCTCTGCTGTACTCTGCTCCTCTGCCTGCCTGCCTTCACTCACACACCGGGTTCGTTCTCGCTCAGCTCGCTCCACCTCACGTGCACACTCCACACTGCAGAAGAGTTAGTAGCTCTGAGAATATCTAGTGAATGTACAGTGGACGTTTGTGCAGAAATAAATGCTGCAGCTCCTCCAGACCAACAGAGGTTTCCCGTATCTTGTGAAGTGACGGGGCTCTGCAGCGAGAAACGTTATCGTCTCTGACCGCGTGCCGGTATCTCGGTCGGGAGGCTGAGGCAGGAAAAGCCGACACTAGGATCAGCATTGATTCATGGAGAGACCTACGTCTGGTCAGATAACATTACTGCCAAGCAGCTGAAATACAGAGTGATATTGTGGTTTTAGCTGACGTGTGTCGCCTTACTGTTTTGAGCGATGCTCGTTCATGTCTATGTAGAGCGAGCACAAGCGTGAACCCGACGCTGACTTTCGTTGACTTAACGGCCACAGGTGTCGCTGTTAACAAGCATTTCTGATTCTTACAAACAGTCCCTTTAAGTAAGTAGCCGTGTAATAAGCGGGATAATGTACAGCTAGTGGGTCATTGTTGTGAAAGAATACCCTTCAGGGCGATGAGAGTGCAGCATCGCCCTGTCGGGGTTTCTTTCACAACAATGACCGGCTTGCTGTACATTATCCCTTACATGGTGTAGTGAGGGCAGCTACATGCATACGCTGCAAAGCTATGTCATCATATCTGATGTGCACCTCCTTAAAAATATAAGTATGTTTGTGCTACAGTGGTTATGGAGATACCACATGGAGATTGCAAGAACTGTAATTGGTTAGCTTGGGCTACTTGTAGTTTGTCGTACAAGTAAGGCTTTTTTTATCATTTCACCTTTATTGCATAGCGGACAGTGGAGATGCAAGCAGACAGGGGCAGAGAGAGGAGTATGACATGCAACGAAGGTTCCCAGCCAGAATTGAACTGGGGAAATTGCCATTATGCACCTTAAGCTTCATCAGGATATTCTGATTGTAGATAGTGAACACACGGGTGGCTGTTGCTCAGAAGTAGAGCAGGTCGCCCACCAATCGGAAGGTTGGCGGTTCGATCCCCAGCTCCTCTAGTGGAGCAAGATTAACTTTTAATTAATTTTCACTATTTAATTCACTTTAAGTGAGCCCAATGTGAGTAAGAGTCACAAGAGTGACTATTCTGATTAGGTTTCATCTCTTCTTCTGGTCTTAATCATATCCAACAACCAAAATATTTTCAGATGGAGGTCACTGAAGCAAAATCTTATCAAATGGGGGTCTGTGACCTAATGCGTAACATTTTAGGGGTCCTTGACACAAAAAAGGTTGACAACCACTGCTGTAAGTCACAGCCCACTGTGGCTCTATATTACAAAGTAAATGAAAGAATGTAAACACGACTATTGCGAGGAATACAATTAAAGCCCCATCTAGAGGTGAAAAACCATAAATCAAACATTGCAGGTATCTATGGCAGGACTCCCATTATGTCGACCAGCTAAATCCAGTTTAAAGCTAACTGAGTCACACGTTTATCTTTGTTTAATCCAAATTCTTGTCATCACTGTGTGGTTGACTGGAAAAAGTCAAGCTCACATACACAATATAACGTGTTAATTAATAAGCTTTAGAGGTGCAGGTAGGCAGATTTTGTTACCTTTGTTTACCCGTTTCCAGTCTTTGAGCTAAGCTAAGCTTTATATTTAACATACAGACATGAGAGTGATATCGATCTTCATATCTAATTCTCGGAAAGGACACAGATAAGCATATTCCCCAAATCGTCAACCTGTTCCTTTAAATTCACTTCTATTGGGTGTGTATGAATCTCCCTACACACCCAAACTTTATGTGGATACTCTCCCGGGTGTTTATACCAGCAGATTCAAGAGTGTTTATTGCTAACATTGAGAATCACTACTTTTCTCCATCCATAGGGGGTGTTCTAATGAAATGTCCTGTTTTCTCCATCAGGAGTGACGCCAGAGGCCGAAAAACATCCAGGGTGAGTACACCGGCTATTAAACTCTGCTCCCCAGGACACTCAGAGATGACTCATACTGTCAACCCTGAGTCCCTCTACTCCTCCTTCTCCTCATAGCTGTTGTTTAAAAGAGGGCAGAGGCATCCTCACCATGAAAGCCACCAATTACAACTTTTTATGACCCGAAAAATTCTATTCTGTTCTTCTGGGGAAACAATATTTAAGGGAAATGAGTTCATGCAGTGCCTACACAGGACACACAAGGAAAATGATCCATTTGGAGGCGAAAAGGGATTCCTCCGAGTTATTTTGTGGTTATGTTTGATTTTGCGCTGCAGCAGTGCACTGTACTGTATATGTGTAGTGTGTGTGTTAGTGAAGGAGACCATATGTGATAATAGACGGCCAAGCCCAAACAGTTGATAGAATTCTTTCATTACATTATTCTCATGACAAAAAGCAACGGAGGCCAAACCCCATTACACACATACAGTATACATAGAGAGAGTGTGTGTGTGTGTGTGTGAGAGAGAGAGAGAAGAGGAGGAGGGGGAGACGGGGAGACTCATTTCTGCTGCAGCTCATTTTCTTGAAATATTTCACATGAATATTGGCAGCAGTTGTGCTGCAGAAGACAAAAGGAAATGAACCGTGGCTGCTGGAGCCAAAGACAACACACAGTGTGAGAAAGTCTCGCTACAGTTACCGCTCGCTGCACAGTGAGACACAATCTCAATCTAAACTATTAAAAACTGCCTTGGGATATATGAAACACATGAAAATGAGTTGGTGAAAGAGTATTTGTGACGTAGCCGGAGAAAAATGAGCTTCCGTCGCGGTGAACATTAAAGCAAGAAACAAGTGAATTATAGAACAAGACTGGTGTTATTATGAGATGTTAATAACTTGGTTTCCTGGTGTTTGGTATTAAAACACTCCTCAGACTACACTCCTGAAAATGTTTATCCAACCTCTGTTTCAGTCTTGCTGCTATTTCAGGCTTTTTAGTACAGCCATTTCAGGCCAGAGGAGTAAACATTCCCCAAAATGAAACCCACGCTCAGTTACGAACAGTAAGGGGATTAACTGAGAAAAGGATGGGGTGAGACGCAGAGGTGGGTGGGGGGAAGAAGACGGAGGGGGGGATGAGGTGGGGGAGGTGGTGTCTTACTGTAAGTGACACCTCCTCTGTGTTGAGGAAGAGCAGAGGGTAACCCTGCTCTGCCGGGCATCACTTTTCTCCCACACTACGTCTTGTTGACGAGAACCATGACTCGAAGCTTCACGAGAAACAATCCTGCAGTACGCTGAGCTCTGACGTCACTCTGACAGTGTGCATGTGTGTGTGTGTGTGTGTTGCGTTTGAGTATACATAATATGCTTGTCTTTAGTGGTGGTTTCTCTACATTGTCATCCAAATTGTCAGAGTGTTATGCCTCAAATGATTTGCTCATTATTACTAATGCATTAAAGGGCACTTCACCAATTTTACACACGATGGTCAGCTTGATATTACCGGGAGTACTACTCATCAAATTACTCCAGTGCAGTCGGGACCCACAGGTGGGTTGCAGGAGATTTTATTATGGTCGCCAAATAAATTTGCAGAATTTCTTTAGTTGATTAGTTAGTTTCTTTAATTTGTCCATTATGTAAGATTTACACCGATCAGCCATAACATTAAGACCACTGACAGGTGAAGTTAATAACATTGACTATCTTGTTACAATGGGACCTAGCAGTGGGTGGGATATATTAGGCAGCAAGTGAACTTTGTGTTGGAAGTAGAAAAAATGGGCAAGCGTAAGGATGTGAGCGACTTTGACAAGGGCCAAATAGTGATGGCTAGACGACTGGGTCAGAGCATCTCCAGAACTGCAGCTCTTGTGGGATGTTCCCGGTCTGCAGTGGTCATGACCTACCAAAAGTGGTCTAAGGAAGGAAAACTGATGAACCGTGACAGTGTCATTGGCGGCCAAGGCTCATTGATGCACGTGGGGAGTGAAGGCTGGCTAGTGTTGTCCTATCCAATAGAAGAGCTACTGTAGCTCAAATTGCTTAAAAAGTTCATGCTGGTTCCGATAGAAAGGTGTCAGAACACACAGTGCATCGCAGTTTGTTGTGTATGGGGCTGCGTAGCCGCAGACCGGTCAGGGTGCCCATGCTGTCCTAATGTTATGGCTGATCGGTGTATATCTGCAGTACACAGTTGAGCCACGTGACGGAGCCTGAATGTTCGTATTGTTCTGATAATTGTTGTCCACTTATAACATTGAATCTAATATGTAAGGGATAATATACAGCGAGCTGGTCATTGTTGTGAAAGAATGCTGCGCAATCTCTCATCGCCCTGAAGGGGATTCTCTCATAACAATGACCGGTTAGCTGTACATTATCCCGCTTATTACACGGCTACTTACTTGAGAAATCAATAATTTTACGCAAAAACGGTCCGCCAGAGTCCAACATCAGAGCTGCACCCATAACAACGGTCTGTTATACAGAAATTACACACCGCAGAATGCCGTGATTGGCCAATCAGAATCGAGTACTCAACACAGCTGTGTAATAAGAAAGGCTAGCGCACTTTCGCCCACATTTTACTGATTTATTATTAACTATTCCTAAATGCATTTATTTGGTTTCATTTACGAATGTTTACATGTTTTCAATAACACGTGCATAAAATGAAATTGTAATTTATCGAAGGTATATCTCTTAGAAATGGCTGGTTTGCCTAATCAAGATAATATAATGTGAATGGCAGTAAAGATGGTCAGGAATGTTAATTTACGCACAAATTCCTCTTCTTACGATTTATAGATAAGGCTTATTGTGAATTGGGTAGCGATGGTGTGTCATTTTTAAAAAGTGGGCCCCCAGAAAAAAAGTTTGGGAAACACTGATATAGGGTGTCGATCTTCTCATGTAACTCTCGGCAAGAAATCAAATAAGCGTATTTCCCAAAAATGTGAAACTAAATTATTTCTTTAAGTACAGTGCTTGGGTGAATGTACTGAGTTACTATCCACAGCTGACTGTAGGACAGGCCGCAATAGAAGCGCGTCGATGCCCCACCTCAAGAGTGACAAAGCCAATGAGCTGTCTCTGACACACACCCCCCAAAACCGCTTTGCGCTCTAACGCTCAGCTATTCACCCTCATTTCAGCTCCTCACACGCAGGCCACGCTTACGTTTCAAGGTTTTACAGACAAGGCTCCAAGACGACCAGGGAGAGGCTGTCTTACTGTCAAAACAATCCAATCAACAGTGGCCGATTCTGCCCCTCTGCCTCTCCCCCAGACTCTCTCATTCCTCGACTCGAGACCTTTTATCCTGTCCTCTGGACCCTTGTCTCTCTTGCCAACTCATTCTACATACCATTTACAGTAATTGATGTTCTTATCTTACAACAAGTCCAATATTAAGATAAGTTTCAGTTCTCATTTACATTCTTATATCAACCAAAACTTACTTAGCAGTACTTCCATTAGTATATTACTTCTATTATTATGCAGCACAGGGACATGGGTCCAAGAGTCCCAAATATTATTTCAGTGACAAGATGATGTAAGAGAGCAAAAGAGTGGGAATGGATTATTTCAGAGAAGTCTCAGTCAGTGGACTCTGAGTAGTAGAGTTCCTGTATTGCCTTTGTAATAGTGCATAATGGAAGAGACTGTTCTTGATGACCAGCTGATGATGTATAATGATAGAAGGTTGAGGAAATTGCCTGTGACAGATCAATACATCTAAATAAATAAATCCACAGCATAAGTTTGACATGAATCTTGAATGAATCTTGTTTGACATATACCTATAGTTTCTGATTGAGCTTCTCGGTGAAAGTCAAGTCAAGTACATTTTTTTGTTATTTCTAGCCCAATATCACAAATTTGCCTCAAGGGGCTTTACAATCTGTACAGCATACGACACCCTCTGTCCTTTGACCCTCGATTCGGGTAAACTCAATTTGAGCTTAATTTTAATTTTGAGGTACTTGTACTTTACTTGAGTATATCAATGTTCTGCTACTTTATACTTCTACTCCACTACAATTCAGAGGCAAGTATTGTACTTTTTACTTTTACAAAAAAACTACAATATTTGATCACTTTAGTTGCTAGTTACTTTGCAGATTCTGATTAATAACACAAAATGTAATCAAAAGCAGTATATAAAGTAATTAAAATGAGTCCCGCCTTAACCAGCTGCAACAATAAAATTATGTACACATTAATGCATCAATAGTCTGACTCACCGCATGTAGACCGTGGTTATAAGTCTGCCATTGGCCGCCTATTTCAGCCGGAATTCTCCTCCCCTTCCGCTATCTGGCTATCTATTTTGCTAGGGCACCGTTGCTGCATGCTGGGCTTCTCGCCGCCCATAGACGATTGTGATTGGTTTAGAAATACACACAAGCCAGTGTTTTTTCCCCCTGTACCAGAATGATAATGTGTGGGGCCAGACCTTTCTTTAACACTGACACAGCGCTGTAGAGATAGGTTTGACTATGCCAGACTAGTGCATCAATAATTATGATTCAATTCTATAATATACATTGTTCTGAAATGAGCCATTCTGCATAATGAGTACTTTAATGCTGATACTTTTGTACTTTTACTTACTTAGGTAAAGATTTGAATGCATGTATTTTAACAGGTTAACAGGTGACTTGTAAGTATTTCTACACTGTGGTATTGCTAGTTTTGCTATAAGGCTAACTTCGGTATTTTTCAACCTTGACCCTATTTTCCCATGTTATTGTGTCTAAGTGACACTGAAATCTGAAGATCTGTAAACTCTGGCTCAAATACGGGCGGCCATCAATTCAAAGACCTCATCCACATTGTCGAAGTCATCTAAATATTCAACCATGACATTGAAAATCTTTAAGATAACACTGAGCTACGCTTTCTGTACTCCAACACAACAAACTCTGCCCGGCTGGCACTCACATTTCCACCGTGGATGTATTCCACCGTTGTCTTCCGTCACCTCACCAGATTTCAGAACGAGACTTCTTCTTGAGCGAGACTCTTTCCATAATGTCAGACACTTATAATAACAATCAGAGCCTGTCATGGCAAAAACAAACACTTTTTGTGAATGACGGCGCCAGCTTGCCCCAATAGCACCATATTGCAGCCTGTGAGCAGCTGCCGTCTACAGCGCTCTTCCTCAATACTGGACCATTTTCAGAAATTGTTGTCCCTATTTAGATACTAAAACATGGGAACTTAGGGTCCAGGTTGAAAAATACCAAAGTTGCCCTTAAAGTAAAAGTAGTGAAAGCACTAATAATCAGTGATTCAACTGATGACAGAGGTCAGGAGAGAGTTCTGTATTAATAACATGAGCATTCGGATCTCATTGGTAAAGTACTGCGTCATCAGGATATAAAAATCAAGAATATTTACATTCAGAAGAGAGTTCATTAATATGCAAAAAAGAAAGTGACGCACTAAATGTACACTGTTTGTTTCCTCCATTATGCAGCTAGCAGAAAGATGAGTTGGGACTTGGTGAAGTGATGACCAGGAAAGCTGCAGGGCAAGAGCCAGAAAAAGAGGTCTGGACCATGACGTGGAGGTATGGAAGCAGAAAGCATCAGTATTTTGAATCACACACAGAAGGTCATGGGCAGGCAGGGAAGGGAGTTTACAAAGGGAGTAAAGTGAGAAACTTATGAAACTGAAGATGGGGCGGCGTCCAATATTTTGGTGGAGAGGTTGGGGGTTTACAGGGCGTGTTTGGGGAGGTTGTCTAAGAGAGAGCTGCAGGACATAATAGAAAAAAATAAAGAAGCTTTTTAAGGATTAAAAAAAGTTGAATTGGATGGAGGTTATTAAGAGCAAACCTGCAGGATTGCAGCGTGGTTGCACTCTGGGTGCTGCCTGACAGTTGGTTGTCTTGAGGCAGACAAAGCCTCTTGGCAGTCGGCTCAGGAGTAAACGTGGTCTTGTCAGCAGTGATGGAGAGGCCTTGCAGAGGGCAGGACTTTCCAGGGGAAAAAAAGCAGCGCAGTATTGTTGAGACTAAGTTTGAGGTGGTGGGCAGACATCCAACTGGAGATGTCAGCGAGGCTAGTGGAGATGCGTGCCTCAACCTGAGTGTCAGAGGATGGAAAAGAAAAGTTGTGGAAGTTAATAATATATATACTATCCTGTGCACCAGATGAAATACTACATACGGCGAGACGCAGCTTAGGCAGGTCACCGCCATTTTCTTTACAGAAGAAGTGAAGAAGGGTTGCGGCTCAGAGGCACAGTGATACGGGTCAACAAAAACAGAAAATCCAATGTTTTATCTCAACCTTACACTTGCAAATTTCCGTGGTGATCATATTTCATATTGTTTTGATAAAAACTATAAAATCAAACATCAAACACCTAATCTATGAATAGGTGCAGGTTGAGGCTGTGTTGGGACATGTGTGAGAGGAGAATGTGGATAATAATGAGGAGAAGACAGAAGGAGAAAAGCTGATAGTGGAAACTAATGTAGTGGGATATACAGTGTCAAGAGGTTTTAGAGTGATAGCATACTGGAGAGAGGAGCCAGGTGGACTCTATATTTGCTGGGTGTGGTTGCAGACATGAATCAGTGTGTGTGAAAACTATCACTGCACTGGACAAAATTCCTCAAAACATACAGTATGTACAGTGTAAATATGTATCGGACATAATTCAACACTAAATGGAGAGGAGTGAAGCAGCTCTCATATTTTATTGACTGGGACAAAATTGGGATTTTGACTGACTTCTGGGATTGGAGAAGTTTAAAGGACCAGTGTGTAACATTTAGGAAGATCAATTGGCAGAAATTGAATAAATTATATTGTTGTGTTTTCGTTTGGAGGTAACCCCCGTCACTCCACTCAGCTGCCGGAAAACAAGACACGGGAAACCTCCGTTGGTCTTGAGGAGCTGCCGCATTTATTTATGCACAAACTGTAATTTCCACTGTATATAGTGCATTCACTTGATATTCTCAGAGCTAATCTAACTCTGTGTTCTGCTCCACTAGCTCACTTGTTTGATCGCAACATCACACACATTCGCTACCGCTCTCTCGCTCTCTTGCTTCACCACTCACGTCCTACGTACATGCACACTCTACACACTGGCTCTGCTATTCTCCAAATGACCTACGCTACTCTTACAACAACTGGCTCTAGAGCGGGCCATTCACGTTTTCACGTCAGCCACTGTAGTTCTTCAACATGCTTGGCACACGGAAGAAGTTGCAATCTGCAACCTCGCCGCTAGATGCCGCCAGATGTAACACACTGGATCTTTAATGCAAATTAGCTATCATCACTTTCTGGCTACATTTTGGTACTTGTTTCAACAGTAAACAACCATTTCTCTCAGATTATGAAGACTTCCTTTTGCAGTTGTTTTCTTCTCGTCCAGCAAGAGTCTTGCTTAGTCCTCGTATTTAATTAGGAATTACTACCTTCTGCAGCTGCAGATCCAATGGGGTTTTTCCAATGGGATTAATGTCTTTACTAATGGCTAAAATGTATACCTGCAGTCTTCATGGTTTATTAGAAAGTGAGAAACCCATAAGCATTTAGAAGACATACCTGTTACTTGTTTAGACAGGTGTTGCTGTATGCACCAGGCCTGCACTTTATGTATTTATTGTATATTTTATTGTTTTTTTTTTTCACTGTGTATTGTGTTTTTAACTTTGCATTGAATAAAGGGACAGTGTGTAGGATTTTGCGGCATCTATTGGTGTGGCTGCAGATTGCAACCAACTGAGTACACCTCCGCTCACTCCCGCCTTTCCAAGACTGCAGTAACGGGAGCCGCAGACTGCAAAACCGTGGTAACGCCATCCGCCTCGCTCAGAGGTCATCCATACCATAATCACACTACTTTAGGAGTAACGGAAGACAGACAACGGCTGGCGGTACCACGGTTTTACACTCTGCAGCTCACGTTACCGCAGTTTCATAAGCGTGTCGGAGAACTGCGATTGCCTTCAGGTAACGTAAAAAGGTGAAAAGCTCTCTCTAGAGCCAGTGTTTGGTTTGTTTGTTCTGGGCTACTACAGAAACATGGCGGAGCAACATGGCGGACTCTGTGAAGAGGACCCGCTCCCTAAGTAGATATGAAGGGCTCATTCTAAGATAACAAAAACACAAAATATTTTAGTTTCAGGTGATTAAACACTAATGAAAACATAGTTATGAATATTATATTCCATTTCTGCTAATAGAGCCCCTGAAATGTTACACACTGTTCCTTTAATCACGTGGCTTGTGTGGTCATTTATTTCATATGATTTCTTTCTTGTAAGTTGCATAATGCCATTGTTAAGCACTTTGTGACTTTTGTCTGTGAAAAGCGCTGTATAAACATTTGACTTATTTAGGCCTACTTACTTATTGTTAACGGGCTACCAATATTCATAACTCCTTATTATCAAATACAAAGAATAACTACCAGCTAAAGGGATTTTTGTTCCCATTAATAGCATATAACTGATGTATAAAGAACTAGTAAATGATCTCTCAACATTAAACCTGCAGTAGGCAGAATGTTTTTGGCATCATTGGGCAAAAATTCCATAATAACCTTTCAGCATATTGTAATTCAAGTGTTCTGAGAGAAAACTAGACTTCTGCACCTCATCATGGCTCTGATTTCAGGCTTTAGAAAATCTAGCCCGTGATGGGAGACTTTGACCAATCACAGGTCATTTCAGAGAGAGAGCGTTTCTGTTGGCTGTGCTCCGGCTGGTGGGCGGTGCTTAGTAGTTCTTCAACTGTTCTTAACATGGCTGCCGGGTCACAAACTTTATCATTTTAGATTTAGATGTTTCTGAAAAACATTTCATGTGAGAAATAGGCATTACAGTAACAGAATATTGATTCATATTTGATCAGTGCTGCCTAGTTTGACCGTTTGATCGGAGTTCGCGATTGATTGACAGCTGCTCAGAGAAGGCAGACTCCAGCTCGGCTCTGATTGGTTGTTTTCCTCCGGTCTGGGAAATCTTGCAGATGCCATTAGGAGCACAGGAGGACACAGGCACATCATTTTTTTAGTATTACCTGTCTCATGCACTACTGTCAGGATATAGTGACCGTTATATAAAAATAACTTTTTTGAATCACATTTGCTCCATTTCTACCCATTGTAGCTTTAATAAAGCCATTAGTTACAACTTATTAACCCTTTACTTGTTATGACACATTTTACAGTAAAGAGTTAACAGGTGCAAAATAAAAAAGGCAAGAAAAGATCTCAGTAGATTATTTATGATCTGACTTTGACACAGATTTAGGAGTTGCATTCTTCTTCTTCTTCCAAACTTCCCTGGGTTGACTCTAATGTTATTGTTAATAGTTAACAGTCCAAGCTAAAGGAACCAGAGCTTAAAACTTGTGCATTTTTTGCACTCAAGCTTTTTTGTATCGCGAGAGCAGCAGAAGAAGAAAGGAGAAAAAAAAAGAAAAGGTTTGGGGGAAAGTTGAGCAGCTCGCAGGGATGAGGAAAGGAGCTGTGCAGTGAGGGAGAGAGAGACGCAGTGAGTTTTTGTCCATTCTCATCCTCAGGAATGCATCAGCTCCTCTAAACTTATCTGTGTGCAAAAAGTCAACACGCAACTGGATGCGCACGAGCAGAACTCCACAAGTTAACGATGCGCATCTATTTATAGCAGCTCAGCAAAACCTTTCACTCACTTTGCACTTCTTCTTCTTCTTCTTCTTCTCCGCACTTTTTCTTTCTGAACGTTTATTCAGCGCAATACCTGCAAGTAGGAGTCAAGTCTGTCGGGTCTGAGGCGAATCTCCTGTTCGGGAGACAAGGTAAAGTAACTTTACTCACTTGTGCGCAATTTTCGCACATTATCATTTTTTTACAAGCGACTCTTGAGATGAATTATTTTCTAACTTAATAATAATGGTGGAAGTCATATATCACACCACAGCCACCTCTCAGAGTGCAGCAGAGTTGTGTTTTTCTTTAGTGCGCAGCAGCATCTCCATTGTGCGTCTTTTCCAAACTTTTTGGGTATTGTTTTGCAGCTTTGACTCCAGACTGCAGTCCAGGAACTAGTCCAGGAGACTTTGATACTCTACCGAGCACTGGAGTTGTACACACTTGAGAGGGGACATGCCGGACAGTACTTGTGGTGGACGGCTGCTGCAGTTGGCCGTGGCTCTGGTGGCTCTGGTGGCCTTGCCGTCGCTCTGCGTCCAGCTTGGAGACGCTGCTGCGGAGGAGGTGGAGGTGTTGGTGGTGGACACCGAGGACAGCACCGCAGAGGTGCTGGACAGCGTGGTGGACACCAAGCAGCAGACCGACTCCAGAGCCAGCAGGGCCAAGAGGAGAGGAGGCTCGGACGTCCTCAGAGGGTAAATATATCACTATGATAACTAGTCTTCAATATGACTATGATAACTAGTCTCTAATATGACTATGATGATAACTAGTCTTCAATATGACTATGATAACTAGTCTCTAATATGACTATGATAACTAGTCTCTAATATGACTATGATGATAACTAGTCTTCAATATGACTATGATAACTAGTCTCTAATATGACTATGATAACTAGTCTTTAATATGACTATGATAACTAGTCTCTAATATGACTATGATAACTAGTCTTTAATATGACTATGATAACTAGTCTTTAATATGACTATGATGATAACTAGTCTTTAATATGACTATGATAACTAGTCTCTAATATGACTATGATAACTAGTCTTCAATATGACTATGATAACTAGTCTCTAATATGACTATGATAACTAGTCTTTAATATGACTATGATAACTAGTCTTTAATATGACTATGATGATAACTAGTCTTTAATATGACTATGATAACTAGTCTTTAATATGACTATGATGATAACTAGTCTCTAATATGACTATGATGATAACTAGTCTTCAATATGACTATGATAACTAGTCTTTAATATGACTATGATAACTAGTCTCTAATATGACTATGATAACTAGTCTTTAATATGACTATGATAACTAGTCTTTAATATGACTATGATGATAACTAGTCTCTAATATGACTATGATAACTAGTCTTTAATATGACTATGATGATAACTAGTCTCTAATATGACTATGATGATAACTAGTCTTCAATATGACTATGATGATAACTAGTCTCTAATATGACTATGATAACTAGTCTTCAATATGACTATGATAACTAGTCTCTAATATGACTATGATAACTAGTCTTCAATATGACTATGATAACTAGTCTCTAATATGACTATGATAACTAGTCTTTAATATGACTATGATGATAAGTAGTCTCTAATATGACTATGATAACTAGTCTCTAATATGACTATGATAACTAGTCTTTAATATGACTATGATGATAACTAGTCTTCAATATGACTATGATAACTAGTCTCTAATATGACTATGATAACTAGTCTTTAATATGACTATGATGATAAGTAGTCTCTAATATGACTATGATAACTAGTCTTTAATATGACTATGATGATAACTAGTCTTCAATATGACTATAATGATAACTAGTCTCTAATATGACTATGATGATAACTAGTCTTCAATATGACTATGATAACTAGTCTTTAATAGGACTATGATAAGTAGTCTTTAATATGACTATGATAACTAGTCTCTAATATGACTATGATAACTAGTCTTTAATAGGACTATGATAAGTAGTCTTTAATATGACTATGATAACTAGTCTTTAATATGACTATGATAACTAGTCTTTAATATGACTATGATGATAACTAGTCTTCAATATGACTATGATAACTAGTCTTTAATAGGACTATGATGATAACTTGTCTTTAATAGGACTATGATAACTAGTCTTTATTATGACTATGATGACTACTCTTCAATATGACTATGATGATAACTAGTCTTTAATATGACTATGATAACTTGTCTTTAATATGACTATGATAACTAGTCTTTAATAGGACTATGATAACTTGTCTTTAATATGACTATGATAACTAGTCTTTAATAGGACTATGATAACTAGTCTCTAATATGACTATGATAACTTGTCTTTAATATGACTATGATAACTAGTCTTTAATATGACTATGATAACTA
The DNA here is from genome assembly GCF_015220745.1 of Sebastes umbrosus. Taxonomy (NCBI): domain Eukaryota; kingdom Metazoa; phylum Chordata; class Actinopteri; order Perciformes; family Sebastidae; genus Sebastes; species Sebastes umbrosus. Next base: position 31,420,430 of record NC_051270.1, on the reverse strand, counting down.
GTCTTTAATATGACTATGATAACTTGTCTTTAATAGGACTATGATGATAAGTAGTCTTTAATATGACTATGATAACTAGTCTTTAATAGGACTATGATAACTAGTCTTTAATATGACTATGATGATAACTTGTCTTTAATATGACTACGATAACTAGTCTTTATTATGACTATGATAACTAGTCTTTAATATGACTATGATAACTTGTCTTTAATATGACTATGATGATAACTAGTCTTTAATATGACTATGATAACTAGTCTTTAATAGGACTATGATGATAACTTGTCTTTAATATGACTACGATAACTAGTCTTTATTATGACTATGATAACTAGTCTTTAATATGACTATGATAACTTGTCTTTAATATGACTATGATGATAACTAGTCTTTAATATGACTATGATAACTAGTCTTTAATAGGACTATGATAACTAGTCTTTATTATGACTATGATGACTACTCTTCAATATGACTATGATGATAACTAGTCTTTAATATGACTATGATAACTTGTCTTTAATATGACTATGATAACTAGTCTTTAATAGGACTATGATAACTTGTCTTTAATATGACTATGATAACTAGTCTTTAATATGACTATGATAACTAGTCTCTAATATGACTATGATAACTTGTCTTTAATAGGACTATGATAACTAGTCTCTAATATGACTATGATAACTTGTCTTTAATATGACTATGATAACTTGTCTTTAATATGACTATGATAACTAGTCTTTAATATGACTATGATAACTTGTCTTTAATAGGACTATGATGATAAGTAGTCTTTAATATGACTATGATAACTAGTCTTTAATAGGACTATGATAACTAGTCTTTATTATGACTATGATGACTACTCTTCAATATGACTATGATGATAACTTGTCTTTAATATGACTATGATAACTAGTCTTTAATAGGACTATGATAACTAGTCTCTAATATGACTATGATAACTTGTCTTTAATATGACTATGATAACTTGTCTTTAATATGACTATGATAACTAGTCTCTAATATGACTATGATAACTTGTCTTTAATATGACTATGATAACTAGTCTTTAATAGGACTATGATAACTAGTCTCTAATATGACTATGATAACTTGTCTTTAATATGACTATGATAACTTGTCTTTAATATGACTATGATAACTAGTCTCTAATATGACTATGATAACTAGTCTTTAATATGACTATGATGATAACTAGTCTTTAATAGGACTATGATGATAACTAGTCTTCAATATGACTATGATAACGTGCCTTTAATATGACTATGATAACTAGTCTTTAATATGACTATGATGATAACTAGTCTTCAATATGACTATGATAACTAGTCTTTAATAGGACTATGATAACTAGTCTTCAATATGACTATGATAACTAGTCTTTAATATGACTATGATAACTAGTCTTTAATAGGACTATGATGATAACTAGTCTTCAATATGACTATGATAACGTGCCTTTAATATGACTATGATAACTAGTCTTTAATATGACTATGATGATAACTAGTCTTTAATATGACTATGATAACTAGTCTTTAATATGACTATGATAACTAGTCTTTAATATGACTATGATGATAACTAGTCTTCAATATGACTATGATAACTAGTCTTTAATATGACTATGATAACTAGTCTTTAATAGGACTATGATGATAACTAGTCTTCAATATGACTATGATAACGTGCCTTTAATATGACTATGATGATAACTAGTCTTTAATAGGACTATGATGATAACTAGTCTTCAATATGACTATGATAACTAGTCTTTAATATGACTATGATGATAACTAGTCTTTAATATGACTATGATAACTAGTCTTTAATATGACTATGATAACTAGTCTTTAATAGGACTATGATGATAACTAGTCTTCAATATGACTATGATAACTAGTCTTTAATAGGACTATGATGATAACTAGTCTTTAATATGACTATGATAACTAGTCTTTAATAGGACTATGATGATAACTAGTCTTCAATATGACTATGATAACTAGTCTTTAATAGGACTATGATGATAACTAGTCTCTAATATGACTATGATAACTAGTCTCTAATATGACTATGATAACTAGTCTTTAATATGACTATGATAACTAGTCTCTAATATGACTATGATAACTAGTCTCTAATATGACTATGATGATAACTAGTCTTTAATATGACTATGATGATAACTAGTCTCTAATATGACTATGATAACTAGTCTCTAATATGACTATGATGATAACTAGTCTTCAATATGACTATGATAACTAGTCTTTAATATGACTATGATAACTAGTCTTTAATATGACTATGATGATAACTAGTCTTTAATATGACTATGATAACTAGTCTTTAATATGACTATGATAACTAGTCTTCAATATGACTATGATAACTAGTCTTTAATATGACTATGATAACTAGTCTTTAATATGACTATGATGATAACTAGTCTTCAATATGACTATGATAACTAGTCTTTAATATGACTATGATAACTTGTCTTTAATATGACTATGATAACTAGTCTTTAATATGACTATGATAACTAGTCTTTATTATGAATATGATAACTAGTCTTCAATATGACTATGATAACTAGTCTTTAATATGACTATGATGATAACTAGTCTCTAATATGACTATGATAACTAGTCTCTAATATGACTATGATGATAACTAGTCTCTAATATGACTATGATGATAACTAGTCTTCAATATGACTATGATAACGTGTCTTTAATATGACTATGATAACTTGTCTTTAATATGACTATGATAACTGGTCTTCAATATGACTATGATAACTAGTCTTTGTTATGACTATGATAACGTGTCTTTAATATGACTATGATAACTTGTCTTTAATATGACTATGATAACTAGTCTTTGTTATGACTATGATAACTTGTCTTTAATATGACTATGATAACTGGTCTTCAATATGACTATGATAACTAGTCTTTGTTATGACTATGATAACTAGTCTTTTTTATGACTATGATAACTAGTCTTTGTTATGACTATGATAACTAGTCTCTTTCTTTTCTACCACTGTATGCAACTTTGATTTTAAATGTGTGTTTTGGAGCAGGTGTCTGTTTATGGTCCTTCATGATCATTGAAGGTCAAAAACACTTTTTTTTTAATAAGCAAAAGACTGAGACCCATGAGTGATATTTTGTCTGTGACGGGGAAGTTTGGAGCAAAGTTTTAGTAATTAAATACTGGCAAGAATATCACATTCCTGCTGACTGCAATAATAAATTACACCCAAACAAAGGAGGCCATTGGTCGTGTGTGGCTGTGGCAGAGAGAGAGAAAGAGAAAGAATGAGAGAGAGAGAGAGAGAGAGACTAACAGCCTAATCCTCTTTCTGGCCAAAAACACCACACCCCATTTGTGGATAAATCACATCTGCAGCTGTACACAGTGGGTCACTGCTGGAGAGGCTGTGTGTGTGTGTGTGTGTGTGTGAAGAAAGAAAGAGAGAAAAAGAGAGAAGAAAAGAAAGAATGTGTGTGTCCAGTGCTGACAGCAAACAGCTGATGAAGGTCACACAGTAGACAGCTCAATGAGCATCCTCCACAGGCATTTTTATTTGACATGCTTTAAGTTAATTCATCAGAACATCTGGGTTCAGGGGCAGGAAGTGCATACAGGCTGCATACTGTGTCACGCTGATTTACCAGTATGAGAATGTTTCAGACGTCCAACAGGCTTCATTATTCACCTCGTAGATCTGTTTAGGGTTACAGTGTATATACACGGACCTCTGGGTCAATCCATGCCCAGTGGATGGTTACAAATTCACATATGTAGGCCTGTCACAGACCTGTAGGTGGCAGGATGGCCCAGGCGTTCACTTCCATGTCAGATGGAATTTACAGGTGCATCGGATTTCCAAAAAAACACCTTGTGCTGCATAATATTTTCCTCACCAACAATATTTTGTATTGGGAAGTGCCAAATGCTGCATGCCAGGCCGCGCCCGACAGTAGCAAGAGCACTGCAAGTAGCACACTTAGTCCAGTGGTTCCCAACCTAAGGGTCGAGACTCTTAGTTGATTAGTCAACTAATTGGTTGTTTTGGTCTTAGTCGACTAAGATTCTTCTCGATTAATCACTTTTTTTGTATGCCTTTTCATGATGAATGACTTATTTCCAAGAAACTTATGAGCACATGTCTGGTAAACACAAGATTTAAAGTGGTGCTTTTGTGTGATTTTTGACACTTTTTACAGCAGTGAAAGTTTTACAGCTCCGTTGATTAAATCAACTAATCATATGAGTGTTAGTCGACTAAGAATTTCTTTGGTGGAGGACAGCCCTACTTTAAACTTTTTTCTTGTGGAATACGTCAAAGTTTTATTTATTCAGGACCAAAAAAGGAAGGGTAAAATCACTCTTCGATTGAGCTGCTCACTACTCATGACACCCATGATGAGGGGTCATACAGTAAGTAGGCTTTGCTTCATAGTATGGGGTCAAAAACATGTACTTAGTGTTGTTGCACAAGAAGTTTTTAGAAATGTAATGGACATTTTATGCATTTTTTTGGGGAGGGGGGGTTGTGAAAACATAATTTCAGTTTTTTTGGATCTGCTGTGTGTTTGCTAATCCAACAAATGCCACTGGAATTTTGAGTGACATGGAGGTGAGCATGTGATGACTGAATGTTGATCCTGTTGAAGTGTCTTTGAGCAATGTGGCATTATTTGTGCTGCATCTGATGTTCTGCAGAGGGGGTCAAGAAACGGGAGATTTGTTCTTACAGTATGTGGATCACTGAGCTGAGGGTGTTGCATGTTGTGCAGATTGTAAAGCTCTCAAGGACAAATCTGTAATTATGGTCTGTATGAATAAAATAGACTAGACTTGAGAATGATCTGAACTGTGTGACATCAATTATTGACCCTCTGATGCTGCGTCTTCCACAGACCGAATGTGTGTGGCTCAAGGAACAACGCCTACTGCTGCCCAGGCTGGAAGACTCTGACTGGAGGAAACCAGTGCATTGTTCGTGAGTATTGCCTCCATTAAATCCTCTACTGTTGTAAATTCAGGTCAGATAGAGCTTTGAGCTCTTTGCCACCGTCATCAGCAGTAGTTTTCAGAGTCCAGCACACTGCTGGTTGTTTTTTATCAGAGTATCACACACCTGGGATGCAAAGTGAATGCATGTTACATTACATGAAAAATTATACTTTGTTGGAAAAAAAATCGTAAAAAGGGGTGATCATATTTTCAAACCCCCAAATCGGGACCCTTAAGTGTACCGCACGTTGCATGTGCGTGCGCACGCAGGAATAAAATGCACTATTATTGTGAATATGTAACTTTACTTTACTTTATGTATTGCACTTTTTCACTGATTCTGTCATAAAAAACGGTAGTGTTCAGGTAATGAACGAACATTGATGATACTGACTGCCAACACTTTCAGAAGTTTTGTTGCATTCAATGGTTCAAAATTATTGTTCAAAACGACATTACAGTTTCAATAATTATTAGATTATTGCATATAACTATTAAACAACAATAACTATTAGTTAAATAATTACTAAAAATACTAAAAACTATTAGATGCTTTCTAGATGGCGTCTCGACTTATCTTATATTATCTGACTCACCTGTCTTTTCTATACAGATGCTCAAAAACCTTTTTGTTATTTGATGCCTAATATTTGTCAATTTGCCTTATTAATAGGACTCATTTATGTGATTTTACTCATGAACAAACCAAATATGTAAAGGTGTTTGATCACCCAATAATTTTACATTAGCAGGTTGGTGTGGCTGATGATGGCAATAAGCCAATAACATGACAGAACAAGTGGGAATTGGTTGTTAATTCTGGTCCATTTCCTCTGGTATTCTGGCAGTGGTTCCTTTTTCTGGTTTCCTCTCTCTCTCTCTCTCTCTCTCTCTCTCTCTCTCTCTCTCTCTCTCTCTCTGTCTCTCTCTACTTCTCCCCTTCAGTAGACAGGAAGGTCTGAGAGGCTGTAGAGTTGTGTGATTGCAGTCTGGCTGGTTGGCTGGCCGGATGCCTGTCGCGGCTCTAATGACATAGTTTAGCAGTGGGGTTCAGGGAGTAGGGGTCAGTGGCTGGACTCTACCTGATGGGAGCTATGAGCAGGGGACCATCAGCAGCCTGTGGGAAAGAGAACAACTGAGCGAAAAACAGCCAGCGCCAACTGAAAACACACACTGGTACACATTTATGGCAACAAAACTCCAAGAAGAAAATAGCTCAACGCCGTTGCCAAGTGGGCTTCTATAACTAAACCATGATGGAGGTTAAAAGGAGGGTTTGGCCATATTTGGTCTATGGTCTGTTTGAGTTTTGAAATGTTATAGATGAGAGTTCAGTATGAGGTTTAGATCATGGCCTAAGATGCACCAAATAAAATTCAAAACCCGCAGCAGACAGACTGTAACAAGCAACAGATACAAAACAAGAATCTTCTCTCACGCTCAATCAAGACAAATCCTGGCACCATAAAGTGAGAATTGGACTGTTGTTTTATTTTGCACCTGACTTAGGATGTTTTTTATGTTGTTTGACCGAGTGTCATGTTCCTCTTTGCAGCAATCTGCCGGAGTTCATGTGGAGATGGTTTCTGCTCCAGACCCAACATGTGCACCTGCCCCACCGGCCAGATCGCCCCATCCTGTGGATCCAAGTCAGGTCGTTAAACAGCACCTCCCCTTTCCCACGGAGTGAACTCCTCTGAAGCTTAATCCATCAAGCTGCTATCATCAGCTCGATGGATTTATAATACCGTGTGCATAGGTGGAGGCGTTAACTGGTATTTGGCCTATAGATAAACACAGTAATGGCATGATTTATGTAAATAGGAGTCTATGCTGAAAGTGTTTCTTGGAAAGCACGGCCTAAACCACACCCATGGCTTTGCATTTTTTTTAAGTAAAGGAGATGTAATCTGAAGAAAAACATTTCACCATGCAGTAACAATAATGACACGCAGTGACAGATGATAGATGACAGAAAACATGCCATCTTGTCATATGTTTTCCTCCGTAGGAGAAAAATGAAAGAGATTATAATTGGCTCAGATCTTTTGAGTCCAAACCACACTGTACCATTTGTTTCCTTTTTTCCTTAAGTGTTCTTCTCCTCCTCATGAGTAATGAGCACTAACTAGTATGGTACAAAAATATGATTTACTAAGTCAAAGAACCTCCTGAAAACATCCCTTGAAAGTTATATATGTTGCAATCACGTCCTTGCAAATAGCGGTCAATCTCGTGGGTTGTTGTGTGTGAGTCCTTTGGGTGTGTGTGTGCTTTGGAAGACGTCCACAGTCAACATCTCCTCCATGTTGCTCTTCAGCGCTTCAACCCAATGCGCTCATCTGTTTGCACACCACAAATTTCAAGGAAATTATATCTGAACATGACATTAAGAGTTCAGAGTGCATTCTGTTTATGTTGTAAATCTAATATGCAGCGTATGTTTGTGTACTCTGAGTTTAACTCCCAGCATTTCTCTGTGTTTGTGTGTGTTTGTGTTGTTGTGCCCACAGTCCAGCACTGTAATATTCGGTGTATGAACGGGGGGACATGTGCTGAGGACAACTGCCAGTGTCAGAAAGGCTACGTGGGAAACCACTGTGGTCAACGTAAGGATCACCCTGAAAATACCACAGAACCATTGAGACACACTTCAACATTATCAGCATGTTTTAGCATAATTTTAGATGTATTTAAGAGAAAGATATACAACTTCCAAAGTTTTTCCTTTTAAGCTTGTGTTTAGTGCTAATTAGCAAATATTAGCATACTGTGTCACGCTAAACTAAGATTTGAGCACGGTAAACTGTAGACTTGCTAAACATCAGCATGTTAACATTGTCATTGTCATCATCATGCTAGCGTTAGCATTTAGCTCAAAACTGCCGTGCCCAATGCTAATTCCCGCCCATCGAACGCAGACTGACCAATCATAGCGTAGCATCTAAGGCTGGGCGATAATTCAATATAATACTTTATCGTCTTTCAATGGAATCGTATCGTGATGAAATCATATATCGAGATATCGTGATACACAATTACATCATCTAAATTGATAATAACAAGCACATACTAGCTCAAATTTCTCAGAAAATCAGATCAAACTCAGTTAAATCAATCTATTGTCTTAATCTGATTACCCTGTATTTAAACATAGTCAGTGTAGAGCTGGAAATATTTAGTCATTTTTTCTCTGTTCATTTTGCACTAAAGTTCTTAATTAAATTAATGAATTAATACATTTGTCAAGTATTTAATTCACGCAGGACTATGCAAAATAGGCTTTACAATATGGTTATTTCATATAGACTATTTATTGATTGAATTACCAGAAAACATGCTATATCGTGATATATATTGTTATTGAGATATGAAATGATCTATATGGTGATAGAAGATTTTGGCCATATCACCTAGCCTTTGTAGCATCGACTAGGGTCCAACAACTATACGGCTAGTAGAACAGAATACAAAATATCAGGCTGATGGTAGATTATCCGTGGACAGACAGACAGATACACACACACAACCGAACGCATGATCTTCCCTCAGGTTACGCCTGGCTGAGATAATAACAGCTCTGTACTTACAAAGTTACTTGCTGAGACGTGATCACGGCAACATTTCTATAACAAAGTGTAACGAGGAAAGAAACATGAGCAGTCGGATGAGAAGTCAGACTTATTTTGGAAGAGAAAACAAAGACAAACTGGAAAATATTATTAATTAAACTCTCTTCAACATCGTTACAGTGTACAGATCAACTTCCTGATTCAACTTGCATACTAACTATAGTTGTGTGTGCATTGTTTTTCTGTGTAATGAAGGATGATTGCCATCATTTCGGGTTTTACCTCCAAATAAAGTGGTTGAGACAACGTGCCTTAGTTTGTTTGTGGCTAGTCTGATCAATGGCTGCTCTGTTTGTTGCCCCATCTGACTTCTTTTTAGCGATGTCATTATGTTCCCAGATGTCTGCAATTAATTTAGTGACTGCAGTAACCAATGGAAATGATGGCCTACAAACATGAGACCCAAGTTTCATAAAACAGTAATATCCTTTGAGTTCTTTATAACTTACAGTCGTGTCCTCATGTTGGTGTTGCGTCATTGTTTGTTTTTCTCTTTTCTTCTCCAGCGGTTTGCGAAAATGGCTGTCTTAACGGAGGAAGGTGTGTGGCTCCCAACAGATGTGTGTGTACCTACGGCTTCACCGGGGCTCAGTGTGAGAGAGGTAAGAGCTCAGCATTTCTCTTGCTCAGCTTACATCACACCGTCTCCGTGCTCTACATTCACTACTGCCGAAGTGGTTTTCAAAGCCACACGTGCTGCTTTTGTGAAAACGTGACTTCGATGCTGAATGGCGGTCGTTTTTTGTGACTGAAGACAATTCCTGCTTAGTCATGCCACCGGCTCCAGGAATGTGGTTTGTTGTGGAACATTTGCATGTCAAGCTTGAGCTCAGAAATGACCATTATTTTCCACATCTGTTCTCAAACAACAGCTCTGGGGAATGTAATATCTTTCTAAATGTGCGCTGTTTGTTAACTGAAGACCTCCCAACCTCCTGTGGTTGCTCTCTGGCACATGTGAGCAGGGGCTCCAAAGTATACAAGCACACGCAAACCGAGAGCGGCCTGCGCTGTGTTTGTGAGTGAAACGTGCGTGTGTGCAGGCATATGTTCTGTATATGTGCTGGGGGTCTGTGGCGGTGATGACCTGTCGAGGTCAAAGGGATGACCTTGTAAAGCTAATATTTGGATTGGCAGCAGAGCTCCTAATTAGTAACGTCCCTTTTAACGATGCCTGTCAGTCGGGTCTGGATGAGGTTTGGTCCTTTGGTTTACTTTAGTGTTTTCTTCAACCTTGCAGCTAATAGGACACTACTGTATCTGGTTGCCTGGTGGGTTAGCGCCAGGTCTTATCTGCTGAAGCACACTTCTACATGTTGTGACTCTGGTTTCCACTCTTTCCTGTGGAAGCGTGGCCAAAGGGTTTTTTAGACTGTTGAAGAATTCAAATTCAGCACACAGTATCTTTCTAGATGTTCATGCTTTTCACACAAGGAATCTGTGAAACGCTCTGCTGTTGTGTCTTGTGTTATGGTTTCTGATGAAGAAATGGTGTGCGGGCAAAGGATTTGAGTACATCTGGTTTTAAAACTTGGATTTGCCATGTGAGGTGACAAACATGCAAACCGGCTGCTGCTTTATGAATGGTACTTTCTTGTCTGCTATAGTGACAGTGATTGTTTGTTGTGTTTTTGTGTTTGTGTGTGTCTGGGAACAGCTGCTTGGAGACCAACTTCCATCAGTTCATTGTGCTGAATTGAGGTGTGTCATTGTTTGTTGGTGTTTCCATGAGAACTGGCCAGTGCAGGGTGTTATTATAATTCTCAAATATATTTCTATATGTATATATATATATATATATATATATATATATATATATACAGTATAGTATACAGCATATACAGTATATGGTGCTTAGATGATTGACAGATAATTAGTCAAAAATAGTTTGGTAATTGATTATTCGTTTAGGTCATTTATTTAGTAAAAATGACAAATATTTTCTGCTTCCAGTTTCTCAAAAGTAGGAATGTGCTGCTTTTTCTGTTTTGTATCATTCTTAATTGAATATATTTAGGTTTTGTTCTGTTTGTTGGACAAATCAAGCTATTTGAAGATGTCATGTTTAGCTCTGGGTACTTGTGATGGGCATTATTTACGATTTTGTCTGATTTTATTGACTTATCAAAAGGGCTATCAATCAATTTAAATATTTAATCGCGATTAATCACATGATTGTCCATAGTTAATCATGGTTAATCGCAAACTAATCATACTTTTTTATTTGTTCAAAATGAACCTTAAAGGGAGATTTGTCAAGTATTTAATACTCTTAACAACATGGGAGTGGGCAAATATGCTTGCTTTAAGCAAATGTATGTATATATTTATTATTGTAAATCAATTAGCACAAAACAATGACAAATATTGTCCAGAAACCCTCACAGGTACTGCATTTAGCATAAAAAATATGCTCAAATCATAACATGGCAAACTGCAGTCCAACAGGCAACAACAGCTGTCAGTGTGTCAGTGTGCTGACTTGACTATGACTTGCCCCAAACTGCATGTGATTATCATTAAGTGGGCATGTCTGTAAAGGGGAGACTCGTGGGTACCCATAGAACCCATTTTCATTCACATATCTTGAGGTCAGAGGTCAAGGGACCCCTTTGAAAATGGACATGCCAGTTTGTCCTTGCTAAAATTTAGTGTAAGTTTGGACAAGCTAGTATGACATGGTTGGTCCCAATGGATTCCTTAGGTTTTATAGTTTCATGTGGTGGTATTTTCACTCTAGCTTTAAAACTGAGCCTGCTACAACTTAAAAATTGCAAGTTGCGTTAATACGTTAAAGAAATTAGTGGCGTTAAAACAAAATTGCGTTATTATTGCATTAACTTTGACAGCCCTACTTATTAATCAAAACAGTTATCAACAGATTGATCAGCAGTGAAAATAATCAGTATTTGCATCCCAATAAATTGATCAGTTATTTGGATCTTCATCTTGCATTTGGTTACACCAAGAGAGGTAAAGAAAGTAGGCCAATGGATACAGTGGCGTTTTGGATTGAGTTACTTTCATTGGAATTTCCTTGGCTCGTGTCCATCACCTCCCAAGAGAAAGCCATTGTGCTCTCACACAAACACAAGCACATCCATGTGCACATGCACAACCCCACACTGCTTTTAATGCAATTTACAGAACCGTGCCCCACTATGGCTTGATCTTATCACATTAGCAAGGACACAAGGTTCCTCACAAACACGTGATCTGACCAGGGGAGAAGTAGCTGCACTCAGGCCTCTCTTGGATGTGGAAAGACCCTGGTGCAATCAGGGCTCAACATGAACACATCACTGCTGCAGAGCTGTGTGACTTTGGGCTGTGTGCTGCCAAAGTGACTGGTGATCTGCTGACCAGTGGTCTCACCACCAGGCACAGCTGACTGCAGTGAAAATGCAGCCTGGTACGTCAACGTGCTCTTTGTTGGTTACAAATGTGATTTAGGTCGGAATGTGGGATTGGTGAGATCCAGCCGCGCTGCTGCTGATCGCACGCAGGGCTCTTTGCTCCTGCTGCAGAGTCGTTTAGCTACGGGGCAATAAAGTCGAGCTTTCGGTGTGACGCCATTGAGTTCACTTGGGATGGTGGTGAAAGGCTGGAAACATGGTAACACGTGAGTCAACAAGTCAGCAGTCAGAGCACAACAGGGAAGTCGGTCAGTCAGCTGAGGGGCTCTCTTGTCTCTTAATGCCTCACTGACTTTCCCCTATCAGGATCTGTTCTAGCCCAATGCAAACCTCAGTAGATAGATAAGTGTGTGTGTCTGTATGTGTGTGTGTTTGAGTGCGTGCTCAACTTGTTAGTCCTGGGAGGATGGAGAAATCTGCTGACGAGCCAATAGGGAAGGCCCCACCCAGATATAAGACCCCATGGAAACACACACAAACATGCACACACGGACGCACAGATTACGCATATGTTAAGGCATGTAAGGGATGCTGTGAGCACCATCTGCAAGGAGGTAGATTGGGGAAGGGTGGACATGGAATAGGTGGATGGATTTTTGTTTGTGTGTACAAACACTTTGGAGTTAATCCAGGAAATTCTTTTGACCCACTTCCCGGCAGGCTTCCCTCCTGTTCACACCAAGGCTGTTGTTGTGCATAAACTCACCGGTCATTGAGGAAGTCAGCATTTCTATTGTGTTGCAAAACTTACTGAACATCCGCACAGACATGAAATCGCCTGCAAATGAGGGTCAAAACAAACTCCCACATTAAGATTTACTGAAGCGGCTACCATAATATGCAAACATGTTTCCAAAAGTAGAGCAATAAAGCAAAAACAAGAGCAGCATTTTTGTAAGTTTTGGTCTGGTTTGAGATCATCTCTGGCTAGACTGCGGATGAGGGGCTGGGACGTTGGCTGAGATTCTGTGTGTGTGTGTGTGTGTGTGTGTTTGAGTGTGTTTGTGTGTGAACACGTGTGATTGCTCCCAGATGTACAGGACATGGGTGGATCCCCCAGCTGTATGCAGTTCACAGAAAGACAGTAAGATGACAGATGAAATGACACCACTTTCACCCTACAGCTGTTCGCCTCTCCCTATTTACCTCAGCTGACTGCCTAAGTGCTGCCCTTTATATTTGCTTTATTTCATGCTCAGATCTTTGTGTTTTCAGTGTTTACTCCCCTCCACTAACAGCTGTAATGAGCAGGTATTATGTCAGACGGATTATGTGTGGCAGCCCGACAGTAATAACACATAAACCTTTATCTGATGAAAAGAGAAACTTGAGTTCTTTACACAGTCTGCTGTACTTATATGGGCGCCATGTAGAAACTTTCCATAGTTTCTGTAATTGCTTTTTCCTATATACGGTGTATTGCTTTCTTTTTGAAAGTAAGGCACATAATGTGGGCTTTAAGTAGATACAGAAGATACCTGGCAACTGGTTGGGTTTGTTGTCTCAAAGCTGAATGTCGTTGAAAGCAGTGGTGGAAGAAGTCTTCAGATCCTTCAGAGTTATGTGAGAAGTACAAATACAACAATGTTAAAATCTTCCATTACAGCTGTATTCAAGCATTTAAAGTAGGGATGCACCGATTCAACTTTTTCAGTCCCGATACCGATAGCGATACTTGGGTTTTGGGTATCGGCCAATACCGAGTACCGACGCCACACTGTGTAGAAGTGACTGGGATCATTCTTTTATGTATAAAGAAACATCAGGCTTGACTTAAACTTTACTTTCCTAACTTCATAAAACAAAATGTAAGAAATAGATACATAGATATAAATTCACTGAATTGATATTTATTATTAAAATAATAAATCGTACACCAGCAACTTTGTCTGAAAAATTAACAGGAATTACAATTCAGAGGTAAACCTTTTAATGCAGCAACAATTGGTCAAAACAAAACCCATTATCACCCGTTGAGTCAGTATCGGACCGATATCCGATCCGGTATCGGTATCGGTGCATCCTTGATTTAAAGTAAAATTACTTAGGAGACAATCATTAGCTTTCTTGCCCAGAGATCAAGAAGAATGAAGCCACTCTCATATCTGTCTGTTAGATATGAAACTTAGTTTAGCAACGGCTAGGCTGGCACAGTGTTGCCAACTTGGCCTCTTTGTCGCTGTAGTAATTCCTTCCCATGCATGCTGCTCAGAGTAATCACAGTCCACGGCCCTTCTACCAACAGCAAGGGGTCTCTCCCTCTCCTTTTGTGCCGTGCACCATGCCGTGCACCATGCCGTGCACCATGTCGTGCACAGGCAGGCAGTCAGCCGACACAACCACTAAGCTTTACGCAAATGATGCACGATGGCGTCACCAATATGCAAATGAGTGTATGATGTCATCTGGCGATTTTAAGTGCTAGCTACTTTCATTGGAAAAGATTTGGCAACCCTGGCCTGGTGCTGTCTGAAAGTAACAAAATCTACCCACCTGCACCACTAGTTTCACTAATTAGCGCGTTATCTTGTTTGTTTAATTGTTAGGAAAACCTGAAGTGTAAAAACAACAGGTTGCGGTTTTACGGAGGGGTTATGTGAAGGTCTATTTAGGACAGACTGACCTTTAGACAGAGCCAGGCAAGCTGTTTCCAGTCTTTATGCTACTGTATGCTCACCTAACCGGCTGCTGGAGGTAGCTTCATTTACTGTCATCTAAGTCTCGGTAAGAAGAAGAAGAAGAAGAAGAAGAAGAAGCGTATTCCCCAAAATGTTAAACTACTCCTTCATTGTTGTAGCTGGTCCAGCTGGTGCCATGTCAAACTTGTTGTACTAGTACTATATGTTTTAGATAGTTCTGTTACAATGCATCATATGATCTGAGTTTAACTTGGGTTTAACATGCAACTTAATCCTCAAAGTAGCAAGTACTAACTTTCTGGTAGCTCTCAAATTGATGTAGTAGCGGATTAATAAGTACAATATTTCCCTCGTGTCATGGTGTAGAGGTTGCCCAAAATGGAAATACTCAAAACTGTACTTGAGTAAATGTACTTCCACCGCTGGGTGGACGAAGAAGTAGACTAAGTATCAAAAGCATTTGGTCTCCAGTGGAGCATGAGCAGGAGGGAGTGAGAAAGCGAAGGAGAGATGACCCAGTTCTGTTTCACACAGCGCTGGTGCCAGAGGCAGAGAGACCGTGGAGGCTGTGGTGCACGTGACGGGGTCTGGGCTGGGCCCCGGTCCACACGGGAAACGCACAATGTCTCGTTTGTTTTAAACGACTGCGCTGTTGGAACTGGTCTCCCTCTTTCCTCTCGCTGTCTGTTGTCTGCCGTGAAATGTGGAAATGATTTTTGCTTTTGGATCTCGGCCAGATTCTTTTGGGAGGGATGAGTTTTCCCTCTCTCTTTCTCTCTGTCCCTATCTCTGTTTCGCCATCTCCCAATCCTTCACCTGATAAGATTTGCTGATTTTCGTTAAATCCGCGGGGAGTTTGCAACTAAGGAGTGGTGTTTGGAGAGAGGATGAAGTGAGGGGATACATGCATGCAAGCAGTGGGATCAAGGGAATGAGGATTAAGCCAGTTTGAAGGGGAGGAGAGGTGAAGAACCTCGAAGGAGGGACTTTCTTCACACTCTTGAGCTCATATTTGTTATAAACTATTTAGTTTTAATTCTAGGCTGCTGTGGCTAGTGTGGAAATCACCTACTGTGTTCCACAGACACGCCCCATCAGTCAACCTCAGTCGGCTTTATGGATGATGACCTATTCCCTAGATTACTAGAAAAATTATAAAAAGCAGCACACTACACAGTGAATGTGCCATAATGCCTTAAAGACACAAACACAATACAGGTAACTAAAGTAACGGATTATAACATGTGCACCAGACTGATTTTTCATTGTCTGTGTGTCTTTGCTTATTCTAGCTCGTTTCTATTACTCTCCACAGCCGCCCACACAACTTTAAAAGGTTTTCCAGACCCTTTCCCTATCTCTACTTTTCTATCACACACACACACACACACGCACACACGCACGCACACGCACACGCACACGCACGCACACACACACACACACACACACACACACACACACACACACACGCACACACGCACACACACACACACACACACACACACACATGCACGTACAATGCACCTGAGAGCCAGACCGATTAAAATGCCAGGAAGAAACAGACAATGCATTCTTTATGGAGTGTGTTACTGTCCGCTCTGCAGCACTTTCATCACATATAATGTGAGTGAGTTGTAGATGTCATGCAAAATTGCAGTTTGAGTGTTTCTGTCTGTATATGCCAGACAGGATCACGTTAAAGTTCTACGTTTTTCAGCATTATATACTTTAGCTTTTTTTATCACAGTTTTGGTTAAAATGTTTCACAAATTAACAGTTTGGGATTTTTTAAATCTAACAGACTTCAAACAAAAGTTTTTATTTTCAAATTTCTATTTCTATTCACGTGTTCGACTGGCAGCCAAACTTTGCTGTTTTGCATTGCGTTTGTGCTGAAAATAAAAAATCAAAGTTCAGTATCTGAAAAAACAAACTCCTGCTTTGCCTCTGCAGACTACCGCACTGGGCCGTGCTTCGCCTCTGTGCATAACCAGATGTGTCAAGGCCAGCTCACAGGCATTGTGTGCACAAAGACTTTGTGCTGCGCCACAGTGGGACGGGCGTGGGGTCACCCCTGTGAGATGTGCCCAGCCCAGCCTCACCCCTGCCGAAGAGGGTTCATACCAAACCACCGCACCGGGGCGTGCCAAGGTAAAGTCTGTTCCTCAGTGTCTCTGTCTCTTTTTCTGTTTTTGTCTGTTTTTTTTTGTCTCTCTGTCACCCTCCCTCCCCTCTCCTTCTTTGAGGAAAGTGCCCGTTTTAACTCCTTCTCCCTCCTTGTCTGCCTTCGCCCCTCTCCCTCTGTCGTCCCCTCATCTCTACCCATCATCCCCTCTCCAAAGGATTAGTTCTAATTGGGTTAAATTGGGGTGGGTGGCAGTGCCTCCCACATGTGTATGGAATGCCCGCAGACGCCCGCTGTGGCGGGACTGTCAGAGTCAGTAACACGGGTCAGTGGCGGTGCCACGTGGGAGAGCTCATTTCTGGCAAGACGGCCCTCTGCCTGTCTGCTCCAGACCCAACAACATCAGAACCTCTGCAGGGGAGGCGGACCTGAGCCAGGACCCAGAGCAACATGGAGCGCTCTGAGACTGCATCAGGTCACAGCCTCCTGGAGGTTTTCAGCCTAAGACCTACATTTTAATCTGTCAAATTCATTAAATGAATTTCATTTAATCATCAATGTAATGTGATGGACTTAACCCAATGCTCTAGATCAACATCGTGTCTCAAACAAATCTTCATATACATTAGTCATTGTATGTGATCACAACCGTAACCTTCTGTTTGACTGTAGGCCTGTCCTTCCTGTATTTCTTTCTCTTCCTTGGTTGACCTGGCTTCAATTTCTGTTCCTGCTGCAGGAGACATTCCTCTCTCTCTCTTTTTTCTTTTTGCCTTGTCACTCTGACGATCGCAGCAAAGTCAGAGCCAGACTGTTAAAACAGACCCAGTTTTAATCCATGCACATCCAGGTGTGTGCAGATTTGTGTGTTTGTTGCCCTCTTACGCCTGTACTGACTTTATTTTACCATCTCTGTGTTTCTTGTTTTGTACATTAAAGGAATGTATGCCCATGTGTGTGTGTTAGAGTGTGTATTAATTGTATGCTATGTATGTGCAGATGTGGATGAGTGCCAGGCCATCCCTGGCATCTGTCAAGGAGGAAACTGCATCAACACGGTGGGATCCTTTGAATGTAAATGCCCCGCTGGGCACAAGTTCAACGAGGTCTCACAGAAATGTGACGGTAAGAATCAAGCTCGAAGCCATCACCTTAAAACTGTGAAATGTCTGACTGTCAGTGTTAGTTTGAATGACAGAGTAGGCTAAAAGAAATAACCCTTATTGACAATGTGAAAGTAGAATTAAAAGCCACATCCGTCTAGATGTGGTTAACTTCACCTCAGTTGTGGTGTTCTGATTATTACTTTGTGGGGAAAGACCACACATAAGCCACTTTGCCCTTCCCTTGAAATGTGTTAAATTAAACCAAAGCAGCACTCAGCTTTTCTCTCAGTAATCCTGTTTCACACTTAATTGTGAGGCTTGAAAGAGGCTTTTCTCCCATTATACATGTGTTAAAGAGAGACTATGTAATTTTTGAAAGACAAAATAACTTCTTTCCTCTTACAAATGAAAAGTTGAATTCATGAACAATAAACGCACCATTGCTAAATCCTCTACACTCTGAGGGGATTTGTTTCTACAACCTACTTATGGTGGCCAATGTTAGCTAACGTTAGTAAATGTAAACATTCTTGTATAATTCACATTAGTGATGTCATGAGAACCGATAGTTTGGTACCAAGTCGATGCCAAAATTCTGAAAACGTGACGGTACTCGTTTTTCTACAGTACCGCAGCTACCGTAGGTACCATTAGGGCTCAAGACTAACGCCGTCCTGCCGTCCGGGGGGCAATAGGAAATGTGTTTGTGATGCAGTAAAGTCACTATTGACGCGTCCAGGGGACGGACCCTATTTTTTCTCTGATGATACTACATTGCGAACAACGAATCTGTGTTTAAATTGGCAGGACAAGAGCTAGTTAACGTTAGCTATTTAACTCCGTGTAGGACTGTGCTGCTTACTGGCTGCTAACATCTAACGTTAACTACTGTAGCTCTCGTCCATTAGTTAGTATTGGGCGAAGGTAAATTCCAACGTTATCAAGATGTATTCAAATGTAATCTTGTAAAATGTAGTTTTTGATGAGAAACTTGAATAAATCCAGTTGTTTGAAGGAGATGTTTTCACAGCAAAATAAATAAGATAATAAAGAGGGAATTATGACCTGTATAACTTCCAAAAACCAGTATGCAAACGGTAATAAAGGAGCTGAGTTACTTCGCTGACATATGACTCTTCTCCATGCCATTTGGCATTTTACCTAAATGCTAACTTGTAGTTTCACTTTAAACAGCTTCACAGTCAGGGATGTAAATGCACGACATGAATCGAGAGACAGTCAGTGAATAAAAGATGTTTTTATCTCAGCGGGGGATTCTAATTATCAACCTCAGACTGGTTTACAGAATTATTAGATCACGCTCTTTTCGTACTTTATAATTGTGGCTTCCTCTCTGCATCTCTTCTGTTCCTCCACACGTAAATACCCACAGTCGGCCTTTAAAGAACACTGGCTCATTAAGACCTGAATATGACAATTTCCAGACCAACTTTAACTCTAGTGAAACAGACTGAGCAAGCTTTTTGTGGCACTCATTTGCAGAGTAAAATATGTGCTTTTATATGCCCAGAAATAATTACCGGAAAACTTCTGGACTGTGTAAAAGACATTTCAAAGGGGTCTAAGTTACAGTGTATTTTGTGCAATGGTGCTAACGGAAGAGCAGCTACAGAGGCCCCTGGATTTAATATCCTGTGACAATGCCGTATTTCCATTGTCATTGCCAACATGTGCTCTAGTCACTCTTGAAGACATTCACATTTCAAGTTACTTTTCAGTTTAATCACTTTCAGCAAAAGTTTTGATTACTGTGCCGTTTTTAGCAAACAGGAAGCAATCTAAGATGTTTTGAGACAAACTTGATAGTTTCCTCTCCTCTCCTCTCCTCTCCTCTCCTCTCCTCTGCTCTCTGTAGATCTGGACGAGTGTTCAAATATTCAAGGTCTCTGCGGTGTAGGTGAATGCTCTAATACTGCTGGCAGCTACTTCTGCAAGTGTCCCCAGGGATATTACACCTCTTTGGACGGATCCAAGTGTATAGGTGAGTCGTCTGTCACACTGGCTGTCACACCTCTAATCAAAGGATAATCGACTGCATTGTATTTGCTTTGGTTCATTGTTACTAGGATAGATGAAATATGAGACAAAGCAGTTAGAGCAAAAAAGGTACCGCCTCTTTCTCTTTCCTTTTTCCACCCCATTTTCTCCCTTTATGCCTGGCACTGAGCGCAGAAAGAACTGAAATCTGTCCAAAACATTCCAGCTGGTAGAATTTAGGTCAGTAGTCACTTGTTTCTAGTTCCACAACAATGAGCTATATTCTCTTTAAACTGAGGAGGAGACGAGATGAGAGGAGTCAAATGAATTCCTCTCGTGCTCAGGTGTTAGTTGACATCACAGTTGGAAGAAGTGAAGTGTGCGTCTGTCTGTCAGTTTGTGCATGCTGGGAGGCTGATAACAGTCTCTCTCACACACACCAGAAAAGCCTGTTAAGCTCGCAAGTTCAGCTCAGTTTGACCCAAAACAGACGAGGGAGGAGTTTGGGTCAGAATAGTCCATTAGATGTACACGCACATACTCACACATGCATGTATACACACATGCATTCGCACGCAAACATATGCAAACACGCGCTCAGATTACCCCCCCAGGAGAGGATGTTTGTGAGGAAGGAATGTCTCCAGTCTTTTGCTCCAGAAAACTGTTGCGCCAAACAATTGAGTCTGTTTCCCATGCAGCAACGTGTACTCCGACCCCTGAAGGGCCTAACTGTTTTTCCTCCAACCAACTCTGCGCTTGCCTGAAATCTTGTCGAACTTAACCAAGCAATCAGTAGTGTAGCCTGTCAGTTTCTCCATGTGAATACGCTGGATGGGGTGGGTGTGAAACAAGACATGATATATTTATGTTAATAGGGAACCTGAGTGTTAGTCATGCTGGTGCTCAGTGCCAGAAACTGCAGGATGCAGGAAAGGTTCTCATAAATAGGAAGTGATGACTATTGGAAGTGGCCTCCATCGTCCAAATGATGGAAAATCTGAAGCAATGCCGATTACTTTTTGATTGTTCTCCTGCCAATTTGCTCAACATGCAGACAACACATGCCATATTCCATACTTCATGCTGTGTTGTTTCCCACAGATGCTCGCGGCGGGTACTGCTACGCTAGCCTGCTCAACGGGCGCTGCGCCAACCAAAACTCACAGCTGTTGAGCAAAATGCAGTGCTGCTGTGATAGCGGACGCTGCTGGTCTGATGGGTCCGCCCCTGAAATGTGCCCCATTCGTGGAACAGGTGGGGTCACTCACCATCACATGGCTTTAAATTTCTTGTTCTCATCTGTATGTCTCCATGTTTCAACATCACAGAGCTAACCTCCTGTTGTTTTTCCCATGTGTTCATTTTAGAGGAGTATCAGAGACTGTGCATCCAGATACCTGATGGTGGTGGAGGGGTGATACCTGGTCGTGTCCCAGGGAGTCCTGACCTACCCGGCATCTACCCAGTTCCATATCCAGGTCAAACTCCTGGCCAAGGCCCTGGCCAGATACCTGTGTATCCTGGTCAAATTCCCATCCAGGGACCTGGCCATGTCCCTGGCCAAGTACCCATTCCTGGACACGGTCCAGGCCAGATCCCACAATATCCATATCCTGGACAACTACCTTTACTGCCTCAACCAGGTATGCTCCTGCTTTCTGCTTTTGTTTGGTTCTAACCCGGTCTCACTCCCAACTCATCAAGTACCACCGCTTGTTAAGTGCCCCTCGGCATCGGACACCGACACGTCAGGCTTTCAACTACCTCCAAAGTAAACCCACCCATGGCAATCTTCGACGGCCATAGCAATTGACGTGGGTTTAATTACGCGAGAGTCCATTTTGGGTGGGCGGGAGGGGTGGTGTATGCATCAAACAAACACACAAGTCTTTCAACCAGGAGACCACTGTTCGTGGCCTATACTGAAACTAAAAGTAACATTGACTTATTTTGTCATGTCAGTTGTGTTAGTATCGTCAGTCCTGTGAATCACGTGAGTCGCTAGTCAGTGACGTTAACCTCAACCACGACCTTTTCCTAACCCTAACTAAGTGGCTGTGTTGACTAAAGTCCTTAACGGAGCATTTCCACCAGATCCGGTGACGGAGGGCGGCTCAACGCTTTCCATTCATTTCCTAAGGAAAACAGGAGAAGCAGTCGCCCAGTGCATGGTGGAAGTGTTGCGGCGAGTTGGAGAGGGTCTGTATTTGCATAAAGTTGAAAAATCTCAACTTTATGGAAATGAACCTGTCCAGCACGACGCGTGTGGCTCACGAAACTTGGACCAAGCTGTGAATTTAGGCGATCTAGTTCTAAAGTGATTCAGCAGTGGCATAGCCTGTTCCTCAAATGTTTTCATTTATTTAGACAGAACAACAGAACGTTTATGAGCAGGCCGCCATGTTGTTACCTGTTTGAAACAGCAAGCAGAAAACCACAGACCAATTACGTGCATTCAGCGATAGGGTACGTCACCGCTTGAACGGCCAGTTGAGTGGAGCAGCACATCCCCTAGCGTCCTCGCCAGACCCGGTGGACTTGTAGCGTAATTGACCAAGTACTTGACGAGTTGGGAGTGAGAATGTGATCTTGGTTCACGTTCATGGCATGTCTTTAAGTTGACGTGTGCCATGGTGGCTTACAACTCATACTTTCTGGTCTGACTCAGTGGATGTGCAATGCTCTGCTCCCACGGGTCTTGTGTTGCCATGTTCAAAAATCCCAGTTTTGAGTAATCGCCACCCACGCCCTCCGGCTAACAAGCTACATGTTAATGATGGGAAAATTTTGACTAAGACTCTAATTGTGCACTGACGCAGGACTGCTTGTTTCATCTGGGTATTGCCGTAAACATATCCAAAGTATTCGTGCAGAAAATGTCCTATTTGAAAAAAAACATTCTGGCGTGTTTGCGGACCAGACCATGTCAAGGGTTTATTTAGGCAAAATCTTCCGCAATAACATTTCCTCCGGAACTGTTTTGCAGGGGGGCTTGGCAGAGTTTAGGCTTCTCTTAAGAAATTTAAACAACTCAGAGCTTTTTTTGCTTTAATGAGGATGATAGTGGGTCCTGCTAGACTTAAGTATACAGTGCAAATGTAGTGTGAAGATACTGTAAGTCTGGCAATGCAAGACTACATGCTTGAATGAAATTTTGCAAGCAGTTGAGATGTTACGTTTCCTTCAGTGTTTTGTTTGGTCATACTGTATGTGCAATTTCTGTTGACCAAATATCTTACAAATTAAGATGAAAAAAAAAATGTTGTTTTTCATTATAGCATTTTCTTTGTGTGAATGTTTCCGTCAGGTGGGGGTATCCAAACCCAGAACATCACCAACATGTGCCAGGCCTTCCGCAACCTCTGCCTGAATGGCAGGTGCGTCCCCATGCCGGGCACTGGGTATCGCTGCGAGTGCAACATGGGCTTCAAGGTGAATGGAAGAGGAGAGTGCTTCGGTAAGTCCCTGACAGAGTGAGAGGAAAAAGTTTCTCGAGCATCAAACTGGAGTTGTACGAAGGTGAAGAAGGTTTATGAGCTTTGTATTTGTTCTCCAGATGAAGATGAATGTGAGAGAAGCCCGTGTGCACACGGAGATTGTGTGAACACCCCTGGGTCTTACATCTGTCAGTGTCCTGCTGGATTCCAGACTACAGCAACCAGGACAGAGTGCCGAGGTTACACATACACACACCCACACACATGTGCACACATACACTGAAGAGGATGTATGTGTTTACCGTGCTGTCTGTTTATTTCTGCCAGATCTGGATGAGTGTGTGGCCAACGGTCGTATCTGCAACAACGGCCGCTGTGTGAACACTGTGGGCAGCTTCCACTGTGTCTGCAACGCTGGATTCGACATTTCAGTGGATGGCAAAAACTGTCAAGGTCTGTCAAGTTCTGACATCTGCATTTATAGAGTTGAGATATTTTTAAAGGGTAGTTTTCTGTTAAAAACCACAGTATGCGTAATGTTTATGTTTAATGGACCGTGGATCTGGTGGAGGTGGTGATTTAATACCAATGCCTGTTGGAGGCATGTGCCGTAATAGACGTCATTTTAAATTATCACGCTGGTGGTTTTGTGTGTTGCAGCCCATTAACTACAAAATATGTACATTTTATATTACTACCAACCTTTTTCCAAAGGACTCCATATTAATAATATTTACTTCTCTTACCTTGCAGGCATCCATTTGTTTCCATTCACTTTAGTTTGCTATAAAGTCTTGCAAGTCTCGCAAACTTGATTTAGATAGGTAGTCCATTGCAGGAAAACCTCTTGCTGCCATTAAAGGGGTCAGTATACCTCATCAGAACTGGAACTGGTCAAATAGCTTTGGAACCTCCCTATAAACACCTTCCAGGACAGACTGTCTGAAAATGTGCGCCATTATCCCCATTTCATAATATCAAATCCCCCTTTCATTTGTAATTACATTTTGTATTTTTCAATACATATAAACCTAATGGCACACAAAACCAGTTGCTACAGTAGATCAATCAAAAATGAATGACAAAATATATGGAAGAAAACAAAACAAAATAAATCTGGGCACACAAGTACAGTAAAAAATTTACAAAAAGTGAGATGTGGAGACTAGGTGAAAAATAGAATTAAAAAAATATATAAAATAAGGAGGCACCATTTATCAATACGTACATTAGGTTCCTTCCTTTATAAACTTAGACTAAACTTCATAAAACTTCCCTTGGTAATTATTAGTCCTTGCAATTAGAGCTTCAAAAGAGGCAATGTCTGTCATCAATTTAACCATTCAGCAAGACCTGGGCTACGTTCCAAATCGCATACTTTTTCTTTTTACTTTTAGTACGTACTGCAGCTGCACTCACAAAGTATGTACTGTTGCATGCAGTATGCATACAATTTGGACATACTACTTCGTTATAACAGTGCGCTGTGAACTTTGACCCTCTTGCTCATATATCTGCCGCACTGAGGATTGTGGGTCAGAATAGTCAGAAAAGCATGCTGGCTTGCATACTGCAAAATGCGACCGGATGTAGTAGGACATCCTGGTATTTTTGGCATACTGCATTTTGCATACTATGTATTTGACATACTAAATCGTTTTCTGGCATACTAAATAGTATGGTAGTTAGATAGGTAGTTAGTTAGTAGATTTTTTTTCTGGCTCTTCCAATGGTGGAGAAAAATCCTAAAGCAGCAATAAAGCCTTCCAATGCAAGTCCAAAATGTTGTTTAGGTAAAACAGTACACTAGTCAAATCTCTTGTAAAATTATACTATTGACATGGAGTGCATTACCTGCCTGTTGTTCTGTTCAAGCATGCTCCAAGATCCAAAATTCAGGAGTTGGCTGCTCAAAAGCAAAAAATGTTGTCCAAAATTTCCTGATTTCTATGTTTGCTTAGTGTTTGTCTTTTGGATTTTCGTATCGTATCGTATCGTATCGTATCGTATCGTATCGTATCGTATCGTATCGTATCGTATCGTATCGTATCGTATCGTATCATATCGTATCAAATATAGCCTCTGCTTGCCTGGATTGTTAAACAGCAACAACATAACTTTGATTAAAGCAAGCAAGCTCTATTACAGTCTGATTGTCAGCTAGAATGTAGTTTATCTCTGGTCAGTGATAATGTAAAGTGTATGAAATGTGTTGTTAATGGGCTAAATCATGTTTGTGCCTTTAACCACCCAATCTTTCTTTGGTGCACTAAATGCCATCAAGCTATCTATTTGTTTTCTGTTGATCCATAGACCAGGACGAGTGTCTGATCAGGAACATGTGCCTCAACGGACTGTGTATCAATGAAGACGGCAGCTTCAAATGCATCTGTAAACCTGGATTCCTGCTGGACACCAGTGGACGCATGTGTATAGGTGTGTTTGTCAGAAAGAACCACAGATTATTACAATCACACCTCTACATGATAATCTAACTGTCTTCCAGAAGATACTGTTGTTCTTCTGACCTGCATTTTCAGCTAGCTTGGAAGGTGGCCTCCTTTCTGGCATGTTAGTGGTTCTTAGCAAACAAGCCAAAAATCCCCCTAAAAGCCTGGAAAACCCCCTCAGCATCCTGGCAGGCCAGCTGGACATGCAGATTGTTGGGACCCGCCTGTTTTGAGATTCCATCAGACAGCCTTCCCATAAATCCATTCAATGCAAAGAGAAAAAAGATTTGGCTTTCTCCTGAAATCGACAACATGCCACAATAAGCACTGGTTTGATTAGGAGACGCAAACTTGAGAGTCACATAAGAATCGATCCACCATTTTGTCATCAGAAGCTGTATGGAAGCTTAGAGTTTAAATTAATGTAATGAACTCCTATTTGGAGTACATTCAACAGGTAGCTGCTAGAAAAGCAATTACAAAACAATGGCTTAAACCAGACACCCCATCTATAGAAGACTGGTGTGATATAATTTATGACATTTTTATAATGGAAAGAATCACCTTCTCCATGAGGCTTCAGGAAGCTAAATTTGCAGAAATTTGGGAGTGGAAAGTGGGTATTTCCCAGAAACACCCTTCTTTCGTTTAAATTTGTGTATTCATTTCTAGGGCTGTCAATCGATTAAAATTTTTTGTCGCGATTAATTGCATGATTGTCCACAGTTAATCACAAATTAATCACACATTTTTTATCTATTCAGAATGTACCGTAAAGGGAAATTTGTCAAGTATTTAATACTCTTATCAACGAGGGAGTGGGCAAATATGCTGCTTTATGCAAATGTATGTATATATTTATTATTGGAAATCAATTAACAACACAAATCAATGACAGATATTGTCCAGAAACCCTCACAGGTACTGCATTTAGCATAAAAAATATGATCAAATCATAACATGGCAAACTGCAGCCCAACAGGCAACAACAGCTGTCAGTGTGTCAGTGTGCTGACTTGACTATGACTTGCCCCAAACTGCATGTGATTATCATAAAGTGGGCATGTCTGTAAAGGGGAGACTCGTGGGTACCCACAGAACCCATTTACATTCACATATCTTGAGGTCAGAGGTCAAGGGACCCCTTTGAAAATGGCCATGACAGTTTTTCCTCACCAAAATTTAGTGTAAGTTTTGGAGCGTTCACTTTAGCTTAACTCGTTATTATCGCGTTCATTTTGACAGCCCTATTTATTTATTTTTTCTTTATCTCAAATGAAAAACACCCCATGTTCCATTTCTGTGTTTTATATTTACACTGTAAAAAGCTGAAAAGATGGATCATTCTGTAAAAGTAGTAAAGTAAAGATGACTGTGTGAACTGCTGCTGTAATGTGATCCCAAATAAAGAAAAAAAAAATTATGTAATGTTTAAAATAGGTACCATAAAGCTCCAACTAGTCAACAAATGCCCCGTAAAGAACAGTCTTTTGCAGCCGTTTTGCTCCACAGGGCTTCAGATACAGACGTTTGATCTCAGAGACACTGACCTGGTTAAGTCAGAGCAGAATAAATAAATAGGAGAGTAGGGTGTGGGTGAAGTGTGCTGATGTATGCAGTCATTAATGAAATGTGTAGTCTAAAGGGGCCCTGGGGCCTCATCATTTCTATCTGCAGTCTGCCTATTCCCCAACACACCCAGACAGAACACACACATACTTATGTGTGCATGCCATGTCATTGTTTACGCTCATTATGATAATTATTGTAATACGCTGATGGGATCAAGGGGAAGGAACAGAATGTTTTCTTAGCTGAGGTCATAAAACTGAAAGTGTGCAGCAGTTTTGGCTCAATTTTTTTCTAATGATTCAAGAATCTGATGACTTTAATAATGTTTAAGCAGGAAATTGGTTTATTTCCTTCTAGAGCCTCTGACCATTTATTTTGTGAAGAAAAGTATGTCAACAAATGATGTTTGCTGTGTCTGTTTCTAGACATTGACGAGTGTGAGACTCCAGGCATGTGTATGAACGGCCACTGCGTCAACACGGAGGGATCCTTCCGCTGTGAGTGCATGGCTGGGATGGCAGTGGGCCTGGATGGACGGGTGTGTGTCGGTGAGTAAATGTTATATCCGGCATGTGTCTCCTTGTTTGAGTCAGGCTGAAACTTCTCTAAAAGTTCTCTGTTGCTGCACAGAGAAGATGAAAATCAACTTTTTCAGTTTTATTTTTTACAATGTGTCTGTTTAAGAAGTTCATTGACTACTTTGGGAAATAATTGGTGATTCCAGCAGTTTCCTACCAGCACATATGCTTAAAGATTAACTTCGGTATTTTTCAACCTTGACCCTATTTTCATGTTTTTGTGTCTAACTGACTAATGGGGACAACAATTTTTGAAAGTGGTCCAGTATTGAGGGAAACGAGCTGCGAAGTGAGCAAGTGAATGTTACGTTCACTAAAAGTGCTTGTTTTTGCCACTGGCAGGCTCAGATTGTTATTATAATTGTCTGACAACATTATGGAAAGGGCCCTACAGAGCAATAAAACGGCAATAACCATCTAAATATTCAGCCATGACATTGAAAGCCTTTTAGATAACACTAAGTACAGAAAGTACTCCAACACAACAAACTCCGCCCGGCTGGAACTCGCGTTTCCACCATGGATGTATTCCACTATTATTCTATTGTAATACTATTCCACAGTATCCCACAAATCTTTTATCACAATGTTGTTCCCACTTTTCTTAGCCACTGAGAGCTCAGAATGAGCTTACTTTTTAAGGATTAATCTCACAACTGTCAACACATTTTAACCAGAATGACCACAACACAAATATTTTCCAGTCGAGTGATAAAATAAGCAAAACCGCTTTGAAAAATTTGATAAAGCAGAGAATAATCACATTGTAATAAACCTTAGCAACAACTCATCCTGTTGCAAACACATGTGCTCGCTGTCATTAATGAGCATGTGTTGATAAATGTTTTCCTGCTCCCATCCCCTGGACTGGCAGTCAGAGAGCAGATCTGTTTATGCCTTTATTTTCAACATTCCTACAGTGTATTCCTCCAAATGACATTTCCTTGTGTATTGTGTAGGAAGTGTTGAAATGCTGTTGTTCGGTCCGGGTGAGTTTTTCGTCTGGATGATATCAGCGCAGGAGAATGCCTCAAATCCCTGGATATTATGGAGAGAGAACAACCATTTGTTTTGCCAGTGTTGTTGTTTATTGGAGCTATGGACTCTCGCCTCCCTTTCTCTCTCTTTCCCTCTTTCCAGATCTCTTGCCTCATCTCTGTTTCCCACACTCTTGTTTTTTTTTGTCGTCCGAAACAGATACACATATGCGCAGTTCGTGTTATGGTGGGTACAAGCGGGGGCAGTGTGTTAGGCCTTTATTTGGAGCTGTGACCAAGTCGGAGTGCTGCTGTGCCAGCACCGAGTACGCCTACGGAGAGCCCTGCCAACCCTGTCCACCACAAAGCTCTGGTACAGATACTCAAATCACTCCACCCTTTACACATATGGAGCCACCTCCTGCCGCCTGACACACACGCACACACACACACACACACACACACACACACACGCACGCACGCACGCACGCACACACACACACACACACACACACACACACACACACACACACATACACACACACACACACACACACACGCACACACACACGCACACACTCACACACACGCACACACACACACACACACACAGCTTATGTTTAATTCAAAACACACCTGTCAAAGTCAGGATGACCAGAAGTAATGTTTCGTCTGCTCTGACATACCAGCATTTATTTCATAAGTGACAAAATAGTGGTGATGAAGTCACGGCTAAGTTGTTTGACAGACACAGTAAGGAGACATTGACAGCCTCCACACACACACACACACACACACACACACACGCACACACACACACACACATCATCCAGTCACTTCTCATTAGTCCTGCCAATTAAAGTTTCTCTATCAAAAGACGCCAGAGCTGCACCACATTAAGGAGACGGTTTTATATACATCTTGGCTAAATGAGAAAGCATGGAACTAGATAATTACATGGTTTTAAATGTTACGCTTTGAGATTTCTTGGATTTTGGCAAATGTGATATTTTCTCAAACACTGTTATTTTTTCTTTTTACTAACCAAACTGTGCTGTTTGTTTTGTTGCAGCTGAGTTCCTGGCCCTGTGCCCCAGTGGCATTGGCATAAGCGGCGATGCAAGAGGTAACGAATGCAAGCTCATCTTGTGTGTTTCATTGATATTAAAGAGGACCTATTTTGCTAATTTTCAGGTGCATACTTGTATTTTAGGTTTCTACTAGAACATGTTTACATGCTTTAATGTTCAAAAAACACTTTACTTTTCTCATACTGGCTGTGCTGCAGCACCGATTTTCACCCTCTGTCTGAAACGCTCTGTTTGAGCTCCTACTGCCCTCCCGAATAGTCCAGTCTGCTCTGATTGGTCAGCTGGCACACTCTGTTGTGATTGGTCAACCGAACCAAACTCTTTGGACTCCATCTCCTCTCTAACTAGCTTTGTTTGACGGTGTGCCAAACTAGCCGATGGCAGGTATTATGCAAATGTGTTACTTGGTGACATCACCAGGTTACGGAAGAAAAGGCGGGACTTCAATCAAGGTGTTTCAGGCAGTTCAGGAGCAGTGTTTCTGTGGGGGAGAGTAACTCCCTTTGGCGTGGTCTTCAGGTTTTGTAACTTTGCAGACCTTTTACATGCACAAAAAAACAATATAACACACTAAAGGAAAAGGAAAAAGCACAAAAGCATAATAGGTCCTCTTTAAAACAGAGAGCTTGCAGAAGCCAAACAGAGCCATATAAAGTAAATGTGGTTAGTACTTAGGAGTTTTTTCCTACTGTGATGTTCAACAGGTTATTCTTTGTCTTCTCAGATATTAACGAGTGCGCCCTCGACCACGACATCTGCCAGAATGGGGTGTGTGAGAA
The DNA here is from genome assembly GCF_015220745.1 of Sebastes umbrosus. Taxonomy (NCBI): domain Eukaryota; kingdom Metazoa; phylum Chordata; class Actinopteri; order Perciformes; family Sebastidae; genus Sebastes; species Sebastes umbrosus. The sequence continues at coordinate 31,389,560 of NC_051270.1, read as the reverse complement.
TATGTTGAGGACATACAAATGCACCTGCAATGAAGGCTTTGAGGTAGACCTGTCGGGCAAAAACTGTGTCGGTAGGTTCACTGCTCTATAATGTCCTCTTAAAAAATAAAAGATAAAGTATATCATATGAAAAGCCAGTGTGAGGAAAGTCATCATGTGTGTATGTGTTTTTCCTCAGATATCGACGAGTGTCTGATGAACAGGCTGCTGTGTGAAAACGGTCTGTGCAGGAACACACCAGGCAGTTTCACCTGTCAGTGTCCCAAAGGATACCACTTTGATCCTGACACAGACGTCTGCGAGGGTCAGATACTCATTCATTCTATCGTACTGTACACTTCATGACTGCATGTACCATGTCTGCTATATCAGATTGATAAGAGATGGCCAATGTGAAAAAAAAGAAAAATCTGGTGTTTGTTTTTGTCTCCCACAGATGTGGATGAGTGTCTGTCTAGCCCCTGTGTTAATGGAGATTGTAGGAACAGCCACGGGTCTTTTGTGTGTTTGTGTTCAATCGGCAGTTCTCTGGACAGCTCTGGGCTGGAATGTATAGGTAAGTGAGCATCATGTTTTTTTAATTTGATATCGTTAACAAAACAGTACTTTAATTGGCAAAATGTTTATTTGTTCAACATAAAAAATAATAAAAGAAAATATGTGAAAGAAACCCACACTTTGATTTATTGAAAGCTATCGTTATTTGATAGTATCAAGTATTAAAAATAGTTCAATATCGTTTAAAGGGTAACTTCTGTATTTTTCAACCTGGACCCTATTTTCCCATGCTTTTGTGTATTAGTGACTAATGGGGACAGCGATTTTTGAAATTGGTCCAGTATTGTGGGAGAACGCTGTAACCAGCAGCTGCAAAATGAGCTGTAAGGGCAAGTGAGCTGCGTCTGTGTAACGTTACATCCACTTAAAGTGCTTGTTTTTGCCACTGACAGGCTCAGATTGCTATTATAAGTGTCTGACAACATTGTGGAAAGAACACTACAGAGAAATAAAACCTTTCACTTGATCTGGTCTGTTTGCTATTGAGTCCAAGTCCCGCTCAAGGAGAATTCTTGTTGTGAAATCTGAATATCTAAATATTCAGCCATGACATTGAAAATCTTTTAGATAACAATCTGTACTCCAACACAACAAACTCTGCCCAACTGGCACTCGCGTTTCCACCAGTGTCTTCTGGCAACACGTCACCTCGCCAGATTTCAGAACGAGACTTCTCCTTGAACGAGACTCTTTCCATAATGTCAGACACTTACAGTATAATAACATTCAGAGCCTGTCATGGCAAAAACAAACACTTTTAGTGGACGTAAATGACGGTGCCAACTTGCCCCAATAGAACCATATTACAGCTCGTTTCTCGGCTGCCATCTACAGCGTTCTCCCTCAATACTGGACCAATTTCAGAAATCATTGTCCTTAATAGTCAGACATAAAAACAATAAAATAGGGTCCAGGTAGAAAAATACTGAAGTTATCCTTTAAAAAAATAAACATTTTCCCCACTTTTTATTAACACAAAAACGCTGTCTAGCCTTAGGTTTAACATTGCAGCAGCTCAGTGATTGACTACATTAAACAATGTGGTTGAACAAAGAGTTGGTTCAAATACTGTATCAGCACTGTCACCCTTGAATGAAATGTGCAACTAGTGAAGTCTGGAGAAATTGGTTTTCCTGTCTGGGGCAAGTCGCTTTTAATTTAGAACAGTTATAGAGATTAATTAAATTCAGTAAGTGGCAATGTCTAGTAACTATAAGGTGTGGTTCATTAAAACAGAGACTACTAAGAGCACCTGCTGGCTGAAGATAGTCAATAATCGCTGTGAGGTCAACATCAACGGGGCTACACTGAAGTCCCACTGCTGCTCCACACTGGGAGAAGCCTGGAACAGCCCGTGTGCCAAATGTGAAAAAGGTGAGACGATCAATGTGCACCGTTTTGCACATTTTATTAAACCACCACCACTGCATTGAGTGACATTGTATTGTGTGCCCTTGTTTTTCAGATCCAATCTGTGGTAGAGGCTTTGCTAGAGTCAAAGGAAATGTCTGTGAAGGTAAGGTCTGCTTTGATGCCACGTAGGCCCGGAAATTTCATTTCATTCGAGTAATGTGAAACAGTGGACCTGCTGCTGATGTTGCTCTATTTCCTCTGCTGACTGTCAGATGTGGATGAGTGTCAAGTGTTTCCCGGAGTGTGTATCAACGGCAAATGCATCAACACACCGGGCTCCTTTTTCTGCCAGTGCCCTCCAGGAATGACTGTTGATGTCAGCGGCAGGACGTGCATTGGTGGGTACTGTATATGTGTATCTATGTGTAGTGGTATTGAAGTCATCTTACTGTCTAAATGTATAATTTATACCGCTTCATATTGAATACATGTAATATATGTGTGACTTCCAGACCTGCGTATGGAGCATTGTTACCTCTCCCATGAGGATGAGCGCTGTGCGGCTCCCATCTCAGGGAAGCAGCGTGTGGATGCCTGCTGCTGCTCAGTGGGTGTCGCCTGGGGCCCCGAGTGTGACGAATGTCCGGAGAAGGGCACTCCAGATTATACCCAGCTCTGTCCTCGTGGCCCAGGCTTCTCGCATAGGGGCGACTTCATCAACGGCAGACCCTTCCTCAAAGGTACCGTAACTGTAAACCTCCACAGACTGCATGGGTTGTTTCATAAATGGTCTCTCACCTGTCTTCATCCCTCTGCTCCATACCTTAGATATAAACGAATGCAGGATGATAAACACCTTGTGCTCAAATGGAAGGTGTAGAAACACCATCGGCAGCTTCCGGTGTCGCTGTGATAACGGCTACGCTCTGGACTCTGATGAGAGGAACTGCACTGGTGAGTAGTACTGAAGCAATTAGCCGATTAGTGGCTCAATCATTTAGTCCAGTGATTCTCAAAGTGGGGTTCCGGGACCCCTAGGGGTCTGTGGCCCTCTGCCAGGGGGTCCATGAAAAGTTTTCAGATTAATTTTAATGCATGTCTAATATCTTTCTAATATTTTTCTCTTATGTTGTTCTTTCACAAAACTAAGACTATAGAAGTGTAAAAAATTGGCTACGTCAAATTATTTCAGGGAACATACATGAGGGGGTCCCCGGTATCTTCTCTATCTTGTAGGTCCTTGGCTGGAAAAAGATTGAGAAACTCTGATTTAGTCGACAAAGAAATGAATCAGCAACAAGTTGATAATTGATTCGTCTTTGAAGTCATTTATCAAGCAAAAATGTCAAACATCTGCTGGTTCCAGCTTCTCAAATGTGAGGATATGCTGATTTTCTCTGTTTGATATTATTTTAAATTTATACTATATGTGCCAAAATGACTTGTACTCTACCACGAAAGATTCATCACTTGACTTGACTGTCTGTCTGAGTCTCACTCCACTCGACCATAAAATATGCAGGTTGTGCAACAAACTGGCAACCACTTGTTGTAAAGTGAATGCAAGGGAACAGGGGAGGGAGAATTCATTAATTTAATTTACTTAAAATAATTTCAAACTCTTCAGGAATCAGCTGTTCACATATAACCAATAATGTAAGAGTTGACATAAATGTAGCTGCTATTTTTGGCTGGAAAGTTTCCTTAATATCTCAGCTCCATTGTATCCTTACAAGTCTATCCATTCTTCATCAGTCCCCCTTTCTGAATCCCTCTGCCAACACTTATTACAGTAAAGTGGTGTAAAGCCATTGCCTACATTCAGCTCATTCAGTCTAATGGGAGTCTGGCTGCTCTGGACGTGTTGGAGCTGGTCCCTGTAGTCTGGTTAGCTGCATTACTGCTCTGTTGAAATGTGCACACATCATTTTAGGTTTAAATGCCAGCGCCGTGGCTTTATTCTGAAATAATTTATAGGCTCTTAGTGAGTAAATGATATCTGGGACCTTTTAACCCCATATGAGTGAGATCCCAGCCCAGAGTCTTTGTGTTAAGTGTTTCAAAATGTGGATTAAATTCAGAAGGGATCAGGTCTTTAGACTTTGGAAGAATCTGAGGTAAAGAGCTGAATCATCCTTAGATTCACCTAATCTCATTTTATAGCCTTTCTTTCATGTAGTAACATTTTGTGCTTTTATGCTTTGTTTGCCTTTGATTTATATTTCGTACCTGAGCTTCAGCTTGTTGCTACTCATCAGTTCCTCACTTCTGTGTTAAATCACTTTATTACAGAGTAGATAATCTCTACAAAAACAAATGATTTTATCATGTTTTTAGTTTATTTGTAAATGGTTTTCTCTGCAGGCATGAATGTTAGTGCTTTCATTTCATTTTCACCTTTCATTCTTGTCCTGTAGACATCGACGAGTGCCGCATCTCCCCCGACCTGTGTGGACAGGGCAGGTGTATCAACACAGCCGGAGATTTCGAATGCGAGTGCTTCGAAGGTTATGAGAGTGGCTTCATGATGATGAAAAACTGCATGGGTGAGTGGCGAATACTCACACACCAACACCTGCAGACACTAACAACACACACATTGAATCACCTCTTCAGCTTGAGGTGATTTGGTTCAGTTACACGCAGAGACGGCACTCTTTCATATGAAATCATTTAGTCTGTCAAGGACATGAGTGAGAAACTCGATCTCCTTAACAACTCTCTTACACAGCCTGTTGAAGTGGCCGCATCTGAGAGCAGAGAGCTTTGCCAACCTATAAAGATCTCCAAGTATAGGGAAGACCTGCCACACAGACCAAGTCCTAATCACAACCCAGCCATCTCCTCCACACTCCCTCTTGGGCCGTAAGCTCTGGATGAGGTGCTTAGGCTAACATGCCAGACCTGGAACTCACTGTTTAGATGGCTGATGTAATCTGAAATTTGCAAGCTGTGTGCATTCGTATATATATATATATATATGTGTGTGTGTGTGAGAGAGAAGGAGAATCAAACAGACTTTATTTAAACCCCTGTGGGGTGTTGAAAGAGGTCTAGTCTGTGCAGCCCAAGTGTCGTCACGATCACTTCGCAAAACTGCTCCACAAAGTCTTAAAAGATAATTGTTCTTCATTACATACTTGACCTGCATGCGAGGGACACACAATCAGGTGCCCAGCAAAAAATGATTTTCATATGCAGCTACAGGTCCGAATGTTCTGCCATCTGTGAAAATACTTAATGCTCTATTTCTGTTCTTGCTCCGGGCCTTTGACGCCGTTTGATTAAATTCTTGGGAGAAATCGTACACACAGAATGGAGAGTCTCAATACTTTTGTTGGCCTAAAGCTGCTGCTAGACCAAAATTGGAACGACAAAATTTACTTGCACGCTGTGACATAAAAAAGCAGCCGGGACTGGAAATAATGACTGGGCCAGCAGGCTAACAAAAATAACTAACAAGTAAAAAATCTTTTTACCAAACATGTTATTAATCCAGGATGTTAACATCACTTCCAGCCATGAAGCCGCCGCTTGTATACTTTCACCATGCTGTTATATAAACAATAAATACTTCCTGAATGTCTGTCCCACAATCTCTCTAAGTGCTCCAGGGATGATGTATTTTTGTAGGTCAACCAGGAAGTTAGCATCGCTCTGGTTCCCTCAACAAAAATTCAATGGGATTTTTCCATCGGGTTTTGGATTATTGCAGAAAATAAACTCTGTGTCAAACAAATGTTTATGATACTTACACGTTTTGTTCAGCGAGATAATCCTCACAAATGAACACCACTTTTATGATTTTTAAAGCGTAAATGCAATCGCCAGAAGTAAAAATCTAACGTTAGGCTATAAACTAACTGCACCACGGACTTGACCACGGACCACGGCATGACTTCACGTCACCACCACTGAGCTAAAGGCGGACTAGTGTGTGACTAGTGACTAGTGTTCAGCATGATGATGTTTATTAGTCTAAGCAACTACCTTTTTTAAGAGACGTAAAAGCATCAAATTCACAAGTGGGATATTTACTGACATTTTATATCGCAGAGCAAAACGTTAAAATCTTTTAAGCTTGTGTTAACCACAGACTTTATTACAGGCATCTAACTAAAAACTCGGACGAGGGAAAATGCTAACTCATTACCGGGTTTTAGGACTCATTCCTGCAGTACTCTAATATCTGCAGAGACTGAACTCTAACACTAAATATCTCTAATTGTGTCTGTACTGTACGTGTGTGTGTTCTTTACAGACGTTGATGAGTGCGAGAGGAACCCTCTGCTGTGCCGTGGAGGTGAATGTGTAAACACGGAGGGCAGCTTCCAGTGTCTGTGCCCCGACGGACACGAGATCGCACCCGACGGCTCGGCCTGTCTAGGTGAGTGATGAGGTCATCATTCGAGCAATCTCTGCTTCTCCAAACTTTTTCCTCCTTCTCGCTTTTCTCCTTTCTTTGAGAAATCTGTGTGGCAGAATGTAGCTTCTACTCTATTTTTCTTGAGAGATGAAAGAAGGACAAGGAGGAAGAAAAGAAGATCAGTAAGTCCAGATGCTGTCACAGAGCAGACAGTTCGAATGACAAGTGAGCTTTGGATCATCCCCCTCCATCTGCCTCTGTTTCTGCCTCTGTTTCTGCCTGTGGGTGGGTGTTGTGGCTGATGAAGCAGCGCTGGCAGAAAGGACCCAAATGCATACTCAGAAATGAAATTATTTGATAAAGAAAAACTGTACAAAAGGAAGGTAGGTACAGCTGGCGGGTAATGGAAAAACAAAACTCCATACAGCAACTAAACCATGACTACGTTTACATGCTCAAAATATTCTGTTTTTTTGCCCTTATTCCGAAAAAGACAATATTCCTACTAAGCTCTTTCCATAGCTAATGAAAACGAATGTTCCACTGATATTCCCGTTTACAAGCAGTGCATGCTCTGATTAACTTAACCAGTGGCGGACTTGATCGACCGTGCGAACTCAGCCTCCCTCTTTCATTCCTTCAACCACATTCTTAAAAACGGTCTGCGTTGTGACATATACACATATACAAAAATCTGTTGATATCCAAGTCTTTCATAATGTTTAAAAGGTGTGTTTCTCCTTTCGATCCGAAATGTGGGCTTTACTTTTGGACATGCATCTCTGTAAACTTACAACTTTTTAGACCTAATGTTTTAAATAAGGGATATTCAAGTATTCATACTGGGAAGTTGATTTAGCTCCATACTTCCATTTTTTTTATTTTTTCCTTGTTAAAAGGTTTTTTTTAGGGGGCAAATTTGTTTTGCGATTTGTGATTTTGGGCTATAAAATAAAATTCACTTGACCCGCTGATTTACAGACGTCTCTTTCCCAATGTAAGTCTATGGGAAAACGTCTTTTTGGGCCCAGTGGCATCACGTGACGGACACGGAAGTTGTAGTACCACCATTTGGCCACTACGAAAATTTGCTTCACCGCCCGGCGCACCTCCTGGAGGGCTTGTGTACAACACACAGAGCTGGCCTTACACAGGCAAGAGGCCCTGTGTCGCAAACTGCCATAAAACCCCCAATTGAGACGCATATTCCAAATGTGCTGTATACACGTCCAAAGAATCAGCATATCTCACATGTCCTAATCAGAAAATTCTCCATTTGTAATAAGGCCTAAGTCAGAATACCCAAACAGAATAGTCTGTTTACATGACCCGTATCAAATTTGGAATATTGTCAATAATAGTGAAATAATAGTGAAATATTAGTGAGCATGTAAATGTAGTCAATGAAGATGAACTGACAAAGGACAAAGGGAGCACAGAGACTAAATACACAAAGGAAAGGAGGGAGATAACGAGGAACAGGTGAAAGTCATCAGGGCGGGGCAGACAATCACACAGGCGGGAAACAAACAAAGGCAGGAAGTAAAACAAGACAAGACACAAGAGGAGAGGACTTTCAAACTAAAACAGGATCCTTAACAGTTTACAGGAACTATAACAAAAAACCCATGGACCATGACAGTCAGGTCTGTGTATGTGTAGGGTATATATTCTCTGATAGATGGGCTGATATGAACTCCAGACTAGTTTGCGTGTTTGCATGTGTGTTGACATGTGTGCACTAAGAAGAGTCCACTAAGATCTCAACATGGTAATGACAAGAGAAAATCCCAGTGAAACAAAAGAGGATTTTAGTATTAGAGTTTGTATTGTTAAATTTAAAGCAAAAGAGAGCTTTTAATTTTTTGTGCTGTTAAATATTTATTTAGATCTTAAATGCTATTTTATATGTACTGTATCGATTACTGTTTTTACAACATTTTGTTCTGTACTTCTATTCTGAAATTATTTTTTTTTGGGAGGCCAGCCTTGTGCGTGTCTAGCTCGCATTTTTTTGCACATTCTGTAAAATGCTCCAATGAAGACAATGAAGAATGGCTGAATTATTTTTTACATTTTGGTTTCTTGAGCAGCTAGTTGACTGGAGAAGTAAGGACAGCACACTTTTTCTACAAGAACAAGAGAAGAGCCTGACTTTTCCCTTGCTTTCTATAGTTTCACATCTCCCATGTTTAGTTTACAGCGTTGAGCTGATCTTACATTATTCACTGGGTGTCATTCTGATGACCTAATGCAGTGAGTTAAGGTTTCAGTCCATGACCTAATAATGCTCAACCACTGCCCTTCACGCTCATTTATTTTCTTTATTACCACCCAAAGTAATAAAAACAATGAGAGCTGCCCACTGAGACAATGGTCTTCATTATCTCTGGTGAAGTAACACGTCCAAGCGCTAAAATGACGATAATGATAATAAACTTTGGTTATATAGCAAATTTCATACAGATGGGTGTGATACAGTGTGATACAGTGTGCTTAATGATGTCAGATTCCTTGTTGGAAACGTCCTATTTATTATCTCCATCAAGTACTGAATCCATCATGAAACATCTGTCACAGGTTGACACTGATTAGTGGTCTCCACTGTAAGAGCTCTCATGGTGAATTAAGTGTGGGTGTAGAGCAGAAACTATAATCAGTCAATCTACAGACAATTAAAAGGAAACTATTCTGACATTCAATTCATTTAACCAATAATACCTAAAAATGTCAGGTTACATTTTCTCAAACGTGAACAGTAGTAGTATTAAACTGATCATTATTGGGTTTTGGACTGTTGGTCAGACAACACAAGGAGTTTGAACATTTGTCACTTTGGGTTTTTTGAAATTGTGAGGGGCATTTTTTTCATATTATGGATCGACTGATTAATCAATTAATCGAGAAAATAATCAACAGATTAGTCGATAATGAAAATAATTGGTAGTGACAGCTAGGGCTGCCCCTTCTTAGTCGATTAGTCGACTAATTGGTCGTTTTGGTCTTAGTCCACTAAGATTTCTTTTGTCATTTTTATATACTTTTTCATACTGAATGACGTATTTTTAACAAACTTATGAGCACACCTTTGGTAAACACAAGATTTAAAGTGATGCTTTTGTGTGAGTCTTTGTGGAGAAACTCAGTTTTACAGACCTTTCGATTAAATCAACTAATTGATTAGTCGACAAAATCGTATGAGCGTGAATGGTTGTCTGTTTCTATGTGTCAGCCAGTCTGGCGACCTGTCCAGGGTGTACCCTGCCTTCGCCCAATGTCACTGGGATCGACTCCAGCCCCCCGCGACACTGAATGGGATAAGCGGTTATGGATAATGAATGAATTATTTAATTTTCTTTGTTCTTTTACAGATATCAATGAATGTGACCTGAGTGACCGACTGTGCAGGAACGGCCAATGTGTCAATATGATCGGCCGCTACCAGTGTTCCTGCGACCAAGGATACAAATCTACAGAGAACAGACTGGAGTGTGTTGGTGCGTATTGATCATTTTAATGACTATTTCCACTCAAAGATGTTGCTTTTGTTTTCATTCTGAATCTGAAGATTGAATGTCAGCTGTATGTGACAGTGTGTTTTTCTGCCTCTTAGACATTGATGAGTGTACCATTGAGAATGGTGGCTGTGAGACTTTCTGCACCAACTCAGAGGGGAGCTATGAGTGCAGCTGCCACAGTGGATACGCCCTGATGCCTGATCTGAGAAGCTGCACTGGTAAGTAGATCTCTATCTTGTCTCTTTGTCTGTTATTCTGCCGTAATTCATCCCCTCATCTCTTCTCTCAGGTGAACAGGGTAAAAATGTTAAGTAATAGATATCACCATGAAACTTCCCCAGTTGATTACTTACACTAGACAATTATTTTATATATTACAAGTTTTCTTAAATTGTATGTTTAAAATTGCAAATGAGGCTTTATCTTATCAAATGTGTTTTCATTTGCATACATTTCCAGAACAGACATCTGAACATTGGATAAAGCCGGGTTCAAAAGTCTTGTTTTATTTTGTTGACATATTAGAGTCAAAGGTTTTTACTGAGGGAATTTTGGATATCTCTTTTTATCATTTCATAAATCAGACAATACTGACAACAGCCATAAAAAAAAACACATTTTCGCCATGTTTTTAGAAATAAAATGTTCTATAAATCAGGTTATGAATGATATATGAACAAACCCCTCAGTAAAAACCTTCAGAATATAGAATAAAGAAGCTTTCAATCATAACAGAAGTTATCTCGAGATGCTTTTTATATAGAGCAGATCTAGACCGTACCCTATAGTTTAGAGACCCAACAAGAGATCCCCCATGAGCATTGCATTGTTATGCGCTGTGGCCAGGAAAAAACTCCCCGTTTAGCGGGTAGAAACCTCGAGCAGAACCGGGCTCTGGGTGGGCGGCCATCAGCCATCGGTTTGGTTGAGAGAGAGAGAGAGAGAGAGAGAGAGAGAGAGAGAGAGAGAGAGAGAGAGAGAGCTACTGAAGTGGAGATTTCTAGCTCAGAGAAAAACCTCATGTTGAGAAAACAGCCTTTATAAATATGTATTGTAAAATTCCATACATTTAGACACGCCAGGTGAATGGGGTAAAACATTAGCTAATAGATATCACTATGAAACTTCCCCAGTTGATTACTTATATTAAGACAATTGTTTTTTTGTATAACAAGTTTTCTGACATTTTATGTTTAAATATGCAAATGAGGCATTATCTATTGCTAACTTTTGGTGAATTTAGGAGAAATCTACAGACGCAAATAGACAGAGTTTAGTAAAACAAACTTTCCACTAGTCTGAAAGAAAACATATTATGGAAGCAAAATAGCCCCAATCTCACCTTATATGTACTTTTGCAGCATTTGTCAAGATGTGGTAACTAAAGAAAACTGCCTTTCAATGCTTTGAGGTTTTACATGTCAGAACATTTTCTAAAGATTGCACATGTGGTAGTTCAGAAGTAATTTAAAGGTTGTGTTTAGAGAGATTTGAATTAAGAGCAGGAACAAAAAGAGAGAAAGAGTCCATGCTGTGATTTGACAGTTCAAAGAACTAGGCCAAATCTGACGACAACACATTCAGTATTAGATCCAAAATTTTACTAAATAATGCTAGATGGTGCTTATTGATTAATTACTGGCATTTCTTGCTTATCGGGTATTCATCTTGGACCAGTTTTGACAGTAGGTTTCACGTGTTGTTCATAAACTGACTCCTGTGACTCGTTAAATTACCAGAGACGGATATACAGACAGAGATCGAGCCAGTACAAGGGTAATTTAAGTGTAGTTTGTGCAGAAGAGCAGCTGGAAATTACCACATTGCTCAGCGTAGCGTTCACTTTATTGCATAAATTGTTGTCCTGAATTGACCTTACTGGTTTATAAGTGACATGTATAAGAAAGAGAAATATGCCCCTGAAGTAGCATTGTTTGATGTCGTAATCTTGATGTGTTCTTTTAAAAACTGTGTGGTAAATACTGTAATACCTCAACATTCAATCCCGGATTACTAGCTTTAAGAGCAGTTTTTCCTGTCCTCTACACATTGTCTGCTCCCATTTAATTTTTCATTTGCCTGTCTATCTTCAATCTTCAGATATCGATGAGTGTGAGGAGAGCCCAGACATCTGTGATGGAGGCCAGTGTACCAACACCCCGGGGACGTACCAGTGTCTGTGCTTCGACGGCTTCATGTCCTCTGAGGACATGAAGACCTGCCTGGGTAATGGACCCACATTTTATGCCCGAAACAAAACATTACATCCTCATCCTGCAGCTCGGTGTTTATTAGCTCTCAGAGATTTACTGAAACAACGTAATGATCATTTTAAAGGTCATCCAAGATATGAGTCATGAGAATAATACTTAATGACTCAGATCTATGAGTCTGTGTGTGTGTGTGTGTGTGTGTGTGTGAGAGAGAGAACATAGTTTAATGTTGTTATTGTTGTTGATTTACAAGACAATGAATATTGTGTTAGTTTGGTTGAGCAGGGAGGAATGCATGACATTTAGACGTCTGGTTCCACTGAGTAAGAAAGCACAAACCTGCCATCAATGATGTAAGGACTTCTAAATGGGTCTGCACAAACACATACTCTCTTATTGCTGTATTTATTACACGTAAGCACATTTTAAAGCCTCAACATAGCTCATGATGTCATTCTTTTGTGACTCACGTACATATATATCACATCTTATCAAAGCCTGTTTGGCAGGCCGAACCAACAAAAGCTAATTCAGTTTTATTCATTGTCTTGAACTTTTCCTTTTTATTGTAGTTGTGTTTGGCAAATTAACATTCTTGCTCTTTCTCTGATCCACTCTCCTTTCCCCTCCCCTGTCCCTAGATGTGGATGAGTGTGAGCTGAATCCAAACATCTGTCTGAGTGGGAACTGTGAGAACACGAAGGGATCCTTCATCTGTCACTGTGATCTGGGATACTCTGTCCGCAAGGGAACCACAGGCTGCACAGGTGAGCCAAACAAACACACTCATTGAGCATTCCTACCCTCAACAAAACATCCTGTCAGTGGAAGAACGTGGATGGGAGTGAAAGGATGGTGAGTCAGTAGATGGCCGCTGCTGATTAAGTGGAGGAGGAGAGGAGGGTTAGGAATCACCAGAGGCCCCACGATAGGATATTATCACAATACTTAAAGGATAACTTCGGTATTTTCCAATCGGGACCCTATTTTCTCATGTTTTGTGTCTAAGTGACTAATAGGGACAACACTTTTTGAAATTGGTCCAGTTGCCAGCCGCTAAACGAGCTGTAATCATTTGGGTAGGGCTGACCCGAATGCTTCAAAGCTTCGACCTTTGCCATGGTAATCGACCGCCAAATGGATATTCTAATGCTTTGGGGTTTTTATATATATACTGTATATATGTCCCGGGCACTGAAACGGGGGGGATGGAGACAGACAGACAGAAGAACATGGCAGCCTGATGTGCATCGCCACGCCACAAAGCTTTTTTAGATAACACTAAGCTACGCTTTCTGTACTCCAACACAACAAACTCTGACAACACCGGTGTCTCGTGGCACTCCTCTCTCCACGCATCGTGTATTGTGATAAGATATATTGCGATTTATTACCTTTTCTCTACTACTAATAAGATACAATTTTCACTCTGTTCATCTCAGAGTTTTCATTCACATATCTTGAGGTCAGAGGTCAAGGGACCCCTTTGAAATGGCCATGCCATTTTTTTCCTCGCCAAAATTTTGTGTAACTTGAGCATTATTCAGCGTTCTTCCCAACAAGCCAACATAACATTGTTGGTACCAACAGATTTCTGAGGTTTTGTAGTTTCGTACGATACTGGTATCTTCACTCTAGCTTTAAGACTGACACCTCTTCCCAACATACAGCATTGAGCGAACTCTGGCTAATCAAGCGTGAAAAATTGTCCAGATATACTACGAGTTATGTCGCTCTCTATTACATAGAGAGCGCGATATTGATTAACAGTCAGTTACTGTCAGCGTTGATTATGACCAGTGAAAATAGGTTGGAGGTGTTAACAACTTTGCATAAATAGAGCCAGGGCGAGCGTTTTTTTCAAACAAGCAACATGTCGCTTTGCCTGTTCGCTGACGCACAAAGCAGGTTAGGACATCTTCATTGGGAAAAACTGAAACAATCTGATGTTCGCTCGCTTGTTCGCATCGCGTCCAGTTAAGAAGAGGTGTGAGCCTGCTACAACCTCTGAAAGACAGAATAGCGGCCGGGAGCGTCAGATATTTAAAAGGTTAATAGTTTATTTAATAAAAGATAGGGACTCTGTACATCCGTGAATTGATACAATATACCACTCAAAATATCGCCATACTATGCTTTATCAATTTTTCCCCCACCCATAGAGGAGAGGCGTGTGTGTGTGGTTTTGTTGAACTACAGGAGTGAAAGCAAGTTGAGGTGAGAAATGAGAGGTTACAAGGAGAATGTGGCTAACCAGAAGCAGCTCGAACATTACTCACCCTCATTCAAGAGCTCCTGTCTGACTTGACGAGAAACTCGCTCACCAACACACACACACACACACACACACACACACACTCACATATGCACTAGCAGCAACAGCAGTAGGGGCAGTGAGATCACTATCTCCTGTCAGATGCATGCATCACATTGTACCTTTGTTTATTCTTTTTGTTGCTCTTTCATTAAGATCAGTTAAACATTACGTGATGGTTGGAAGAGTTCTGCAGCATGTAATCACCTGAAAGGGCTCCAGAACACATAAATACAAAGTCCATCCGGCCGGTAGAGCCACTTTTGCTAGTTTGGACTCACTCCTCGTCTAGCCAGAGTTAAGCCTGATTTACGTGGCCACTTAAAAGTTTGGAATTGAAGTTCAGTGATCTTATCTGACCTTGTCTCGGTGATCAAAATGAGTCAGACCCACAGTCAGCAGCAGCAGCACGTCTTCCTTCAGACGCAAATAAACAGGCCTTTCTGAAGTATGATTCAAACTCACTCCCTCACAAACACTCTTCCTCACTCTAATCCCATTAAAACGTCCATACAGTATTTTCCTTGTTTTGAGAAAGCAGGGGTTGCAGTAAAGCATCCGATTCTGATTCACAGGTTTGGTATTTCAGCCCCAGAATACCAGAGAATCAAGACACTAATTCCTCTCAGGAAGGCAGGATGTCTTGTTAAAGACAAGTGAACAAAACCTGCTACTCTGTTTGGATCGGATACCCTTCCAATAGATTCAGACGAAAAATGCATAAGAAATTGGTTGTCATTTTTGAAATGCCTTATGTGACCGCGTTGGTATGCGCCGTGGACTAAATGTTCTTGCGTGTCTGTTAATGAGTAAGTGGTGCTCTCGAGTCCAGATCTGATCCAGCTGTTGATGAAGATCCCACAAGCATTATTTTTCTTTTTATTCCACAACACTGAGAACTCAACAGGGTAAGAGTATTTGTATCAAGCACATTCGTGTCTTTGCGTGTGTTTTGAAAGTTAGGACTGGGTGGAGATGTACTGGGGGAGTTTACAAGGCTGGGAGTGTCTTAGCTTTAAACAGAGGATCAGGGTGAAGGCTTAAGCGTGTCGACTTTATCATCTTTTAGCTAAATGACAAAACCGTCAAACAATTTGAGCAATTAAAGCAAGACTATGTAACTTCACATAACACAATCTTTCTCTTAAAAATGAAAAATTGAATTAAAAAGCAGTAAAAAAACACTTTTGGTCGACTCAATACACTCAGGGGTTTTGCTTTTGCAGTCTTAGGCCCCGATCACACTGAGATGGGTCGCTAGAAATGCGTTGCCTGCAAAACCATTGTTTTCCTATGGTACGTAGTCACACTGCTCATCAATGTCACACTTGACCCAGGGAGCCAATCAAATCAAGAAAGGCAGATTTGACTACTTTACCACTTCCTTCCTGTTTTGATGCCGATAGATGTGGTAGGCCTAGCTAGCTAGTTAGCTGTTGGACTTGGACTGTGAGAGGGAAGCGGGATTTCATATGTCGTGATAGTTTCATGTAGGCTACTGTCTCTCTGAGAAGAGAGAGAAAGGCCCTGTTCAGACCTGGTATTAACATGCGTCATCAGTGATCCGATCACAAGTGGACAGCTAGTACAGGCGTGAACGCACTCAAGACGCATTGAGGACGCATTGAGATCAGATCTTTCAGACCACATTCAGAGGTGGTCTGGGCCACATATGACCACGTTCTTTTAGTTTTAGTTGTGTAACTGGCATTACTGATTCAGTCTGTTTACTTATGACTCTTCTCTTACTTGTGCTACTGTTACAATACTTTTTGATATTTACCATTATTCTGTTATTGACAGTCAGGGCCACATAGATTCTCTTTGACTGAGTCAGCTTGGTCTGGTGTGACCAGTAGCTTATGGTGGCTGATGTTTTTAGCTGTTTATAGATATTGTTATGTAACTGACATTTCTGAGTGAGTTTGCCAACTTAATGAGTCTTGAGGGGCTTTCACACCTCCCTGTGGTAACTCGCCGCCTCCAGTCATTTCAATGACGGGAAGGCGACAGAGGGGAAGTGGTTTTGATCACCGCTGTAGGGGTATGAAGCGGTTGCTGCCCACGTGAACGTGCACAGATTTTGCTCTGACGCACAGAGTTCACCGTGCTGAACGTCAGGCGGTAACCGGCTGGTTTCCAGCAGAAAGCCTTTATGACGTTCACCGAAGCACCTGCCTGTAAATGCCTGTCAATGCAGCCTTGGACCGTAGCAGAAGTAGCCGCTTTAAAAAAAACACTTCGCTTTTTTGGGGAAATGGTCTTGCAGGCAGGCGATTGTCAGGGTGGTTGTCACGTGGCGGTGTGAAAGCAGCTTTATTGACTCGGCTATTGTTACACTACATTTTAAAATGTAGTATTATCTCTTTATAGTCTTGTGGCCACAGATGTTGTCGTTTATCAGAAGTTACATAGTCTCAGGATTCTGCTTGTGTCAAACAGACACATAGAGAAGATGACAGCATGTAGGTATTCACAAAAACAGTGGAAAAAGGCATGTCGGGGATAAAACAAAGCTACAAGGAGGGGAGCCTTCAAATGCAGGGAAGTGATCATTATTTATTAGGCTTAATATGGCTTGGATCTGCAGATATTTAGATTTTCTCTCTCCCTTTTTCTTTTGTAGTATACAGTATAGCTATTACTTCAGGGCCAGGTTGTCAGGAAGGCAGCCATACTAGCAGGCGTTTAGACATCTAGCGAGACAGACAGGCAAACAGATACACAGACCGGCAATCTATACAGTATGGTGTGTAATTCTCTGCTATCCTCTTCTGCCCTTCATCTGTCAGACATTAGCTCTAGTTAAATCCAGCCTCGTCTTTGACACCAGCTGTGACCGCTGACATGATTCTCGCATGCAACAAACCCTGTTTGCATTTTACATTTCCACATGAGTGTGTGCGTGTTGTGCTCTCTCTGTCATCAAAGGCTTAAATTATCTTTAATTCCGTCTGTAATCCAGGGAGATTCGTTTGCTCCCAGCCCTCATATTAACCCCGTCATCAAATGTAATGTAAATATACCGTACCCTCTCCTCAGGAAGACTGTAAACCAGCAGCCCTAATCTCTAATTGACAGTGTTTTGAATTACCACCCTCTCACAAAGACAGACACACGGAGAGGAGTGTGTCTCATTGGCTGATAAGCCCAAACATCTTGATCGAGTTCATAGCATGGCTTCCCTTGATGTACAGGAACACACACACACATGCACACGCACACACTTGCACAATCCCTCTATCAAAGCTGTCAGGCTCAGGGCCAGAGGTATTGTGTTGGTGAGTGTTTCACAGGGTTGTTTTGGCTCATATTAGCAGGCGTCATTGTTGTAGCACCATACAGGCTTTTTCCATCGTGCCATGCAGTTGAACATGTCGGAGCTGCCCGAGGAACAAGAGTATCTCATCACCGCCAGCTGCTTCATGGAGATCCTTATTGGTTACACCCTACAGGATGTAAACAGCTTTACGGGCAAGGCCGATTTTAATACTAGCTAATTTAATTGTTCCCATTAATTGTTCATTTATAAGTATCCAGTGCCACATACAATAGGTCAGCCCATAGAGAGAAGTATTTTTTATAGCCGCATTATCTAGTAAGTACCTCAATAATTTATCCATTGGCAGAGTTCAGATATAATTATAATGTTTTTGCCGTGAAGGAATGTTTATTTGTAAAGTTGGCGCATTGCATTTTCATAGAAATTATATTTGGGAAAGATTATATTTCCAAACTTGAGATCTGGGGTGGTGAGAAAATCAAACATGAGCATTGAAAGAGGGCTGTAACAAAAGCCTCATATAAGAGGTGCAGTGTCTGTGTGCGAAGAGGGAAATCTTTGCCTAAAATAACCTCCGAAATTCTAGTTCAGACCGAACAAGGCCTCAGCATGAGGATATCGTTCTCCCTCTTGGCCTTCTTTATAGCTCTCTGGACACACTTGCACAATGGAAATCCAGAGACTTGTGTCTGCTCATTAAACCTCTGCAGGAAGGCTATTAGTATCAGACATCATGAGAATGTGTCTGTGCCTTCTGCTCTGAAATATGTGGATGAAGACAGTGACCCAGAAAGACTCGGTCCTGTCGTCCCCTGCTGCTGTCTTTATGCAGTTCAAACCAAGCATCAACTCGCTCCACAATGCCAAGAACCCCACTGGACTGAGAATGCAGACCCAAATCATCAGACCATCAGAGCTGTGTCTGTTTTTTCTTTACATGGCTTCTCGTTTGTTTCCTCTTTGTCAGATGTCAATGAGTGTGAGATCGGAGCCCATAACTGTGACAGACACGCTACCTGCACCAACACAGCCGGCGGCTTCAAATGCAACTGTGCTCCAGGATGGATCGGCGACGGCCTCAAATGCACAGGTAAATGCTACCACTCAATGGGTCCAGTGAAATAGTATATACATGGATATATATACATATATAGAGGTCAGCGATTAATCGATTAGTTGTGAACTAATTCTCTGATTCCAGCTTTTTAAATGTGAATATTTTCTGGTTTCTTTACTCCTCTATGGCAGTAAACTGAATATCTTTGAGTTTGGGACAAAACAAGACATTTGAGGACGACATCTTGGGCTTTGGGAAACACTGATTGAAATTTTTCACCATTTTATCAACCAAACAACCAATCGATTAATTGAGAAAATAATCGACCGATTAATGAACAATGAAAATAATCCTTAGTTGTAGCCCTAGTAGTATACATAATCTGATAGAATAAATGGACATTTCTTTAACATTTTGTCAGTATCAAAGACAGCAGTAGTGAGAAAATGTTGTTGGTAAAGAAATGATTGTGATTCAACAACCAAACAAAAGATTGAAAATACTTATTTTTCCCTCAGGCATGACAAAAACTAAGTTTTGATTAAAATTGGTCTCAAATTACAAAAAAAAACAATGAGGTGATCATATTAACAAGTATTGCCTGTGTAGCCAAAGTCTTAGTAAGGGATAATCTACAGCGAGCCGGTCATTGTGGTGAAATTAACCCAGACAGGGCGATGCGGCTTTGTGTTGGGGTCTTGCGTCGCCCTGAAGGGGTTTATTTCACAACAATGACCCGCTAGCTGTACATTATCCTGCTTATTACACGGCTACTTACTTAAGAAATCAATAATTTGACACAAAAACGGTCCACCAGAGTCCGAAATCAAAACTGCGCCCATAGCAACGGTCTGTTATACATAGCAACGGTCTGCTATAAAGAAATAACAGACGCCGTAGAACGCCGTGATTGACCAATCAGAATCGAGTATTTAACAAAGCTGTGTAATAATATACAGTATCTTACAGTATTCCTTTGTGCTACATTACAATGTACATTACAACATACAGTGTCTTGTTAATACTTGTGTATTAATCCACAGTTGAAAACAGCCCCCAACAAATGCTCTATTTACTAGGGCTGTGTATTGGCAAGAATCTGGCGATACCATACGTATCATGATACAGAGGTTACGATTCATTATATTGCGATGTATTGCAATACAGTAAGCAAGGCGATATATTGCGATTTAAAAAAACAAAACTGTCATAGTATAAAGAACACACCACCATATGCATACAATCTGAGTAAAAAAAGTGACGTTTTTTTATGTAATCAGAACAGTGGGATCTAAATTTGCATTTATCACAGTTCCTGTAACATCCAATATCATAGCACTACTTTGGGAGGGCACATATCTTTGCAAATGAAATAAAAGTATTGACTGAGTTAATATTTGCATGAAAACTATTAGCCTAAATCAAAATCAATAGTATTTTTAAGAATCAATACAGTATCATAAAACAAAATATTGCGATACGATACTAATACTGTATTCATATTTTCTTACACCACTACTATTTACCCCTTTCTGAGTAATGTTAAAAACTACAGTGGCCAGCTGTTATAGGAAATTATTTAGCCTTTTTTGAAAATGAAACATATGTATATCTGAGCAGTTTTTTAGCGTTATGTCTTAATTCAGAATGATTGAGCTTGTGTTTTAGTGCCACAGACATGGTAGAGAAGTCATGAAGTTTTGAGAGATGGACTAATGCATTTGTTTTTGGTCTTTTCATAGGATTTGTTTAGATTTTTAGAAAGACCAAGCTGACACAATTAGAAATTAGAAATATTTAGGAAAAAATATGTAACATCAGCAGCCTTATCCTTTCCTTACGGTTTGGATGAAGTAGTTTCCATCACGTGCATACATGTAATTATTTGACTTTGCTGTGTTTCAGACCTGGACGAGTGCTCCAACGGGACGCACATGTGCAGCAACAACGCCGACTGTCTCAACACCATGGGTTCGTATCGCTGTGCGTGCAAGGATGGATTCTCTGGAGATGGATTCTACTGCTCAGGTTACACATACAAACAGATTTTTTTTTCTTTTTAAAAGATACACAAATGCATGGTGTGTTTACGGACTGTGTGTGTGTGATCGCCACTACAGACAGCGATGAGTGTGCAGATAACGGCAACCTGTGTGACAGTGGCCACTGCCTGAACCTGCCAGGAGGCTTCCGCTGTGAGTGTGACATGGGCTTCATCCCGACATCTGACGGCAAGGCCTGCGAGGGTAAGACAATACAACACTGCTATTACTGACTATCTTGGTTCCAGACCTCAGCATTGGTGCCCACATCCTAAATTATGATTGTGTGTTGTGTGTGATGAGTGTTTCAGACAAGGTCTGGTGTTACTCTCTGGTGAATGGTTGTTTGTTTTCCAACCGATCCAGCAGATGCTGCCTTCACATGGTTTTATTATATTTTGGACACTTGAAGCGCACAATATGCTCAGCGGCATGTAAGTGCTTTTAGCTGTGAGAACATTTCTAAGAGACTGACGACAACAATGGATCTTGTGTTGTTCTCTTTTCAAATTAGTTGTTAATTTGGTATTGATGTTTGGAGCTTGGTCAAAGGTTTTTTTGTTTTAAATCAGCAGACAAAGGCCGATGACAGCCTTGCTATCCTAACATGTTCTTGTTGGCTATTGTGCTTCTGTCCCAACCATAGACTGTATATAAAGATTTTTATTAAGCATTTTCCACCTATTTTCACTCTTGTGCAACATAAGCAGTCTTAAGGTGGGAACAGGACTAAATTTAGATAACTAGTTAGTTAACATTAGCTTGCAAGCCAGCTAACTTAGCCAGCATCTGACTTCTTAACACTCAGAAACAAGGCTGAGTGGGCACAGACTTTAGTTTTATCTTTAATTAATTTAACATAACCTCCTCTGGCTAGCGTCCATGTTATACCGTTAAGAGTGACAAAGGTCTTTGAGATTCCCTGATGCAGAAAAACAATCGACTGGGTGGAAGGAACTCTTATTTTGCACCATAGAAATCGCCTAAAGTGCAAATTGTCTTTGCATTAAACATTTATTGTCAATTAAGACAAAGACTTTTAAAGATAAAGAGTGTAGTGTATTGACTCTGTACAGACTTACAAAGGCTACATAGTGGAGTGGTAACAAAAGGCCATATAGTCTGAATCTTAGGCTAATTCCTGACATCCTGCTGGCTGAAATGCTATGTGTACACTAGGGTTGGGTGATATGTTCAAATTTTTCCGGCCATCATCAGCCCAAAAACTGGCGACTGCCAATATGTTCGCGCAGGTGTGTGTGCGCCCCCTCACCCGCTGCCATAGATTGGCTGTTCCAGCGGCGCAGCATCGTAAAGCACACTTCATTCAAACTCGACAGAAACAAAATAAAACTCACCACAACAGTCTTTGTTAGTCTTTTCAATAATCACCAACTCTGATTTGGTTGAAATAAACTCTTGTTTCAGTGAGTTAGATGTGAAAATATGCCGACTCCCCACGTTATTTACCCCCGCTGAGGCTTTCGTTCTTTCGAGGCGGACCATTGAATTAGCCAATTAAAATGACAAACATCGCCCAAACGATCGCCCAATAAAAACAATCAGCGATGTACTTCAGCCAATCGCCGATAGCCAATATATTCGTCCAGTTGCCCGACCCAAGTGTACACACTGTCTTTTATCCTTTTCAAGTTCTTGTTTGAGATGAGCACCTTCCAGACATATCCCTGGATTTAAAATATGAATGAAATGCTTACATGCCTTCCAGCTTTATCTAGGTGTCCCATAGACAGTAGATCGTTTTAGGGATATCTTAATTGGGATGCAGCATTTACATAAAGTAGAATAAAATATCAAGGTGATGTTAGATTGCATGTAGACTTAAATAACTGAGGAGGGATCTTGTATGAAATCCAGAGCTGAGCTACTGTAGAGTCAACATCTGAGCACATTTCTGACTGGGAGCAGGCGAGTGTGATTCATGCTTCCAGTGATAAGACATCGCTGGATTCAATTGACTGAGCAGACTGACCTCATTGTGCTGATGTGTCAAACATCCTGAAATAACCTGTCCGGTCCTGCCTGCCTCAACTCAGACAGGTCTGGACAGTAATGACTTGTGCAGAGTCTAATGATGTGGAAGAGCACAATTTCATAACCTTGGCTGCTGCTCTGATAGTGTATGTGTGTGTCTGTCTGGGCATTTTTTTGCCCCAGAACTGTCGTTCTTTAGCAGAGGTGAGCGGCCTTCACTTCCTATTGCTGGCTGCCAATTTTCCACCATGATCCCATGATCCACTAATCCCTCACAGCTGGGCCTCTCTCTCTCTCTGTCTCTCTCTTTCTCTCTCTCTCTCTCTCTCTGTCTGTGTCTCTTTTACAGACATAGACGAATGTACCTTTGCTGACATCTGTGTCAATGGACGCTGCCAGAATATCCCGGGACTTTTTAGATGTGAATGTAGCCTCGGTTATGAACTGGACAGGAGTGGAGGCAACTGCACAGGTAAGACTAGTCAACACCAGTCAAGCTGCCAACCCCGATGATGCTCTGTTTATGCCTCGATGAGCTGAGGAGATTTGAAAGAGTGTAAAAGAAACTGAGCAGCAGTGAACATCTCTCATCTCCTTTCAGATACAGAAGGAAAGTCCCTTCTCTTCTCCTTGCTGTTGTGGCAAATAATGATGTATTGATAATAAAAAAATATATATATTTTTTGTGGAGATGAAGAACTGTTATAAACTGTTGATTTGTCTTTTTTTCTCAGATATTAATGAATGTGCAGACCCGACCATCTGTATCAATGGGATGTGTGTCAACATCCCTGGAAGCTACCACTGTAACTGCCCTGCAGACTTTGAACTCAACCCCACTCGGGTGGGCTGTGTAGGTGAGACTCAACAAGTCCTCACTACACATTGTTGATGTTTGCGCTTAGCTTATCATAGAACTAATTCTGAATCAAACACCTGTATACCTTAACACCTGTGTGCGTGTGTGTACAGACACTCGTTCTGGAAGCTGCTACCTGGATGCTCGTTCCCGAGGAGACGCATCAGAGAGTTTAGACTGCTCCAATGAGATTGGAGTTGGTGTTTCCAAGGCATCCTGCTGCTGCTCGCTGGGCCAGGGTTGGGGAAATCCCTGTGAATCATGCCCCTATGTCAACTCAAGTGAGTCAACTCAGTTTAAGAGATTTTAACGTTTTATTCCACGACATAAAATACATCAGTAGATACCCCACCCGTGAATTTACTACAAATACATCATCCCTGCAGCACTCTATAGCAAGGTTTGTGAGCTCTAGCCAGAGATATACAGAGGTAACATATGGATGGTAAATGGACTTGCATTTATATAGCGCTTTTGTAGTCTTCTGACCACTCAAAGCGATTTACAGTACATGTCAGCATTCACCCATTCACACACACATTCATACACTGATGGCAGAGGCTGCCATACAAGGTGATAACCTGCCCATCAGGATGTAATCTAAATACTTACACACCGATGGCACAGCCTTCCGGAGCAATTTGGGGCTCAGTATCTTACTCAAGGACACTTCGACATATAACTGGAGGAGCCGGGGATCAAACCACCGACCTTCCGATTGGAGGACGACCCGCTCCTACCTCTTAGCCACAGCCGCCCCTATCACACCTCCTGGCAGCAAGTTCTCTACCTGACGGATATTCTAAATGTTCAACCCACCTCATCAACACACGTTGTAAAATCAGTCATGTGTTATACTGGGTATTGATATTTTCCTCACTACACTGAAGATATTAATATACGTATAGCTAGCTCACCATAGTATCTGGTTTTGCAGCTGTGCGGATTTGCTCAGCGTTAAGTGATAAGACATGAGAAGCTGCATTTTGATGCTATAATTATTTACTTTAGTTTATGCCTCTTCAGGTCAGTCACGTTTATCCATCTCTGGAAAGGTCGCCAGACTGTCACAGGGCTGACATATCGAGACAGACAACCACATTCACACCTACGGGCAATTTAGAGTCAACAATTAACCTAACCTGGGAGGAAGCCGGAGAACCGGGAGAACATGCAAATTCCACACAGAAAGGCCCCAAGCCAGGTTTGAACCTGCGACCCTCTTGCAATGAGGCAGCAGTGCTAACCACTGCACCACCATGCAGCCCTGTTCGTAAACAAACAAGTGCAATTTTAATTGAATGAACCTACAACATGAATCTTTTAACTAAGCGATGCAGCAACATTCAAGTTATTCTCATATAATTTTCACGATAGAGTCAGTTGCAGATAATAAGAATGGAGAACCATTACAAATGTCTAATGAATGATGAAGTTGCTGCTACTTTGTCATGTATTTCCTTGCCTTGCACTGCCCTCCATCACTTAAGTAAAGATTTGAGTAGACTTTGGACTACTGAGTGGGCAGGGAGGTGGCTGGATAATGGATTTTGAATGTCACTATCTGGCTGTAAGTAATTTCGCTGTCGCTGGCTTTGATCAACAACACTGTCAACTCCCTCTATTAGTTGTTTTGTATCATGGTGCGAGTTAGCCGCTCTGCCAACATACAGGCTACATGCTGCCTGCTCTTAACATGCGATGAGTGTGTGTGTTTCCTGTAATTGTTGTTGCTGGTAAAGATGAGACAGTTTTGTGCATCTTACTTGAAATTGCCAACAGATGGTTCAGAACATTACAAGGAATGACTCATCCTTTTTCAGCTCGAGGAAATGCTTGCTTCTGTGACAAGAACCCAAACTTTTTCTTTTTTCGCTTTGTAGTTGTGAGTAGCTGCAGTCCACTGGGCTCTGTGGATAGCTCTGAGATCTGAGATGGTTCATCGGTACTGTCAAACCGTGCAATAAAACAGCCTTGTTTGTGGTTTGTGTGTTGGTTGTTAATGATTTGGTGCTGTGTTACAGCCGAGTACAAGACGCTGTGTCCTGGAGGAGAAGGCTTCAGACCAAACCCCATCACTGTCATCTTGGAAGGTCAGACAGCAACATGCTCTCATGTGTTTGTGTCAGGTTGCTCCTGTGCACACAAACACATACACAAACACACACACACACGCACACACAATGCCCACTGAGTGTTTCCTTTCTCTCTCTGGCAGACATCAATGAGTGCCAGGAGCTGCCAGGCTTGTGCCAGGGTGGACAATGCATCAACACGTTTGGCAGCTTCCAGTGTGAATGTCCAAGAGGCTACGCCCTCAACCCAGACAACAGAGTCTGTGAAGGTATTAGACACACACACACACACACACACACACACACACACACACACACACGAACACACACATGAACACACAGGTGACCTATTCCTCTCTAGCTCTTGCCCTGGGACGTTTCAGTGGAAAGGAAATTGAGTCCAGCCATCGAGGCCTTCGTTCATCGAGGACACATGGAGAGAGAGAGGGAAAAGCGCTGAGAGCAAAAAGACAGAAATATTGGACCCTTTTGTCCTGTAGACGACATTCTAGCTCAATTCTAGCTCAATATGTCTCCGCTCTGGTTCCCCGTCTGTTGCTAAAAGCTCCGTCAGGATGATGAGACAGCTGAGCGCCTAACTGTGTCCAGAGGAGCGAGGCTCTGATGTGGTCAGCCCTCTCCTCAGGGAAGTACACTGAGTCCCCTGTAGACAGGCCAGAGATGACGGAGGGAGGGCGAGACAGAGAGATGAAAGATGAAGAAGAAAAAGAGATAAATGAGAAGGGTGTTTAGAAAAGAGAAACGGGAACAAAGAGAGGAGAGGAGAGGAGGGGGGCTAAGGGTTAGACAATGACATGTGGCGGGAGGCATTTTAATTAGCGTGTGTTTGTTGGCCTGAAGAACAAAAGCCGGTGTCCGCTCTATAAAGTCCAGAAATGCACATCCACCATGACTCTAATCAATCAGCAGTTCAGCTGTTTGCTGGGCTGGAAGGAACGAGCACTGTGTTTGCTATCTGGCGGTAATAGTGGTAGAGAAAGCATTTTAGTATAGAAAGTATGAAAGGAAAACTATTAGAAAAATTATAATCCAGCCTGTGTCCTGCTGTAGTTGTGGCAGTGGTCATTTTGGTTGTGCAATATGTTCACATAAGATGATGATTACATTGGGGGTCATTGTTCACTTACCTATAGGAACGTTACAATACCAGAAATTTAGTAGTCGATGCCAATATCAGTTAAATTCCATGATTCTTGATCACCAATTCGATACCACTGTAAAAAAACAAAACAATAAATCCCCATGTTCTTCAACATACACTCCTTTATAACCGTTTGCATACTGTTTTTGTGAATTTATTATTAATTCTTGAGGATCTGCCTCAAGTTAACAAGACTACATATGAACACATCATGATAACTTTATAATTTCCATTTTCCCAATACTCATTTTACTGAATAGAGCTTGAACATCATAATGTAACTCAATGCAACCTCAGTTCGTTAGCTGTTAGCTCAGTTATTTAGCCAAGCAGGACTGTGCGCCCACCAGCTGATAACAGCAAACAACCGGTTTCAACACTGATTTATTGTCCACAATGTAGAATTATCAGGAAAATGTTCTATCGTCCCCGGGACGACGGCACGGCATTAGTCTCGAGACATGATCCCCAGTAACTATGATACCTGCGGTACTGTAGAAAAACATTTTCAGAGCTTTGCATCGACTTGGTACCAAAATACTGGTTATCATGACATCCCTACTTACCTAGAGACACAATGTGTTTGATCAGAATATTTTGCAGACAGGTAGTTCTTCCATGTAGGAAATCAGCGTCATCATGTATTCCATATTGCACTCGTTCCACCTTCCTTTCGATCACAGGTAGTCTTCAGTTAGTAGTTTTAAATAAGTTAAATAAGTCGTGTGGCATGTCAACTAAAGGAAATTATTAATCAAAAAAATCTGTCCTTCTCACTGTGTGCAGATATCAATGAGTGTGAGCGACCAGGTATCTGCGGCCCAGGCCAGTGCTACAACACCATCGGGAACTACACCTGTATCTGCCCTGTGGACTACATGCAGGTCAATGGAGGGAACAACTGCATGGGTAGGTCTGCATGCTGCACTCCACTATCAATCAGAGAAATGGTAGGAACATGCGGTGTCAGTTTTGCCTTTAACGTTCTCTTTCTTATTAACACATACAGACATGAGGAAGAGCTACTGCTTCAGGAACTTTTACTCTGACAACAGGACATGCGACGGAGAGCTGACCTTCAACATGACCAAAAAGATGTGCTGCTGCTCCTACAACATTGGCCGTGCATGGAATAAACCCTGTGAACAGTGTCCTGTGCCCAGCACTGGTGAGGTCTCCAACACACAGGTGTAGAAAGTATAAGGAACTAAAAGTGAGCTTTTATAAATGCACGTCTTATGTCCACTCAGATGAGTTTGCGATCCTGTGCGGCAGTGAGAGACCAGGATATTACATCGACATCACCACTGGACGGGTCATTGGTACGATTTCTCTATTCAAAGTTTTTTTTGTGATGAAAAGGAAAAGTTTGTCTTGTTCTCATCTTGTCCCCTTGTCTCTTTCTCATGCGCTAGATATTGACGAGTGCAGGGAAATCCCAGGAGTGTGTGAGAATGGAGTGTGCATCAACATGATTGGCAGCTTCAGGTGTGAGTGCCCCATTGGCTTCATCTACAACGACAAGCTGTTGATTTGCGAAGGTACAGTAAGGCCTACCACACACATTGAAGATCTACTGAAAGTGATGCCAAAATGGAAAATGCTGTAAATTATTCTTTGGTTTTTAAACTAAAAGTCTTTACACACCCGGGGGCGCTTTTTGTTTTAGTGTAATTAATTTGCACATCAATACATTTTTTCGAACTGTTGTTTTTGTCGAGTACTTTCACACAGAACGTGAATAATACGCAGCGAAAAAGCATTATGCAGAACTTTTTTTTTTCCGTAACTAGTCAATTATTCTGAGATTTCACAACTCAAATAAAGGCAATCAACCAGTAAGCACCTTTAGTGTGTTTAACAACACGGAGGCTCTGTAGTCCGAAACCATGACAGCAAACTTTATTACTCCTTTCAACCTTGACAAAGGAAGCGCAGACCAGATCCACTCCTTTCGTTCTTACCTTTCACAATAAAAGCCCTAGATATCAGTGTGTATCTGTTTACGAGAGGAAAATTCACTCAAAGCATTTCACTAAAAGGAAAGTAAAGTAACTTACAGTAGTATAGGCTATACAACAATTTACCTCAGACAGACTGCCAGATGCTGCTCTGGGTCAATAGGATCCCGTTAGTTTGTCTTCTGCCTGACCAAATCTATTCAAACCTTTTATTGAAAAAGTGTTGCAACTGTTGCAAACGTACATTGCTTGCGATATGAATATTTTTGTTGCGAAATATTTGCAGATAAGTATTTTGCATTTTAATATTGTTCATTCGTCACGCCCCTGGTGTGTATAGGTGTCAGTCTTTTTTATATTTATACCCTCTTTGTAAAGGTGCCACCAGTAGATGACTGTCTTTGAACACTTCTGTCCCTGTTGTTGCTGTTGTTGTTAGATATTGATGAGTGTCAGAACGGACCGGTGTGCCAGCAGAATGCAGCCTGTCTGAACATGCCAGGAAGCTACCGCTGCGAGTGTAAACCTGGATATCGCCACACCCCCACCGGACAATGTCTAGGTAAGGCTTTAAAGAGGTGAAAGGTGTCCGCAGCACTCAGATTATACAGTACATTACTAGTGTGATGCACGGTTGTCACTGTCAGACTGGAGAGTCCTCACCGATAAGCAAATGTCAAATCAACATCCTGTTTTGCTTCCTGCTTTCCATGCAAGTCCTAACAACAAAACATGGTGAGATTCCAGTGAGAGGAAACTGAAGCTGTGGCTGGAAACAATGATAACCTCACATGTGTGACTCATATACAGTAATTAATAATACAGTGATTTATAGGGTTGCCCCCTCTTAGTCGATTAGTTGACTAATGGTAGTTTCTGTCTTAGTCGACTAAGAGTTCTATAGTCGATTAGTAATTTTTTTTAATGCCTTTTCATGCTGAATGACTTATTTTTAAGAAACCTATAAGTACATCTTTCACATCACAAGATTTAAAGTGGTGCTTTTGTGTGATTCTTTGTGGAGAAACTCAGTTTTACAGATCTGTCGAGAAAATCAACTCATGGATTAGTCGACAAAATTGTATGAAAGTTAGTCGACTAAGAGTTTCTTTGGTCGAGGACTGCCCTAGTGATTAATAATACAATTATTAAATTAAATAATTATGATGTTACTCTAGTAATAGTCATTAAAGTCATATTAAACTGAGATTAAAATTATTTTAATTATGTGAGTTATTTATTATATATGATAACATAATAAATAGCTCACTTAATTAAAAGAATTTATACAGTATGATGTCAGGGTTTATTTGGATCTCCCCAAATTTGAGCCTGGCTTAGCCAGTACACTCATCACGTACAGTATGGCACACAACCAACTTTCAGTCAATAATTACTGTATATAATTGGACAGTTTTACATTTTTACAATGTTCCCAGTCAAGTTTTCCATGTTTTAAAATTGTCCCAAAGATTAATGACAATCAGGAGTAGTCAGATTTCACATTGATGTCTGAGTAAAGGAGAGAACTGAGTCCAGATTGACTCCAGCTGCAGCAAATGATGCTTCAAACAAGAGATAGTTTTTGTGGTTTGACTCTGAATTTCACAGAGTGACATTTGTTTTCCTCTTTTTTCAGACCGTAATGAATGCATTGAGAACCCTGGTGTATGTAATCCTGGTCAGTGCATCGACACGCTGGGGAGCTACCGCTGCATCTGCCCCAACGGCTTCAAAACAACGCGGGACCAGTCCATGTGTGTCGGTAAGTTGTGATGGTTCAGTTCTCACTTGTGTTTGACATGTACTGTGAGCGCTGTCTGAGGTAAAACTGTGACTGACGTTTCAGACGTGGACGAGTGTGAGAGACAACCCTGTGGCAACGGGACCTGTAAGAACACAGTGGGCTCCTACAACTGTCTGTGCTACTCCGGCTTTCAGAACTCTCACAACGGAGACTGCATAGGTACGTCCGTCTCTGAATAGAAGAGAAAAAGCAAGAGAGTTATAATCTTTATGTGATATATTGTGTTTGTGCCTTGATCAGATCTCGATGAGTGTTCGACGCAGAGGGGCATCTGTCGAAATGGGCAGTGTGTGAACACCGTGGGCACCTACGTCTGTGTGTGCCAAGATGGCTATGAGCTCACTTTAGATGGCAGACAGTGTGCAGGTAAGGAAATTACATTTTTTTATTTTTTATGTTAATCTGAATGTAATATGTATGTTTTACCCATGTATATAAAGATGGACGACTTGACAGCTCCCCAAAAGTGAAGCCAAAGCATCTTGATCGCCCCCTGGTGGCTGGCTGCAGTACAGGTCATAAATCCCACTTCCTCCATGTTAGTGGATGGGACATGGGCCAAACTAAAAAGTACACGTCAAACAAAGACGTACATTTTCCCAAAGATGGTTTCTGTCATTTTAGGTAGTTTTTATCACGCCGATTTATGTTCATGTTTTAATTTTTCTGATAATTTTGGTTTTAATAAGTTATTTGATGCTATAAAAGGAGGTTAGACGTCATGATTGACAGCTGCTCTGAGCGAAGTTGTCACTGCCCGAGGCTTGGGAATTGTACGAGAGAGGAGATGTAACTTTAACTTTCCTTAACCGTCACCAGTCTGTGTAATAGAACATGTGTCAATTTGATCCTAAATGTAGTTATAGAAATATTATGGTTAGTTGTTGTGTCTTTCTATCCAAACGGCTAGCGTGGTGCTAACATAGCAGCTAGGTGGCTCACAGTAACGAGCTTCGGCCGCACTCGGCTCGTGATTGGCTCGGGTGGGTGTGTGGGCGGGACCTCCATACCGCAGCTCCAGCCCCCCCCCCTCCCGATCACTACTGCGCAGACTCTGGCTCCAAATTATGTCAAAATCTCAAGATGGCAGCTCCCGTATCAGGGATATTTTGGCTTCACTTTTGTACAGTGAGAGAAAGTGGAGACACGTTGCCCATCTTTATATACAGTCTGTGGTTTTACAGTGTTTTCCTTGTGTATTCCTTTTTTCTTCAGATATTAATGAATGTGCAGTGAATCCAGGCACATGCGGTGCAGGAACTTGTCTGAATCTGGATGGCTCTTACAGGTGTATCTGCCCACCTGGCTACTATCTCCATGAGGAAACCTGTGAAGGTAAAGCAGCCTAAAGTCTTTTCTGCGTCATGGTCGATAAATATAAGCCAAAACATGGAAAATAAAATCTAGAATTTCTGAAGTAATGAAATATCTGCACGCTGGGATGAATCTCACCTCAGGCAATTCAAAGAACACCTGCTCCCACACACAGACATACACATATATATATACTGTATATATATATACACAGCTCTGCTTAGGTGTATAAGAAGAGAATAAACTGCTTGTTCGCCTCCTTCTCTTCAATCGCCTTGCTGATACAAAACACCCCTCTTCTACCCCTCACACGTGGGAGTGGGCCCAAGCCAGAACACTTGGATTGTTTATACAGTGGAGCTGATGAAGAGATATTCGGCAGACTTCAACACATTCCTGCTTTGTGCTCTGTTCCTGGAAACAGCACTGAATTCTCAGCATCAGTAACGGCAGCAGCTGGTCATTGAGATGAGCGAACATGTGACATGGAGGCTATAATACACCTTTATCCAACTATAATTAGTGAGATTACATTCTGTCTTATTACATTTGGACAGACCATGACTGGTATGACTTCATCCATTGGCGATTTCAGACTCTTTTTAGGAGTACTCAAGCACACCTAAATTTCATGTCAGCACCCCTAAAAAAATAATTATCAAAACCTCGGAGACCCGCGGGATCACCGGCAATCCCGGCCAACATTACTGTCTTTGAGAAGCTGTAGCAGGCTCAGAGTTAGTTAGTGTGAATATATTGGTATCATATAAAACTAGAAAACCTAAGGAATGTATTGTTACCATGTCATGTCAGCTTGTCGGAAAGGAGGCTAAATAATGCTCCAAAGTTAGGCTAAATTTTGGCATGGCGATTTTCAAAGGGGTCCCTTGACCTCTGATCTCAAGATACTGTATGTGAATGAAAATGGGTTCTATGGGTACCCACAAGTCTCCCCTTTACAGACATGACTTCTTTATGATAATCACATACAGTTTTGGACAAAAAAAGAAAAAGTAGGTAGTGAATTTCATGATGGTGCAGATTAAAAATACATGTAAATTGAAGCTACCCCCAGGCAGCGCTGATATATGAATCAATACTCTGTTACTGTAATGCCTATTTCTCACCTCAAATGTTTTCAGAATCATCTTGTAGTGCACTGTTCAGCTGTAAAATGATAACGTTTGTGATCCGGCAGCCATGTTGAGATCAGTTGAGGAAATGCCAAGCACCGCTCACATGGCCGGAGCACAGCCAATGGGAACGCTCTCTCTCTGAAATGACCTGTGATTGGCCAAAGTCTCCCATCAAGGGCAGATTTTTTAAAGCCTGAAAACAGAGCCATGAGGAGGTGCAGAAGTCTAGTTTTCTCAGAACACTTGAATTACAATATGCTGAAAGGTTATTATGGAATCTTTGCCCAATGATGCCAACAACATTCTGCCTACTGCAGGTTTAATGTGTCACCCCACAATGTGGAAACGAAACCTACGCCCTTGACTGTACACAGGTCACATTCTCATTAGGGGCTGAGCCCCCCTAAAGGTCTGATCCTAGCATCGCCCCTGACTTCATCCTTGCGGCAATGACAGTAGTTTAAGGAAAAATCAAGTTAATAAAGCATTGCTGGGGGAATGTTTGATGGTACAAATTAGGAATGGATTTTGATGAATTTGTAAATTTGATGAGGTGGTTGATGGCGTTTCTCTTTGTGTGTCAGATATTGACGAGTGCTCCCAGTCGCCCGAGATGTGTACATTTGGAACCTGCTCCAACACTGAAGGAAGCTTCACCTGCTTGTGTCCCGAAGGCTTCCAGGTCTCTGCCTCCGGACGCAGATGTTTAGGTAATTGTGTGTGTGTGTGTGTGTGTGTGTGTGAGAAAGAGGGGAAAAGAGACTATGAAACTAACTTATGCATGAAGTTTAAAGTGCAAAGTGTAAATACTAGTGTATGTGTATAGTCTGTCTCTGAGTGGTAGTGGAGACAAAGCAGCAGTCAGTGGTGTTAGACTTTTTCCTGCTCTTTCTTGATAGCACACTGTGTTCCAGCTGGTTCTGCTGCTGCTGCCTCAACAAGGCCAAGGGTGGCTCTGAACAGATCGCTTTTCCATTTCCTCACTTGTATGTGTGCGTGTGGGTGTGTGTGGGTGTGTGTGTGTGTGTGTGTGTGTGTGCGTGCGTGTGGGTGTGCGTGTGTGTGTGTGTGTGTGTGTGTTTATGTACATATGTGTGTTTTTGGGATGGGTGGGGGCGCGCTGAGTCCTCTGTTAGGGAGTTCCCCCTCCAAACACTGAAGTGATGACATCATGAGTTCAGTGAGGCAGTTTGTATTTCTCTCCAGTGTCAGAAGTGCTCGGCTGAGGGTCGGGGGATAAACAGGAGGAGCTGGGTGGAGATTCAGCAACATGGGCAGTAAAAGAGATCAAGGTTTCTTGACAAGAACAAACCCAGTCCCTCTGAGAAAACCCTTGTTTTTATTAAAAAATTATGACATGAGGACAATGAAGAAAATCGTGATGACAACAGTGATGAAAATCATTTGTGGGCCTTTGCGTGCACTCGTTAATATTTTATATTAAAAACATAGATGGGAGACAGTTACACACTTGTGATTCACTGGTGAAATTAAATTAATTGCCAATTATTGCATTGAATCATGAAGTTATAATGAAGGGTGAGAATCTCAGTAATCATGAACACAACATCACTTGCAGCGTTTAGGTGCGGTTCCACTGAACTTTTATTATTATTTATGTCTTCTAATTTTTACTTGCATGTTTTTCTTACATTTTGTAGTAGCATTGGGCCTCATGCAAGAACCACTCGTACAAACAGATTCGTTCTTAAGTTGCTTGTACGAGCGATTTAGAAGAACTTGTCGCTTTCACCAAATTTCTTGTATTTTGAATTTTCTCTTTGGTACGAACACAATTTACGAGTGGTCCAGACCCGTCGTGCAAGTCATGTTGAATTAGTCTGCTGTTATCCAAACCTAGGTTTTTCACTAATGGATGGTATATTTTATTACTTAGAAGCAATTTTGAGTTTGAAAATCCTATATAAATTAGATTTCATAATTATATTCTGCAATTGTAATTATAATATAATTGTAAATGTATTCATTCAGCCTAACGGTATCATCATTCATTTAAATTGGCCATTGATCCTTTTGTATAACATTACAATACAATATGAACATCTCAAACTGCAAAACAACTTAAATTCTGCACTTATTGAAGGTTAATTTGTCTCTGTATATAACAAGGTCAACGGGGAGTGTAACCAGACTCGTCTTGGCTGACTTACTTCTTTTGGATGTGCATCAGAGCGACTGTATTTAGACAGCGTGCTGATGGTAGAGACCGATGAATGGGGCAGGACACGTAGTCTTATATGATACCATTTGGGCGTTAATTATGTTAATTTACAATGCTCATGAGCGCACGCTTATTTGCGCTCCGGTGGCATTCATCACGTTATCATGGGTCATTTACACAGTTATCTGCAGTTAGGGGCGTTTGCTGAATCTGACGTGGCACACTCGTACAAGCCCACGGTACGAAAAAAAAGAGGCCCAATGTTTGAGGGAGCCTGAGAACAATAATTTCACTGCCAACGACTGCTCCACTGCTAAGCTAGTCAGATGCTAAGTGACAGAGCGACAGCCCCAGACAATCGGGGGGGGGGCGGGGATGTGAAACATCAGTTCCTGGCTGGAATCATACTTGGCATATTACGATAACAGTATATGGTATGTGTCTTAACCACTAGGCCTGTGTTTTTAATTATAATGCTGTAGTGGTTTTGCAAATTTCCATAATCATGACCATTAAATATCTGTCAACACTCTCAACACTGTCAGACCTTTTGTTTGCTAAGTGTTGATTTATTTCAAAGCTTTAATCTTTTTCAGTATTACCGTAAATTCTATATCTGATTTTAACAAATGACAAAGCACTGACATTTTAGGGGACCATATCAAGAAAGCACATTTTTTTCACATTTGTATCATATTTCACTGTACAAACTACAAAATAAGAATGACATGTCCACGTGCAGATGCACATGTGCATGCGCTCACACACACTTGCACAACAGCTGTGCACAGAGCGCCATAAATCTCTTTTGCGGAAAGGCTGACAAATCAGTTTCATGGAGGAAAGTAACTTGACACTCTTTGACATTCTCCTCAAAGAACCAGGTGTTCATGTGTGTGATCCTTGCCTCTGAACCAGGTGTGTGCATGTGTGTGTGATCTGTGGTGGTCAGAAAGCTTATTTGTGTTGAGTTCAGTGAAGGCCAGTGCTAGCAGGAGAGCACGACCATATGCTTCTCATTACTAGTAAGTGCCTGCCTTCGTCCAGGAGGAACAAGAGCCCTCAGAAGCAGAGAGAAAGAGACTGGCAAACACAGATCATTCAGGATAATTAGCCAACCGCCGCCCTCACTGCAAATACTTCACCAAAAAATGTGAAAATGTGGTTTAAGAGAAAAATACTTTACAGTACATACAGGTGAGTATAACACCGTTTACCTCGCACGGCAGCTGGATTCTCATGATGTCACAAGATCACGCAAGAATTGCGGGATCACATATCGCACGAAAATCCATTTGTCAGGATTCAGGATTCAGGATTCAGTCTGTTTGTGGCCGACAAGCCAGACCAGTGTCCTGTGGGGAGTTACTGGCAGCTACGGGCGTGGCTTAGGTGTGTGCGAGGCGACATGTAGAGGCGACTGTTCATTCTAAACAACAACGGCGGCTCCTGAAGAGGTTAGCGTAGATGCTGCAATAGTATCATACATAGAGCGCTACAGGAGTGAGTCCTTAAACCTGGAAATGAGTTAGCATTTTAGCACTTCCAGTTCCCTCGTCTGGAAGTCAGTTGGTTTTTTGAATGGTTAACACAAGCTGAATACGATGCTAGAAATACGTCATACCTGTAGCGCTCTATATCAGAACAGAACATTATTTTCTTCATTGAAAAAAGAGCACTGAAGGCTTTTCTCAATGGAAAATATGTTTTCACTCTTCTCCCGAGCGAGAGAGTTTGATTGACAGATGGTTCATCCAATCAATTACCAAGTATTTTTTGAAAGTGCCTGCCCTTTTCCAAACCGTTTCCAATGACGACTTCTCAGATAGTTCTGTGTAAAAAAAACATCTGGCGGGTCAGGTTATAACACTGTACTCACGACTCACTTCATTACTTTAATCCTGTGTGTGTGTGTGTGTGTGTTAACCCTTAGATATCCGTGTGAACTACTGCTATACCAAGTTTGAAAATGGCCGCTGCCTGGCTCCAAAGCCTCAGAACACTTCCAAGGCAGAGTGCTGCTGCACCGGGATGCCGGGTCAAGGCTGGGGAGATCCCTGTGAAATCTGCCCCACCAAGGGACAGGGTGCGTACACTAAACCTCCTATCACATTGACGCACATGTGCACGACACACACACAAGCTCTTGCACAAAATGACATGCATTATTTAATGGTATTTGTGACTTTTCACATCTCATGGTTCCAGAGGCTTATCCAGTTCTCTGTCCCAATGAGGGATATCAGCGGGGGCCAGATGGTCCAAAAGGTACGTGTGTCATCAACACTGAATCGTCACTGTCCTACATCTCTGTTATAGTTGTGGCGTGTAATTCATTTGGTGTTTTTTTTTAATTGTAGATATTGATGAATGCCTCAATGACCCTTGCATCAATGGCCAGTGCATCAACATCGATGGCTCTTTCCGCTGTGAATGTCCCATGGGATACAGTCTGGACGTCACTAAAGTCAAGTGTGAAGGTCAGTTTACTCACTGTTTTGCCATCTTCCTCTCTTTATCCTCATCTTCCTCCTCTCTCTGTCATACTCTGATTTATTTACCTGGTAGATATTCTATAACACTTACATGCTTTTTTTGTAACTTTCTTGAATACAGACACTAATGAGTGTGATATTGGCAATCCCTGCGGCAACGGCACATGCACTAATGTCATCGGTGGCTTCGAGTGTGCCTGTCATGACGGCTTTGAGCCTGGGCCAATGATGACCTGTGAAGGTACGTGCCTGTACTCTCACTTCCATCATGCAGTCTGTGTAGTCCTGTACTACTACTACTACTGCTACTGTAACCTGTTGCCTTCTGTTCCTTCTCCAGACATCAACGAGTGCTCCCAGAATCCTCTACTGTGTGCCTTCCGCTGTGTTAACGTGGTGGGCTCGTACGAGTGTAAATGTCCCACAGGCTACGTGCTGCGTGAGGACAGGAGGATGTGTAAAGGTACTGCAGCTAAATGACTGACTCATACACTCCACTTTCTCAGTCAGGGTCCATTCACTGGAAAGTTGGTAGAAATTAAACTAAGGTTGCTGTCACACCTGAAGTTCGGTTTATTTGGTCCCGACCAAGAGAGAAAAACGTATACGTTGTTGCATTTTAGTTCTGGTCCGGTTCCTGTTCACACTGAACCAGAGGAGTAAACATGAAGTCATACAGACTGACAGGTAACTCGTTGATTGGACTGTTTTGGTGATTGTCATCCTGCATCATCAGGACCAAATCAAATTCCAGTGAGTGACAGAAGATTATTCAGCACTTTAATGCTTCCGATGTGTATATTTATGTTCTTTGTTTAATAACTGATTATAAGCATTATTAGTATTATTAGACTGCAAATCGGCCGCATGTTATGATGAATAATAGTAGAGACAGGACGGTACAAAAGCCCCTTTGCGCGCTCCCAGACGACTGGTGCGAATGCATAGTCCAAACGTCGGGGAGCACCCGGACACTTCGCACGGATTAATGTGGGCTCGCTGTCACACAACTTTTAATGGAGTTAATGAACTGACAAGAAAACGGAGTCGGATACAAGCACAGCGGTTTTAACCAATTTTAACTTATTGAGTAGGGCGTTGACGTGCTTATATACATGGCCTTAAATACAGATCACTTCCTGAACAGATTTCACGATCAGCTGATGTATTTATTACTATTTTAACTTTTGAAATCATGCTAAAATTACATATCTGCTCTCATAAAATCCTGTTGTTGGTTTGTTTGCTTTCACACCACAAACAAACCACACTACAGTCCAATTGAAAGCGCCTTTTCAGGTGGTCTCGGTTCGGTTGTTTGGTCTGCACCAAGGTTCGATTGGCTTTCACACCAGCCCAAACAAACCATACTAACCGGGCAAACGGACCTGAGTTCATTTGAATACCTCATAGAGACATGCTGGCCCCGTCCATAAAGCTACATAACACACTATCTCTGTAAGATCCAAGAGTTCTCTGTCTCGGACGAACTTAAAACACACTCTGGAAACTGTAGCCGGCGGAGTCAGTGTTTACACCTCCGCTCTCTAAGATAGCTCGGGCACCATAGCAACGGTTGTATTTGGAGGGAAGTGCTGAGACAGGAGGAACTTGTCAGTGTCTATAGCGTCACTGTTTACATTAGAGCTCTAAACAGACCACCAACCCTCCCACTACACGCCTGTTAGCACCACAGAGCTCAGTGTTGGATTGGGCGGTTACATTAAACTCTGCGTTACATCACTGCTGCACATGCATGCATACACATCAATCTCTTCATACTTTTGCATCCTCTTACTCTGAGTATATGCTGTTTGTTTTCCAGACCAGAATGAGTGTGAGGATGGTATCGATGACTGTGCCAGCAGAGGCATGACCTGCAAGAACCTGATTGGTACATACATGTGCATCTGTGCCCCCGGATTCACACGGCAGCCCGGCGGAGACGGTTGCATGGGTAAGATTATCATAGTGTCCTACTGTAGGAAATAATGAACCATCATTCTTGTTTATGTCCTCAAATCTTGGCTTCACTTTCCATGAAATAAATCTTGTTTATACTCCCCCACTGTTGTGTGACAGTGTACAAGCTAGTTGTGTATTCTGGAATTAATTTTATCGGAGAGGTTGTTAACCCTCCCTATTTCCTGTCCTGGTAATTAGTGGACTTGTGTTACGATGGACTTGGGACATTAGAGACTTTGCAAACTCACAAGAAAAAAATGCTGGGGGACAAACTTAATCCTTCCATTTTTTGCCATGAAAATCAAATGTTAAGCTCTCAATATTTGTTCAAAATATTAGCAATCAGCAGCTTCAGTCAAAAATATCAGGGTTCACTCTTTAAAAACCATATTAGTGAATATTTACTCTGAAAAACTATACACTTTTTTTTTTTTAAATCCTGCCTTTGTAAATAATAAATTGTTAGTTAAACCAGAAGAAACCAACACAATTAAAAGGATTAACTACTTAATATATGTTAGTATTCATAACACAGGACACTTCAGAAAAAAAACCTGCCACAAGCTTAAAAATTATACAATAAGTTAGAGATATGAACTTGTGTTTGTAGGTGAGTTGCTGGCCTTTATTATAGGCTGTGTCCCTGATTGTGAAATGACTGTGAAATTTGATAAAGG
Organism: Sebastes umbrosus; assembly: GCF_015220745.1. Lineage (NCBI taxonomy): Eukaryota > Metazoa > Chordata > Actinopteri > Perciformes > Sebastidae > Sebastes > Sebastes umbrosus. Next base: position 31,349,228 of record NC_051270.1, on the reverse strand, counting down.
GGCCGTAAGAAATATATGAATAAATATATAAATAATATGTGTATATGTTTGGACTTCCTGGTTGAACTTTCACTTTCGCTTCATTTAACGAAGTTTGACATACAACAGAAAGTCCTGTGTAACAGATATTTCGTTTTTATCTTCACTTTGTCTGTGTGTGTGTATCTCTGTTAGATCTGAATGAGTGTACAGCCAAACCAGGTATCTGTAAGAACGGCCGTTGTGTGAACACAGTGGGAACCTTCCGCTGCACATGTGACCAAGGATTCGTCACTAACCCCACACAGACTGAATGTATCGGTACGTACATTGTTATCAATTTATATATCTTGCTTGCACTGTATGTTCTTTTCTTTTCATTGTGCTCTACCTTCACTTATTTGACTTTAGTGTCAGATTTTATCAGGATCTGTTGCGTCCTCACGGCCTCTTTAATTTGACTTACCCCAGTTTGTTCAGAAGGGGCTTTTTGTGTTAAGTCAGCCTGTAGGAAAAGAGGCCGTAAAGTTAAACTCAAAAGAAAACACTTTTATTTAGTGGCATATTCTTTCTGTATTTCAAACATCTGTGACTGAAATAGGATGTTGGAACGGGATGTAACACTGGGATGGACAGTCATAAAGTTAAAAAGATGTTGGTAAACAATCTTTAGGGATCAGAAATTGTTAAATTAATTGAACAAGTTCCAACCTCTGGGACAGGGACATGGCTTTGATGAACATCAAAAAGATATACCTCTATAATAATAATAATGATAACAAATTTAATTTATATAGCACATTTTAAAATACCGCAAAATCTCAAGATTCTTCACATAAAGGGTTAAACAATCATAATACGTTAAAACAATTTACACAAAATAATCATGCGATTAAAAGCGTTTATTATTTCAAGACCCAAGTTAAAAAGTACGTAAGATTAGAGACAGAATATTTAGAGACCCAAGTTTAAAAGGAAAACACAAAACCAGGACCCTAAGGGGAGGCTGAGAGGAACATGGGGGTCTTAAGATTAGATTTAAACATCTATCTATTAATCTTGGGTGCTGGTTACACAAGCGTGGTCCCGGCGACCAGGAGGCCCGATCCCCCCCATGCTTGTGAGCTTTGTCTGTGGCACAGTGAGAAGGTTTGAGCTGCCAGACCGGAGTGTCACTCTCACTCAATACCCCATATTACCTAACAGGTTGAATATCTTTTGACAATATCAATATATCAAGAAAATTACAGATTTTATGGCTTTAATATTTGAATAGAAATGTTTTACGTTTTATTGACTCTTGGCTAGCTAGGTGAAAAGGTAATTTTTCATCTCCATGACACTGTCTCGATAAAAACCATGTGTCTGTTACTGTCAAGATAGTGGAGAGGAAATCCTTCCAAAGCCTTCCTCCCTAATCTAAATATATACTTCTGGATAGACGTGATGTGCTGAACTCGGTATGACTATCTTCCTCCTTACAGACAGTAGTGATAGAGCAGTGTGGATTATCTATTTACGTCTGGTTCTCTGAGGCCAGGTCCTGTCTGGGTGGTTTGGTCTGCTTTCCCACCTCTTTTGTTTGTCCGTCTGTCTGTTTGTCTCGCCCTCACTTTCCTCTCTCTGTCTCTCCCACCTTTCCAGATAACCGTGAAGGTTTCTGTTTCACTGAAGTGCTGACCACTCTGTGTCAGATGACTTCTAGTAACAGGAACATGGTGACCAAGTCCGAGTGTTGCTGTGATGGAGGCCGAGGCTGGGGCACCAACTGTGAGCTCTGCCCCGTGCCCGGGACCACTCAGTTCAAGAAGATGTGTCCTCTGGGACCTGGCTTCACCACTGACGGCAGAGGTATCTTAGAGTTTAAATTAAACATCACTGTGAAAAACTGAGAATTAATAGCAGCAGTTATTGAGTGTGAATCTTTGCTCTGGCAATATTTTTGGTGAAAAAATGTTATTTTTTTAACATTGAGGTGGGTTTTCAAAACTACATATTGAATATAAAATTGTTAAAATTACCATACTGGTATTTTTGCATGGTTCAGCCCTAAACCACAAGCCACAAGTACTTTGCATGTTTAGCTGTTAGACCTTTTTCTTCCAACCTGCCAGGCAACCACTGGTTTCTATTCATTTCAGTAACTTGCAGTAGAAAGCTGGATTCATTTTGAAAACCTTTCTTGGTTTTTATGGAGGCTACAGCGTCCAAGATTTAAAACTCGCCTGCAGAAAAGCATTGCATTTATTAGTTATTATATCAGTAGATCAAACCCTGAAGACAACAAGCAAACAGTCATAGAATTTGATCTGTTTTTTAATTTAAAAAAAACAATTTTGGTGCCAGTCTGTGTCTACAGGAAGTGTTCCCTGCTCACAACCATTACCATCATAAGATAGCTTAAAGGGATAGTTTGGGTGTTTTGAAGTGGGATTGTATGAGGCACTTATCCATAGTCAGTGTATTACCTACAGTAGATGACGGAGTTACTGCACGGAACCAAAGCAATGTACTGCTGTGGACGGTGTCGGCAGCAAAACATATTTTAGCCAGAAAGGCCCACCTAAAAAATCAGTATGAGTTTAAGTGTACGCTATTTTCTAAATATTTTACCTTGATGTCAGACAGCCCTTTCTGACGGGGAACTGAAGCGGTTGTATCCATCTATGCTCTCACCAAAGCCACCAGACTGTACCTTGCAGAACACGAGGGCTGCTGGTCTACCGCAGCTTCAATCGGTTAGTTTTGTTTGTGCTATGTGTGACTTTGGTTAGTTCGGATTCACCAAAGTCACACAATAACATAAACAAACTAACCAATCGAGGCAGCGGTAGACCAGCAACCCCTGTGTTCTGCGAGGTAAGAAATTACTGTTTTTTAATGGAGCCTGGTTGCTTTGGTGAGAGCATAGATAACAGCTTCAGTTCCCCATCATAAATAGACTGTATAGCTGTCTAACAGCAAGATAAAGCAGTGAAAATATTAGCGTACACTTAAACTGATATTGATTCTTTTAGTTGAGCCTTTCTTTGAAGTGGCTAAAACACATTTTGCTGCCGGCCCCGTCCACAGCAGTACACTTCTTTGCTTCTGTGTTGGTAACTCCTGTCTGTTTCTCCAAACTGGGCGCGTGCCGACCGTCATCTACTGTAGGTAATACACTGACTATGGATAAGTACCTCATACAACCTCACTTCAAAACCCCCGAACTATCCCTTTAACATAAAATAAAGCAGTGACTTGTTCAAGGTGATGGATTATCTCAACAGGTTTCAGGTCTCTGTGAGTTATTGTTCTATGTTTATTGAAATTATTAGAAACCATCCAGATGAATCGCTGACTGAAAAATAGGACATTAATTGTTATGTACACATGAAACTACTGATAGTGGGTGTTAAATTAACAGATGGCTGTTGTTGGATGATATAATCACGACTTGCAAAGCATTGATTTTTACTTGCCAGTTAAAATCAATACTTTTATACTTGACACAACACTGATGCATAATTAAGTACATAGAACAATATTCCCCTATGGTTGTAATTCACTATAAAAATTATTCTCTGAAAGGAACCAAGATTTAAAGCATACACTGTTATTCCCACTCACACAAGCGACCGGTAATTCAGTTGCAGTTTATCTTGAGCTAACTTTTCTTGTTTTTCCATCCAGATATTGATGAGTGTCGTGTGATGGGCAACTTGTGCAAGAATGGTCAGTGTCTCAACACTTTGGGCTCCTACACTTGCACCTGCAAACCTGGCTTCACTACCGACATCAGCGGCACACAGTGTGTGGGTAAGGCTTAATTTCACCTCCAGCACTTACACTTTATGGACTCTTTTTCCTACCATGCCTACCCCCCGTTCTCATTCCTGCTGTCTAGTAAAGAGCTGAAACTACGTGGGTGGACTGCCCACACACTCCTCTGAAAAATGCAGCCTGAGTCTGTCTGTCTCATCATCTCCCCTTATGGAATTTCTGGCTACAGCATCAAACTCTCTCTCTCTGTTTCACCATCACTCTCTCCCTGTCTTGTCTAGATGTGGATGAGTGCATACAGGCACCAAAGCCTTGTAACTTTATCTGTAAGAACACAGAGGGAGGCTACCTCTGTTCCTGCCCCCGCGGATACATCCTACAGGAAGATGGAAAGAGCTGCAGAGGTGACACACACACACACACAACAAAAACAAATATATATCAACACACATTTAAAGGGATCGTTTGGGTGCTTTGAAGTGGGGTTGTATGAGGTACTTATCCATAGTGGTGTTATTACCTACAGTAGATGACAGCTTTGGAGAAACAGACAGGAGTACCGGCATGGAAGCTAAGCAGTGTACGTCTGTGGACGGGGCTGGCAGTAAAATCTTATTGTAGACACCTAAAAGAAAGGCTCACCTAAAAACAAAATCAACATCAGTTTAAGTGTACGCTATATTAAGAATATTTTCACTGCTATATCTTGCCGTCAGACAACCTTTTCTGACGGATAACTGAAGCCGTTATATCAATCTATGCTCCATACCAAAGCCACCAGACTCCATTGAAAAAAACTGTAATTTTACCTTGCAGAACACGAGGGCTGCTGAGCTACCGCTGCCTCAATCGGTTAGTGTTTTTTTGTGTTATTGTGTGACTTTGGTTAGTTTGGATTCACCAAAGTCACACAATAACACAAATAAACTAACCAATGGAGGCAGCGGTAGACCAGCAGCTCCCGTGTTCTGCGAGGTAAAATTACTGTTTATTTCAAGGGAGTCTGTTTGCTTTGGCGAGAGCATAGAGAAAGACTTTAGCTCCCTGTCGGAAACAGACTGTATAGCTGTCTTGTGGCTAGGTAAACTGGCGAAAATATTCTAAATATAGCGTACACTTAAATTGCTAATGATTTTTTTAGGTGAGCCTTTCTTTTAAGTGGCTAAAATATGTTTTGCTGCCGGCCCCATCCACAGCAGTACACTGCTTTGCTCTCGTGTCTGTAACTCCTAACTGCTTCTCCAAACAGGGCACATGCTGACAGTCATCTACTGCGGGTAAAACACTGACTATGGATAAGTACCTCATACAACCCCACTTCAAAACACCTGAACTATCCCTTTAAGCCCAGTGCTACTCAGATCAGTTGAGTTCAGGGCGCTGCTCTTGTGGTAGCGACCTGCCACAGGTACTTGGCTGAGAGACAAATTTCCCCAGGGGGACAATAAAGTTGAAGTTGAAGTTCTTGCTCGACTTAGTTTCCAGGTGAGAGCCACTGTAGTGCTGAGTGGGTCAGGCCCTCTGCCAGTGTTCTGCTCACTGTCCCAAGACGCTCCATGTGGACTGGTGTGTCCACGTGTTTGCTCATGAATGCTACATCCAGAGCCTGCGACACAGTGCATCTGGCAGTGTCTCTGTTTATCAGGCATGTTTGTGAGTCTAAACAAATGTGCTTGTGCTGTTCAGTTTTTCAGGCCCTCTTTCATCCTTATTTACCATAGCTTTAGCTTCCCCCTCTACAGTCCCCCTCCGTGTTTCCGGTGTCTGGATCATTTTCAGTTCATTCGTAGGTCAGTGACTGTAGAAGGACTGGAATTCGACTTACAGAAAAGAGCAGCGCCCATACAGTAGCAGTGATCCGACACAGCTCCAAACATAAACATAAACTACTAAGCAGTTTTAACTTTTCTGTTAAATTTAAGGCTGGTTTTAATGTTCTCCTCTTTTTCAGATCTGGATGAGTGTTCGACCAAACAGCACAACTGTCAGTTCTTATGTGTTAACACCATCGGTGGGTTCACCTGCAAATGTCCTCCTGGCTTCACCCAGCATCATTCGGCCTGCATTGGTAAATAAACACATGCAGCACATAATAGATATACAACACATCCACATGTTTTGTAATTATAAATGCTCTTTATGCAACTTTCTGTGTATTCCAAAAAGCATAGTGTCACAACATTTCAGCCTCCACTCCCATATTGTGTCAAACACACAGACACAATATGTTCTTTCACAGTGTAATTTCTTACAGTATCTTCCAGCCAAGCTCATAAAAGACCCCTGAACCACCCTCTAGTCCAACCTTTACCAACTCTCGTCCAGAGTTAATGGACTCCGGCTGATATCACACTGATGTTATTAGGCTGGACTGGTTTGGAGTCATGGCAGCTTAGCAATGCTTTGTTATGGAACTTTGCAGTGGATCGCCATGACGACCACAAGCTTTTTTTTTTCCAGACCATAAAACAGCTCCCATGACCTCACATCAGATCAGGGACAGGGAACCCTCAGTTTTGACTATAGGAATAACCCAAATGACATAGAGGAGGTGTGGACGTGTTATTCATTTAGAAGTAAGGGGAAACATGGGTGTGATAGAAAACACTTCAAATCATACCCCAGTAACTACTGCTGAGGCCTGTACTACGGAGCGAGTTCAACATACCCAGGGTATGTTCTCGTTATCTGGCTTAACCAACCCTAACAAACGAGATCTCGCTAAACTGTACTACGAAGCTGGTTATCAACTCGGTAAATCAACCCAGGGTTTCTCAGTCTGGATATGAGCGCATTCACATGAACGGGGAGGTGTTTACAGCATCTGACCAATCACAGACATGGACAAGTCTACTGATTTGCATACAGACAGGCAGAGCGGCGCATTTAACAAAGGAAGAAACTATATTAGACAAATACGAAGAACTTAAACACTTAATCCAGGCTAAAAGTAACACAGTTGAAGCTGCCAGATGCAGGAAGGACAGCTGGTAAAAGAAAAAAACGGAACACTCAAAAGTCACTAGTAAAAAAAATATATATATAAAAATATAATTCAAGGCGGTAAACATCCTGAAGATAAATCCAGCTGTCCTTTCTGCATCTGTCAGTTTAAACTGTGTTGTTTTTAGCCTGGATTATAACTTTGACTTCTTCATATGTGTGTGATATTATCACACATTATGATGGACTTGGACTTATATAGCGCTTTTCTAGTCTTCCGACCACTCAAAGCGCTTTACACTACATGTCAGTATTCACCCATTCACCCATTCACCCATTCACACACACATTCATACACTTTTGTGATGGCAGAGGCTATTAAGGTGCCAACTTTGCCCATCAGGATTTAATCTAAATACTCATTCACACACCGATGGCTATGCCTCCGGGAGCAATTTGGGGTTAAGTGTCTTGCTTGACATGTGACATGTGACCCGGAGCAGCCGGGGATCGAACCACCGACCTTCTGATTGGTGGACAACCTGCTCTACCCTCTGAGCCACAGCCGCCCTACACTCAGAGCTGATCACTACACTCAGCTCTGATTGGTCAGTAGGAGGTGATTTCATAGGAGTTGATCTCTTATCTGGAACATAACCTGCTCTGGAGCAGGTTAGCCGTTCAGCATAAGTTACCATGGTGATCTACCCCGGTAAGAAGTGAACCAGCTTCGTAGGACGGAAAACCCAGATTTAACCCTAAAGTTACCTCGCTAACCGCAAATCCTGCTTCAGGTGTGCTTTAGTGTTGGACACCGAACCCAAACTCCTTCATCTGCACAAACATTGTTATTGATCTGAAATACCGTATGTCATTCCTTTCAATACTGTTCCTTCAAGCTGCTGCTGTAAAGAAGTATGCATCCTTATCTAGTATATTAATGTTTTACGTATCACCTTTGTCAGTCTCACTTACTGACAATGATGCTTCCTTTAAAGCAATACTAAAATCAATATGCTTTTAAGCACTGACTGGTCAGCAAACAAAGATCTAAAGCTGGGAACACATGAGAAGACTGTGAAAAGGCCCAGGATCACACATTAAAAACAACTGACATTTAGAGATTACAGCCTTCTCCGCTTTTGATCTTAGTTGCCAAATAGCTTAAACTAGTTATTCCCAATAATAGTGGCAGGAGATTTTATTAGGCTCGTCAAATAAATTTGCTAAATTTCTTGCCGTCGTCTTTTATTTAACATTTATATCTGCAGTACACCTTTGAGCCACATGAGGGAGCCTGAATGTTCGTATTGTTCTGATAATTGTAGCCCACTTATAACATTGAATCTAATATGAAAGGCTAGCGTACGTTCTGCTTGATTTACTGATGAGAGGAAATGAACATAATAAGATGGTCTGTTAACTCATTTACTCGTTCATTTACGCACAAATTTGCTTTTCTCACGATTTATAGATAAGGCCTATTGTGAATTGGGTCGCGATGGTTTGTCACAAAAGCTTATAAGTGGACTTTGTTTTTAGATTGTTTCGTCAAACTATTATTCCCAAGGTCAAGAATGAACTTTCACACTCAAATGTTTGCGATGACCTCGTCTAGTCTGAGATCAAATCAGTAGGTGAGAGGTTGTAAACCCCTGCAGACTGTGAGATCATTTGTACCAACAGTCCATGGTGGACCTGCCCAATTTTTTTGGAACTACATCAAATCTCCATTTTAAAATTACTCTGCACATCCAAATCAGGGTCATAATCAGCTTTTATATCATGTTTCCCATTTTACCCTCATCTGAACCTTCCCTCCTCTCTGTGTAGACAACAATGAATGTTCATCAGACCCTAATCTGTGCGGCTCCAACGGTGCCTGCCAGAACACTCCAGGGAGCTTCAGCTGCGACTGCCAGCGGGGATTCTCATTAGATCCCAATGGACAAGCCTGTGAAGGTCTGAACACAGCAATACACCAACCTCAGTATCAGCTGACTCATTACAGAAAATAGGCTCTTACTGTAGTTTGTTGTTTGTCCCTGACAGATATGGATGAGTGCGATGGTAACCACAGGTGTCAGCATGGCTGTCAGAACCTGGTGGGTGGATACAGGTGCAGCTGTCCACAAGGCTACCTGCAGCACTACCAGTGGAACCAGTGTGTGGGTGAGTATAATACCGCCATTCTTTTTATCAGCAAATATAAAAATTCTTTCCTTTTGGGGCGTCCTGACGACTTGGTTGCCAAAGTATGTACCATGCAGCCTTGATGTTCTGGACTAGAGCCCGGCCTGGAGCCTTTTTTAAAACAAGTTATCCATCCTTCAGCTGTTAAAATATAAATATGTTGAGAAAATGTTTTTCCTTTTCCTGTGGAAGTTCCACCCTTCCCTTTCTGTGGTAAGGTCATGAGAAAAGGAAATGCTATGTTAAAACCAAATGCTCAATATCCTACTTACATCCCTAAAAAAGATCATTTATTATTAGGGCTGTCAAAGTTAACGCGATAATAACGCGTTTGGGGCAAGTCATAGTCAAGTCAGCCAACTGATACACTGACATTGTTATGATTTGAGCATATTCTTTTGCTAAATGCAGTACCTGTGAGGGTTTCTGGACAATATTTATCATTGTTTTGTGTTGTTAATTGATTTCCAATAATAAATATATACATACGTTTGCATAAAGCAGCATAGTTGCCCACTCCCACGTTGATAAGAGTATTAAATAGTTGACAAATCTCCCTTTAAGGTACATTTTGAACTGATAAAAAATGCGTGATTAATTTGCAATTAATCTCGATTAATCATGGACAATCATACAATTAAAAATAATACATCCACAGAGCCTTTAGAAATGTCTTTTCCTGAAAAAATGATTCTGATTGTGAATTAATCATTTTAAAAATTCTGGCGGGTCCAAAATGAATGTTTTGTTTATCTCTGTGGAAGATATCTGACGTTTGGTTCCCACTCCTAACAAGACTTGTGAGCCAATAGTATAACAATGCTGATATCACGTGGTATCTCTGTGTTGTCAGTTAGTGTGGAAAAAGTGGATAAATGGCTGAGATTGACGTTAAGTGCCTGACAACTACCTGTTGTGAAGTAAATGCAATAGAACGGGGGAGGAAGAATGCGACATCTGGTGGCTGAATATTATCAATGTTATCAATAGCACCTTTAATTAATAAAAAGAGGGGTCAAGAGAAACTCTGAGAGGCTTATGGAAATATCCCCCTCTAAAGGAACAAAGAGATCTATTGAAGTATGGAGTGTGTGTGTGTGTGTGTGTGCGCGCCTTGGTGTACACTCCAAAATAAAGAGCTTTTGTTAGTTAAACCTCTATTTTTAGTTTGAATCTCTCCACATATTTGCAAGGTTCATGGCCGACTTTCCCAGCATTGTTTGTCCTTTAACTGGAACGACCTCTTGTTTGTTTACTTCCCGTCAACTTCCTGTGACCCAGATGAGAACGAGTGTCAGAACAGCCAGATCTGCGGGGGAGCGTCGTGCCACAACACCCTGGGGAGCTTCCGCTGCCTCTGCCCCACCGGCTTCAACTACGAGCAGACGGGCGGAGGCTGCTCAGACGTCAATGAGTGCTCCATCACCCAGAACCCCTGCAAGTTCGGCTGCTCCAACACAGACGGGGGCTACCTCTGTGGATGTCCACCGGGATACTTCCGCGCAGGACAAGGGTATGTGAGTGAATGACTGTGTGTGAAACGCGGTCTGCAGGTGTTTCCAGTTGACTGATGGCTCTGTCTTTGTTTCAGGCACTGTGTCACAGGTCTGGGCTTCACTGGTGGCGATTCCAGTGCTGGACAGGGAGGTGAGGAGGATGATAATTCTCTGTCTCCTGAGGCCTGCTATGAATGTAAGATCAACGGCTATCCCAAGAAGGGACGCCAACGTCGCAGCACCAACTCAACACAGGAGGGACCTCTGGAAGACATGCAGGTAATCTGTCTGTATCAGTGGGCAACCGCTGGGTCTGATAAGTGAAACCAATCCTTAAACCGTCATTCTTTCTAATAACCAGCAGGGGGCGACTCCTCTAGTTGCAAAAAGAAGTCTGATTGTGTAGAAGTCTATGAGAAAATGAGCCTACTTCTCACTTGATTTATTACCTCAGTAAACATTGTAAACATGAGTTTATGGTCTCAATCTCTAGTTTCAAGTCTTCTTCAATACAGCATGATGTTCATTTAGTAAATTATGGTCCCATTTAGAGGAGAGGGTATGCTTTAGGGCGTGGCTACCTTGTGATTAACAGGTTGCTACCACGGCGTTGTCAGGTGTCGGAGTTGTCCATGTTTTCATCTTACAACTTTAACTTTTCAGTGTGTTGTAACTTTTTGATCGCCTAAAAATGTCTTGGTCAGCGTCTTGTACTTAGCTCCACCCTCTTGTGTCACTTGCACTTACTGGTTGCAAAAAAATAACGACGGCCAAAAACCAAGATGGTGACGGCCAAAATGCCAAACTCAAGGCTTCAAAGCGGCAGTCCACAAACCAATGGGTGACATCACGGTGACTACATCCACTATATACAGTTTATGGTCTGTATGCAGGACTGTAGCTAACACTGAGGACACCAAGGTCATGGGGAACTTAAGGGTTTTACCCACCTGAGAGGACTTAACATTCAACAATTAAAAAAACTTAAAAACGGTAGGTGTTTTATAAACTGATTCCACTAATTTCTGACTCAATATGAATAGATTTTCCTACTTTTAGGCCAACAAAATAATGAACAGGTTTCTGTTTTCGGGTTGTCTTTGTGTCCGTCCATCCCATTCCCGTGGACGCGATATCTCAGGAACGCCTGAAGGGAGTTTTTATTCCAGTTTGGCACAAACATCCACCTGGACTGAAGGATGAGCTGATTAGATTTTGGCAGTCAGAGGTCAAAGGTCACTGTGACCTCACGTCCGTTCTATTCTCATGAAACCATATCTCAGGAACGCCTGGAGAGAATTTCTTCAAATTTTGCACAAATGTCCACTTGGTCTCATGGATGAACTGAATAAATTTGGTGGTCAAAGGTCACTGTGACCTCGCAAAACAAGTTTTTGGCAAATTTTACACAAACGTCTAACAGGATAAAATTATGAAGTGATGACATTTTGGATTAACATGGATGTAAACTGCAACTTGAATGGTTGGCAGAGGCATATAACTGCAAGGAGCAGCAGCTGTGGCTCAGGTGGTAAAGCATGTTGTCCACTAATCGGAAGGTGAACTGTTCGATCCCAGTTTGATCGCTTCTCCAGATCGCTTCTCCAGATCGCTTCTCCAGTTTGCATGTCGAAGTGTCCTTGGTCAAGATACCGAGCCTCAAATTGCTCCCGAAGGCTGTGCCATCGGTGTGTGAATGAGTGTTTAGATTAGATCCTGTTCGGCAAGTTAGCACCTTGCAATGCAGCCTCTGCCATCAATGGGTGTGTGAATGGGTGTAAAGCGCTTTGAGTGGTCGGAAGACTAGAAAAGCACTATATAAATGCAAGTCCAGATGGATAGTTACACCTTGTCCCTTTCCCTTTCATGATTAATGACAGAAAGCATACTGCACTGTAGGAAACGTGTCTTATATCCACTAAATTCCGTTGGACCACATTGTCTTTCTGCAGCTGACTGAGGAGATGGTCAGCCTGGCCAGTGTGGACATCGAGGACACCCTGCAGTTCCACCTGAACATCAGTGACCTGAGCAGCCGCGACCACATCCTGGAGTTCACCCCAGCCTTATCCACCCTCAGCGACCACGTGCGCTACAGCATCGACTACGGAAACGAAGAAGGCTACTTCAAGATCAACCAGAGAGACGGCGTCAGCTACCTGCACCTGAGCAAGAAGAAGGCCCTCCCCCCGGGGGCGTACTCCCTTCAGATCAGCAGCGTGGCCCTCTACAGGAAGAAGGAGCTGGTTGAGCTGGAGGACCGACACGATAAAGACTACCTCACAGGACAGCTGGGAGACGTACTGAAGATGAGGGTGCAGATCATCCTCCATTAACCATCACAAGACTGAGACAGGCAGATGTTGCCGGCAGGCTGCTAATCCAGCGTCAGGCTCACACTTCCCAAAAAGGCCAAACATCTCTGACTCTGGATCAGCAGTGAGGGGCAACTTCTACTTGCTCCGACAGGGAGAAGGGCTCGCCACCAAAGAGACAAGAAGGGGGTTGGGGGGGTGGGGGGTGGGGGGGAGACTGCATCATTTGATTGCCAAAGATGATTCTACATATCATAGATACAATCTCTGTGGAAAACGCCAGCTGAATGAGGCAGTATGAAAGATTTCAGTCAAATGAAGAACATATTGCCCCGACACACAACCTCAGCTGCACTATTGAGAGTGTGAATGGTTTTTAATCGTAGGGTTTCATGTTGTATGATGATATGTGGAATCAGGTGCCACTTTGAAGGGCATGAGGACTGCAGGAAGCTCTAAAGGCTGAGTTTTTTTAGGACTCAGCTTAGGTGGAAGAAAAGGGTGAGTCCCAATAGTCTGCAATAAATTCATTTCCTCCCCTCAGGTAAACAACTGACCAAACCTGGATACATGAAAGCAAACACATTTCTCCTTCCCCAGATATTAATTTAATGGAGTGAAGAAGAAGATTATGAGAATGTTTAGGAGAGGAAAGGAACCCACTATGGACTATTGAGATGTAGCCATGTCTGAGCTTGAATGACTCCAACTGCATATTTAAACTATGCTTTTCCATCTTTCCTACTGACTAGAGTAATTCATATTTACTGGTGCTAGCAACACAACACACATAGACTTCTGAATGCACTGTACTACTATTCAAAACTCAGTAGTCAACAAGATACAATCCCATTGGTCATTCTGAAGATTTCATGTCTTTTGCAACAGTAACAGCTAGCTTCATAGCCTGTCCGCTCTCCTCTATACTACATGTAAATTGTGTTTATACTGTAATAATCGATGCCACTTTTAATCTATGAAGCATTTGTAAACTAGAGGAAGCCCCTGGAATAGAGGGGTTTGTAATGGTGCTTATAATGACCAACTACTTCCTTTTGTAAACTGTGTATACATACACACACCTGCACACACACACACAAACACACATTGATGATGCCAAACCTGGGCCTTCATGATTATGCACTGAGGTCTTCGTGGCCACACATTCTCTCACAAATACAATCAGTGCTGCATTGCCACGGACCAGCCTGACACCAGTCTGTGTTCTCTGTTCACATCAGTGAGGGTTTAGTTGTAAATTCACAATAAAAACATATTTTTGGTGTATATGTATTCACTGCTGTGCTTTCCCCTTTTATCCAGGTTACTTTAGGGTTATTACAGTGAACTACTGTAAAACTGAAGCTAAAACAAAAATTAAGCAGTGAAAAATATTGTCAGTAAACTGAAACTAAATAAAGATTATATCCTTAAAGAAAAATTAAAACTAAATTGAAACAATGTTGCCTGGGTAAAAGCTAATAAAAATGAATGTAAATTTGTTGTTTGTTTTTTAGCTCTAATATATCACTACCGAAAAACTCCACTTTCGGGACATTGAACCACAGAAACTGAAAGGACTCGACCTTCCAGGAGACGGCGCCATGCCGCTATTGCTTCACAAAAGAAGCACAAAGATTAAACATTACATTTTATGGCTATTCCTACACAGTTCTCCAACCATGTATTTTGTATGTATATTTAGCTACATACTTCCGAGACATACCTGGCCCCAACAAAAAGAAACGAAAACTAAATATATAAACAGTAAACCTTTCTGAAAAACTGAAACTTAACTAAAATGATATAAAAAAAAAAGTCAAAACTAAAATAAACATTCAAAATTATAACCTTGGGTTACTTTAATTAGTACTTATTAATAACTTTAACTAGGGCTGTAAATTAAAATATGTAATCACGACTAATCGCAGATTTTTAATATGTTCAAAATGTACCTTAAAGGGAGATTTGTCAAGTATTTAATACTCTTATCAACATGGGAGTGGACAAATATGCTTGCTTTATGCAAATGTATGCATATATTTAATATTGGAAATAGATTAACAACACAAAACAATGACAAATATTGTCCAGAAACCCTCACAGGTACTGCATTTAGTATAAAAATATGCTCAAATCATAACATGGCAAACTGCAGCCCAACAGGCAACAACAGCTGTCAGTGTGTCAGTGTGCTGACTTGACTATGATTTGCCCCAAACTGTATATGATTATCATAAAGTGGGCATGTCTGTAAAGGGGAGACTCGTGGGTACCCATAGAACCCATTTTCATTCACATATCTTGAGGTCAGAGGTCAAGGGACCCCTTTGAAAATGGCCATGCCAGTTTTTCCTTGCCAAAATTTAGCACAAGTTTGAAGCGTCATTTAACCTCCTTTGTGACAAGCTAGTATGACATGGTTGGTACCAATGGATTATTTTAGGACGGAAAAACCCTGAAGGGTTAACCCTGAAGTTACCTCGCTAACGCCAAATCCTGCTTTGTAGTAGAGGCCTCAGTTCTAGAGTTGAGCTCAATATGCGTAGGTTTGGTACTCACTAGGCTGAGATGCAGCTCTTGTCCTGCACCGCCCCCATGTGGTGATCTAGAAGATTTATTGTCAGACAAGAAGTTCATCAGACAGAACTCAAAACTGACAGTCCCAGTAAAGACACCAGACTCTCCAAAGTAAAAAAAAAAAGATAACTTTATTAGCATGTAATCCATATATATTCAACAACATGTACTTTGACAATTATATTTCTGGAGCTTTCAGTTGGTTCCAGTTGATCCAAAACCTCCGGCACCACGCTCCGTCTCGTCAAGTGTCTGAAAGAACACAGTCATGCATTTTTTAATTTTACGATTGAAATGAATCTCATTACTTATTATATAAAATAAAACCTACTGCAGTAAATCCACACATCCAATGGAACAAGTGATGTTTGCACAAGAATTTTAAGCTTTTAGGTACAGTAGCCAAAACTTGAATGTTCAGTTTTTGTAGCAACTGTTTTAGAGGTGTTGACTCGACTTGAGGATGTAGTTTGTGATTCTAGTAAATTGTACTGCGTTATGCAGGAGGTATTTCTGTCATTTAGCCTATCCTCTTTTATATAAATGGGTTGGGCAAAACAATGGAACACACCTCTCAGCATAACACAATAAAATTCAACATCACACACTGCAGAAGTTGAAATAAACACATCTCTAAAACTGAACACTATAACCTCCAGGATGTTAGGATTTACTGCTGTTCTATTAAACTGCATTAGTTTTAGCTAGGTTGGTGTACCTAATAAACCGAATGCATGTGTGCATTTATATAGTGTTTGAGTTTCTCAACTTGCAGTTTACCTTTTGTTCCACCAGATCTGGGTAGCAGATCCTCTCACACACCAGCTGAGCAATTCTGTCGCCCTTTTTCACTGCAAAGAGGAACAGATGGAGATGAGACAATAATTAGTAAATTGCATATCTGTACCATAGACTTTTTATAAAGATCTTCATATCTTTAGTCTTTATATACAGTCTATAATCTGCACAAGTAATTACTACTCACTAATTTATCAGAATCAGAAATACTTTATTGGTCCCCGGTAGGAAATTGGGGCGTTACAGTTGCTCTTATATAAACATAAAGAAAATAAAGGAGTATGTAACATGTAATATATGTACATAATGTTACAATATATGTAGAGAAATATAAGTAAATAATAAGAATAAGAAATGAGAATATATGTACAAATATTTGCATTAAGACATGCAATATATAAACAGTGCAAATAAGTAAATACAATATGCTGAGGAGTGCGATTTACTAAGTGATAAATATGAATGCAATAATAGTAGAACTAAGAATATTTAAGGTACGGTCATTAGAGGTAAGAAGAAACATTACATATATAAAAAAATCAAAAAAAGAAATCTGATAAAATGTTCATATTACTTTTAGACGTTTTTTTTCTCCTAAATGGAGAGAATGATTTACACAGTAGGCAGTTTCAGTATTTAGTTTTAGTATCAGAGATACAAATGACCTAATTAATTTGGCTATATGTACATAGCAGATGTTTTGTGATATTTGCCAGCAAACTGTTGAATCTGATAACAACCCACAGGAGCAGATTTAAACTCAAAATGTTCTGTTTACTGTACATAACGCTTCCTCACCGTTGGTAAAGTAAATACCACTAAACTAGGGGGAAATCTTTCACTCCAGTCTTAGATCACCATGCTCAAAAAGAAGCATGAACAGTATGGCTAATAATAATATCTATGGGTGAAGTATTGCTGGTACCTGTGATTTAAAAAAAAAAAAAAAAAAAAAAAAAAAGGTGATATAATTCACTGATGCCACAACTCACCATTAAATGTGTCCTTGCTGAAGTTGAAGAGCACAACTCCCACATTTCCTCTGTAGTCTTCATCTACAACTCCAGCTGAGGAGAACATACAGAGAGGCATTAGAGACATTACAATGACATACAGTAAAACATGACCTGCTCACATAGATTGTCATCATAAAAGGAAGTCAAATATGCAAAAGACTCACCCCCAACATCAATGAAGTGTTTTACTGCCAGTCCAGACCTCGGTGCTGAGAAGGACAAAATGACAGAAGACATTTATGACCTGGTGTAACATAATCCTAGCTTGAAATTCCTCACATGCACTTGCAATATGCAAAACATCAGCAGCAGGAAAAGCAGATAATGCAAGAGTTGCATCAGTAAACACTCACCCACTCTCCCATAGCAGCCGTGTGGCACTGCTATCTGGATGTCTGTCTTCACAATGGCTTTATCCACGGGACCAATGGTGTAATCATATGCACTGTTGACAGTCAGAGAATTAAGGTTAGCTGGTTTGTGGCAGTATATTCACATCACAGACGCTTTTATACAGGGAGCACAAGCTAAATGTTGAAACTACTGTTAACAGAATATGTGGTCACAGCTCACATTCAGATAGATAGATAGATAGTAACTGTATTAATCCCGAGGGAAATTCAAGTTTCCAGCATCACAGTTCCATAGTGCAAAACATGTTGGTAAAAAGGCAGTAAAAAAGTTAGTAATGCAAAGTACAAAATATACTAGATATAAAAATACAAGATGAAGAAAACTGTTAAAAGTGAATATAGTGCAGGGTAACAGCTGAGATACAGGACTATTAAAAAAGTGAATATAGTGCAGAAGAGACTGTTAAAAGTGAGTATAGTGCATTATTATCTGTCCTGCAGACTGTCCTCCCTAGAGAGGTGTTGTACAGTTTGATGTCTTGAGGACAAAGGAGGTTAATAGTGAACCCAAACATAATTTTAACTCAAAGTATAACCGACCTGTAGAGATCATATCCCGCTGCTTTAGTGGATCCTCTGGTAGGAGTCGTGGCATGTTCAGAAAGCTTTGCAAACCTGAGGACAGGTCTCTCTTCTGCAGCTGGTGTCTCAGTCCTCGCCCTCTTTGATGGAGAAATGGCATTTGCAACTTCTAGGACAGGCATGTTGACAGAGTTCTCAGTTAAAACCGACAGTACACTAAATGATCTAACTATTGACTAACCAGCAGACAGAGCTACAGGCGGACTACTGTGAGCTTAACAAACACCCTGAAGCTTCTGCTGCAGTCTATTGGCGGGACTAGTTTGAATGCATTTCCCGCGTTGCAAGTTGCGCCAAAGTATTAGCTCCTCCCCATCAACACGTAACGTTAAACAGATACTGCATTATATATACACCACAATAAGTAGCGACAGGAACTACAGTATCTCACATAAGCTGCTACAGAGCTGGCATTACATGCATCTGGAGAAACTCATTTTAATAAACAAATCAACAAGGAAGTAAGTATGCTCTGTAACTATGGCAACCCTTTCATAATCACGTTCTATGGCAACCCTTTCATAACCACGTTCTCGTCGCTCAGTATGGTTCTCGCGAGAGTTTAGCCACTAATATAAACAACTGTAATATGCGTTACTAAAAGCACAATATGTATAATATTAAGCCTCACGTTACTTACGCATTGCACCCATTAAAGCAGACGTCGTGTTGGTGTTCAGGACACGGTAGGTATAAAGCACAGCATCCTATAAACCTATTTTTAGCTACAAAATGCTAGACGAGCTAGCAGAGCTAACGTCAACAGTCTGACATGTTGCTAATGCTAATGCTAACGTTATCATGCTAGTGTCTGTGCTTGCCTTTGCTTAGAGTAAACGTCTGAGTATGAACTTCTCTTCCTAACAGACGTAGAGCAGTATCAACCACCGCAGGGCACTGTAGACGAAGATCCCTTAGCTTTAGCAACGCTCTCATCATAGTATCTGCTAACGTCGTCTGTGAGCTAACAGCTTCCTGCTCCTCCTGCTGTCACCATGCAGCTCCTCCTCCTCCCCTGGTGTCATGCCTACATGCCCATACATGCCAATGTTTATCAATCTGAGGTGCATTCATTCACATGAGGTGAACCGCGTTGTTGAAACTCAACACGATAAAAATAATCTTTTATTTTTCCTATTGGATTAAATGGGGATTTCAGTACTTCGTTCAAAAAGACATGCCAACGATAATCAAACATCCAGTAACAGGATTACAGCGCAAGAGTTCACACTTGTCTGCCCATTCTACATCTTCTGTTGTTTGTGTTCTACCCTGTTGTTTTAAAATACTACGTAGTAGATTTGTCCATCGCATATCTGCAGATGAAAATGAGCAAAACCAAGTTGGGATACCTATTTGTCGAACACATGCCACTAAATCACCTTGTGCTCCATGCCAAAACGCTGGAGTACCACGGATAGGTCGAAGGAATCGATACCCATCATCAAACTGTAATACTTTTTTCAACGAGTCTTCATCTTTTAGGAGATCTTCAAATACTTTTTTGAGGCAACACCTCCTTTGCCCTTCCGTAAAGCTATGGACACACTTGATATTACTTGTTGAATTTCTGACATGTACTGAGCATAAAAAATGTACTCAACATTTTGGGCAAACCTGCCATCTGCATGTAAAATTCTGGCATTTAAATAACGTGATAATGTCAATTTTGTCTCTCTGTTTTTGTGATATGTATTGTTTCCTTGTGGAAACAAAACTGGAAAGCATTTGGCTTCGTTTGAATGATCTGTAAGCAGTTTTACAGGGTCAGAGCCAGATTTAATATCTTATCAAAATGTTGATCTAGCATTTCCTGACCAATATCAACAGGCATAAGACATGTATCTTGAAACATACCATGCTGTTGTCTATCATGTAACAGCTCATCTTCATTAGTATCTGCAGAGGTTGTAGTTGTTTCTATATTTAAATCATGGTCTTTTATGTCATTATCTTGTTGCTGACAAAACTCATTTGACCAAACTTCATTACATTTCACTTCTTTATAGTGAATGTTTGTTTGTTGCAAATAGTTTAAGGCTCGTCGTACATGCATAGTTTCAACAAATTTGTACTCATAATGTCCTTTATATGTTAGCTTGCGTTTTAATTTTATAGGCAATAGAGATCCTTCCATATTTGATTTAGGCAGTAATTTAGTGGTTTGCACTATGTTTGCTGGAACATGTTACTGGTCCATGTACACCATTTTGTCCACCTTTGGGTAGAGCCAACATTTTCATAAACGGTATATGTAATGCTATTAGATGTTGTTCTAAATTATTTAAACATCCTAATTCTGTTGGAATGGGATCTAATGTCAAATTGTTAACTATACATTGAGCTGGTACCTCACCTTTTTTAAGTTTAAAATGACAAGTGAAGCATATCCACAGTTGACCTCTAGCTTTATCCAAAATTTGGCATGGTGACACAGTCATTATTACATGTGTGTACATAATCATAATTAATGCATTTATCTGCTATAAGTGCTATTTCGCTTTTCTTTTTATACGCATCTTTTTTACAAAGTACAACTTGATGTTCAAACATTAATCTATGGCAGACACAGCACACAAAATTTGGGCCATTTTGTACTTTTGACAAAAACTGTTTCATTACAAAGTCAAAGAGCTTAGCGTTTTCTTTCTTGTTTTGCCTCTTTAACTTATTAGCTGCTAGTACACGTGCCTTGTGTTCGGGATTTTCATGGTACTTTCTTTTACTCATAGTTTTAGCATTCTGACAGTGCAACTGATTGTGTTTGTATTTCATTTGACTTAGTGCTATGATTTTCTGCCTATGTGCTAAGTTTTGTTTGTATTTTGTTTTACTAAAGTCTTTTGCCTTTTCTCTATGTGCTAAGTTTTGTTTGTATTTTGTTTTACCACTTTGCATCTAAAGAGTTCTTTAGATTTGTGATGTGAAACATCAGGTCACCAAGGCATGTGTTGAAAACAGCCACAGACCTGCCAATATTGGATGCCAACCCAGACACATCACGCATGCCACAATCAACCACCACGTAACAATCTTTGTGGTGAATTATGGTACTAAATGCACCATGGAGGTTCAACAGACACATTCCATCTCTCTCCAATGTTCTGCCATAGTTTTGCGCATCACCATTTGTTCATCTATCAGCCCTGTTTCACTGTACTTTGGAAGCCCAATATTAACCTCCCAGTTACTGCCAAACACACCATGCTGTTTTGTCAACTTGACCAAGTTTTGTGTCGTAGCATTACTTTGCTGCATTGACTTTGCTATTTTGCTCCCTTCTACAACGATGCTATCAACATCTTTCCCTTTCCATGTACACACAGGAGCAATCGCATGTTTGATCGCAGCCACAACACTACATGCTAGCCCTTCATCCACATTACCGTGGATGAAGGGTGCTCTGACATCAGTCCCAGCAACAATAGGCGATTGCAATTTTGCTAAACACATGCAAGCATAAATAGGTGCATCGCTCTGACCTTTTGCAGTTCTTGGGGACTCTGCTTCCACAACCACTGGCACAGCCTTGGAAGGTGACGCCTGTGGAGAGACATCCACATTCGGTGGGATGGCCTCATCCTTTAAAAAATACAGTGAAAAAAACAGCCTTTAATATCATGTATTTGTTCTGTGTTTGACGATTATTACAAAGTAAAACTATTTATATATATTATTATAACACTGAAGGGTTTTCTATTGTAATTTATACTGAAATAACAATGACATAGCTAAGCAGGCTCATTAACAAAAAAACACCAACCTCTGCCTTCACATCCACGATCACAGCCCTGGCACGTTTAGATTTCGGAGAGACGTCCTCAACCAATGGGGCTGCGTCCAGCTTTTAAAAAAAAAGAACAGGGAAAGAACTGCATTAAAAACAATGTATTTTATCACTGATTGATTATTTTGTACTAAACCATAAAATAGTTGAATAAACAAAATATATACTTTCCATTACCCAAATCTCAGAATAAGTTAAAATGCTTTCAAAACAAAGACAAACCTGTGGCTCTGCCAGTCTCCTCTTGGAAGAAGCTGCTTTCTTCTGCCGATGTTTCACTGGTGGTTTCTAATGTAAGAAAAACAACATTTGAGGCATGTTCCATTTGACCAATATAAACAGTCTAGGTTTATTAATTTAAAGTATTTCAGGAAGAAAAATACACTTAAATATAGGGCCTCAACTAACACAAAGATAAATGCAAATTACCATTTGTCCCTTTGGAACAGCTGCTGTGCACTCCGCGGGACTCGGAAGATGTGATAGAACAATGGCATCCATCGCAGCCAACATCTCACTGCTAAACCTGAGACGTGTCAGTGGGATGGAACACTCCTTCAACACCTTCAAACAAAATAGCAGAAAACATTTTCTCTTGTCAAAAGGCAATCCATAAACAAAAAATCAATAAACATATCTTAATAGTTAAAGCATAATACAAACATAACAAACCTGTTGCTGAACAATCCTCCTCTTGGATGCTCCATGGGACTGCTTAGGTTCCCCAGACCGCTGCCTCTGCAATGACAAATAGCATAATTAGTATTCAACACATAGCTTCTCTTTGTCAATTACGAAGATATCATATTAAATATCACTTTTTCCAAACAATCTCAATCATTTTATTACAGTGTGCGTCATCTTACCTTCCTGCTGTAACTAACAGTCATATAGCCTTCTTTGTCCGTTTGACACGGCCGTGGCACGGCGACCTCTCCCTTCACAACCACCCTTGGAGAGAATCGTCTGGCAGGTGGTGATGTCTTGGGAGCAACCTGTGGCTGCGGCGCAGTCGTCTCCAGGTGCAGACAAGCAGCAATCCAGAACAGCTGCGCCAAGACGCCCATTCCCTCACTGTCACTCAAATGAACCTGCAAAATAAGTAATTTAAAAGTAATTAAACACAAATATCTTACAATCAATATGCATCTGTATGATTTGAACTTATATCAACGACAAACAAGTGTACATCAAACTTATGCATTTGCCATGTCACAACATTTATACTTACGTTGTCTCGGTACCACAGGTTACGGTTGTGCAAAGGAAAATGCTCCGCAGTAGAGACGTACTTGACACCTTCAAAAAAATAAGAAACGTCATCAATTACAGAAATTTAAAATTTTGACACTGTTTTCAATTTATTACCAAACTACAATGAAACTTATTTAAATTATATGTTTTTAGATATTTACATAACCATAACGAATATCATGTAAGTTATAAGATTTAGTTATTTTCAAAATCATAATAAATATTTTGGAAACAATATGAATATTGTTAACAAAAAAAAGGTGAATTTGGTTGAACATTTATTCAAATAGTTTGCCCAGGAGTATACAACTTATTCAACTTGTAACTGTACTTAAACTCTTTTTTTAAACATACCTGCACGTGCAGCCACACGATGATACTCTTGCCTCAGGTGGTCCTGCAGATCCACAGCTACATTCAACCTCGGAGGGAAGTCCAACACCACCACCTGTTTTAAAAAAGATGTCCATTACTCAAACGTCATACTCATTAACAACTCATACAAAACATTCATTTTAATACCAAAGATAGAATACCTGAGGCCATCGACTGCGGACACTTCTCAGGAGCTTGCCAAAATCGACCCCTGCCTCGTCGATGGTTCGGCTCGCTGTGAGGTCGTTGCTGGGGGCCAAAAGACAGACGACATCAGGTGTTCGCGGGACAACAGCATTCAGCACCTCCGTCCGCAACTCAGCTGCACAGGCCCCCGGCGTCGACATGACACCAAAAGAAAGCCCCTCTGGCATCTCCACGTAACCGTCTGCAATGGCTCGTAGATGGGAGCATCCAACAAGAAGGACAAACTGGAACAACAGAAAGAATATTTTTAGAATAATAATCACAAATTATCCTAATTATCCTCTGTTCATTAACTCTAATACCAATAATACCTTCTTGCCTGGAGACTCAGGAGGAATGACCAACTTGTGTTGTTGTCCAGTAAAGGAGGAAATTGGCCATTTTCCCGCTCTATGGCGATATCCAGTGCCGCAAACTATTGATAAACACACAAAGACACCACACAATGAAGCTTAACACAGCATCGTTTATGTAAACAAAATAATTATGCACCATCCTGCTAGGAAATAATGCAACAATATACAGACGTAGGCAAAGTTGTTGGTAACGTTCCGTTAAAGAGAGAAAAACCCACAATGGTCACTGAAATAACTTGAAACTGACAAAAGTAATAATAAATAAAAATTCACTGAAAATTAACTAATGAAAATCAGATATTGTTTTTGAATTATGGTTCAGCAGAATCATTTAAAAAAACAAACTAATGAAACTGGCCTAGACAAAAATGATGGTAACATTAACTTAATATTTTGTTGCACAACCTTTTGAGGCAATCACTGCAATCAAGTGATTTCTGTAACTCTCAATGAGACTTCTGCACTTGTTGACAGGTATGTTGGCCCATTCCTCGTGAGCAAACTGCTCCAGCTGTCTCAGGTTTGAAGGGTGCCTTCTCCGAATGCATGTTTCAGCTCCTTCCACAGATGTTCAATAGGATTTAGATCAGGGCTCATAGAAGGCCACTTCAGAATAGTCCAATGTTTTGTTCTTAGCCATTCTTGGGTGTTTTTAGCTGTGTTTTGGGTCATTATCCTGTTTGAGGACCCATGACCTGCGACTGAGACCAAGCTTTCTGACACTGGGCAGCACATTTCGCTCCAGAATGCCTTGATAGTGTTGAGATTTCATTGCACCCTGCACAGATTCAAGACACCCTGTGCCAGATGCAGCAAAGCAGCCCCATAACATAACCGAGCCTCCTCCATGTTTCACATTAGGTACAGTGTTCTTTTCTTTGGATGCTTCATTTTTGTGTCTGTGAACATAGAGCTGATGTGACTTGCCAAAAAGCTCCAGTTTTGTCTCATCTGTCCAAAGGACATTCTCCCAGAAGCTTTGTGGCTTGTCAATATGCATTTTGGAAAATTCCAGTCTCGCTTTTTTATGATTTGGTGTCCTCCTGGGTCGTCTTCCATTAAGTCCACTTTGGCTCAAACAGTGACGGATGGTGCGATCTGACACTGATGTACCTTGACCTTGGAGTTCACCTCTAATCTCTTTGGAAGTTGTTCTGGGCTCTTTGGTTACCATTCGTATTATCCGTCTCTTCAATATATCATCAATTTTCCCCTTGCGGCCACATCCAGGGAGGTTGGCTACAGTCCCATGGACCTTAAACTTCTGAATAACATGTGCAGCTGTAGTCACAGGAACATCAAGCTGCTTGGAGATGGTCTTATAGCCTTTACCTTTAACATGAAGGTCTATAATGTTCTTTCTGATCTCCTGAGAAAACTCTCTCCTTAGCTTTCTGTGGTCCATGTTCAGTGTGGTACACACCATGATGCCAAACAGCACAGTGACTACTTTTCACCCTTTAAATAGGCAGACTGACTGATTACAAGTTTGAAGATACCTGTGATGCTAATTACAGGACACACCTTAGTTTAACAACTTTGCCTACGTCTGTACACCTTACACACATAAGGAAAGCATGTAAAAAAGAAAGAACTTGCTACATACCACCAATATCGCCATCCTGTGGGGGTCCATTCGCCACAACGAATTCCTTCGTCACCTGCTTAGCTCTGTTCCGCTTCGCTGCCTCAGAACGACGAAAGGATCTTTTACGCGGCATCTGAAAATATATAAGCACAATTGATTAATAACGACAATTTTACTCTACAATAATTACATATATAAATACATCTAAAACTGTTTAATGCTAAAATAGCTGAATCAGTACCAGTGTTGGTACTTTACACCAGTTAATGGGCCATAGGTGGGTCATTATCATCAAACCCGTTTCGGTACTTCACATCAGAGCTCATTTACACATTCTTGCACCAGTTAATGGGCCATAGGTAAGCCATTATCATCGTTTATAGTGAAACCTGTTTAGAGCAATCGATACCTATTCCCCATTGATTGTTGCTCTTTCAAGGGGCGTGTCAGTGGTTCATTCTAAGTTGGAAAAATGTAGCCCCTTGCTGCAAATTCCCCTACATGTATGAAATTTGGCAGATGTGCCGTGATTTAATAATAACGGAATAAAGTAATGCCGACATAACAAGACCATGACCAAGACACAAAATCTGTGCTTTGTCAAGTCTGTTTGCAAGATGGCAAGCACACAACTTTTTTTTTTTAGATTGCTTGTTTTCTGAATGGAGAGGCTGTGCTAACATTGTAAACTTAGCTGTTCCATCAACACTTAACATAACGTCATATAGGCATAAATACAGCGACGTTGTTGAAAACAAATCAAAACTATTCCAAAATACCTATATCATAATGCCATATAGTCTGAATTCATGCTTTATCTGATCAGACAACAAGCAACTTTTAAAAAAGCTTGTTTTCTGGATGGAGTTTGGCTGGATCAGTGCCAGGCTATGCAGCTGCTCCATCAACAGACAACATAAAGAGTTTGGTCCGTACTATGTACAGATATATATGTAACGTTTTCTATACTATGTTTCTATAACTGATTTAGATGTCTGCTGACTTAAATTCTTAATTTGATTAAAGTATACAGTTACAATCAACCGAGATTTGACTTAAAACCACTTCATAAAACAATCACCCACTGCAACATTATTGACCAGATGCTGTTTTATAAGTTGACTAAATGGATATTAAATTAAAAACAAAAAAACTCACCTTCAGACTCAAAATGAACTGGTTTGGAAATCGAACTTCGTAGAATCCTCTGAGTGGTCCTCAAAGGAGATTGTACTCTCGTTAAAAAACAAGAAAGTGGGCTTCTGCTGAGAGAATCTCGAATATATAGGCCAACATATGGGTTTCTGTGGGCGTGTCTAAAAACAAGAAACCAATCACAACACAGGTGGGGTTATGTGGGCGTGTCTGAAAACAAGGAACCAATCACAACACAGGTGGGGTTCTGTGGGCGTGTCTAAAAACAAGGCACTAATCACAACACAGGTGGGTTTCTGTGGAAGACACTGGGGGTACGTCCCAAAGCTCTTAATTTTCGTTTCCTCGCTCCTCGATCCTCGCTTGAACCGGAAGTTGTTCTGGTGCGCCATCTTGAAGACCGTCCCAAAGCCCTTATTTTGTGCATCGAGGAGCGAGGATCGAGGAGCGAGGATCGAGGATCGAGGATCGAGGAGGCTATGAACGAGGATACACCAGTGTATCCTGCACGGAAGTCTTTTACCGACCGACACGCCCCCTTATTGGATATCAGTCACTGATTGGACGCTGCTGATCAGACTGATCTGATAACTTTACCTCTCAACATCACTGGAGTTTTATACCGGAGTGAAAACAGATCACAGAGTAACGTTTTATAGTTTAGTTGTCTTCTGATTCACCATCTAGTTCAAATCTGTGTTAATTGAAGCTCTGAGCAGCAGCAGAAGGACCTGCAGTAGCTCTCCTTCACACATCGTCAGTGAAGCAGCCT
Organism: Sebastes umbrosus; assembly: GCF_015220745.1. Lineage (NCBI taxonomy): Eukaryota > Metazoa > Chordata > Actinopteri > Perciformes > Sebastidae > Sebastes > Sebastes umbrosus. The sequence continues at coordinate 31,321,657 of NC_051270.1, read as the reverse complement.
GACAGTCAGAGGGGTTTATAATACCTGACAAACTGACTTGAAATAACTTTCTGCATTTTTTAGAATGATTTTTCTTTTCATGATCTGTTATTTCCCCCGTTAACTTTTATTAATGATACTATTAAAGTCAGAGAGAAAAGGAGAGTCTGTCTGTCAGCAACAAACACCTTTTACATCATTTATCCTCATTTCCATTCAGTCACATGAGGCTGATGATTCCTGAATGTCGGGTTTGATATGAGTTACATCATTTACATTTTCCCTTTAGCCTAATAAATAATGTCCAGGGTTCAAAAAACACCATAGTCATATTCTGGGTTATGAAATAATTAACTCACAATCAGAATATCAATAACTACAGACGCTAATAATGAATAAATAATATAAAGTTATTGTGCCAGTAGAGATGGTTCCTGAGCCTCTAAGCAGTCCACAGTAGAAATACAGGCTGCAGCTTGCACTTGTCTTTATTAGTATTAGTACAGTTCAGGCACAAACAGCTGTTACAGTTGACTGACAGCTGATCCAGATGTGATCAGCTGCTGCTGTCAGTAAATAATAACGAGTAAATATGTTTTTAGAGACATGAGACGTCGTTTCCTCTGAAGCGTCACGTGAAGCGACGTCCGTTTCTGATGACAGCAGCAGCTGATAACAGCTGGATCAGCTGTCAGTTGGCTTCAACAGCTGTTTATGTCTGAACTGATCTAATAGTAATAAAGAAACAGAGTTATCAGAGCAGCAGTGTTTCCTCTCTGTAGCCTGTTACCTGTTTAACAAACACCTGCACATGAATAACAGCTGCAGTCTGTATTTCTACTGTGGACTGAGTTCTGCTTAGAGGACCAGGAACCATCTCTACTGGCACAATATCTTTATATTATTTATTCATTATTAGCGTCTGTATTAATTTACATTCTGACAGTAGAAGTTATGTATTAGTCTGAATGTTTGAGGGGAAAGTGAAATGATATAACTCATATCAAACCCAACGCTCAGGAATTATCAGCTTCACATGTGACTGAATGGAAATGAGGATAAATTATGTAAAAGGTGTAAAAGACAGACTCCCCTTCTCTCTCTGACTTTAACTGGATACTTAATAAAAGTGAATGAGTGAAATAACAGATCATCAAAAGAAAACTCTTTCTAATAAATGAAGAAAGTTATTTTAAGTCTGTTCATTGTCAGGTTTTATAAACCCCTCTCAGTGTCAGACTCCTTCAGTGACGGTGTGTGAAGCAGAGATACTGCAGGTCCTTCTGCTGCTGGAACACTTCACCATCAACATGGTCCGTCTGCTGTTCACTCCTACAGTGAACACAGATTATAACTAGACGGTGAATCAGAAGACAACTAAAATATAAAACTGTTAATCTCTGATCCGTCTTCACTCTGGTATGAAACTCTAGTGATGTTGATGTATCTGATCAGTCTGATCGGGCGCAGCGTCCAATCAATAACTGATATCCAATAAGGGGGCGTGTCGGTCGGTGATAAACGTCCGTGCAGGAAACACTGGAGGATGCACTGGTGTATCCTCGCTCATAGCTCCTCCAGCAAGCCTCCTCGCTCCTCGATCCTCGATCCTCGCTCCTCGATGCGCATTTTATGAATTGGGACGTCCTTCAAGATGGAGGACTGAGATCGATTTCCGGGTCACAGCCGGAGGATCGAGGAGCGAGGAGACGAGGAGCGAGGAGACGAGGAGGCGAAAAATGCTGAAATGAGATGCAGCTTCTAACAACAAGTCTCCAATGAAACAAAACACTGTCTGGGAAAAACTCTACATAAAAATACAATTTAAAAAGAATATAACCTTTTCTTGTGGGTTAATCCGTGATAAAAATACTAAGAACATATGAAGAAATACGAATCTTGTAACCTCCAATGATGAAACACAACTTTTCCTTCAAACTTTTCCATATATATATATAATGTTAAGTTATATAAAAGTTAATGTCATGGCGTTAATTATAATATGTATAGTAAAAACACATATCACGACAAGGACACATATTGAGGGTTTATGATGTAAATATAATATCAAATAAAATAATGCTGAAATGATCTGGAGCTTGCCTAACCATGGTGGTTTGTTTGCCATACAGTTGTAAACAAATGCATATGTTTTTAAAAAGTAAACTAATCCTTTGTGCTTAACATCCCACTTGTTTCTCTACAATGAGTCAATATTCTAATGTGCCTACTTGTATATAAATATTAAATAAAATATGTCTAAATAACACATATAACTAAGCAATCTGTAACAGAGGGTTTCTCATATTATACAAACAGGCTAAAGTAATGTTTTCAAAAACCCTGGAAAAAGTAAAAGCTTTTCATGGACCCAAGAGCTACTTCAGAAAGAAGTGCTCATTTATGTATTAAGAAAATTCTCCTAATAATCAAGCTTAATAAACTATATAAAAAAACTCTTGGATCCTAATGAAATACATGTATTGTGACAATGCCCCACAGTAACTGTTTTATAATATTTGTGCTTGTGTTCAAGGTATCCTATTGTTCCAGTATTGTAGTGTTCAGCAACACAATGTGGCAAACAGAAAAACTATGTGACACATTTCAAAATGCAAGAAGATGAAAACTTTTATTGTCATTTCACAAATATACTGGACATGTTTTAACTGTTTAATGTTAAAATAGCTTAATCAGTACCAGTGTTTGTAATCAGAGCTCATTTACACATTCTTGCACCAGTTAATGGGCCATAGGTGGGTCATTGTCATCAAACCAGTGTTTGTACTTTACATCAGAGCTCATTTACACATTCTTGCACCAGTTAATGGGCCATAGGTGGGTCATTATCGTCAAACTGGCATTTACAGTGTAATCAAGCAGCTGATATGCATATGTATGGTACCAAGTCTACACAATAAGTGTTGTTTTTATAGTGAAACCTGTTTAAAAGACATGCTGATTATTCACATTTAAAACCTTGCATGGAACCAATTGTTGAGTTCTTGAAATTAGTTTGATTACATGTTAGGTACACCAACACATTTTAATATATGAATAATATAGTACATACATATGACTTTCTAAAATGACATTTTGTAGTATCACTTTTGGAGTAAATGTGATGTTTGTCGATGCACTTAAACCAGAGAAAAGCTGAGATCATATGAGACTGATTACCTCTGTGAGACCCACAATAGACCTGTTTTTGTCTTCATTAGGGGTATCCAGGGTTTTTTTAAGGTGGGATAGCATGTCTACAGTAGATGTCTCATAGAAGAGCGGAGAATTTACATGATTCGCCATTGAAAGACAAACTGTTGTAACTCGCCTGTACTTGGTCAAATCTGCCCCCAAATTGACCTACTTCATAATAGTCCAGGCCTGAAGACATGTACGTGCCGCGACAGCGGGTACCCCGACATGCGTGTTCCCCAGACGTGCCCGCAGGGGCGAGGGCCCGATCATCGCTGCTCGCAACTTTAATTTTTATTGAATTTTACATATAGACATATATACACATACAGACAGACTAACAATAATAATACTTAAATTATACAATGAAATGTTTAGTCAGAATTTCAAAGAACAAAGAAAACAAATAAAATACAAGATAAGACAAAACAAATAAATACCTCAAAGAAGAAGAATAAAAAAAACCACACAACAACACACAACAATTTCAACAACAGCACTCAGCAACACACAGCGGTTTCAAAACAGAGAAAAGGTCCAGAGTGCTCGGAAGTTCAAATCAGTGTGATGAAGGTGCTCTTTGGTGGGGTACACAAAGGTTCAAAAAAGGGGAACCTTTCCAGTCCAAGGAACCCTTCTGGCAAAAAATATAAAAAGCCTTTATTTAAATGACTATTTCGTGATGAAATGCTAAAAACAATGCTGGTACATGTAAGATTGGGTAACAGCCCACGCGTAGCGGCACAAACAGGCTTCTTCAGGCTGCAGTTTCAATTTGACTGTGCCCCCTGACGTCCAAGAAACTCCAACAAAGGTTTCCACACTTTTTCAAATTCTGCTGCTTTTCCTCTGGTTATGTATGTAAGTCTCTCCAGTACAACACAAGATGCCATCTCCCTCACCCATACATGTATCGAAGGTAAATCCATTTTTCTCCAAGACAAATCTATCATTCTCCTGGTTTGCAGGAGTCCAAAGTCAATTAGAATTAACTGTTTTGAGTAAACGATTAAGTTATCTGGATATAGTATACCTAGTATACATATCTTTGCTTGGTGAGGCACCTTCACTCCAACAATCTCAGATATATTCTGAACTATTGTTTCCCAGTATTTTTTTAACTTCGGACAGTCCCATACACAATGAAACAGAGTACCCCTTCCTTCTAAACATTTAGTACACGTGTCTGGGACGTCAGGGGACACATACATGCCTATTTAATCCAAATAAACGCTGCTGGATTTCTAACTTTAAATCTTCCCTATTGAATTTCATAGTTTATGCTGACCCCAATGTTAAACAAAAGTATTTTATTTGGATAGAAATACAGATATGTAGATAGAAATCATAGAAAATGTTATTTAATGGTTCATTTCAAGGGGTTTACAGGATGTGTACTACATGTCTAACTAAAACACAAAGTGATGTGAAGTACTTAATATCTATTAATAGAACAGAATCAATAACCACTCAAAAACAGTTTGACACATTGCTTGTTATACAATTTCCCTCGGGATAAATAATGTTTTATCTTATAATATAATCATCATATTGACTAATGGCATGCAAAATCCATTTGAGCAAATTATTAATGACTTTCTCCTCAAACTATTGAGATTATAGAGTCACATCCCAAAGTCCATTGCTGCCCCCCATTGGGAATACATCAGCATTGCCATAAAGGATGTTCAGTGCTGATATTCCAGACGTGCATATATAACCTCTTACTCTTTTATGCATCCTTTTTCGTTAAAAAGTATGTATTGTTTTCCAATTAAGTGTCCAAATCACTGTATTTGACGATACCAGATTTCCCCAGACCTTGTGTCTTTGAAACAAAGGGAAATCATGACGTAGTAGCTGGTCTTTTAGTCTTGCATTTTGCAAGTGCATAGACTTTATAGCCTACTTGTGTTTTGCACACAAAACCCCAGTGTGTTATGTTGTAACAGCAACCACAATATAACTAGAAAGATATTACATTTTTAAAATATTTATTTGAATATAATTTTTGTCTCTGGATATTTATTTATTTATCCATTATTTCCTTTTGTTTAAGTGTTTTCTATACTTTTCTTCTTCTTTTTAGGTTATGTCTTCATGTCATTATATTGTCACAATTGTTATGTTTATTTTTGCCTGTATAAAAAAAAGTGAACTTGAAAAAAAAACAATATCTGAAGTTATCTCATCTAATCACCTGATAAATGACAGAGACAAGAATAAGAGCAGCTCAAAATTTTATTAATCCTTTAATTCAGGTAATCACAATTATATATATTTAAATAGGAAGACAAAAGGTTAAAATATACAGAATAATTGGCTTTACAATCTATAATTTATTAAACTCAATTTTCATTAAACAAAAAGTGTGCTGTGATAGTAACATTAACATATTTAAACAGTAGCCTATAATGTGGAACAGGTAAACAGCTTTATGATAGCGGTGTATTTTACATATCAAGGAATGTTTAGAAAATAATCAATCCACAGTTTAAAAGAACAGATGTTGTTGATCATTTATGAAAGGAAAGGTTTGTTTGCTCAAAAAATATCCACTAGTGAATTCAGATATCTACTATATACATTTATTTTACAATCACAGCAGCAGACAATGCAGTCACTCAGTGTAACCATTGAACGCAGCCTTGTATCTCTGCCTGTGTCTCTGCCTTTGTTCATTGGACTGATCCGACCAAGTTAGGAAGACGTGTGATTTGACTTTGTTCTTTTATGCATATAATATTACACCATTTTGTCTGTACTTGTCCATCGCTGCAAAGAGCTTAAACTTTGCTCCTAAATTCACTTTCAGAATTTCTTACATTTACAAATTCAATGTCAGAAGTGCATTTTTCTTTATGAGACTAATCTCGTTTTTTGCTGACAGCATTCATACACAAGACGGAGTGCAGCACAGCATTAAAAGTTTACTCTGGTAGCCATACAGTGTCGTACAATGTGAGGCTTGCCCGGCTGCAACTTCAAACAGTGCAAGTAATTGTTTTCCAGCTCACAACTTGCCACAAGGTAGCACGAAACGGCACATACCAGACAAAAACTGGTTAATGGTAAAATATCAACAAGGTGAAAATGTGACTGAAAATGTGTTTTTATTATACCTTTGTCAAATACGCCTGCTGACCACTTTTCTCTTTGTCTGTTTTTAGGTATTTTCTTGTGTGAGTATGAATGCCTTCATCAGGACTTGACTAAAAATGCTGGTGTTACATTGTGGTGTTGGTCTGGAGGGCTGAATAACATCATCCAAGGTATGAACATGGTCCATCATTATGGTTCTTCCACATTGTTTCCTTTACCTATAGCCTGCAAGGTGCTCAGGAGTAGAAAGTAAGCACACTCTTGTGGTTGCCTCTAATGAGCAGGGTGGGTGGAAGGTCCTTTGTCAGGGTGTCCAGCCAGGCCATGTAGAGGAAGTCAGAGACGGATTCCTTACGAGCGATGGGCATGCTCCTGCAGCAGGCGAGGGCACAGAGAGCATGTTAGACACTGTTTCTTCTAAGCTTGGCACTTAAATGGTATTCAGGTTAACAGTTGGTTTTACTTACACAATGATCAGATTGGCTGATTTGGAGTGTTGCTGAAGCACCTCATTCAATCGCACCTGGAGGTTGGTCTGTAAAACAGCAGCATTTACTTTTTAACAACAAATTTCAGCCTAATTTTGCTGTTCAACACATGCTCCTCCAAACCAAACTAATACATACAGTAATTATGTCTATGCTGCAAAGTCTTAAAGGTGCTAAATTCGATATCCATAGCATTAATATAGCAGCAAGCAACGATTTGATATGTAAAGACATAGTGGAGTAAGTAAGGGATTACGTTTTAACAAAGTAAGGCGATGCAAGACTCCTCTGCTTCACATGGGGGTACACATCGCCCTATCGGGGTTTATTTCACAACAATGACCCGCTAGCTGTACATTATCCCGCTTATTACACGGCTACTTACAATCAATAATTTGACACAAAAATGGTCCGCCAGAGTCTGAGATCAGAACTGCCCCCTTTGAGCAACAATCTGTTATACATAGCAACGGTCTGTTATAAAGAAATAACGGACCGTAGAATGCCGTGATTGACCAATCAGAATTGAGTATTCAACAAAGCCGTGTAATAATGTAATGTAATGCAGATTAATGTAATCCAAGCTTCTCCTTGCTTTGTTGACATCGCCGGGCCGCTAAATTACGAATCCTGCTATAGCGAAGGCATGACCCACCCTACTCTGCCTCTGATTGGCTAGTACTCACTTGGTTGGATTGGTTACATTTCGGCATGAGCAGTGAGATTGGTTAGTGTAAGAATATCATCGTAAGCCAATCAGAGGCAGAATAGGGCGGGTCATGCCTCCGCTATAGTAGGATTCGTAATATCGCAGCCTGACCGCCCGCGCATGCTTTTCGTGCATGTTCGTGCATGTGAGCATGCCTCACTGGCTAGCTCACGGACGCCGCTCTGCACTGCTCTCATACAGCGGTTACAGCTGATAATGCCCAACAGCGGGGTCGTGGAAGCGTAGCACCCAGGTCCCCCCTCAGGTAAACACTGTTATCTCTGCCAGCACTCGTTGTTTTCACTGTTAGCACCTTTAGCATCGTTAGCTGCAAGCCGACGGCGCCATGTTGAGAGCCGTTGAGAGGCAATAAAAAATCCCAATCCCATACTTAGCACCTTTAACTTAGTTTATTAGTGGTTTTACCTTCTCCTCAAAGGTGCTCAGCTCTTTGTCAGTGATTTTCCAGGGATGCTCTCTCCGCATGGCTTCAGCCTGAGTGGCGTCTTTAGACCCCTCATGCAGACAGAACGGCTCAATCATGTCCTCTAACTTCTTCAAGCTGGAGGAAACCAGATAAGAACATGAGCTGACCGTAGAAAATGTTCATTTTCCAATCGTATAATATGCAGATACTATGAGGCGATTACATTTTACTATTACTGTAGCACCATCTGGTCTGCTGTCACTATTATAACGGCAATGATGCAATTACCTGTCAGTGCTGGGTGGGATGTGGATGTCATCGACGACATTGATGTCAGTGCAGTTAATTCTGAATTTGTGCACCAGAGACTTCATCCTGTAAAACAGATAATCACACACTGATGAACTTTCATATAAATGTTGATAATTATTTTCAGTTAATGCTGAATAACATCTCCTGTAAAGGGATGTTGTTGGCTCATATCTGTCACTGCTTCACAAGCGACATAAACAAAGAACACGTTTTCTTGCAGTGGCCTTTCTAAAATGAGTAGTAGTGAAAGTTGTTATATTCTGTTATGATCAAGGAGTTGCTAGTGTGCTGGCTAGTTGAACAGTTATCTGCTTCCACTTTAATTATTGAAATACCACAGCTGGTACTGTGTATGGGTCACAGCTGCCTAAGACTTGCAGTTTGTATATACAGTATATCTTTGTTTTTCCTCGTTTGATAGGTGATCGAAACACTTGTGGGTTGTAAGAAATAATGATTTGACAGGCTTGTGTGGTAGCTCTATGGAGTTCCCAGTGTTGGCCGCCATGTTGGAACAGTGTTTTGCTCTCTGGGCTCTGCGCCAGTCACGTGACTGAAAACTATGAATAGGAACACCCTCTTTCTGAAATGTCCTGTGATTGGCCAAAGTTTCACTTCACAGGGTAGATTTTCTAAAGCCTGAAAGCAGAGCCATAAGGAGGTGTAGAAGTCTAGACAATATACTGAGAGTTTATTTTGGAATTTTTGCCCAATGACGCCAAAAAAAATAGGATTTGATATTGAAAACATGAATTATTTTACTCACTCCTCTTTATCCAGGTCACTGCGTCCAGGCTGCCCTGCGATGAAGATCCTTAATTTACTGTCCTTCCACTTCTTCCTGGTCGTGAGGATGTAGGGGAGCAGCAGGGTAAGACCTGAGAGACGGGAAATGAATCCAGTTGGTGTTATTGTACAAAATATGTGAATTCGGTGGACAGATCAAGCTTGGGCCAGGACACCAATTACATATTGGTTGTCATCCAGATCTGGCATTTCTAACTTCTAGTTTACCATCTTTTTCCATTTATGTGGTTTCATTTTTATTGTTCAGGTGTTATTTATTTTCGGTTGTTTCAGGTTGTCTGCATTAAGGAGAACGTTTTGTGTCTCTGCACGTATCCGTTAGACTCTTTATGGCGAGATACATAAGGGAAAGGCTGCCTAAAGGGAACCATCACCTACCTCCATCATCAAACAGCCACCACACATCAATGGTGCCTTTAGGCTGCTTCTTCTGGAACTGAGCGCTGGCCTCCAACAGCCTCTCGTTCATCTTGGCAACCTGCGGGGGCGGAGGGCCGCACACTGACACTGAGAGAGAGAGAGAGAGCAAAAGATAGGAGAAATGAGAAGTGGATGAGGCAGAGGAACAGTAGGAGGGAATCTAATTCATTGATGAAGCGTGGAGAGTTAAGTTGGATGGGAGAATTAGTGCAAATCAACATTAAGGGCTGACTCTACATCAGCGGGAACAGCCATCTCTCAGGTTTAATGTTCCAATGAGTGGGATCCAGATTGCATACTAATGACCGTCGCAGTCTTGCCAGGACGCAGCTCAGTGGTGTGTTTGTGTCTGTGTGTGTGTGTGTGTGTGTGTGTGTGTGTGTGTATGTGTGTGCGTGTGTCTGTGTGTGTGTGTGTATGTGTGTGTATGAGATGTAGAGACAGATCGAGTGTCTGGGTTAAAGGGCTGCTCTTAAGGGATGCTCTTCAAACTGGAACAAAGGGGACCATATTATTGGATTACACTCTCAGAGGCATCTTTAGTGGGAGCGCTTGATTCAATTATATCTCAATAGCAGTGTGGGGAACTTTCCAAAAAAGATGTATGCGATTGGTTTCATTTGTTAAATGTATATCAGTGGAAATACGAGAAGGAGAATAAGAGAGAGAACTCCTTTTCCCGCATATTTAAAGATCATCTTTTGATGCAAAGTTAAACTTTGCTTTACATAGCTTGGAAGGCTTTCTGAAATGTCAGGTAAGATTTGAACAGAGAGGAATAACCTCTAGAGAAAGATACCTCTGGTCATGAGCACTTGCTGAGAGGATTTCCTGGACTTCCTGAACAGTCCTTTTGCTTTCCCTCCGTTCGGCGTCATCTCACTGTCCAGTGCCTGTTGCTCCTTTGCTGCCTTTAGCATCTCCTCTGAAAGACACAATCAGATTTATGGTTTAGGATAAATCAATAGATTGCTGCAGGAATGAGTCCTAAAACCCTGAAATGAGTTAGCATTTTTGCGCTTCCATTCTCTTGTCTCAAACTCAATGGGTTTTTAGTTAGAGGCCTGAAATGAGCTCTGTGGTTAACACAAGCTGAAGAGATTTTAATGTTTTGTTCTACGATATAAAATACATCAATAAATATCCCACTCGTGAATTTTGAAGACTTTACGTGTCTTAAAAAAGGCGGTTGCTAACAAGTGGCTAAATGAGTAGCCCAGTCGCACAGCAGTTTGTGAAATAGGAACGGAATTTAATGTATTGATACATGTACATAGACACGGATTTCACTTTTTTTTTGTGATGGTCAGCACGAAATCAATTTGCGTGTAATCCACGTAATTGTGAACCGGGAAGTATGAAGAGGAGGAGGTCGGGGTGGACGAGTCGGTCAAAAAAGATATGACTTTCGCCCAGAAGACTGCAGTCAATGTTGATTTATTTGTCACGTAACTTACGTAATTATGTTACGGCACTTCCGGTGTTATTTTAACCCAAACCATGATCTTTTCCTCAAACTAACTAAGTAGTTTGTTGCCTAACCCTAACCAAGTCAGTCCATTCCTAAACCTAACTAAGTAGTTTGTTGCCTAACCCTAACCAAGTCAGTCTATTCCTAAACCTAACTAAGGCCTATTGAAAGAGGCTGGGACACGGGTCATGGGGTATAAACACACACACAGCTGCGGTCGTACGTTGCTATTGGCTCAATTTCGGCGAGTGCAGACCAGATTTTACAGCGCATGTGTTGTACCCCAAAGATATGACGTGTTGAAATTGATCAAATAGATTCAATTTCGTGACTATTTCACGAACTGCCGTGAGAATGTTTTGAAATGAGACTACTAAACGTCATCACGCCGGCTCGTCCGCCTTTACAGCCTCGTTGTGTATACTTGCGCTTCTGTGACCGTGGTGTAGTTTGTTTATAGCCTAACTTTAGCGTTTTACTTCTGCTGATTAAATTCACACCTCAAAAATCATAAAAGTGGTATTCATTTGTGGAGATTATTTTATGGAACAAAACGTGTACGTATCATAAACGTTTGTTTGCCACAGAGCTTATTTTCTGCAATAATCCAAAAACCCAATGGAAAAATCCCATTGGCTTTTTGTCGAAGGGAACCAGGGTGATGTTAACTTCCTGGTTGACCTATAAAAATACTGCCCCCCGGCAGCACTATAGTGAATATGTGTTGCATTACTTGGGATTATCTTTGTTATTGCAAAGATCTCAGCGGAGGCACAGTTGTAAACTGGTAGTTATTTTAGCATCTTATCTGTTAACTACTTGACCTTTATAGATAGTGTGTAATCTACAGAACAAAGTGCCCTGGCTTATCAGCGTTATTTTATTACAGTCAGTTACTGTGGGTGGTTGTGAGAGTAAAAGCTCAGCAGCAGTGCAGTTTTCCTTTTTTACTTTTGTTCTTCTTTTGGTAGTTTAAAACAGTCAAACTGGATTCAAAGTCAGTTCAGGTGGACTACTACTCATATTTACAAATAGACATTTCTTCTTTTAAATTATTCTGCTATGTTGTATCAATGTTTGCTGCTTTATTTATTTATTTGAGGTCACTTATTTCCTGTCATTGTGTTTCATCCTAACCTATATTTGTGCAGCTTGCTTGAAAAGTACTTCATAAACATAATTGTCCTACTGATGCAGGAGTTCCTGTAGATATAGAAGTTTTCATACTGACCTTCAGCTTCGACAATGTGCGACACATCCAGTCCCTGGTTCATCCTCATCACCACTGTCCCGTAGTCAAAGTCAAACGCATCACTGGCAAAAAGGAAAAGAGAATGAGGACACCACCACACAAATATATCATATGTATGTTTAATTTTGGTATACATTATTGTCTTCTGTGTATTTCTTTGTGACTTACTGCAGTATTCCCACGTAACTCTGCACTGCCTCTGTGCCCGCAGTCCTCCAGCTTCTCTGGAAGCCGATCATTAACGTGTTGGGCTTCATACGGCCGAGACCAGACGCCTGGAAGGAAATCGCATAAAGATAAAACCCCAAATCTGGAGCAACACAGGCACAATGTTGCCCTGCGGTTGTAAAACCTGCAGTTTTCATTAACTGGAGAACTCAAAACAACATGTCCTACACAGGAAGGCTGCGAAGCTGTTTTACTGCCAGAAATTATGAGCAGATCACTCAGCAGATCTAACTTTGTTTAAAGGGACTCGGTGTTAATCAATTATAGCTTTTAATCTGCCGTGCTGTTTGAAGTAAGCAATCCTGACAATGAACCGAGGCCTTATCTTCAAAGTGCGATAGCCAGAGCAATAAGGCTGTTTTCCTGCTCCTCATTAACTCTCTCCTCTTCTACCTCCTCCGGCAATGTCCTTGCCAGATCCTTAAGACAAATCCAGGCCAGAGTCATAACACAGCAATAGATACTCGCTGTTGTGAGGATGAAACGGGTCAATAAAACCTGTTTCTGCGATGTTTAAATCTGCCGTCTCACTCTGATCAAAACTTGCAGGTTACACATTAATCCCATGGATTTTTATTGGTTAGCAGATTTCCTTTTCAAAAATGTGTTGTAGATCATGACCACACTGACCTGCAGCAGACTCTCCGTCCCGTCCCTGAAGCTGTCACAGGCCACAGCAGCGTAAAATGCCTTGCGTTTGGATTTCCTGAGCCACAGCTGGTTCTTCTCCATGCCTGCGTTCATCTCTTCGAGGGCCTCTGATCTCGGGCCCTGGAGAGAGATCACAACATATGTGAGTGGAAGTGTTTGTGTGTGAGTGTGTTCGAGGGAGAAAGAGGGACCTCTTTCATATTCATAAGACACAACTGACCCTAAACTTTAGTCTCAGGTATCCAGACAGTTGGCATTTCCCTCGTCCCTGTTTGATATTCACTTGAATATGTGAAGTCTGTGCACAATTTAAATTCACTTGATGTGCAAATCTCAATTTGAATAGAAGGTTGATGTAAAGTAAAAGATTTGGGAAAGACAATATGTGCAGCCTTGGTAGAGTGCTGCAGGAATGAGTCCTAAAACCAGGAAATGAGTTAGCATTTTAGCACTTCCTGTTCCCTCGTCTGGAAGTTAATGGGTTTTTTAGATGGGATTTAGTTAGATGCTTGAAATAAGGTCTGTGGTGAGATTTTAATAAATAATACCCCACTTGTGTATTTTGAAGCTTTTATGTGTATAGCCTAACGTTAGCTTTCTACTTCTTCTATTGCATTTATGTTACAAAAATCATAAAAGTGGTGTTCAATTGTGGAGATTATCTTGCTGAACAAAACGTGTAAGTATCATAAACGTGTGTTTGCCACAGAGTTTATTTTCTGCAATAATCCAAAAGCCAATGGAAAAATCCCATCGGCTTTTTGTCAAGGGAACCAGGGCGATGCTAACTTCCTGGTTGGCCTACAAAAATACATCATCCCTGACCCTTGAGCTCTTTATTTAACCTTACCACGAACACTTCACAGGTGATACAGAGTCCATAGTTCTTAGAGAAGGAGTGAGCCAGGTCCAGGAGAGCTGGTCTGGACCGTGCTGAACCAGTCAGTGCTAAGATCTGAGGCCTGAGAACGGAACAATGTGTCACAATGTTATCTTAGATTCAATATTTCAGATTCTGAAAATGTCCTTTGAGTTTAAGCTTTTTATATGTCATACCGATAAGGACAATTTTGCAGTTGTATTGTTTTGAAATATATATATTTGCACCCGCAAATATGATGCAATGCAGACTTTTACCTGAAGTTCTTGACGTGGTCCTCGACACCAGACAGAGACAGAGCGTTGCTGACTGAGCTCACAAACGTCACCGCCTGCGTGGACGAACCCCAGTTCACATCTGGAGAGGAAATAACAGGTTAGATCTACCATGATGCAGGCATCATGAATGTACTGTCGAACACGCACATGCAGCTCACCTGGTTTCTTGACTGTGACGTAAATGTAGAGCAGGATTTCAATGGCGTATGTGAGTAGAGCAGCCCACCAGTTGATGACAAACATGACAACACAGCAGAGCAACGCGCCCAACAGGGACAGCCACATGTTGTAGAATTTATATGCTGGTCTCCAACCTGGGAAAGGCATCAGAAAAGAAAGAGCACATTTAGTAACAGACTGTTGGATGGCAAACAGACTGTACAGACACAGATTCCATTAGTCTTAAAATCGTATTTTGAATTTCAAACAAATTAAAATCAAATTATCTAATTCAACTCATTTTGTCCGAGAATATCAGGTGCTTTTTGTGATATTGCCTTGTTTTGATATTTTCACGGTCACTTATACATTATTCCTAAAAAAAAACAAGGTATCAATGGATGGAAATAAATAGACTCTCTTCAGCCAGATTTATTTTATAGAGACCCACCTGGAGACTTGGCCCAGGATGCATGGAAGCAGGAGAAATTGATGAGAGCATAAGATGCCAGGAAGAAGTTTGAGATGATAGGAGCGATGGCGTTGAGATCACCTGAAGAGACAAAAAACAGGCAAATTGGAATTCAGCTTCGATTCTTTCACAATGGATTGACGTTTAAATCATTTTCATATTTTTTCATTTGAAACCTTAAGTCAATTTTAAAGAGGACCTACGATGCTTTTCTTTAGTGTGTTATATAATTTTTTGTGTATGTAAAAGGTCTTCAAAGTTACAAAGCCCAAAGTCCACGCCAAGGGGAGTTACTCCCCCACAGAAACACTGCTCCTGAACTGCCTGAAATGCCTTGCTTGAAGTCCCGCCTTAACGTGGTGATGTCACCAAGTAACACATTTGCATATAGCCCTTTCTCCTAAAAAATTACGTTCCATACAACTAAACTGCATTGTCAAGTACGTTTGATAGGAAACATATTTTTGTCGCAAATTACCTTTGATGTATCACAAATACGTTTGTAAGTGCGAGTTAAGTAGTACAACGAGCGACACGCAGAGCAGGTGACATAATATATTTTGCGGCTGTGAATGAAAGTTACATTGAATAATAACGTTATTGAATAATAACAAGTATAACAAGCGAGAAAGTCCACTACCGGAAAACGGGAGGGGTGGTGCAGAGGTCAAACCAACACCTGACTCTCCCCAGGAGACCGCTGTTAGTGCCCCATTTGAAATGTAGTCATTTTAAGCCAAACCGTGTTATGTTTTTTACTAAACCTAAACCAGTATTATTGCCTGAACCTAACTTTTGTGTTTTTGTTTTGTTTTGTTTCAATTTACAAAGTTAACCACGGGTTTAAAACAGTTTAAAACTGTTTAAAACTGCAACCGTAATCTGGGAGAAAATACGTTTCCCCCAAAACGTAATTGAGAATGCAGTTTAGTTGTATGGGAACGTATTTTTGTGGGTTTTTTGCATAACACCTGCCTAGCGGCTAGTTTGGCATGCCCTCAAGCAAAGCTAGTTAGAGCGGAGCTGGAGTGCAGTCCGAAGAGTTTGGTTCTGTTGACCAATCAGAGCAGACTGAGGCGTGCAGGAGCTCAACAGAGCGTTTCAGACAGATTATGAAAAGAGGCGCTGCAGCACATCCGGTTTGAGAAAAGTGAAGTGTTTTTTAAACATGTTGTAGTAAAAACCCAAAATACGAGTATACACCTGAAAATGAGCATAATAGGTCCTCTCTAAGATAAAGATTTTATTTGTTGTAAAGATGTAAAGATGTTATGGCCAGGCCATGACGGACGATTAGACTGACCAATGAGAATGAAGGCCACAGAAATAATGAATGTGAGGACATAGCCACGGATTGGCTCGTTGTTCTTGCCGTATCCTTTGGCAAAGAAGTGCAGGATCTTGTAGATGTTGTCTTTACACAGTGCCTGAGGAGAGACAGAGCTTAAATTAGAATAGATGTTTTTATTTTCTGGAGTAATAATAATCTAGTTGTATCTCAGTGGAGAGTTCCTACTAAAACTTTGCATGTTCACTGCACTTAGATGACTGACCTGGAAGACTTTGGGAGCGCTGACGAGGGAAGCCAGGGCGGATGAAAGGGTAGCTGAGAACGTTCCAGCAATGATGAGAGGACCGAACCCGGACACCAAGGTCATCACCTGAACCAGAAGTGAGGAGAGGAATGCATTAGAGGTGAAAGAAAGAGCTCCTTTTTATGTGCGGATTAGAGTTTGAAAGGCCGTGTACCTGATTGTCGTTCATCGAGCCAAAGCTGCATTTTTCTACTGCGCAGATGGAGAAATCATAGCCGAGCTCACAGGCAGCTACTGCTGTACCGTTACATGTTGTTCCAGGCATAATGAGGTCAGTCATGTTTCCTGTGGCGTCACGGACAGCAACGGCAGCTGACCAATCAGAGAGAACAGATGCATTGCTTAGGATTTTTTTTAAACCAACCTCACAGAAATACTAAATATTACAATGTTTGTGTGTGTTATCAAGACAAAAACACACATGTCAAATTTAAGGGCTGTCAAAGTTAACGCAATGGAGCGTTAATGCAAATTAGTTTTAATGCCACTGATTTCATTAACGCATTAACTCAACTTTTTAATTAACCTCTTAAAAATCCGACAGTCTGCCGTCCGGCCACTATTCGATCTTTCAGAAGTTGTAGCGGGCTCAGTTTTAAAGCTAGAGTGAAGATACTGGCATCATATGGTATATCCATTGGTACCAACCATGTCATACTAGCTAACGCTATAACACTCAAAACTTACGCTAAATTTTGGCAAGGAAAAACTATCATGGCCATTTTCAAAGGGGTCCCTTGACCTCTGACCTCCAGATATGTGAATGAAAATGGGTTCTATGGGTACCCACGAGTCTCCCCTTTACAGACATGCCCTCTTTATGATAATCACATGCAGTTTGTTTTAGTAGTAGTAGTTTTAGGAATAGTAGACAGCCCTAATAAAATTATAAGTTTCTCATCAGATTTTATGGATAACTGTACTTACAGACAGCGAGGGCCACTCCCAGGTAGGTGACACCAGTTATCAGGATGGCCAGCAAGGTACCTTTAGGTATGGCTGCCTGGGCATCCTGTAAAACAACATCTGGGTTTGAACATATTCCAGGCACAACGGTGACTATGAAGGAAACTGATGTATTAAAAAATGTTAAATGAATTAAAGTAAAAGAGCTTATGATACTATCCCATGATTCAGAGAATAAAAAGTACAAAAATGCATGCATTTTTTTATCACCTCCAGCCTTGTTTAGAAACCTACTGTATGCACCATAGCAGCTAATGCTTCCTATGCATGGCTCTTATGCAATGACCTCTGTATTAAAAAGTTACCTTCAAGTCTCCAGAGATGTTGGCTCCAGCCAGGATCCCGGTTGCAGCCGGGAAGAAGATGGAAAACACTGAAAAAAAGCTCTCGCCATCTCTGAAAGCTGGAGGGAAATTCTCTAAGAAGATATTCACTGTGAGAGAGGAAAGAGAAACAGAGAGGGAGAACGAAAATTAGGCGAAGAGTGCTTTGTGATTGAGTCAAGTCTTTTTTGTTTTTGTAATGGAGATGTGCATTGGTTTGGAGAGGGTGTCTTACTTTCATAATTGAAGAGGCCTTTGGATTTCTTATCATCGGATGCAGGAATGAATGTTCCTACAAATACGTTCACTATGGCCACCAGCAAGATGATGAGGAGGACAATCTGAGCCTGTATGCAGACAAAAGAAGGAAACAGATTAAAGTTAGGGTTGGATGTTTTACCACATCGAGCCCAGAGACTGATGTTCATCTCTCACCTTGGCCTCCCACTCCATCCCAGCGACTGATATGCCCAACAGCAACACCACGGTGATACACCCTATGATTCTGATGTCATTGATTTCATCCACCATGATGGCGTTGTTATCCTGAGTGAGACAGAAGAGGCACCGATTAGTGTCAAATATCTTGCAATGAGATCCACAAGTCCTTCTTCAGCAGTGAAAAAGTACATTTACTCAAGTACTGTACTTAAGTACAATTTTGAGGTACTTTACTTAAGTATTTCCATTTTATGTAACTTTATACTTCTACTCTACTACATTTTGGAGACTAATATTGTACTTTTTACTCCTCTGCATTTATTTGACAACATGAATTACTATTTACTTTACATATTTAGATTATTAATGAATAATAATTATGAAGTATTATTAAAGATTAAGTTACCCAGCAGTATATAAATTAGTTAAAATGAGCTCCACCTTTACCAGCTGCAACATTAGTGATGCTTACACATTAATGCATCAATACTTATAATCCAGTGATATTATAAACAGTATATTGTTCTGAAATGGGACATTCTGCATGATGAGAACTTTTACTTTTGGTACTTTAAGTATATTTTGATGCTAAAACTTTAGTACTTTTGTTTAAGTAACATGTTGAATGCAGGAATTGTAGTTGTAACAGAGATCTGAGTTCTTCTTCAGTCACCTGATCATTATACCATCACACACCTTGAGCAGCTCCACCACGGTCTCAGCGAATCCCACCACATACATGGCTACAGCCACCGCGTTGGCGAAGGCGAATATCAGACCAATCGACCCGCCAAACTCAGGTCCCAGACTGCGAGATATCAAGTAGTAGGCTCCTCCTGAGATGACAAAATGAAGCATTACGGTGGTGGATGATTAATCGCCACATCACTGATTCATTGATTTAATGTCAGTATGAGTTTAGAAGGCTGTAAAACAGAGAAAAGGCTTCAAGAGGTGACGTTCGGGGGCAGTTCTGAGCGTTGTGTCTTTATCTACACAAACTGTCCTCCTGGTCATTCAATTCTCTCAGTCAAAGATTTTATGTCAGGATGAGTGTTTGGGTTACCTCAGGGTTATAAACATTTATAAATAATGTTTAAACAGCCAGCTCCAGCGGCTCTGTTGTATCTGTTGAAGGTGCAGTCGGTAACTTTGAGCAAATATGATAAAAAGTTATTTTTATAAAACTGTCACTATGTTCTTAAAGTAGTGCATGAGACAGATAATCTGTAAAAAAAAATCATGTTCCTCGGTGTGCTCCGATGCTCCTCATGGCAATTGCAAGATTTCCCCAGCCGAAGGAAAACAACCAATCAGATCCGAGCAGTCTCTACAGCAGCTGTCAATCACTGCTCGTGAAACTCGTGAACTCTGATCAAACTGTTAAAGCTTCAGTAAGTAGAATGTTTTTGGCATCATTGTGCAAAAATTCCATAATAACCTTTCAGCATATTATAATTAAAGTGTTCTGAGAGAAAACTAGACTTCTGCACCTCCTCATGACTCTGTTTTCAGGCTTTCAAATATCTAGCCCGTGACGGGAGACTTTGACCAATCAGAGGTCATTTCAGAGAGAGAGCGTTCCTATTGGCTGTTCATTCAACGGAGGCAGCTGTCAATCACTCATGAACTTCTGTCAAACTAGGCAGCGCTGATCAAATATGAATCAATATTCTGTAATGCCTATTTCTCGCCTCAAATGTTTTCAGAAACATCTTGTAGTGCACTGTTTAGCTGTAAAATTAGAAGGTTGCTTGGTATTTCCTCAACTGATCTCAACATGGCCGCCGGGTCACAAACTTTCTCATTTTACAGCTAAACAGTACACTACAAGATGTTTCTGAAAACATTTTCATATTTGATCAGCTCTGCCTAGTTTAACCGTTTCATCGGAGTTTGCGAGTGATTGACAGCTGCTCAGAGACGGAAGGCTCCAGCTCGGCTCTGATTGGTTGTTTTCCTACTTTGCAGTGAAATCTTGCAGATGCCATTAGGAGCACCGGAGGACACACAGGAACATGATTTTTTTCACAGTTTATCTGTCTCATGCACTACTGTCAGGACATAGTAACAGTTTTATAAAAATAACTTCATCATATTTACTCACAGTTACCGACTGCAGCTTTAAGAGTGAAATGCCTGCATGAAAGATATGTGAAATGTTCAGATGATGAGGGTTGATGATGCATCGTCTTACCTCCTCTGACCACACCGTTAGTACAAATGGCCGACATGGACAGGCCGGTGATGGTGGTGACCACACAGCTGAGAATAATGACGACACACCCCAGACCTGAAATACACACATACAACAGCTCTCAACAACAACTTACTCGGGCATTATATCTAAGTGGTCAGTCATAAAACATTGTGATTGTGGAATGAAACCCTCGTCCTCCTCACAGTCCCCTTTAACCACAGAGAGAGAGTCAGAGTCCCAGAGGAGCCTTGAGGCTATAAGTCACAGTCGTCTACTCTACCTGCTCTGCCTGCTGCTTTTTCTGCTTCTCCAAACCTTTTAGTTACGCCGCCTGAACAAAAGCCGATCGATAGGTTCTTAAGCAATGAACACACTTATGAAGCCATTCGCAAATTACCCCCATTCTCTCTCCACACACACACTGTTCATAGAGGTTTGGCTCCCAGAATAGACCTTCAGCAAGTTTAGATCATTATAGGACCTCAGAAAGGCTTGTTCAGTTGAATCTGTCCCAATTCAATCACTTCCTGCTAATGATTGGAGGATCATAGGCCTATATTCCTTAATAATTGTCTCTACTTCCTAGAATTACTGGCAACAGCGCCCTCATTTCTGAAAATACAGACAGGTAGGATCTACCAGCTGTTGCTCTAGACGACTATATCAGCCCAAAAATAATCAACTCATCTTAGGCTTCACTGATGGTTGAGCATGCTTTTTTTAAGGCCTACATTAGCAACAGTTCCCAGAGGTGGGATTGTAGTCGTATTGCAAGTCACAAGTAAGTCTCAAGTCTTTGTACTCACGTTTCAAGTCCTAAACTTTGAATTTCGAGTCCTAAACGAGTCGTAAAGCGCTCTTCGCCAAATGTACAGTAATTCCATTCGCAGCTCCGCCTGTAATTTTTCGACCTGCACATTTTACATACTACGATTTGTTTTTTTGTTGACCACGGCAAAGTTTTTGTACGCAAACAAAATTATCTTTGGTGTCATTTTTTCCAACTGGCGCTCAGTAGCGTAACGTTAGTTCTTTATGGTTTTCTCCTGCGACTTGATTGGATGCTGTCGGATTGGTTCAAACAAAGTGGATCTGGGGAGTTACCTGTAGACTCGCTGGGAATGAACAGCATTAACGTTAGTTGATTCAGGAAATGAATTGATTCGTGGCACACTTTTTAAATAGCATTTATAATTTTAATCTTCGGACACGGGGGAAGGTATCAAGTATTTTCAGGTCAAACATGAAGTGAAGTCACGAGTCATTGGCGCTACAAGTCGAGTCTAAAGTCATAAAATTTGTGACTCGTGTCTGACTCAAGTTCAATTCATGTGACTCGAGTCTCCACCTCTGATAGCTACCAACCTATCCTGAACTGTGTAAGAAGAAAACGGCTATATATCTGAGGCTATATGTGTGAGGCTATATGCAGTTACAGATCATGTTTAAACTGTTGGTGGCAGTTGCAGTGACTCTGTTGTATGATGTATCTGTTAGGAGTGAAATAAATGCCTGTGTGGTGGTGAATGTTCCATTATGGTGCAAGTGAATATAGTATCATGTATAGTGTTGGTGAATGCAGCCCCGGGTCTGGCTCCTCCCCCAAACAGTTCCCTAATTAGAACCAGACTATAAGGCACTAGTTGGCCTACGCTCACTCTTATATTCCCTGTGTGGCTGATAGTGTTTGGCGTTACAGGTATGTAGTTAAATTATCACTTAACAAATGCACACAGTGCTTTTCACACGGTGTACTTGGTTGACTGCCTTCTGGTAATGTCTTTGATCTGTAGTGTTGGCTGAGCATTTTGTATGCTGGAAGCCCATTGTTGTCTTTCCTACCTTTTTGAGAGTGTCAATGTCCCGTACCAGAGGTGGTGAGTCGGGTCATAACATCAAAATATATCACTTTTAGTATGCAGCATGGTGAGTCCTGTTAATACCTGTCTTCCCTTTTGTGGGTTCACCCGCCGCTGTTTGTTATTTGCTGTTTTGCCTCTCATTCTTTTGCCTACATTGACTAACTAGCTGGGTTGTTTAGGTTTTTTTTTATTAGTTCCCTTCCTTTCAATGAAGCAGAGTGCCATTTTGTTAGGAGGAACCCGTGTTGAGGTCCCTGTACCTTATGCGCACAAGTAGAAACACTGGGACATGAATGTAGATTGCACCATTTTTGCTGTGAGGATTGCTGTGTTGCACCTGAGGCGAGTACACGGTGACCTCTCCACAAGTGGCCTCAGCTCAGTTTCCACATTTTTTCCTGAGCTTATGTTGACAGTTTCAGATACTTTAGGGTTGTTTTATGGTATTAGATTTTGTATTATGGCCTTTTTAGCTAAAATTGTAAAAGCACTATTTTTATTGTTTGTATTGGATTCAATCATTTTCATTTTCATACATCCTCCCCAGTAGCTCCAGTCCCTGCCTATTGGATTATTTGGATTTCAATAACACATTTGGTCTGTATTTCAGTATTTAAATAGACAGTATTTCCTGGGGTGCTATTCCCCAGGTGGCGTTGTTTTTCCCCCATTCTCCCCTTATACCCTCGCCACACCTGCAAGAATGGCAAGAGTTGAATTCAAAACGTTGTTCCTTAGTTATTTGGGGGGAAAACGCCTCAAAACTTGACCACATGTAAACTGGAAGAAAGTAGCCATAGGTAGAAAACAGCAATTACAAAAAATGACCAACATGTTTCCTTCTGTCACTCACCCCAGCCTGCCTGACCAAAGATCCAGGACAGACGGATGAACAACATGACACCCCAGATGTTCAGCATGCATCTCACCTGTGGAAGAGAAGAGCAATGTAAGGTCAGTGTGGATCATGATTTACTATGTCAAGTAAGTGGTAGAAATGCGGTAATGTTAATGAGATGGTTGAACATATAGATGTTATAACCATAGAAACATCTTTTTAAAAAGTACAAAACATTTTGGGATCTTTTTATGATCTTCCAGCAGCTCTTCAGTGAAAGCAAATCAGCCCCCAGACTCTCAGGTTTTGAAGGCTCCACTCGGCCCTGCTGTGTTAGCGTGACCTCCTCTCGCCAGGTCACGATAATGTAAAGCGACCGTGCTTCTATAAAGCAGAAGGAACCCGTCGTGACCCAACATAACTCACCAGGACGCCCCTTATCCAGCCAAACTTTACTGTTCCAATCTCAGTGGGAACGGCAGACTCCAGGTCATCAGAGGGGGTCCCGTCACTCCCCTCGCCGTCGTCCTCCACGGTGTCTGGCACAGAGATCGCGCCATTCTGTTGGGGAAAATATAACATAAGGGAAAGGAAACATGTAAATGTGTCTTAATAGACAGAACTGGGATGTATTAATGATTGTACTTTTAGCATTGTTAGGGTTGATATGCATTTTTAAAGTGCAAGAGAGCATCAAGAAGTTGAAGTGTCTGGTGCAAAGTGTCTTCTGCCCTCTCATAAGGAGATAGAGACTTTCTTTTCATTTAGCGACGTGTGTTTCGCTTCCCCCTGCCTTCTTTGTATTACACGGGAGAGGAAACCGTGGTGGTTTGATTTGGATAAAGATTGCTAAAGCCTTTGCAGAGACATTGCACTGCTGTGTGGTCTGTAAACTCAAGAGACAAATAGAGGAACAACGCGAATTTAACTTTTAATGCAGATTAATACTGACTGTTAAATGACTCTCATGCCCTGACATCTGATTTAGTGAGACCACTCAGATGCATTTCAATTACTGAAAGAAAGCGATTTTGACAACAAGTTGTCATCCTTTCAGTTGAGTTGTGATTACAGCAAATCAGTCAAATCTAAGACCACTTGAACCATGAAACTTCATCTCAGGGTCATTCATTTATTCAAAGCATAAATGGTAGGTAAACATTTTTAGATTAATGAATTATACATTTTATACTTTGGTAACAACTATGATTCAGCTGTATTTAGTCTTCTCAGATGAATAAAAGCGATATTTTGCCAAGATCCTGATGATTCGGTTACACATTCACACTATATCTGGAATGACACATAATTTCTTTCATTTCCTGCAGACTGCTAAAAGATCTGTCTGTTTTTTGCTATAAAACTCAAATGACCTATTACCCCATCTCTTTTGCAACACAAGGCAGCATAATGGCCTAATAAAACCGCACTAAAAACTCTAAAGTGTGACAGTTGCTGTTGAGCTCCCAGGAATAACTTTCGTTGTCCTTTTCAGTTTCACAAGTCTTTGGGCAAAGATTTAAAGACTGAACTGTGGACACTGGACATGATGATGTTTGAATGATTAAACGACTGTAAAGTATCTCATTTTACTCTGTTTTGAGTGAGTGAATGGAGCGTGTAGGTCAGGAGCAGAACAAAGACTGCAGTTAAAGAGTCAGCGGCTTGAATTTAGGACTCGGGGAGAAAAACAGGTGTGAAATAGTTTCTGCAGAAGGTGAGGTGAAGGGCAAACTTGCAGACCGGGAAAACAGAAATAAATGAAGATAATCCGTATCACTCACCTTCTGAAACACATCGTGGAGCTCCTGCAGGGACGGTCGCACAGCCCGGTGACCACTCACACTGCCTGCGTTGCGATAGAAGTCAATGTTGGGCACTCGGTCCAGCGTGTCGTGACCGAACGCGCTGACCACCGAGGGCCGGACCGTCCGGTGCTCCCCGTTGTTCTCCTCATAGTGGGGAGGTTCATCCAGAGTGGCGTCATAAGCGAGGTTATTGTGCTCCCCTCCGTTAGACTTGAGCCTCTCCATCAGGAGATTCTCAGATTTAACCAGTCAAGGATAAAACAGCAGTGTGCGTCTTAAATCTTCAGTCATCCAATTGTGTTTTTAAAAGAGCAGAGCATCAACTAGTTGTCCTTCTTTATTAGTGTATGGACTGAGCTAGGATTAGAGATCTCTTCTGCTCTTCTGAGCGTCTTGTGTGTAAGCTTGGTTTGTCTCAGACGGCCTACCTTTATACCCTGCGTCCCAGGGTCATACACCGGCTGCCAGCTATTGGCCAACTCTCTGGATCAACCCTCAGAAAAGTGAACGAGGGGTGTCAGATATGTCCTTGCTCCATCCTAGGGCCACAAAGGCATTGCTTAATGATTAACCCGAGTCATAAACGCCAAACGAGAGATAAAGGCGCTCATTGCCTGAGTTCTGGAGAATTGATTACTAATATTATTGTCTGAAGTGCAGGGCAACAGCACAGGTTGTCCTGCGGGTTGCCGTTTATGGGGCTGCGGGTAGTATTTCCTCAGACCCTTTGGATGAATCATCCGGAAACATATGCATGGAGATTCTCCACTAGAAGAGTAGAACTAAGTAGGAAAAGTTTCAAGGTTACAGACACTTTATGGTGTGTATTACTGTGGCAGGAAAAGATATTAGTCTCATAACAGATATATGTATATAAGCAATGGGATATAATCAATAAATCTAGTGATAACAAGAGGGAAATCAATCTGACGAAGATATTAGGCCTATAAAAACTGATTAAATAAATGTTATCTCTCTTTGCTGCGACGTGTTAACAGGGAGAGTTGATGTGTCGGCTAACACTGCAGAAATGGCATTAATCGTGAGGAAAATGGGAGTTAATATGAGACCATGAATTACAGGAACATGCCGGAGGCACTTCTTTATAGCCACATGACTTCTAAAGTGCCTTTAAAATTCCTCTTAACAGGTAAACTTCCTTATTACTGATATACCACAGTGATTTATGCACACAGTGAGAGGCAGGCTAATGACTCCACATCTGACCTTGGCTGTACGGCAGGCTGAGAAAAATACTCCAGCACGTGTTTTTATGTGCAGATTGAAAGGAGGCAGTCAATTTCACAATGCTTATCAGATTCAGAACACAATGTTGTTAGATTTTCTACAAGAATGAAACTGACTGAGTCATGCTGAAGAAAGCAAATTTTCCACATGGAATATAAAGTACAGCTCTCCTTTTCCTGTCAGTCTTAATCAGACTGCAACAGGTCATTTTAACCGGTCGCCTAATGGTGATATTAATCCTAAGCTTTGTGTCACATGTTCGCAGAGGTGGAAGAAGTACTCATATCTTGTACTTAAGTAAAAGTAGCAATACATAGTGTAGAAATACTCAAGTAACAGTCATGCATTAACTTGTTTACTTAAGTAAAAGTACAAAAGTATTGGCATCATTAGCAACAACAGCTGTCAGTGTGTCAGTGTGCTGACTTGACTATGACTTGCCCCAAACTGCATGTGATTATCATAAAGTGGGCATGTCTGTAAAGGGGAGACTTGTGGGTACCCATAGAACCCATTTTCATTCACATATCTTGAGGTCAGAGGTCAAGGGACCCTTTTGAAAATGGCCATGCCAGTTTTTCCTCGCCAAAATTTTGCACAAGTTTGCAGCTTTATTTGACCTCCTTTGCAACAAGCTAGTATGACCTGGTTGGTACCGATGGATTCCTTAAGTTTTATAGTTTTATATGATACCAGTATCTTCACTCTAGCTTTAAGCTGCTACAACCTAAAAAACGCAAGTTAATGCTTTAAGGAAATTAGTGGTAAAACAAATTTGCATTAACGCGTTATTATTGCGTTAACTTGGACAGCCCTAATTAGCATCAAAATATACTTAAAGTAAGTTGTCATTATGCAGAATGGCACACTTCAGAATAATGAATAGTGATGCATTAATGTTTACATCACTTTAATGTAGCTGGTTAAAGGTGGAGCGTATTTGAAATATTCATATTTATTTTATTTTCTGTGTAGCTTGTGAATTCCCCCCTCGGGAACAATAAAGTTTTATCTTAATCAATAATAGGCCTATTGCATCATACTTTATTTGTCAATTAGATTTTGTATTATCTAAAATAGTAACTAAAGTTATCAAATAAATGTAGTGCAGTAAAAAGCTGAATGGTAGCAGAAGTATAAAGTATTAGAAAATGGAAATGCTCATGTAAAGAACCTCAAAATTGTACTTAAGTACTGAGTAAATGTACTTAGTTACTTTCCAGAACTGCATGTTGTTGTCAGAGGTTTATTTAGAGTTTTAAACAGAGTACGGTCTTCTCTCAGTGCAGGTAAAGATCGTCCGGTCCCGCTGACTCTCTCACAGTCTGGATTTTAGATAAAGGTGATTCCTTTTTTATTATCAGGGCCGCTGGACTTTTGTCTGCTGTGCTTGAGCAAATTCACAGTTTGCAATGCTCCTCTGAGAACTGCCGAGCCTATATATGATGAACCTGTAGCAGCAGGTGAATATGCTCCAATTTGTACAGAACAAGGGAATCTGCACTCTAGTTAAAGTCCAAAGGGCTCAAAAATCCCTTTGTAGGATTTATCAAACCGTGCTCTGCTCACTGCAATATCAAAAAAACGTGATTAAGTGCAAAAGTGCAGATGCCATCAGAAAGGATTACTGATACTACATCTTAAAGGGCTGCAGTAAATAAAAGGATGGGTATTGCTCATCTCAGCTATATACTGTATATACACCAGTCAGCATAGGCCTGCTAAACATATCTTTCAATAAATCTCCAATCAAACATGATCTGTTATGTATGCTTTGTATAGAGAAACTTATTGAACATGTAATCTGATTGTTAAACTGAAATCTTCATGGAATTAATATAAACTGATCTCATTAGGTTTTAAATGAGAGATTCAGTGGTCTCACTAAGGATCTTTGGGTGGGATAATAGCTGCTCTGTGCAATAATCCTGTAGAGACAAATCACATGATCAAGTGTAAGACTAGCTAACTAATTAACTAATTAACTAACTAACTAACTAATGAACTAATTCATACAGTAAATCTTACAGATGATCCTCAGGCTCTGCTAACTCCTACAGCCCCGACTCCAGACTAAAGTTATACTTGTTGACTGTCAGAGTTGCTGGACTGTCGTCGGCTGTGTCAGAGGCAGTTTTTTTCCCAGAAAAATTCAACTATTCAAATCCAAAATCTAAAACAGCTCTTTTAACATATGTGTATAGATTTGTTAATGTGTAACTGGGGGGATGTTCATGGAATTCTTTCAATAATCAAGAATATCAAAAAACCCAAAAATGATATCACTAAACATTTTTTTAGGGCTGTCAATCAATTAAAATAGTTAATCGTGATTAATTGCATGATTGTCCATAGAATCGCGATTAATCACATTAATCACAAATTAACTGCACATTTTTTATCTGTTCAAAATGTACCTTAAAGGGAGATTTGTCAAGTATTTAATACTCTTATCAACATGGGAGTGGACAAATATGCTGCTTTATGCAAATTTATGTTTATATTTATTATTGGAAATCTATTAACAACAAAAAACAATGACAAATATTGTCCAGAAACTCTCACAGGTACTGCATTTAGCATAAAACAATATGCTCAAATCATAACATGGCAAACTGCAACCCAACAGGCAACAACAGCTGTCAGTGTGTTAGTGTGCTGACTTGACTATGACTTGCCCCAAACTGCATGTGATTATCGTAAAGTGGGCATGTCTGTAAAGGGGAGACTTGTGGGTACCCATAGAACCCATTTTCATTCACATATCTTGAGGTCAGAGGTCAAGGGACACCTTTGAAAATGGCCATGACAGTTTTTCCTCGCCAAAATGTTGCGCAAGTTTGGAGCGTTATTTAACCTCCTTCGTGACAAGTTAGTATGACATGGTTGGTACCGATGGATTCCTTGGGTTTTGTAGTTTCATATGATCCGAATGATAATAATGTAGAGATATAATAATGATAAAGTTAATGGCGTTAATACAAATTTGCGTTAACGCGTTATCACATTAACTTTGACAGCCCTAAAATTGTTCAAATAATCAATACTTTTAGATTTTTAATAAACCTGCAAACAACCAACAAAAGGATACCCAAGAACTGAGCATATTAGTAAAATGCAGTTTTGAATCTCTTAAAAGTAAATTATTAAACATTATGGCTTTATAATCATATAATAACTGATATGAAACATTAATATATGCCATGCTAGGTAATCATTGACCTATCCATCCATTAGAGGTTTTCAGTCTAAAATCCAACACAACACTCATTTCAGAACAGGAAACCAGTGCAGCTGTTTGAGAAGGGGCAAGAAGTTCCTGTCACCTCGGTCAACATCTGCAGCAGCCGCAGAATTCTCCACTTTATCAGTGATTTTGTGAAGGTACATAAAGGCTAAAGCATAAAATATAGCCTTTTTTTAATTAATAATAACAATAATTATAAAAAAACACATTGGTTACAATATTCACCCTTTAACTGACCTGATCGCCTCAAGCTATATCTAGAGATTACGGTACTAAAAGTAGCATTAATCGTATATCAGAGAGCTGTCTGGATAGCGTCGGTAATAGAAAGGCTATTGTATCTGCTGGTCTTATCACAACAAATCAAGGACGTAGCTTGTGAGGTCCGAAGACCACAAAGTAATAAAACTGATGATTAATAATCAGCTAAAGCTAAGGTTCACTGTTCAGCTGACTCATTGGTCCAATAAGCTATGTAACCAGGAGGCTGTGTTACATTAGTGTCATAATGACTTATGTGTTGCTAAAAGAAGGAAATCAACAAATGAGGAATATTTCTAATTAGTTTTTATTGTTCCTGATATCTATCAGCTGTTGCATGCATCACTTAAAATACGCGTAATGTAACTGTAGGTCCGGTTTTCCTCATAGTTCTTCCCCTTGTATGCAAAGATGAGGTTAGTAGTCTCTATCTTTGTTCCAATCAAAGAAGGGAAAGTGATTAATGGTATTTTAAATAAACTTTAGACATTATACTGCACACTGAGATATGAAAATACAATGCAAAGCAGACACATTAGTTAACATTTGATAGATTTATAGCCCTTGTTACTCGTTGGGTAAGCTCTTCTTCTGAGGTCAGTGGGGCTTGTAGGCTGAGGAGGAAGAGGGCAGTGTTTTTTTCCACTAAAAATAGATTTCAGATAAGGGTGTCCCATAGGTGACAGGGACAATGGTGAAATAATGATTGCATTCCTGATGAATGACGGGTGTCAAGGGAGGCGTGCACGGTGGCCTGACTTCTGAGAGTTTACCGGCCACTGGAGAAAAGTCTGCAGATCAAGACCTGCCTTATCACCACAACACTGTCAATGCATGTACATGCACACACATCATGAGCTCCTGTGTGAGGATCGACTCCTACCACATTTATTCATATTTGGATCGCCTGTTCGCTCTCATGCAGCCACTTGCTCCCTCTCTGTTGCCGCAGCAACGTTTGACAACTACAGCCAGAGTTTAGAAGCAGAGAAAAGGCTTAACATTTTCATCAAGATGAATTTTGAGCCTCTGTCCTGTAACCAGGACTGTCACCTAAAGCAGTGGTTTTCAAAGTGGGGTCTGGGGACCCCCAGGGATCCTTGAGGGGGTTCCCCAGCAAAAAGGGGAATCATTTATTTTCACTATAATTCCATCCATAAAGCTGGGCATACACTGTACGATTTTAGAAATGTTGTTGTGTAACTCCTTCTCCTACTTTGAGAGTAGATCGTTTGCGATGTAAAGTCAAAGCTCACGATTTATGTGCTCACACTGTACGGTCCGATCGTCAGCCACGACCTGAGTGCTCACACTGTACGTGTAAAATAAATAAAAAACATGGCCCGTCGGCCCCTGAGGGCCGTTCTGGCTGGTGACAGTTGTCAATAAAGATTAGTTTTCAAAAGCTCCGAGGCAGGTAGAGTTTGTTTGCTAGCAGAGGTCTGTACAGGTCACAATGCTAACAAGGCAGAAACGTGCTGTCTTGATCATCTGTGTCATCCTGTCTGCTGAAACGTCTAAAAGAAAAAGAGGCGCCTGCGTATATGGACTCGCAGTTGTCTAGGAAGACGTGGACAGTATGGCTTGTCCATTTTGCAGAGAGAATTGGAGGACAGCTAGCTACGTTGTATTATATCTGTTGTACATTATCATCTTGATAGCTACGCTCTGATTACTGTAAGAAAAGCAGAAAAAAGGAACTGACGTTGGGGAATCTGCTTGTGGCTCTGCTTCAACTGTGCGAGAACCTGTGGACCAAAATTTCGGACATTTATCCGACACGAATTAATCGTGACAAAAATTAATCGTACGGCTCAAAATTTGGGCCAGAAACCGTCTAAAATCGTACAGTGTATGCCCAGCTTAAATAACGCAATGACAAAATGTATTACTATTTTTGGTCATGGGTTTCATACACTTTCTCTAATAAAACATCTAAAAGCAATAGGGCTGTCCTCGACCAAAGAAAGTCTTAGTCGACTAACACTCATACGATTTTGTCGACTAATTGATTAGTTGATTTAATTGACGGATCTGTGAAACTGAGTTTCTCCATAAAGAATCCCACAGAAGCACCACTTTAAATCTTGTGTTTACCAGATATGTGTTCATAAGTTTCTTGTAAATGATGAGTAAAAAATGAGTAATCGACTAAAGAAAACTTAGTCAACTAATCCACTAAAAGGGGGCAGCCCTAAATAGCAAAAATCCTATCAGATGGGGGACTCTGGGACACAATCTTATCAAATGGAGGTCCGTGGTCTAATTTGTGTCAGTTTCGGGGTCCTCGACATGAAAAAGTTTGGGAACAACTGACCTAAAGTATCATGCTAATTTGTAAAACTGATCTCAGAAACATTTTTTTTTACCCAACATGCTCCACAAATTGCAATAAGAGACCCCAAATAGCAAAAGTATGACCGACAATGTTTTAAATTGAAGAAATTCTATTTATTTCACATCATTGAATCAAATCTATATCAATGAGAAATCTCTACCACCAGCTGAGCAAGCAACAGGTCAGGAGACGCATCTGTCATCATGATACACGCGCACACACACAAACAGGTGCTCTAATGTTTCTAGATGAAGGCACATAAACCCATTGAAGGTCACAGTAAGGCAGATTCACAGCACTAAGGAGAAACCGTAGACCGTAGAAATTAGCAAAGGAACACTCAAGACTTTGACCAGTCTGCCGTATCGCAGCGTCTCTGCTCAGGACTTCATCTGTCTGGAAGGAAGAGAGCGGGTTAGAGAGAGGGTGAGGATGACTGAGAAAAAGATGTTCACGTCCAGTGCTGACAGACATCCCACCCCTGTTATCCATGTGACCTTTTCCTCTGCAGACAGGTATAGCGAGAGTTCATCCCTGTCATTAGAAAACAAGCAGAGTCCAATCCTCATTTCCCTTAAAAGTTCTTTGGCGTGGTCGCATCAGCCAACCTTTTAGACAGAACGCTTGACAGACGGAACAATTGACAATCCAAAAATCATGTCTTTGCAGACATACCGTCATAAGTAAACAGTTGTTTGTTCTTTCGTTTGCATCATTTAGAAACAGTAACACCATAAATCACAGTTTGTTCAGTTGCCTTTCATTGCACGATGCCACGGAAAGGACCAATCTGTACACACACAGCAACAGCAGCAGCAGCAGCAGCATTCCTTTGGATCACCAACAGATTGGATTAGTCCACAAATAACTAGCTTGACATAATACCCTGTATCCAACCACATACATTCCTGTGCAGAGGTGCAACCACTCTGTGTCCCCATTCTGAGTTCACGTAAGGATTCGTGTCCCTGAGTCTTCAAAAATACATCTGAATAATCCCACTGCACCCTAATTTCCCACCCTGTCCCACGAGCATCCGCCTCTCCTCATCTACACACATTCAACTTGTAGGCATGGGTTAAAGGGAGCTTCAGCCATCTCTGTGTAAATCGATGAGCTGAAATGCACGCCCCCAGGCAGAAGGGCAAACAATATGACACCGCGTCTGCATCACGCTCGCTCGGACACGCACAATAACAGACATATAGTCACGTACAGCAGAAGGGACTCTGAACTAAAAGTGCACGCACATTGAACAACATACACAGCTTCAGTCTCTTAGTTTGGTCCATCACAGGGAGATGTCTTAATGGTGTGTGTGAGGTTGCTCGTGTGTGTTTGCATGTGTGTAAAGTGTATTCACGTCCGTGTGTATGTGTGTTTATAGGCATTTCTGTTTATGAGGACATCTAATGGACGTGTGTGTCCCTGTGTTAAGTAAGGGCGTACTCAAACGTCCCCTTCTCCAGCCCCTCGATGCCGTCGGCCCAGTTGGAGGACGGCATACTGCTGTAGGGGTCCAGCAGGATCCTGAAACACCTTACTATCAGCAGCCCCAGGAACACCAGCAGCATCCCCACGAAGGCAAACGCCGTCTTCTGCTCCAGAGTCAGGGAGTGCGCCATCATGTCGTTTCCGCTCATGGCAGCAAGGGAGTGGTTGTAGTGGACGCTACACATGGTAAACGAGCATCTGGGTGCCTCATCTCGCCTCTGATAGGGTCAGGCGTTTAGAAGCCTGCATGTTACCTGGACAGAGATGGCGTCAGATTAGTGCTGCCTTGAGAGGATCCGTTTCATCAACCTATTTGAATATGATCACGCTTAATGCATACGCTGTGTAGGCAGATATGGGAAAGAGAAAATACAGAAATTAGATGTTGAGCTGACCATGAAACGTGAAGGGGTTACAGGTAGCTATAAATAGCTGCTTTTGAATGTGGTATCAAACAGATGCCCGGAGACTTCGATTTCTCTCTCTCTCACTCTGCTCCTCTGGGAATTTTGCAGAAAATTGCAAAAAGCAAACATGAAACAGAAGAGTGAGGGAGACTGCAGGAAAACGAGCCAACACCACAGCTACATTCCTTGAAGTCGGGTTAGAATTACAGTGTGTCGCAGTGCATAGCCAGCTGTTAAAACACAGGCAAAGCGGTGAGGCATCGATGACATCTCATGAAGATGTGATGTTACGTATGTTTGGCTTAGAAAGAGAGGGCTCTCTACCTGTTGCCTGCGAGCAGATGCCTGCCAGACAGCGTAATTCCATTAGACGAGAAAACATGATCACAAAAATTGGTGTGGTCACACAAGTGGAAGTCTGTCATTCTGTTTCCTCCTTAATCTTTCACATGAACACAAGCAGCAGGTGGCTATAAGTGAGAGGATGGGAGGGAGGGGGGGTTGGATGAGAGAGGGAAGGTACATACAGGGAGAAAGACAGACGAAGGAAGAAGGAAGTATGATGAGCGGGACACTGCACAAGTATGCATGGTGAGGGAGGAGAGAGGGAGGGAGTGAGGTAGGGTGAAAGACAGAGACTGCATTGACAGAGTGAGGATGTCTGAGGAGGAAAAAAAGCAGGCGTCTCACCGTCATTATCGTTCCATCCTCACAGACCTGTTGCTGCCGTTTCTTCCGAACAACTCCTCTTTCCTGGAACCCTCAGACACATGTCCATTAATCCATCCATCGCTGACACACTCAGACGTGCTGTAGGCTCACCTCTCATCTAAACAAAAAGCTGGAGACGAAGAGAGAAGTGATGGATCAAGCTACGATGTGTGTCTCGTCTCAGAGATACAGCTCCTCTCCTCACGCTCCCTCACTTGCTGCCTCCTACTCATTATCATTCTGTTTCTCTATCTCTCCCTCCAGAAGCACGCACGCTTGCTCCTGCTGCATGGCAACCACTTGTTAGTCTCACTCCGCCGCCCTGCTGCCTCAGTCATTCACAACATTCCCCTCCTCAGCAACGCCGGGACGGCAGACGCAGCAGCATAAACAAGCAATCCTCCTCTTCTTTTTCTACTTCCCCCCACCCACCCTCCTCCCCTGGCTTATTTTGGCTTTTCTAAAAATGACTCCACCAAAAAAAAATGTGACAGGAATATCATGGCTAAGCCAGCAGGAGAAATGCTGCCTCTCACTGCTCCCGGCCAATAAATGCTGCTGCAAAAGGTATTTTTGGTACAACACAGTGTTATCCCCTGCAAGCCTGGTTTGATGATGTGTTTTTAATTGCTGCAGTTTGCTCAAATTCAATTAGTTTGCGCTGCTTAAAGGCTTACAAATGCAAGCTCCCCTGGACATGTTGAGGGAGAAGAGACTGGTATTTTTACTGTAGTGAATGAAAAGCAGTATTGTTGTAGGAAAACAGACAGCAGGTCATCTGATTGCCCACTGTCATGCAGCACTGAAAGGTCTGGTTTCGTTGTTATGCAGTGCAAATTCATATCAGCTATGTAGTTGTTGTAACAGTGGTGCAGTGACTCTGATCTACGGATAAGCCATGAGGGAGATGGTCATCCCTTGTGTGCAATAATTCATGGCTTAAAAGTGGTACAGAGAGAGCTCCATTTGTCTTTTTCTGGTTGTAAACAGCAGAAAAAGATCCCCCGAGAAAATATAAACACAGAGGTGAATAACCTCCCTCCTCGCATTTACTTTCACTTCAAAGTTTTATTTTTCTCGGGTCAATTTGTGGTCCTGCTGTGCTGTTTAATACTTGTCTGTATACTTAATAGGTGGTGTGTGGCACCGCTGTGATTTGTCGACAGGAGTCAACGACTCAATTTTATCTCCCTATTTATTTCAAGGACAGTTCTTGCAAATTAGATGAAGAGATGTCACACACTGTGTAGACAACGAAATCGTTAGACATTTCACCTCGTTGGCCTCGTCAATTTAAATGTCAAGGTCAGAATGGAAAAGACTTGCGTCACAGCACAATAGTGACCTCAGCGATGAGGTCAGGTTACAGGCGTACGTCATTATTAGCAATCCATTACATCCATTCATGTGAAAATTACAGAAGTCCAGCGACTTACCGTAGATCATTTGCTTCTGAATTATCTTTATCACATCTGTCAGTACCAGCAAATGTTTTTTTTACGTGTGTCAAGGTGTGCTTTTGGTTCAGGAAGAGGAACTTTTGAGGCAATTTAAACCTGTTGCGTAAGGCATATTAAAATATTATCCAGTGTCCATAGGACAGGAGGCTAAAGATTATAGACTTTTTATCTCAGAAAGACAACAGGTCAGGAGCAAAACTGATATTGAGAACTGTAAAACAACGATCCTATGAGCTGCTTAACAGTATCCCCTTTAATGTTAATGAACTCTACCCCCCACACTTAAGTGATAATACAATCTGTACAAGAAAGTACAAAGACTTTAAATACTTTATCAGGTCTCCCCATTAGCCTGACTGCTGCAATTACTAATCCTCCTGGGGCCCACCACTTCAATTAAATTAACAAGGAGGCCTGCCTTTTAAGAATAAATATTATAATCTGTTATTAAAGACATATTGCCAAGGTGATTGTGCACATCATAGTGTACAAGACAAATATGTCTGTAGCTGCCAATAAAGCTATTCAAAACTGCCCATAAAAATGGTCTTAAAAAATCTCTTAAAGGAACAGTGTGTAGTAAGGGGATCTATTGGCAGAAATGGAATATCATATTAATGTTTTATTATTTATTTTAATTAATAATAGGGCTGTCAATCGATTAAAATATTTAATTGCGATTAATCGCAAATTAATCAATTTTTTTATCAGTTCAAAATGTACCTTAAAGTGAGATATTTCAAGTATTTAATACTCTTATCAACATGGGAGTGGGCAAATATGCTGCTTTATGCAAATATATGTATATATTTATTATTTGAAATCAATTAACAACAAAAAACAATGACAAATATTGTCCAGAAACCCTCACAGGTACTACATTTAGCATAAAAGAATATGCTTAAATCATGGCAAAATGGCAAACTGCAGCCCAAAAGGCAACAACAGCTGTCATTGTGTCAGTGTGCTGACTTGACTATGACTTGCCCCAAACTGCATGTGATTATCATAAAGTGGGCATGTCTGTAAAGGGGAGACTCGTGGGTACCCATAGAACCCATTTTCATTCACATATCGTGAGGTCAGAGGTCAAGGGACCCCTTTGA
This sequence comes from Sebastes umbrosus, assembly GCF_015220745.1. Taxonomy (NCBI): domain Eukaryota; kingdom Metazoa; phylum Chordata; class Actinopteri; order Perciformes; family Sebastidae; genus Sebastes; species Sebastes umbrosus. Next base: position 31,284,522 of record NC_051270.1, on the reverse strand, counting down.
AAACAACCATGACCGTTTTTCCTCACCAAAATTTTTTGCAAGTTTGGAGCGCTATTTAGCCTCCTTCACGACGAGCAAGTATGACATGGTTGGTACCAATAGATTCCTGAGGTTCTGAAGTTTCATATGATGGCAGCATCTTCACTCTACCTTTAAAGAAATTAATGGTGATGGTTCAAAAATGACCACAAAATGTTCTTAAAAAATCTTTTAAAGGACCAATGTGCAGCATTTAGGGGGATCTATTGGCAGAAATGGAATATAATATTAATAAGTATGTTTTCTTTAGTGTATAATCACCTGAAAATAAGAATCATTGTGTTTTCGTTAGCTTAGAATGAGCCATTCATATCTACATACGGAGCGGGTCCTCTTCACGGAGCCGGCCGCCATGTTTCTACAGTAGCCCAGAACGGACAAACCAAACACTGGCTCTAGATAGGGACATTCACGTTTTCACGTCAGCCACCATAGTTCTCTTACACGCTTAGCACACAGAAGAAGTTTCAGTTGATTGCAATGTGCAACCTCACCGATCGATGCCGCCAAATCCTACACACTGCTCCTTTAATGTTATTTTGTGGTATTTAAACCATAAATAAACAATTCATTTATTGTTGTTAGTAGCTGTAGTTACAGTTGGCTAATAGCTACCATGTAGTTTCCAGTTTGACTATATTGTTGCTTGAAAAATGCTAAACTAACATTTCTGATTATGTCTTTATTTGATTTGCTGTAAAGACAAGTTAATGATTCTTAAAGTGGAAAAATATTTTAGTTTGGAGTGTTTCCAAGGAAGCCACTACAGAAAGGTATTTTTAGTACTGACTATTAAAAATCACCTCCAAAGGCTCACTCTGGTTTCTACAAAGAAATACAAATCTACGAATGTGGTGAGATACTTTAAAATGTTGTCACAGCTACTCAGAAAGTCATATTCCAGATTAAATGTATAATTGAAGCTTCAAAATCCAACTATGAAAACCACAAGCAATCAAGGAAATGTATTATCAGTTTATTGACCTGGTTTTACATTTACAGATGTACTGCACTATATGTTAAAGGTTAACGTCCTCGATGAGTTACGGGTCAACCTGATCCATGGTTGTAATTAAAAGTTGTAACAATCCGTCCTACATCGCACCTGACTTAGCAGTGGCATCCGTTCCTGAATAAATGTATTTATTTTCCAGAGTAATGTTGCACCAACTATTTAGTTTGTGGCTCTAGCATGCAGCTACCTAAGCAGCCTAATCAAAATATCAGTATAAGATACTTCTACATAACATAGCAAATATCTGGGTTGGAGAAGCTCACCTGTAGATGTGCTGAAGAGTCTGCCACACATAAAATCACTATTTGGACTATGATGTAGTGTAAATTGTTTGTAAATAGGACAGTATCCCCAAAAGGGGCTTTAAAATAGCTTGGCTGTTAATGATTTCCTCAGAATAGGCTATATGAAAAGATTGAAAAAGTTTGAAACAGACATTTGAGTCTAGAGGTGAAGTCAAAGAGGAGGGACACCCTTTCCCCCGTATTATCATCAATGCACCCTTAACCCTCTGAGACCCACGATCCGACCGACTCTACTGTCTTTCTGAGGCTGTAAAAACATGCAGTTTTTTTAATGCAGTATACAGTAAATGTGTTATTTTTGGCCTATTCCAAAATGGTGTATTTTTAATATTTCTGCATACTGGGGTCCCTAAACAGTCTTGAATTACATAAATTAGGTATCACTGTGAAGCTGAGACTCTTGTGGATTCAATGAGCCCAACTGTATTCATGTGTGATGATGTTAGTCCCCATAGTAGCCATTTCATTGTAGTGAGACCATTTTTTGAAACTTGACGTCACTGTATAGAATGACCTGTGTTGACCTCTAGGATAATCACAGCCTCATGAAACTTTACAGCCACAAACTAGAGACCTAGAACATTCAGAGGATGGATGGCTTTCATAGGTAAATTGACAATAAGGGGGTTTCTGAGCAGTTTACACAACAGAAGTGCTCGCCATCCAATCTCTGAAAAATGTAATTATTGCAGGAATCTCAAAATGTCAAAAGTTTTTGAAACCAAATGACAGCATGTTTTTTTCTATGGTGTTCCTCGAGTTCTTGGTGTCTTAATTTGGTATTTTTTGAGGGATTATTGATCATTTTTATCAATTCTCAAGTGGTAAAAAATGGTTAAATTTAGCACCAAATCTGTGTAACAAATGGTATCAACCCAAAAATTGCTTGAGACATAATAGAGCATGTGAATGGCCATCATATATCATGATGTATTAAGTCCTTATACACTTTCACAATTTATTTTAATTAACTGATTCATGTTTATTTCTGATTTATGACCAGAACAACTTGACACACAGTGCTGAGCTGCATCCCGAATTAACTTTCAGGTTCCCAGCTTTCAGATGATGTACACCACTACTATGTGACATCTACTGTTGATCTGCTATCTGCCCCTAAAGACCCCCTGTACCCTCCTAAAAAAGACAAAAACGGCTCTATTGTGGGTCACAGAGGGTTATACCTGACACTTGATTTCTAACAAGACTTGCTTTGAATCATTGCTCAAATGTAAATTTGTTAAATGTCTAAATGATAGGCCTACTTTTTGTCCAGCATAAAACTATGGTTTGGTTATTAAGCTCAAAAAGTTGTTGTCCTCATATCTCAAAAAACTTTTAACAATTAGGAACTAGATAAAGTATTCTATAAGTGTTCAATCAACTTTATGTGATATTGAAAAGTCAGATTTTGAAATGAAGTGGTTTGTTTTGGAGGTGGAATCTGCACTGACTACCCTTACCAAAGAGAAGTTTATTCAAGTGTGCTATTAATATACTTCTCTTAAACTTAAAATAAGAGAGTGTGCTTTCAGTTTACTTTTTATGTACTTATCAGAGGTATACTTAACGAAATTAAACTTAAGTATACTTGACTTATACTGATAAGTATACAGAAAAGTCTAAGTATATTTGGCTTATACTACTGCTTACTTTTTGATCGAGTAGCCTATTAAAGTGTGTAAAGTTTGCAAACGTATGTTTTGAATTTACTTCAATTCATCAAGAATTTTGCATTCTCCGTTCACCATGGAGGCATGAGAGAACAATATATTTTATTCATTTTTTTAATCTCATCACAAAACATCAAGTCAAACTTACAAGTATACTTGCAGTAAAAACTATTAAACTAGTAGTTTACTGAGAGTATACTTTAAAGTGTACTTTGATAAACTAAAAAGTGGGCTACAAGTATATAACTAGTAAACTAATAGCATACCTAAAAGTTCCCTTGTAATATAGTTCACTTCATAGTATAGTTGCAGTACAAAATACAACTTAGATGTAAACTAGTTGTGTACTCAAAGTTTACTATTCTTACACTTAAAGTACACTTAAAAGTATACTTTTAAGAACTAAAAAGCAGGCCAATTTAGTCCCAAGAAGTATTGAAGAAGTACACTTACAAGCATACTACTAGTACATTGATATTAGTATACTTACATAAAGCATACTTGGGAAATATACTTGAACTTTACTTAAGTTTATTTCATAAAATAAACTTGAAGTATACTACTTTTTCATAAGGGTAGCTGGGCAGATTCTCTACAAATGTTAAAGCATATTGTGTAAAGAAAATGAAAGTGCATCAATCAATAGTTTCAGGAATTATGAATTGGCTTGGCTCATTCTGCAATAATAATAATAATACATTTTATTTGGTGGCGCCTTTCAGGACACCCAAGGACACCTTACAAAGATACAATTATACATAGACAGATAAAAACAACTGGACATGACAGAGACACGTTTATGCAGATACGTATGATGAACTGATGGACACTACAGAGAATAGGCCCGTTTGAATAGTGCAATCTGCACTATATCATTAGCATAACAGCATCTGCAGAGTATTCAGGGACTTACTGGTTCTTAGTGGATACTTCAAAGGTCTAGGCTTTGTCTTGTGCATGGATCAAACTTGATATGGCTCTCTGGGGCCTGTGTTCAAAAACACACTTATTCAGTTACTCACTCACTCACTCACTCACTCACTCACTCACTCACACACTCACTCACTCACTTATTCACTCACACACTCACTTATTCACTCACTCACTCACTCACTCACTCACTCACTTATTCACTCACACACTCACTTATTCACTCACTCACTCACTCACTCACTCACTCACTCTCACACACACACACTCACTCACTTATTCACTCACTCACTTATTCACTCACTCACTCACTCACTCACTCACTTATTCACTCACTCACTTATTCAGTTACTTGCTCACACACTCACTCACTTATTCACTCACTCACTTATTCAGTTACTCACTTACTCACTTATTCACTCACTCACACACTCACTCACTCACTCACTCGCTCACTGACACACACACACTCACACACACACCCACACACTTACTCACTCACTCAGTTATTCACTCACTCACTTATTCACTCACTCACTCACTTATTCAGTTACTCACTCTCTCACTTATTCACTCACTCACACACTCACTCACTCACTCACGTATTCACTCACTCACTCAATCACTCACACACTCACTATTCACTCACACACTCACTCACACACACACTCACTCACTCACTCACTTACTCACTCACTCACACACTTATTCAGTCACTCACTCACTCACTTATTCACTCACTCAGTCACTCACGCACTGACTTATTCACTCACTCAGTCACTCACACACTCACACACTCACTCACTTATTCACTCACTCAGTCACTCACACACTCACTCACTCACTCACTCACTCACACACTCACTCAGTCAGTCAGTCAGTCAGTCACTCACTCACTCACTCACTCACTTATTCACTCACTCAGTCAGTCAGTCACTCACACACTCACTCAGTCACTCACTCACTCACACACACTCACTGACTTATTCACTCACTCAGTCACTCACACACACACTCACTCACACACTCACTCACTTATTCACTCACTCACTCACACACACTCACTCACTCACACACTCACTCACACACACACACTCACTCACTCACTCACACACTCACTCACTTATTCACTCACTTATTCACTCACTCACTCACTCACTCACACACACACTCACTCACTTATTCACTCACTCAGTCACTCACACACTCACTCACTTATTCACTCACTCACTCACTCCCTACCTCCCTCACACACTCACACACTCACTCACTTATTCACTCACTCACACACACACACACTCACTCACTCACTCTCTCCCTCACTCAGTCACTCACTCACTCACTCACTCACTCACTCACTTATTCACTCACTCAGTCACTCAGTCACTCACACACACACTCACTCACTCACTCATTCACTCACTCACACACACACACACTCACTTATTCACTCACTCACTCACTTATTAACTCACTCACTCACTCACTGACTCACTCACTCACACACACTCACTTATTCACTCACTCACTCACACACACACACACACACACACACACACTCACTCACTTATTCACTCACTCAGGCACTCACACACTGACTTATTCACTCACACACTCACCCACTCACTCACTCACTTATTCACTCACTCAGTCACGCACTCACTCACTTATTCACTCACTCTCTCACTTACTCACTCACTCACACACTCACTCATTCACTTGCTGACCCCTGTAAACTGTCTACTAACTCAAATGTGTTATTTGTGTTCATCCTCCCAATCAGTCTCCTAATACCTACTATATGATATCCATCCCATGTGCTGCCTAGCAACAGCTCAAAGTCTCGCGTTGAAGGCTGAAGTCTCGCATCAGGTTTTGAACTGCGTAGCGACAGACAGGGCATCTTGCGTTGAGAGGAGGAACACAAACCTCAACATGGAAGATGTTATACTTCTCGATGAGGAGCCAAAGCAAGAAGAGTCTACTGCATCCGTCCACTCCGAACCCGAGGAGACGTCTGTAGACACACCTAACGGCGTGAAGACGTGAGTGGAAGATGAAGCATTGTCCCCTTCTCTCTGAGCAGCCCGTTACCTAGCTTAGCCGTAAAATGGAGTCCTGTGATGCTAGCTATTGTTAGCCGAGGCGCCTGTTATCAAACACTGTGACCGCACCCAGCTGATATACATGTTGGGTTGTAGCTAAAAGCCTGCTATATAATGTCTACCTGTGGAGTCTAAACGCGAGGCTGTCTCTGTAAGGTTAATCATGGTGCAATGGGCCAACTGTTCATGTTACTGTGTGCTAACCTCGGCTGTCCTGCTAACGCTAACTGAAACAAGCTAACCCTAGCTTAACCCTGACACTAGTCAGATATATCAAACAGCCTGTGCTCTGTTACAGATGGCTTTAACAGCTGGTGTCAGCATGCTGTTCATCTCAACTCAGCTGTGCATGTTTCATTGGCAGCTAGCTAACGTGTAGTTGGTTAGCTGCCAATGGTCAGCTGGTGTTAATGAACTAAGCTAACATTTCATCAGCCACTCACACCTCACCTGATTACAGCTTTTACAGCAGAGAACATGTCTCAACATTATAGAATTTAATAATATGAAGCCATTAAAAATGCATTTTTTCCAATATAAATAATTTATCTGATTTATGTTACAATCAGGGTCTGAAATTAACCTTTTCCTCACGTGCCACTGTGGCAGGTCACTGAACGTGTTTTACCTGCCACTCAATTGTTTTGTCTGCCTCTTCTGAAATCTAGGTAGAACACTTTAAACCTGTAAACACTGAGTCAGTGGTACCAGACAGTAGGATTATGGAATATATCATGTAACCTTAATCTATGACTATTGTATCTATTTAGGCTTTAGAATTGCTTTTTAACAATGATATTTCTTAATATAAGGAAAACCCATCTGCCATGGTGGCAGGTGACCTGAATTTTTTACCTGCCACAGCCAACATTTACCCTGTTATTTGGCAGGTGGCAGGTGCTCAGTTCATTCCCTGGTTACTATGCATGATCTACTTGTTGAGAAAATGCAAATTAATTGCGAAATAATCTCTATTTACACTCAGAGGAATGAGAGCTGGGCGATATGGCCAAAATCTTCTATCACGCTATATATATATATATATATATATATATATATATATATATATATATATATATATATATAGGTCATTTCGTATCTCAATAACCATATATATCAGGATATAACATTTTTTCCTAGTAGTTCAATAAATACATATATATATGAAATACCCACCTGTTAAAACTTATTTATGTATACTCCTGGGTGAATTAAATACTTGTCAAATTAAAAGTACAAGAGCATTTTCTAATTTTAAGAACCTGAGTGCAAAATGAAGGTAACAGTTGTAAGTGAAAGTATAGAGAAAAAAAAAAAATGTTGGCCTAGCCTATATCACAATATAAACGATATAGAAAAATATATACGATAGACATTTTTATTTCGTTTTGATGATGTATATCGTTATATTGCCCAGCCCTAATAGGAATCCAAAGATGTCCTAGCACATATCCATACAAGGCTCTGTATAAAAAATATATATAATAGTGTTCAGATTGTATTGTGCTGCCTAATGACCTTTTTGACGATTTGTCCTCAAGGTAAGTAGTGGCCTTAACGTCTGTATGGAAGAAAGTTTTATTTCAGTGTAAAGAAAAGCACATTACCACCGACATGCAAAACACACAATAGGAACCTGGTATTAACAAATTAATAATGAATTCATATAAATGTATTGAGATGTCTTTTAATGTGTAGACTACAGTTGAGCTGCAACGATTAATCGATTAGTATCAACTATTAAATTAATTACAAACTATTTTGATAATTAATTAGTCAGTTTGAGTAATTTTTTAAGACATAAAAGTCAAAATTCCCCGAGTTCAGCTTCTTAAATGTGAATATTTTTTATTTCTTTACTCCTCCATGACCGTAAACTGAGTATCTTTGAGTTGTGGACAAAACAAGACATTTAAGGATGTCGTCTTGGGCTTTGGGAAACACTGATCAACGTTTTTCACCATTTTCTGACATTTTATAGCCCAAACAACTAATTGATTAATCAAGAACGTAATCAACAGATTAAGAGACTATGAAAATAATCGTTAGCTGCAGCCCTAGTCTACAGTATGTGATCTCCGAATGTTGTTTTGAGAAAGCATGTTCTCTGACTTGTAGCGTTGTGCATTTTGTAGGGATGCTGAAGAAACTAAGCCCCCCAAAGAAAAGCATGATGCTAAAGAGAAGTCCTCCGGGAGCAGAAGAGGAAGCCGCTTCCATCCCTATAAAGAAAAACATGTTGGAGAAAAGAAGGGTTCTCATAGGAACCGGGTGTTCATCAGCAATATCCCCTATGATATGAAGTGGCAGGCCATTAAAGATCTAATGCGTGAGAAAGGTAATGTCCCCAGTGATGGGGATGGTTTCTCCCCTTCTCTCTATCTCTTCAGCTGACCAGAAGTTCTTGACCCCTTTTATTACTAGATGTTGCATCCTGCTTTTAGCAGTAGTCAATTAGTTTGTAGCTTTCTCTGGATGTACTTAGCGCATATACGTAGTATGGAACCAACATAGTGTGATATTGGAGTTTTAATACAATTCTTTTGGATGGACACCAATTTAGTTTGGGCTGATATGTCTGTGAGAAAAGGAAGATGAACTTAGTTACATTGTTACTTGTTTTATGGCATTGTCAGCTCCAAAATGTAACCTCAAACCAGTCGTAGAATTGATTGTTGAATGATTTTGTTGCATCTGTTGCAAGGTGAATCTCGATTATATAAATGAAAATATTGCAATGTTTTACTTTCTGATTTATGGGGTCTCAAGACGCCTTTTGAAAGGTCAAAGGACAGCGTAAAACTCTCAACTGCCATGAATGGAATCTGTTGACAAACTGATCATGTTGAAGTGTTTTGAATTTCCCAGGTTTAATGTAGCTGTGTTTCTCTCTGGCCTTGGCCTTTGGGTGTCTCAGTCACTGCCCAGAAAGGCATGGTGTTGTCTGGTGGGATGTTGGTCTGGGCTGACTGTTGATCATTAATGGGACATCTCCATCTGTAGCGGCATTGCCAAGGCCAACAGCGACTGGAAGACTTGGTGACTTAAATTCCTTTGTTCTTTTGGTATTTTTCCTTTGTATGTCTCATGTAGTTGGTGAGGTTACATACGTGGAGCTCTTTAAGGATGGAGAAGGAAAGTCAAGGGTAAGTGATGTGGCCAACTTGCTGCACGAGGTTTTAAATGCCCTCAGCAGGCTTTCATTAATCAAGTGCTCTTTTAGGTTCTGATCCTTTGGGTCTCACTAAGTTACTGAACTGGAGATACTGTGGGTTGTGTTTAGAGCCCGAATAGATGGCTAATGATTGATATTCATTTGAAAGGGAGATGTCCTGTTGATTTTTGGAAAAGTAGCCTAATGAACTCATCTAAGAGTGCACTTTTGCTTTTGTTGTTGTTATTTCAATTGGTGTAAAAGTTTGTTTGTTTGGCCATTTTCCAAAGGGAACTGTGGGTTGTGTGATTTGTCTTATTGATTGACCCTCATGTCTCAAAATCTTATTTTACAATTCTGTTATATGGAACAGCTCTCTCTTCAAAGGAACAAAACAGCCCTGAAAGATCTTGTATCGTTTTTTTATCGTTATGTTTTATATTAAATGGCAAAATGCATACGATAGATGTAAAGGTGGACCACAATATTTTTCTTTATTGCAGTGGTAAAACTGGTCAATCCTAAACAATGTACTAAATAAATTTGTTAATACAGTTTTTTTTATTTTCTACCTTGTGTCCAGTTCAAAACGTTAAAATGTTTCAGGTAATTTACAATGCATAGTTACTAAAAATTTTTATATATATATATATATAAAAACAATTTTTGTTTTATTATTTAAAAAGTATTAATTGGCAACATTGCTTCAGATAATGATAACAAATATGCTCTTATTGGCTTTTAAATCTTTGCCATAGACTTAAACACAACCAAAAACCTGCTGGCTCAAGCTCGTGGGCAAAATATGGCCGACATGCACTATAGAAAATACTACAGTAGAAGCATGTTGATACATTAGATTTATTTATTTATGTTCCACTGCTTTGTCTTGGTTTTAATTGTATTTTGTTCACTCCCTCGACTTTGGATATGTGTGCTACCTGGACTCCTGTGATGGCCCCTGGTTAGGGTTGTGGGTAAGACACTACCTTACGTTCTCAGACATAGAACTTCTTTTTAATTTTACACTAGCTTGGAGTCATCGGATGCCTCTGTTTCGTTGATTCAACAGTGTGGTGGAGTTCAAAGATGAGGAGTTTGTGAAGAAAGCGATAGAAACCATGAATAAGCATGACCTGAGTGGAAGGCCTCTCAACATCAAGGAGGTGAGAGCAAATTCTGGTTTAAAAACTGAAAACTTTGATTATAGTGTTGTCTTTAACAACTAACCTTTTGGCTTCAAGAAGTGAATTTGCTTATGTTTTTCACTACAGTTTATTAAATGTTTTTTTTTTTTAAATACAGTGATCAACTGCTCATAGTGACCAAAACGCTTGGGACAGAATCATTCCTATACAAATGCTGTGTAAATAGTTTGCTTATAGTAATCAAGTGGTCCGCTTACAGTGTTCATATGACAACACATGGAAAAATATTAAAAAAATACAGTAGGCTTATGTTAATTCAATTTTAGTTTTGTTTTTTATTTTACTCCCTATATACTTTGCCTCCTGGTAACTTTGTAATCATGACGGGAGAAAGAGTAATTTTCTCTCAATGAAAAACAAATATGCACAGGGAAAGCACCTCTGTGCACCAGCTCTGCGCCATCGCAGCGCAGGCAGCATATGTGGACGAACGGCGCCCGCCTTCCTCCATGCTGCTCACCGTGTGAGCGCGGAGCCCAGGCCGTTCATACACATGCACCGCCCGCACTGCTGTGACACAGAGTGGGCCAAAAAACGGCAAAGCCTCACCCCGAGCGGGCCCTTGGAGAGGGAAAAGGCAAAAGAATTGGCAGCTGGCCTGTTAATAGCTTTGTATTCATGTAATAAATGTACAAATGTCAATTAGATGGTAATCTGCATGACAGATGGAGAAAAACAAAACAAAATGTGTTATAATAATCCTCCGTTTATAGTGATCAATTTTGCCCCGGACAGACGTGATCGGTCTTCGGTTTTCACTGTAGTTCCCAGTGACAGATGGTTGTACATTTAAACCTTCTCTTTAACATTGATTTCACTTTGCTTTTGGCTTTTCTGTAGATTCTATCCATAAGAGGTTTGAAAGAGTTGTAATAGGTCACAAATAATTGTAGCACTCATTACATCGCATTAAAATGTTAGTGGAACTAGAAATATGATACACTGTAGTATCACCAGATAACACGATTGAGTGTGGAATTGCATTGTACAATTGTTTTTTTTATCAGTTGTACAACCCTTACCTGACTGACTCAAGATTATCCTGATTTGCCATGTTATCCGAGATCAGAATTAAATTGTGATGTATTTTCTTACAAGGACCCTGATGGGGAGCATGCTCGGCGTGTGCTGCAGCGCATGGGCGGAGGTCAGCAGGGAGTTCGTGGGCAGGACATGGGGCCTGGTGGGATGAACATCCCACACTCCATCGCCAACAACCCCAACATCCCACCTGAGGTCATCCATGCACTGCAGGCTGGACGACTGGGCACCACAGTGTTTGTGGCCAATGTGAGAACATAGAAATAAACAATTTCCAAATCTAGGCAGTGATGATGATTCATGTTGATTGACAATAACGGTGTCTCTCTGTTGCTTTTCAGCTGGATTTCAAGGTGGGCTGGAAGAAGTTGAAGGAGGTGTTTGGCATGGCAGGTGTGGTGAAACGAGCAGATGTAAAGGAGGATAAAGACGGCAAGAGCCGCGGGATGGGAACAGTGACATTTGAGCAGTCCCTGGAGGCGGTGCAGGCCATATGTATCCTTCAGAGTTGCACACTAAAATGGAGAAAAAACAAGCACACAAAGTAATGCTTTACAATTTTACCGTGACCTTCTCCTTGACTCTGGACTCAGCCATGTTCAATGGACAGATGCTATTTGACAGACAGATGCACGTTAAAATAGTATGTAATCTTTAGTTATTATATAACTTAAGTTATACAGAGGATGTGGAAAAGAATTTTAACATTTGTCGTGTGGTTTTACAGGATGAGAAATCTGTTCCTCCTGAGGATTTCCGTCAAGTAGAGAAATCACCTCAGTTACCACGTGAGTACACTGTTCCCCCCCCCTGTCAGCTGTTGATATCAAACTCATATCCATTGTAATACGCTCAGTGAATGGTGTATAGTATTAATATTGTCAGTGTAAGAGGTGTGATGCCCTCCGGGAACGTATGGCACATGTTATTAAAATTGCATAGATATTTTACAGTGACGTTAGAAAGGCCCGGACATGTTCAGTGTGCTAATGAAAGTCTGATAGCTGTCGGCCGCTTGATGTTTTCTGTCATCTGCATGCTGCTTCACACGTAACCGCACCATGATAAAAGAAGTAGCGGTCACCACTGTAGTTAAATATTTAAACTTTCTTTAAACAGTTCTTTAGCATTTAATTAAAGGGCCAGGTTTTTATTGTATAAAATGATGTATTACACATACAGTAACTGGATTGTTTTTTTTAGATGGAAAATCTGCATTTTATGTTGTTTCTTTATTGATCAAATTCCAAACTATATGCTTGTTTTACTCTGGTTACAAACATTATTTTGTATTGTATTTAGGGCTTAATGATTTTGAAAAATTATGTAATTGCGATTATTTTGACTGACAGTGCAATTGCGATTTGATTTGCGATATTAGAGGAAATGATAGTTTTTACATCACTATTCTCATTTTCATTGAAAAACCTGTTAAAATAATTAAGGTGGGATTTTTGTGGGAATCTGTAACAAACATAGATGTTTTTGTTTTTTTTAAGTCTTTAGAATATGATGTGTAGGCCAGGACATCTCTGCAGCACAGCATTTCATTTAAAATGCTAATTTGACACATATTTCACCTTTAACAAACATTGCACCTCCTGCGATTTAAAAATTGTAGTAGGCCATATTGCGATTTCGCTAAAATTTAGATTAATTATGCAGCCCTAATTGGTATTGGTAAAGATTAATTACTTGTAAGTAGTAGTTGTTGTCTAGTGAAAGTCATCGTATTCAAAAAAACATCAGTCAATTGGAGTTGTAGCAGGTTCCCATGTTATGGTGTGCTTGTTTATTGGTTATTAATGGAATGGACTGATGTCTGCACTGAAAGTAAAAACTCGCTGCACCAAAATAGGATGTGGAAATATTGAACAATATGACACATGGGTGAATAAATAACATCTGTTCTACCCAACAGCAACCAATGTCTGTACTTTTTTTTAAATACGCCCCGAGCAGTGCATCTTCCTTTCTTGAGAGATGGTACATTGATGCAGTAAAGCATCATGTAAAGATCTTTGCTCTTCACTCTACTTTACTTTTTTTCTACTCTTTGAGTATTGATTTAGCTTTGTATAAATTCTTATGTTATGTAATCCACTCTGTGCTAGTAAATTACATAGTTCAAACTTTCCTCTTTTTTCTTTTGTATTTTGTGTGTAGGGGGTCTAGGTGGTATTGGCATGGGACTGGGGCCAGGAGGGCAGCCTATAAATGCCAACCGTCTGAGCAGTGGAGGAGGAGGAGGAGGAGGAGCAGCGGGAGGAGCAGGAGGAGGAGGAGGCAGCATGGGCTCCATGGGGCCTGGAGGTCAGTCACCTCTCAAAATGTGTAGTTATGTTTTGGCAGAAATGCTCACACATCCTACAAACAGTACATCACATACTGGGTTGGTAACCAGTCTGTCTCTATTAGGGCTGTTGGCGAATACTCTACATTCATATATATTCAAATTGTCAAAAAACAGATATTCGATTGTGAAAAAAAGCAGCACTACCGTGGCTGCCTGCCTTGTAATGTGTAGGTACATAGATCTCTTTTAAAAGACGTGTTTGTGTTGAAATAAATATACTTATACAAGTAGTTATGTCTTTCATATTGCCCTCTTATGGACATAATGCGCAAAAATAGATATTTGAATAGTTCGAACCTCTGTTTTTTTTTAGAATGAGTAATCTGTCATTTTTTCAGCCCACAAATGCTTATCAGAGAATCAGATTAATTTCCACTAGCTGGTCCACACATTAGCACCACAAAGCGGCATTAATCAACGGCATTGAACATCATTCTGTAATAATTAATATGCTGGCAAACCAACATACAGTTAATGTGTAAACCATTCATCCATCAAGTCTGACCTCCTCTTCTTCCACAGGTATGGATTCTCAAGGTTACGGTGGAATGAACAGACTTGGAGGAGGTAAGGTTTTTGCTAGTTTTTCCTGTGAAAGACCGTTGTCAACTTTTTGCGGAGGGAAGGAAAGAGGGATGTTCAAACTTAGTGCTGCTTTTGACAGGAATGAGTGGTGGCGGGGGCTTTGGAGGCATGGACAGCATGGGCAACATGGGTGGCTTTGGAGGGAGAGACATGGCGCAAGGTGGGAGGATGGGAGGTAAGTGAGCGTATTCACTCCTACTGGGCAGAGATGAGGTTCAGCTCTAGCATGTTATACTAACTGTAAACATTGAGACGCACCTTTATGTTATTGGTAACTTAAATCTAAGGTTACATTTTTTTTCTTTGTTGAGATATGTACCGGTCAGGAATGGGCGGGATGGACCGTGACTTTGGCCACAGTGACATGCAAATGAATCGAGGATTTGGTGATTCTTTTGGAGGAATGGGTAAGTGATACTTAAACTGTAAACACAGCAGAGGTTCCTCTGTGTAGTTTTGGGTTGTTTGGGGATTGCTTTTTGTGTGCTGCGCCAACTTGCATTCTCTTCTTTAGGTGGAGGCTTTGGAGGAGGCATGGGCAGTGGTGGCATGGGGCACATGGGGACTGGAATAGGTACGTTAGATATTCCATCCACAGCTTTTCTAAATCTGTTCTATATCAATTCTTCCCCTATACTGCAGATACACATTCGCTTTGGAGGTACTTAAGCGGCAGTAATCTCTCGAGCAGAGCCACGGGCCACTTTATTACTGTTGACATTTGAAAGTTATTAGCCATTACCATTTTATAGTCTTTTGACAGTTTATATAGCCAATCATGTAAAAGGAGGAATGAGTATTTGTCTAACATGATGTATAAAGTCATTAAGTGTCAGTAAAATGGGTAACAAGGAGGCCCAGTAGCTGGAGAGACTGTCCCTCAATCAGAGGCATTGGCTCTGCTCATGTGTTGTCCTTAAACAGAACATGAAGTCCCTGAGTACTGTAGGATCTACATTGCATACTATATACATATGCTCTAGTGCTGCATCTAACAATTATTTTTTCCTTGATTAATCAAATTTTTTTTTTTTATTAGTCGATTAATCTAACTAACTAATTGATTATTCTAAAGATTATTTTTTAAATTCCCGATTGATATAACAATTAATTTACCCAAAATAAATATAAAAAATGTCTGATTTAATATTTTATTAATTAATCTTCTCTTGAAAATAAACAGATGTCACAAGATAATAGACCCTATTTGTCAGATGCCTGATCAGAAAAATACTGGACCTCAAATTCAAAAGGATAGCTGTGACACAGATTAATTTAATCACTGTATTTCACAGCAACCCATTACATCACTAGAGTAATATGCAGTTAAGATAATTGCTGGCAAATGTATTTTTGCATCAGTGTGGGGCAAGGGAAATAATTTAAACGATTTATAGACTGTAACAACTGTCTGTAGGGCGACGAAGAACACATTGAAACGCTTGTTGATTATCCTAAAATATCATACCTTGGTCAGGACAAAAACTAAACATGACTGTGGTGCAGT
The DNA here is from genome assembly GCF_015220745.1 of Sebastes umbrosus. Taxonomy (NCBI): domain Eukaryota; kingdom Metazoa; phylum Chordata; class Actinopteri; order Perciformes; family Sebastidae; genus Sebastes; species Sebastes umbrosus. Next base: position 31,268,604 of record NC_051270.1, on the reverse strand, counting down.
CTTGCTGCCGTCCTGAGAAAGCGCTCCAGGATGCTTTCGTGTCAATTACGTCAACGAATCGCCCCAGCCCTAATACGCACCAACAGCCATAACATTTTATTTTTGTGTCATTCATGCTTGTGAGCAGCCAGACACAGGGAGCATGAGAAAGAATCTAATGTGCATGTTGTGTTGCTCAAGAATGGGGAAACCTAAAAAAAAAACTTTTGGCATCTGGGTGTGCAGTGGAATCTTGGGACATTTCACAATTCTTCTAATACTAACATCGTCTTTTGTAACGCAATGAACAACACGACACTTTTTGAGATGGATGGAATTTTAACCCGGTCCTGTGTAATTACTAGATTTAAGGTATTTTCCTCAACACGACTGCATGGAAGAAAATAGTTTTAATTCCCCTTTTTTTACTTTACATGTGTACCAACATTAGCTTCTCCCTTTTTGTCAGAGGTATGAAATTGCAAAAAATCTTATGGCTCCATAGTAACCTGTTGTTGTAATTATGATGTCAGTGGAGAATGTTTCATTGATTTGGACCAGGCTTATGATAGTAAACTGAAACTAAAATGAAAATAAGTAGTAAAAAATATTGTTAGTAAACTGAAATAAAAACTCGTTTAATGACTAATTGTCCTTTAATAAAAAATAAACTGAAATGATATTGCCTGGGTAAAACCGAATAAAAATGAATGTAAATTAATTTCAGTTGAAAAAGGAGACGGCATGAATTTCTGTCAACTCTTGAGACATTGAAACACAGAAACTGAACGGACTTGACCTTCCAGGAGATGGCGCTATGCAATTGCTTCACATCGGACACTAAAGTAGTGCTAAGATTAAACATTAAACTTCATGGCCATTCCTACACAGTTCTCCAACCATGTATTTTGTATGTGTGTAGCTGCTTACTTCTGAGACATTGTACAGTATCTGGCTCTAACAAACACAAACTAAACTACTGAAAAACTAAATATATAAAAACTAAACTAAACCTTTCTGAAAGACGAAACTAAACCTAGCAAACACACTCTGAAAACTAACTAAAACTAAACTAGAATGAAATGAAAAAGTCAAAACTAAAATAAAATAAAAACTTATTGAAAATTCAAAACTATTATATCTTTAATTTGGCCTTATTTTCGTGGTGGCGCAACGACCTGTGCAAGTAGCACTCCAGCTGTTATTATTATTGCCATTATGCACGGCCATCCAGTGTTTACCTTTATATACATCATGTGCAAATGGCACCAGGATAACAGAATAACCCCATACACCTTTACACACATCACACTGGTCCGTTATAGCGGCTCATCAATCAAACTTTCTTTTTAGCAAAAGTGGCATTCAAACGCGAGATACAGTAGAATTTAAACTGAAAAGGCGTTGGATTGATGCGTGCATATAAACATCTTCATCTACATTTTTGTATGTATTTCTATCATCGTTGTACAAATTCAATAAAAGCCATACCATCTGCCCTTGGCTGCAGATTTGTGGTGCTGTGTGTTCACGTCGTGCCGCTCTGCTCCATCCAGACAATATGATTGCCTGAAGACGTGCCTTTCCATTTGTTGAGCTATTGTTGTCGTACCTCACAGTTATTGACAAAGAGTGTATTTATGAATCACCACACCCTCCAATTTCTATTCCACTTCAGCCCTTTTGCACTTTGCACCGCTGCACATACATGAACCAAAATAGCAGGTGTCCTTGGAGACGCCCACACAGTTTGTGCGCTGAAAACCCACCGCTTTGTACTTGGCGTTGCGCAATTTAAAATCCGGCCCATGGAGTTTTACAGAAAATACAAAATGGAAAAGGCGTGAGGAGAAATTTTGCAAGACTATTTCTATTGAGAGGAATAAGTACAGGTTCAAAGTCTGCTTCTCCTGTACAACAATGTCACAGTGACATTGGACTGAATGTGATTGAATACCAGTACGGTTTTACAGTGTTTACACACACTTCAGTTACATGTCATTGGACTAAATTAATGAAAAGCTATATATAAGATGGTTAAAGGCATCATTGTAATGATTAGTGTATGGCAGTTTTAATATACAAGTATTAAAATTTACAGTACATTAGTTTAAATTGCTCTCTAATGTTATGAGTCTGTTTGTTAATTGCAGGTGGTGGAATGGGCAACATGTCGATGGACAGGATGGGCTCCAGCTTTGACCGCATGGGCATGTCAGGGATGGACATGAACCGTGGCTTCGGTGGCTACGGAGGTGGGGGGGGGCACATGGGTGGAGGAATGTCTGACCGGGGCTCCGGGTCCAAAGGAGGCTGTCAGATCTTTGTGAGAAATGTAAGTGTGTGTTAGATATGTGAGTTAACTTTGCTGGTAGAGAAAATAAGAAGTCTGTTAACCCTCTGAGATCCACATTAGACCTTTTTTCTTTTTTAGGTTGGTACAGGGGATCTTTAGGGGGAGATAGCAGGTCAACAGTAGATCCCACATAGAAGTGGTGTACATCATCTGAAAGCTGGGAACCTGAAGATTAATTTAATAATTTAATTTGAGCTCAGCACTGTGTCAAGTTGTTCTAGTCATAAATCAGAAATAATAATTAATTAATTAATTAATTAATTAATTAATTAATTAATTAAAATAAATTGTGAAAGTGTATCGGGGCTTAGAACATTATGACAGAAGTATATGATGGTCATTCCCATGCTCTATTATGTCTCATGTTGTAGTCATTTTTGGGTTGTTACCGTTTGTTACACAGATTTGATGCTCAATTTAACCATTTTTTAGCACTCAAGAATTTAAGAAATGATCAATAATCCCTCCAAAATACCACATTAAGACACCAAGACCTTGAGGAACACCATAGAAAAAGCCATGCTGTGATTCGGTATCAAAAACTTTTGACATTTGGAGATTTCTGCAATAATTACATTTTTCAGAGATTGGATGGCGAGCACTTCTGTTGTGTAAACTGCTCAGAAACCCCATTATTGTCAATCTAGCTAGAAAAGCCATCCATCCTCTGAATGCTCTAGGTCTCTAGTTTGTGGCTGTAAAGTTTCTTGAGGCTGTGATTATCCGAGAGGTCACCACAGCTCATTTTATGCAGTGAGGTCAAATAAAAAAAAAAATGGTCTCACTACAATGAAATGGCTACTATGGGGACTTACATCATCACACATGAATACAGTTGGGCTCATTGGATCCACAAGAGTCTCAGCTTTACTGTGATACCCAATTTATGTAATTCAAGACTGTTTAGGGACCCCAGTAGGCAGAAATATTCAAATGCATCATTTTAGAATAGGCAAAAAATAACACATTTATACTGCATTCAAAAAAACTGCATGTTTTTTGTGATTATCATAAAGTGGGCATGTCTGTAAAGGGGAGACTCCTGGGTACCCATAGAATCCATTTTCATTCACCTATCTTGAGGTCAGAGGTCAAGGGACCCCTTTGAAAATGGCCAAGCCAGTTTTTCCCCTTTCACTCTAGTCCTAAAGCTGAACCAGCTACAGCCTCTGAAAGACCGTAAAGTCGGTCTCAGGGGGGTTAAATGGGATTGGAGTTAAAGACCCATCTCGAGGACTTCCCCACTTATTTATTGACGGTTTCATTGATAAATATATTTTCTCCCCAGTGTTCATTAAGGTTTTAATGGGAAACAACACATGCTTGCTGTACATTATTATAAATGGTAATGATGCTGTAAATTAGTAGTTCATGATTGGTGTGTTTTAGATGACTTAACTGGTGCTGTACTTCTAGGGAAGGTTTTGACTCTTGGCATATTTTCCCTCTGAGTCAGACTCTTTTGATGATGAATTTGTACTAGGGCTGCAACTCACTCTTATTTTCTTTGTCGCTTAATCTGCAGAAAAATGTCAATCAGTGTTTCCCAAAGCCCAAGATGACGTCCTCAAATGTCTTGTTTTGTCCACAACTCAAAGATATTCAATTTACTGTCATAGAGGAGTAAAGAAACCAAAAAATATTCACATTTCAGAAGCTAGAATCAGAGAATTTAGACCTTTTTTTTTCTTAAAAAATGACTCAAACCAATTAGTCGATTTATCAAATTAGTTGGCTATTAATTTAATAGTTTACAATTAATGGATTAATTATCTCTAGATGTATTTGTACTATATGCTTTATTGATGAACTCATCTTTTTATTTGCATCTTGTACTAGTTCTGCCTCATTAGCCTCAAATATATTAATGTTGACAATTGTACTGACTGAAGTATACATTTGTGTGTTGCAGCTGTCCTATGATCTGACATGGCAAAAGCTGAAAGAGAAGTTCGGTCTCTGCGGTACGTCTCTTGCTTAGTGTGAATTCAATCTTTATTGCTTAGTTTACAAGCCGCTCAAAGACTTCTCTCTGACACGAATGCCAAAATGAGTTTAACATTCACCGACACTTTGCATTCATTCATTGCTCATTCTTGTCCACTGCAGGCCAGGTGATGTTCGCAGAGATCAAGATGGAGAACGGGAAGTCAAAGGGCTGTGGAACAGTGAGGTTCGACTCTCCCGAGAGTGCCGAGAAGGCCTGCAGGATGATGAATGGAACCAAGATCAACGGCCGAGAGGTGGACGTCCGTATCGATCGGAACGCCTAGAGTTTTTGTAGAAGTCGCGCTAACACATTTCCACATTCAGCCCTCTTGCCAATGATCTTTTGTTTTGTTTTAAAAACACAATTACTTCATATCATGAGTCCATTGTTATTTCTTTTGTTCATATATACTACATAGCTCTTTTGTTTTGTAAACCCTTTTTAATTTGTCAGGCAGTTTATTTGGACAAATAAACTTTTTAATTTTTAAACCTGCTGGCTGGTTGTGAAATCTTCTGAGATCAAAGTCCTTCAAGTTGTTCTTCGCAGCCTGTAAACTGAACCTGAGTTGTTGATCTATTCTTGCTCAACACTGCCGTGCAGTGGCCTCTTGAAAGTAGGGAAATTCCACATTAATAACACAGAAGCAGCAGTTGGAGTAAAGTGAGAACAGAAAGGACATGGATTTGATCAGGCGTGGACTCCAACACAAATCACAGGAAGCTATTTAAATTCCCAGATCTCCAAGATTGGAGGTAGTTTTTGTTTCAGTAGAACAGGATAGTCCCTTTTGATTATATTTTTACTAGGGCTGCCAATCTATTAACATATTTAATTGTGATTAATTGCATAATTGTCCATAGATAATCGTGATTCATTGCAAATTCATCACACATTTTTTTATCTGTTCAAAATGGACCTTAAAGGGAGATTTGTAAAGTATTTAATACTCTTATCAATATGGGAGTGGGCAAATATGCTGCTTTATGCAAACATGTATATATTTACTACAGGAAATCAACTAACAACACAAAATAATGACAAATATAGTCCAGAAACCCTCACAGGTACTGCATTTAGCAAAAGAATATGCTCAAATCATAACATGGCAAACTGCAGCCCAACAGGCAACAACAGTTGTCAGTGTGTCAGTGTGCTGACTTGACTATGACTTGCCCCAAACTGCATGTGATTATCATAAAGTGGGTATGTCTGTAAAGGGGAGACTCGTGGGTACACATAGAACCCATTTTCATTCACATATCTTGAGGTCAGAGGTCAAGGGACCCCTGTGAAAATGGCCATGCCAGTTTTTCCTCACCAAAATTTAGAGCGTAATTAAACCTCCTTCGCAAATTTGCGTTAACGTGTTATCGTATTAACTTTGACAGCCTTAATTGTTACAAATCTAAGTATAGATCAGCGTCTGAAGTCCATGTGGGCTGTAAACACAGCTGATAAAAAGTCATTCTAGTTTTACCTTTTAGTTAGAAGACAAGTGGAAAGTTTTGTTTGTTTTCTACTAATTTCTACCTTCCTGGCCAGCGATAAAGACGCTCATAAAAGCGTATCAGAATTGTGTACATGGGACCCACTTAAGAAGAAGGACAAGGCCAAATTAGTTTACTTGACACCTTTTTATTACTTGACTCTGACTTGTCAGTTCTGGATTTATTTGAACTCTGCAGTCGCTCCTGTAACGGCCCATTTTCTGTTTATGGTTCTTGAGTAAGACGGAGGACATCTCAGAACTTGATAACAGGTCTTTTGTTGTATGATGTCTGGATCTGACCGGCACACACGAGAGAATGATCTTTGGCACACTTCCACCTTAAGTGAAATATATACATTACTAATGGAGATCATCCTCGTCATGAGATGTGACCAGCACATGTCTTCCATGGCACAATATCTTGAGTGAGACCATGTTCCCTTGGCTTCATTTTGTTGTGTTTTTGGACTGTTTGAGTCAATATGGCTTCAGTCCTGAGGAGGTCAGATCTCAGTCTCTGCACATCCTTATGGGATTATTCCCAATAATCCCCAGCTCGTACAGGATGGACAGAGTGGCAAAGAGGATGTAGCAGAAGAGAGAAACCAGTCCCAACTTCCAGTCCAGCTTCCACCCGTTAATGAAAACGGCTGAAAAAAGGAAGACGATGGACAGCAGGAGCGTGGCGGAAATGAAGACCAGTCCGGTGCTGTTGACCTCTACGGGGTTGTTGGTGTCCACAAAGGCGGTCTTGATGAACCAGGGCAGGCCCAGGCACAGCATGTCGAACACATTAGAGCCCACGATGTTGGACATGGCCATGTCAGCTTTCCCTGATCAACAGAAAACATGTTGACATACTGGATTTAAGTCTGTAGTCACACAGATTTGTTTTTACTTGGATGGGAAAGTGAATCAGCAAGGTGGAAGAGTAATCAAAGTTCCCGCTTTCATGTCTTTCAGCAAGAGCTCAGGGCCCAAATATGTGTAGAAATAACTTAATAAGGAAGCAAATTACGCTTGATTTTAATAACTGTCTTGTTATGGCTGGCCTCAGACTGTATCCGGGACTGTTTGTGAATGCAAATCGTTATATTTACCTTCTCTGGCCACCATCACACTGGCTACGGTGTCGGGTATACTGGTCCCAGCAGCAAGCAGAGTGAGTCCCATAACTGTATCGGGGATGCCGAGGGTCTCGCCTGTGTAAATATAATAATACAAACCAACAATCAGACTCCCCCTCCTCCAACAACATTCAGCTAGCTTAAGGGAGAGAACAGCAGCTGATGGTGTTAGCTAACTGTGGCTGTAGGGTTAATAAATAATCAGTGGAGGCCGGGCCGCAGCAGGATTTTAGAAATACTGAGGTCATAAGACCAAATACCCCAAGCAGAACACCACCCACCTGGGAAAATTTCAATAAGCCACAAACTTAACTCTACGATGTGTTAACATACATTATTTAACTGTTCAATTATGCAATGTCATTGTTTCTCCTACATTATGTCCTGATGCCAGGTGTGTACTTCTTGTGGAGAGAACTTAAAGGAACAGTGTGTAACATTTCTTGTCACCTATTGGCAGAAATGGAATATAATATTCATAATTATGTTTTCATTAGTGTATAATCACCTGAAACTAAGAATCATGTTTTCGTTAGCTTAGAGCCTATGAGCCCTTCATATCTACCGAGGGAGCGGGTCCTCTTCACGGAGTCCGCCATGTTGCTCCGTCATGTTTCTACAGTAGCCCAGAACGGACAAACTGAACACTGGCTCTAGAGAGAGACTTTCACGTTTTTACGTTACCTGAAGATCACCGTAGTTCTCCGACACGCTTGTGAAACTGCGGTAACGTGAGCCGCAGAGTACGACATTGTGGTTCCACCAGGGTCGTGTCTAGAGGGTAACCCACGAACTGGGAAACTCATGAGCTGGTTAAGGTTAGGCATTGATCTTGAATTGTTAAGGTTAGGATAGGTCGTCGGGTAGTGAGTCTCGCGAGAGTTTTTGCTAGTTTTTGTTTTGATTTCGCAATTTGTGGGTTAACTTCTAGGCACGACCTAACGCCAGCCGCCATCTGACTTCCGTTGCTCCTAAAGTAGTGTTATTATGGTGAGGGTGGCCTTTGAGCAAGGTGAACGGCGTTACCACGGTTTTGCACTCGGCGGCTCACGTTACCGCAGTCTTGGAAAGGGAGAAGTGAGCGGAGGAGTATTCAGCTGGTTGCAATCTGCAACCACACCACTAGATGCCACCAAATCCTACACACTGTACCTTTAATCCCTTTCATTTTAATTTATGTATTTTTTTTGCCCCAAAACTGTCAAATTTAGTCTAAAATATTAGAAAAAGCCTTTCCAAAAACCCAACAGGTGTCATATTTATGTAATCCTTGAAATCACTCTCACAATAATTACTATACACCACCTGAATTTCCAGAAATATCACAGAGGACATGACCAATGGCAGCTATTACTTTGATTGGAGGCCATTGTGGGAAAGAAAATACTTCCAGTTAGTCCTATAAGCTCCACTGGTACCCAAATATGAACATATTTTGAACCCCAGACACAGGAATGTTTCCAACAGTCTCAATCACATACTGAATGTTTGAGTTGTACCTGCTCGGTCCCATGCCCGCCTGCTTTCATAAGACTACTTCCATGTGAGCCTATCTGACGACTACGGGATAATAATCTCATTATACTTCAGTAGACCTACCAGCGTCACATGATGAGGCTGCCCTTTTAGCCTGATCCTAGATCAGTTTTATGTTCTTGGACCCGTGCCTGTGGGTACTTCTGTATATACACCCAGGGCTCACATGACTGTGTCTCCCCCTTTAATCCTGGTTATGCACATGGCCCACTGGAGCTGCAATAACCCCCCTCTTAACTTTCCAGGACAATGGCATCTCAGGAATTAGCCAGCAGACCAACATGTGATTCTACTCTGTAAATCAGACATTTTTTCTCACAAGTTTCAAACGCTTGTGATCCACAAAGTAATGCAGTGTGTGACGGGCTCATTTACACCTGCAGCTAAACTGAAAAACACTGAGGAAAGTTTGCACAAGCTCATCACAGAATGCCGAACAATGATCTCACCGACAATAGTGACCATCCACACCAGGATGTATGTGAAGGCTGAGATCCAGACAGCTGACATGAAGAAGGTTATCATGAACCATCCCTTCCAGAACCGTCTCCTGCAGTCAGGGATGGTCAGGAACAGCAGAGTGATGATGGGCAGAGACAGAACCCAGAGGATCCGTTTCAGGTCGCTCTCCGGCACGGCAAACACACTTTTATGCTCTGCTGGAACGCAAAGTATCACATCATCAGGGGTCATGAAGGTCAAACAAGCAAATGGATGACAAAAAACGTGCAATAAAGAATAAGTGTGTTATTTTTTTACGGTCAGGGATCTCGTTGAGGCCATGCAGGCTGAGAGACAGGTGAGAGTATCCCGAGTCATCCTGGAAGATCCCACTGTCTGTCCTGGAGCGACTGTGGACTCGCAGACCGGTATCATCGCTCCAGCCCATCAGAGGCTGCGTCTCCGTCTTCTCATCAGATCCTTTATCCAGACAGGTGCAGCAGGGGCTCAGCTTCCTCAGGACAAACTCACTGATGCGCAGGTCAAAGCACAGAACCACGATGTAGACGCCGTAGATCAGCAGCAGACAGGCAGCGTCATACCTGTGAACAAAACATACACGTTGAGCATGGACATTCATTCTTGACTTTGAGGATATAAGTGGGAAATATAATCCTTCTTCAGAGAATGGAACTTGGCCATGTGATAACATCTGAAAGCTCTGGCAATATCTAATCAATGCACCTTGCTTTTAGAGGATTTACCACAGAAAACATACAATGTATAAACGACCTCAAAAAGTAGGTGATTTTTAATATATATTTTAAATAACAAAAATCCATATATTAAAGACATTATTTTGGGAGTTCTTCCTGAATTTCTTTTCTTTCTTTTTTTAAGTTGTTAGCTTGTTCTTAACCATGTTTTTGGTTACTTTTTGTTACAGTTTGGTTTTGATATCTTTTTTATTTTACAAAAAAAAAAGTGGTTCAGCTTTTATGAAACTCCATACCTTGATCATAACCAAGCTGTGCTCTTTGTAAGCTACTACTGTCTTACTGTGCTATCACCATAATTAAAGGAATAATATATAATATAATATTTATAAGTATGTTTTCTTTAGTGTATAATCACTTGAAAATAGGAATTGTGTTTTCGTTAGCTTAGAATGAGCCGTTTATATCTACATACAGAGCGGGTCCTCTTCACATAGACCGCCATGTTTCTACAGTAGCCCAGAACGGCAGACCAACCACTGGCTCTAGAGAGGGACATTCACGTTTTCATGTTTTTGCGTCAGCCACTGTAGTTCTCCTACAAGCTTTCAGTTGGTTGCAATCTGCAACCTGCACCGCTAGATGCTGCCAAATCCTACACACTGCACCTTTAATGTCATAACAGTACACGTGGAAATCTTTCATAAACACAGAATGCTACTGCAATTGCTGTGTTTATGATGTGATATTGTCTTATTTACTGTAAGGAACATTTATTGCGCTGTACTCTCAGTGTAATAAATGTACTGTACTACACTTCATTTGTTGTTCTCAGTGTTACAAGACGCAATAAACTGCTGTATCTGACTTTGTGTTTTACAACCACCTGTAAAGGCTGAAGATCATGTAACCAGATTCCCAACGCACACTCATACTTACCAGTACACTTTGTTATCAGAAATGATGGCAATAACAGCAGAAACACTGATGGCGTATGCCAGGCAGTCCCTGAACAGTGGCCAACAGGTGAGGCGCCCGGCCTGATAACAAAGGAAACAAAAATAAATGTTTTACAGCTTATACAACACAAACGTTCACAACGATTCTTCCGCTTTGACCTAGTAAAGGTGCCGCTGCTCTTACAGGTAGTTAGCAGGTGGGTAATGGTTGTCTAAATATTGTTGTGATTGTGTCAGAAAGTACCATAGAGGCCAAGAGTCCACATGCAGCGCAGATTCCTAACAGGTTGTAGACTGCTGATCCCACGATGGTGCTGACCCCGATGTCTCCCTTTGTCACAAACACGCCTAACACACATGAAGAGCACATCTTAGCTTTGAGGACAATGTGAAAGTATTGATGAAAAAGAGGAGAAATGTCTTAATCAAAGGCCACAGTCCCTTTCTGTCTCCATATGGTGGGAGAATTAATTGGGTTGGGAAGGGACACGGTGACAGTGATGATGATGCTGGTGTCACAATTATTGTAATTATTGTTATACTAATGTGTGATTACCCAGAAAGGCTGTGACCAGTTCAGGTGCAGAACTCCCAGCTGCCATAAACGTGGCTCCTGCTACATCCTGAGTCAGGCCCAGACCTGGGAGAGACACAAGAAGAATACGTGACAATTTACATGGTGTGTGTATGAAATGATAGAAACACCTGCAATCCAATTCAACAATAGCACAAACTAGAACCTCAGAAATGCTCAGGCAACGATAACTGAAGCTTCATGCACATACTATTTATTGTAGGGCTATGTCTAAAGTATGGTATTGCATTATATCGTACAGTTATTTGTCCACCTCCTGTAAGTTTATTAGTTAAAGGACCAGTGTGTAACATTTCAGGGGATCTATTAGCAGAAATGGAAGTATGTTTTCATGAGTGTATAATCACTTGAAACTAAGAATCGTTGTGTTTTTGTTAGCTTAGAATGAGCCCTTCATATCTATATAGGGAGCGGGTCATCTTCACAGAGTCCGCCATGTTGCTCCGCTCTACAGTAGCCAAGAACGGACAAACCAAACCCTGGCTCTATAGAAAGCCTTTCATGTTTTAATTTTACCTGCAGGCCGACGTAGTTCTCCAACACGCTTGTAAAGGGAGGAGTGAGCTGAGGGATATTCAATTGGTTGCAATCTGCAACCACACCACTAGATGCACTAAATCCGACACATTGGTCCTTTAAGTTTACAGCTTATTAACAATCATTCAATTAATCGAGTAGTCCATTGACAGAAAATCAATCGGCAACTATTTAGATAGTGATAGATTTATTTACTTTATTTATTCACCAGGGACAGTGCACATGAATCAACATTTCAGTTTGTACCTCCATGTAAATGTGCCAGAGTTGGCTAAAGAGATTTTCATCTGTAGTCCCTGGGCAGGTTATTAGAAATTAAAAATGCTTCAGCAAGCACTACAAGACAGTACAGGACAATACAACGCAATACGACACAATCGTTTTAGAATTTAATCAAGCAAAAATGCTGAATATTTGCTGCTGTTCTCAGTTTCATATTATATATTTCATTTTGAACTGAATATATTTGGGTTTTGGTCTGTTGGTCAGTCAATAGTCTACAAGAAATTTGAAGACATCAAAACTTTTGTTTGCTATTTTTCTTGTGAGACTTTTCATAAGCCAAACGATTAACTGATTCATTGAAAAGAAATAATAGATCGATTAAACGATGACGAAAATAATCATTGATTAAGTTTAATGTTAGTATAATTGATGGTGGAGGCACAGACATCCTCGTAAAGCAAAAGTAGAAACACAAGTGGAAACACCACAACCACACCCTGATGAAAGTTATTTCCATTCATTAAAACCCAACTAAAACCCTGTTCAGTCTGATATATGTATATCGACTTTAACACAATCTGTTCACATATTTAGATATTCCTAAGAGTCCTACAATATCTGTAAAGCCTAATCATTTGAAGTTTGCCTAGTAGTAATCTTACTAATCCTCATTATTCCCATAATGGGGCTACAGAAGGCCTATATATATTACAGTATTACAGTGCATGTAATGATGCAATGATGTCACTTACGTTCACTGATGACTTCTAAGGAGGGCAGAAAGTAATCATCGCAGATTATTGCCACAGCCAGAAGCATGTAGAAAATGATCATGAAATAAATGACGAGCCCTCCATCCTTCCTCTCCTGCACCGAGAAGAAGCCATCAGGAAACTCAGAGGACTGTGGTGGGATGCAATCTGTCTCATTCTCTGAAACAAACAGGACATAATGCATCAAACCCCAAACAGGCAGCCTGTTGCTGGAGACTGTTTGAACTCTTAATGTGCAGTTACACAGTATTTCATGCCAATAAGACATGAGGATTATAGAGCAAACACTGTCACAGTGGCTGAGCCACAATTCATTACTCACACTTTGTAAAACACACAAAAATGAGCCGTTAAATTTATAATGACACACTAAACAGATTAGAATAATAATAACACAAATATAAGACTATTATAGGAGATTTAAAAACACTACAAGTTGTCTTACCAAGAGCCCGACGCACCCTGGTAGAGTGGCTCTCCTGAGCTGTGTTTGCTGTAAATGATACAAGATGGACCGTGCAATATAAAAATATTACAAATCCTAGAAAGTAAGGTATAAAGTCTTTTCTCTTCTTTTTCTGCAGAGCTGCATTCATGGTCATTGGAGTCAATAAATGATTAATTATTCCAAAGGAGTCATATGTTTCTTTACTCTAACAAAGCCTGCAAAAGATTGAATGTTTGCTGAAGCTGCTTGTGAGCTCTGCATCTAACACTACACTACGACTACAAGCTGCTCAGAGAGATTATTGGGGGGAGAAAGCATCTTTTAAGGTCTGGAGCTGTGCAAGAGTGGGGATCACGAGTTGCGAGTCATTCCTGTCGACTTGAACACGCTGCAGCCAGCCAGAGGCGCATCAGGGGTGCAGCCTGATTCATGAGAAACACACTTTAACATCTTTAAATGTGGAAAATGATTTATTCTCTTTTCTGGTTACAGAAATCTAACACGAATGTGCATGCCTGTAAATATTTATAACTAGAGTATAAGGCCTGAAGCTCTGCAGGTAGAACCATTGATGCTTGATCTTATCACCAACTGGAGAGAGAACTCATCATTTACCTTCATGTGCATTAGTGGCTACAAATTAAGTGTCAGGAGTTGGTTAACTAAGAAAAAAAGTATATATTTTTTAGCAGTTTTGGTACAGCCTATACTGAAAGGATTTTGTAAAGTCATACATTGTTGGTCACACATGCCTGCCTATAAAACGAAGAAGAAGAAGAAATATAATATAATAGTCTATATGTGGCAAAGAATCTCTATGAAATTGTTCACTTACTCTTTTTCGAAGCTTAAATTTCCTCCGCATCACACACATATCCACAGATCTGTGTAAATATCAAAGAGCGTATTTTGCCAAGAAGTGAAAGTCAATAGTTCGTTCCATTGCAACATCAGCATCCAGCAGCAAAGCGACGTTTCCGCCATTTTGGACTGAAAGCGACTACTGGTCGCCAATAAAACGTCTGCTTAAAAGTAAAACTAAATTATTTCTCCTCTATTGTCATATTCTAACGAAATGGCCTGCGTTAAACGATAAAACTGTGTAAGCATAATAAGCGTTTTCAGTACAAAATTGCGGCGGCAGCCGTTGTAAAAAAACAACCAGGAGTTTCATCTCTTTGCTTCTTTACTCTTTGTCAACATAGCCTAGACCAGGTGTAAGCAACCTGCGCCTCAGGAACCACGTACGGCTCATAGCCCCACAGGCTCCTTGTGGATTTATAAACATGGAAATGAATAACTGTTTTTTGTTTACATTTTCATTTGTATTCATTATTGTTGTAGGTCTGTGGTACGATGGAGTATTAGGGCCACATTGAGGAATATAAATAAATCTGAGATTTCGAGAATAAAGTTATAATATGAGAATAAAGTCATAATATTATGAAAATAAAGTCATAATATTATGAGAATAAAGTCATAATATTATGAAAATAAAGTCATAATATTATGAGAATAAAGTCATAATATTATGAGAATAAAGTCATAATATTATGAAAATAAAGTCATAATATTATGAGAATAAAGTCATAATATTATGAAAATAAAGTCATAATATTATGAGAATAAAGTCATAATATTATGAAAATAAAGTCATAATATTATGAGAATAAAGTCATAATATTATGAGAATAAAGTCATAATATTATGAAAATAAAGTCATAATATTATGAAAATAAAGTCATAGGTTTACGAGAAAAAGTCGTAATAATATGAGAATGAAGTGATAATATAAAGTAGCAGTTTCACTTGTTATTTTCTTTTTTTTCTCGTAAAGTTATGCCTTTTTTTTCTTGTAATATTATGACTTTATTCTGTAAATCTCAGATGTTTTTTCCCTCAATGTGGCCCTAATACTGCGTAGTACATTGTCTCTTTGGCCCTCACTGCATTAGACTTATATATTATAGAGATGTTACTGTGTAAAAGTTAGTTAAACTATTACAATTCTCTACCGGGCCGTGCCCAGCAGCTTGTAAAAAGTTAGTATACTTTAATTAAATAGTAATTTACACCCAGTCAGCACGCTAAGTGACCCAAATCAAACACAACCAGGACGTTGAGTGACCGACAGGTGTATGCTAACATGCTAACATGCTAACATGCTCAATGCTAACATGCTCAATGCTAACATGCTAACATGCTAACATGCTCAATGCTAACATGCTCAATGCTAACATGCTAACATGCTAACATGCTCAATGCTAACATGCTAACATGCTCAATGCTAACATGCTCAATGCTAACATGCTCAATGCTAACATGCTAACATGCTAACATGCTAAAATGCTCAATGCTAACATGCTCAATGCTAACATGCTCAATGCTAACATGCTAACATGCTCAATGCTAACATGCTCAATGCTAACATGCTAACATGCTACCTTCAGTGAGGTGTGTGAGGCCCTTTCTGTTGTTTTGCAACAAGAGAGACGGAGTGGACTGCTTCTACTGGGACAGAGAGGCTGAGTGGACTGGTAACACTGGGACAGGACTGGTTAAGCTTTGAGGATGTTGAACCTGGAGCAGATTGAGGAGGACTTCCTGGTGCAGGAGACTCATTCAGACGTGTGAGTACAACAACACACTCATTCATGGTTCAACTCCCTCCAGAGGACAACGGCAATGTTGCTAGGCAACATAGTGTTGTGTGTGCACCTGCTAGGGTGTCATTTATTCTTTATTTTTTGTTTAATTATCTGAGTTTTGGCCTCTTTTCTGTCTATTTCTTGTAAGGCTGGTTGTGCAGGCTGCAGATGGGGCTCTGTGCATACATTGATATGCTAATGCATTAGATTGTTAGCATAACTTTTTACTTTAATTGGTCTATCATAATATAACATCATCATCATCATCATAATATAACATCATCATCATCATCATAATATAACATCATCATCATCATCATCATCATCATAATATAACATCATCATCATCATAATAATATAACATCATCATCATCATAATATAACATCATCATCATCATCATATAACATCATCATCATCATCATAATATAACATCATCATCATCATAATATAACATCATCATCATCATCATAATATAACATCATCATCATCATAATATAACATCATCATCATCATCATCATCATAATATAACATCATCATCATCATCATAATATAACATCATCATCATCATAATATAACATCATCATCATCATAATATAACATCATCATCATCATCATAATATAACATCATCATCATCATCATATAACATCATCATCATCATCATAATATAACATCATCATCATCATAATATAACATCATCATCATCATCATAATATAACATCATCATCATCATCGTCATCATATAACATCATCATCATCATCATAATATAACATCATCATCATCATCATAATATAACATCATCATCATCATAATATAACATCATCATCATCATCATAATATAACATCATCATCATCATCGTCATCATATAACATCATCATCATCATCATAATATAACATCATCATCATCATCATCATAATATAACATCATCATCATCATAATATAACATCATCATCATCATCGTCATCATATAACATCATCATCATCATCATAATATAACATCATCATCATCATCATATAACATCATCATCATCATCGTCATATATGTTTTTCTTCACCCTCCTTACCCTTACCCTTGTGCAGTAACGTTTACTCAGAATACATTTTAACTGACCTACCTTTTACTTTAATACATACATTTTTACCAAATTCATTTTCCTAGTATTTGAGTACAAATTCTTAACTGTACTTTTACTTGAGGATACTATTATAGTACTCTTTCCAACCCTGCTTGGTTTATATTGATATGACATAATCTATAATACAGTAACAATACAAGCCAGTTACTTGAGCCCCTGTATCACTCAACCCTGAGGTACAGTATCATTGTACCTTATTCAGCATGGCAGGATGGTAATCCCTCACTCTGCGTAGGTTACAACATTGGTACATTTTAGTTTATAAGATCATCTCTGGCAAATTTCCTACTTCCTTAAGCCATAAATTTGTATTTCTCCAAAACAGTTATAATCTTAAGTCACATAAAAGGCTTCAGTTTAAAGTGCCTTCTATCAGTACAGAGGCTGGCAAAACAAGCCTGTTGGTCCTTGATCCTGGAATGATCTGCAGACCAAGCTTAAACTTGAGACCCTTATCTCTTCAAATGATTTTAAACATAGAATAAAGGAAGTGGTCTGTGCTAGCTGCAGTTTTTTCAATTAAATAATAAACACATGACCAACATGCTGCCTTGTGCATGCACTGTATGACGTAATGTATTTTGTCGTAACTATTGTTGCTGCCGTGATTCAATGTTGTTGTCTTGTTATGTGTTGGATGCTGCTATTTGACCCTGCCTTGGCTAGGTCTCACTTGTAAAAGAGGTTTTAATCTCAATGTATATACAATGTATGGATTTTCAAACTTATGGCTATTACCTACTTATATTACAACTCCTATTATACACTGAATAAGTAAAGGTTTGTGACAGAAAAGGGATGTGGGGTGTGTGAGGGGAGTGACAGGGTCTGGGGCTTGTTTGGACATGCCCCAAGTTTCCCCCAAATCCTCAGACCAGGGAACATGTGTGCTCAGGAGACATTAGACAGATGGACAGCGTGTCTTCACTGCAGAGACAGACCTGCCAAACAAGCTGTAAGTTGCTTTGCTTTATTTGTTGTCAATGGCCCTGCACTAAACTGTGCAGATTGCATGTTGTGTACTAAGTAGGAGGTTGTATGAATGCAAAGCATGATTTCTTGAAGATTGCCTAATAATTAGTTCCTTAAAGGTCTTCTTGGCATTTTGATTGCATTAGTAGGCCCAGCACATCAGCCACATTAGGCTGTACATGCTTGTCTTGTTGTGATGGATGAAAACAGTGTTGTTTACTGTCAAATAGTGGACAAAAACAGTGAGTAAATGGCGCCCCTGTGTGGTATAATTCAATTGGTTTTGTGGCTTTTTAAAACATTGAGTCATCTTGTAGTTTCCTATTTTTTGACATTAAGGAAATGTGCAGTTGTGTGTGATCATCCTGGATGTCATGGAAATCCAAAGTGTTTGATATTAAATAAATGCATATCCAATTATAGTGACATTTATAAAACTAAATTATGAAACAAATAATCTTATGAATTCAGACCCAGATGTCATATAGCCATGAAACTGTGAAATAATCCCATTCACTTTAAAAACTCAGCTCAAATTCCTCAAACTCTTTTCCTCCTGCTTCTTTTCCCAATAAGAGAGTTTATTGCAGGTCATTTTCATGTAATTCCAGCAGTTTTTTCTTCTTCTAAAGTCTATATTTCCTTTACGACACCATTTCCCCCCAATTACCAATATTTCATACTGCCACTCTTAAATACTAAATGGAGGACATAACTTTTGAGCTGAGTTTTAAAATGTATCAGATTAATTTTGTGTAAAATAATATTTTACAAAATATATATTTTTAGGGCTGTCAAAGTTAACGTGATAGTACCAACCATGTCATACTAACTTGTCGGGAAGGAGGCTAAATAACACTCCAAATTTGCACTAAAGTTTGACAAGGAAAAACTGGCATGGCCATTTTCAAAGGGGTCCCTTGACCTCTGACCTCAAGATATGAGGATGAAAATGGGTTCTATGGGTACCCACGAGTCTCCCCTTTACAGACATGCCCACTTTATGATAATCACATGCAGTTTTGGTCAAGTCATAGTCAAGTCAGCACACTGACACACTGACAGCTGTTGTTGCCTGTTAGGCTTGAGTTTGCCATGTTATGATTTGAGCATATTTGCTATGCTAAATGCAGTACCTGGGAGGGGTTCTGGACAATATTTGTCATTGTTTTATGTTGTTAATTGCTTTTTAATAATAAATATATACATACATTTGCATAAACAAAGCATATTTGCTCACTCCCATGTTGATAAGAGTATTAAATACTTGACAAATCTCCCTTTAAGGTAAATTTTGAACATATTAAAAATGTACCTGCCCTTATATTTTTCTAATATATATTTGTCTGTATATTATTCATAAGATGCTTTATTCAATAATGCCTTATATATTAAATTAGTAGTGAACATGTTGAGCCTGTACTCTGGATGGGATGTGACTTTAGTCTTCTAATTTAATTTTTGTCATGGTATTTTTATGTGGCGGCATCATTTCATCACCAGACAGGTCTAAAAAGTGGAATACTACTGACATTACAAAATATCTTTAGGACAAAATCATCTGTATTCATGACATACACCTACAGTGTATCTCGTATTATATCATCTATCAGTATTGCCAATGTTTTGGCTGGTTTTCTGAGCAAGCGTTGCAGTTTGTTGTTGCCTTTGACGGTCGACCCTCATGCTATCCAACCAGTAGATGTCAGTATTGGAGCAGAATGTTTTAGAGCATATCTTTTACAGGATATCTTGAATATGTGGTTCCTAAATTCACACCAATATAGAACGTTTTTTTATGCAGAAAAACAAAACATTTAATTAATTTGGTATTAATGGAGTTCACGTTGGGCTTCACTTTCTGTTGTGTCTAGGTAATTATTTCAGTTTCAAGAATTTATGGGTCACAGCAGCACCATTGTTCCTGTTATCAGGAGCTGTGTGTTGCAGCCATACTAAGAATAAATACCAGGCTCTTTTTTATTTGCAGATTGTTGCTCCACTGAGATAAAATATTTAATAGCACATTCTAGAAAGGCCTGTGTACTGCAGTGTGTGTGCTGGTGAACTAAGGTAAAATAGCAGCTTGGCAAGAAACCTCTCCATCTCATTTGTCATTAGAAGCCTCTGTGTGTGTGTGTGTGTGTGTGTGTGTGTGTGTGTGTGTGTGTGAGTGCTTTCACTTGTAAGAAGATACAATGGAAACTCGACAATGCCCTGTTCCATCTCAGCTGTCACTGGTATGCTGCTAGCTGTGTGGAATAAAGCTCTTAAAGTGCTTCAAGGTATCTAAACACAGGGAGCACCTTTATTTTATGATGTGTGCAAATTTAAAGCGAGTTATTCGTCACATTTATAATGTGTCCGTGTATGTGTGAAATGTGTGGTAGAAGCAGACTATTTAACAGTCTTTCAGAGCAAATAACCACAAGGTAGACGAGTGATACTTGTCAGTTTGCTTTTCACAACAGTGATCTCAGCCACAGAGAATAGGGGAAGGAAACGAGCGAAGCAAGAAAAACAGGTAGAGCTGCTTTGCTCATCATTACACAAGGGAAAGCTAGCAGCTTTTATTAGTTTCACAGGATTGTCCCGTGTTGTTGACCTATGCCCATGAAATTATCCTTATCGTTTGCTTATCGCGTCTTGCGCTCCCGCTTGCTGTTCCTTGCCTCTCGAAACAGCACAGGTCTGTGTGTTTTGTGTACTTCCACTTGTTGAATACCAGCACCCTGCCCTCTGCGAGGAGTGTTCAGTGTTCAAGGTTCAGGAAGATAACGAGAGGTGAGTGGCTGACGCATAGCTCGTGTTGTGTTACCAAAGGCTCATATCAGATTACAGTAGACAGCAGCTTGGGTGAAACTGTGGCTGTGTTCAGACCGCTGTTGCTCGGACAAACCAGGAACTGGGACTAACAAAGGAGTTTTGAAGAAGCTAAAGAAGCGAACGGAGGGCTTCCTGTTTTAAGAAGAGCGTTACCATGGGTAAGAAGACACAACACTGCCTGCTGCTTTTGCTGTGTTTGTCAGAGCTTGTTCACTATTCAGCTGCCATGGTGTTTTGGACTGCCCGGGTGGAAATAAGCTATGCTAAAAACAACAATGAGACTGTGGACAAATACTGTGAGTGTGGGGTGTTCGGTCGTAACTCTCCCCTGGAGAAAACCTCGGGTATTGTTACGCTTCCCAGTGGAAACCCCAAAGGCTGTGGCTCAGATCCTGTCTACAATCGCAATTCCAGCTCCCCACCATGGATAGCCCTGGTTAAAAGGGGCAACTGCACCTTCAGTGAGAAGATCAATGCTGCCAAACGTCAAGGAGCAGCTGGTGTGGTGGTGTATAATGTGGACGGCAGTGGCAACAGCACCACACACATGGCACACTCAGATGCAGCTGGTATTGTGGCTATCATGATTGGCAACGCTCAGGGCGCGGAGATTGTCAAGTTGGTGAAGAATGGGACAGATGTGCGGATGATTATCGAAGTAGGCAGCCCTCACGGACCCTGGATGGACACATACTGGCTTTACTTCCTGTCCATCGCCTTCTTCATTGTGACAGCAGCCTCCATCGCTTACTTTGTGTTTATCTCCGCAAATCGTCTCTACGGTCTGAGTATGCATAGGCGCAGCGAGAGGAAGCTGAAATCTGAGGCTAAGAAAGCGATCGGGCGTCTGCAAGTACGCAAACTCAAGACAGGGGATGAGGAAACTGCCTCTGAGAACCATGTTTGTGCCGTGTGTATTGACTCCTACAAGGCAGGGGAAGTGGTGACGGTGCTAACATGTGACCACATCTTCCACAAAGCCTGCATCGAGCCCTGGCTGCTGGAGAGGAGGACCTGCCCCATGTGTAAGTGCGACATCCTGAAGGCCCTGGGGGTTGAGGAGGAAACAAAAGAGGGCCTTTCTGATGAGTCACCACCAGAGGTCACTGTGATCACAGTGACGGGAGCAGAGCCCATGTACGAAGTCCCACTGACTGACCCAGCGAGCCCTGACCCAGAGAGACAGCAGCATCGCTATGACAACGGCGCCTTCGAGGGAGACGCAGAGGCTGGGAGGAGATGAACAACAGCAACGGGAACAAAACAACAACAAACCAGGACACAGTCAAAGTCCCTTTATTTTTCTGAGATACACTGAACCAGCACAAAGGAATCAAACTTTAATGTTCCAACAGGAGAAACAATCCTCATCTTGTAATGCAGGCATGCTAAAAAAATTGATTTCAAAAGAAATTCCAAGGATTTAAAATGTTAATAAACCTTGTGTAATTAGCCTGGATGACACTGCATTTCCTTTGTTTCTGTCTTGGTGCATGTGTGTGTAAATATCGGGTGTGTTCATAACGTGATCGTTAAAATAGATCCTAAAAACCGAGTAGTCTTGGAGTGATGCCAGTGTCACATTTCTGCTTTGCATAGTGGACACACCAGCTCGACACTGGTTAGAGAGGAAGTGCAGTAGAGCATTTGAATATCTGTTTGAAATCGGGGCCAAATTTCCTCCAACAAAAAGCTCACACTCCCTCACAATTGACGATTGTCTTTTAAATTCAGAGCAGATTTATCTCTTTTAATTCAATTAATTTGAATAAATGTTCCTGCTTTTGAAATTGGAGCAATGACTTTCCATTTTCATTGTCTGGTTGCCAGACTGGATATACAAACACACCCTTATGAACATACCCGTAACAGGAAATACAGCATGACACACAGTGCACCTTGATGAGTGAATAACATCACCTGAGGGGCTGGAACTCTTAAGAGACGTGGTCCGTAGAAACACGTTTGCCACTTATGAAATAAGAAATTTCAAGCCCTTTATGATTCATTGACCTCTAGCTACTTTTTTACTCAATATGGCAATGCAATAAATGTCTGCTGATGATATGTCCCCAAAAAATGTTGGTTGGATAGGGGAAAATTATCTTTATGTGTAATGGATTTTGAATGTATATTGAGATCTATTTATTAATCATTTCATCTGTTAGTATCGATGTAATACAGAATGTATGTATAGTCCTTTTCCATCTCTAAACAGCTGATTTTCATGTGCAAGCACAAATTCTTGAACAGGTCTTCCAGGTTTTTCCTTAGAATTATTTGTAATGGTGTTTATTCAATCCCTGTGGTCTACCTCTGAACTCTCACATGGCTAAATTATGGAACATTAGTGTCTCCCTCTGTAAATGATGAAGCTTGTTTGCTAGTGCGAATATGCTGATTGTGGCACTTTATATTTTTCTATATTGAATCATTTTCACTACTGTTTTACAGATTCCAGGAGTCTTAAATTGTTCTGTAAAAAAAAATAATATTACTTGCTGTATTAAATCACATTGATGCTTAGTAGACTGCAATAAATCCCTCAAAATGAGGCCAAATTTACGAGCATATGTGCTTATAAGAATGTTTCTGCATGTGTGTGTGTGTGTGGAGGGTGAGTGTGAGTGTGCAGGTGTGTTACTCCACATCAGGCAGGTATATGTGTGGTTAAAAAGTGTCTCACTTTCAGAGTTATGGTCTTGTTCCCAATGACTGTGGGAGAGGAGTAAATTACTTCTGCACAGGTGGGAGCCGATCCGCACACACCTTGAGCTTGAGCTGGATAATCATCATATCACATAAGTAGAAGGGCCTGACCGAGCAAGCAGAGATATGCAGCTGCATGCCAACGGAATTGAAATATTAGTTTTTATTATCCGTCCATTGTGTTTTAGAAGTACACCCACAGTGAAGTCTGTAAGGAAATTGCAAGACTTCTTTTAAAGTTTTGCGAGGCTCAACATGTTTTCTGTCAGGACTTTTGAGGCCTTCTTGATTTTAGATACAGATGTTTTTGTAAGACAACCTCTTTTTTTTGGCCTATACCTCAGGATTTCACTCATTTCTGTGAAGAAAACTAAATTAAATTGTTATTTTTAAAGTTTGGATTACTATTTAAAATACAAACAGGATAAGGTCACTGTGAAGACCTGAACACAAGTTATATTCACACAGAGCCTTCCCTCTCTGCTAAACAGCCTCGTCCTGCATTAGATAAGTACACAGTTAAAACACCCAAAGAGCTAAAAACAGTGGCCAGAAAACACTGATTTTGTCAAAGAGGAAGCATATTAAGTATGAATGACTCTTAAAAAAACCCCCCCAAAAAAAAACATAATACAGACTGAGAATTGTATTTAAAATAACAGGAAAACTCCTCTCTGATGTAATATTCACAGGAAATAATCTGCTCAAAATTCACCCAAATTACTCAATCAAACTTCCAGCAGTTATTGTGTTCACTATTTGGGTTGATTGTACAATTGATCAGTTGTTCTGTTCTGTTATTGTTATGCATTCAATATAATATGAAATATCCATAAAATATGTCACTTTGTCAGGGGTCGTCAGTTTACTCAATGATAGAAAAGTGGTCCCTTAAGAAAAAAGGTTGGGAACCACTGAACTAATCGATGAGTCACCACAATTGTGTTAGTCGACTAAGAACTTCTTTGGTCGAGGACAGCCCTAAATATTTCACAAGAGAAAAGCAAAATTAGAAAAAGATGCACTCATCTGATGAATTCTTAATTTGTTTTCTCTCGATCCCTTGAGAGGCCCCGACCACCAGGATGGGAACCGCTGCTCTAGAGCGTCCAGTCACACTCCTTTCTTATTTCACATGTACTATAATTTATTTACACAGAATCAACTACTATATTTTAGATTTTTAATATGAACTCCTGTGCCAAGGTGCCTTGCCTACAGTTTGTAGGTCTGAGGCCCCTATGGTCAGAGGCTCTTAGGCACTAGGGTTGTAATGGTATTAGAATTTCACGGTACATTAACTTATTATTATTATTATTATTATTATTATTATTATCAGTTACAATTACCCTTAAAGGAATGAGAAGATAATTATAATAAACAGAAATATAAATTGGATAAAATAAAAATAGGATGTAACTGATGTAACTAAAGTATGTGAGTTTACCTGTTAGCAGCATTATATCATATAATTAACTACTAAAAGAGAAATAACATCAACTGTGAGCTTTATAATAAAACAATGGGTACCGATATGATAGCAGCGTTAAATTAATAAACTGTATGCCTCACTGTGTGGAAGTGACTGGGATCATTCTTTTATGTGGAAGGCAAGGCAACATCTGGCTTAAACTTAAGACTTAAACATTGCTTTCCTAACTTTGTAAGACAAAATGTAACAAATAAATACATAGATATAAATTTAGTGAATTGTTATTTATTGTTAAAATAATAAATCGTACACCAGCAACTTAAAAAAATCTTCAAAATTAACAGTAATTACAATTCAAGTGTAAACCTTTTTAATGCAGCAACAAATTGGTCAAAACTCAAACAGGAATTCAAATTTCAGTCTATAATGTATATAGTATATAAACATAGAATTCAATTTAATAGATCGGCCCCATTGTCACCGATACCATATCAGCATAGGCCTGATATATAGGCCTCGGTGCATCCCTAACTTTCATACCGTGGTATACCTTGATACCTATTAGGCACTGTCCCCATTAGCATGCTCTGATGGGCCTTCAATATATATTTTTTCAATAATAATTTTAATTTTAACATCCTGTCAAGTCTCAAAATCTCTACAAGGTGCCCAAAGACTGAAGGATTTTTTCATAGCACCGTGAGTTTTTAAAGGTCTGTGTAAGTGTGAGATGGGCCAAGGTGTGTGAGGGGAGATAGGGTTAAAGGTGTAGAGTAGAGGTCTTCAACAGGGGGTGTGCGACCCCTAGGGGGTACGCGGAGATACTGCAGGGGGGTCGCGAAATTTTCTCATTTTTATTATTATTATTTTTTATTATTATTATTTTATATACATTTTTGGTTTGACAATTATTATTTTTTTATTCCCCCCCAATTCCCCCCCCCCTCCCACAAATTTAAATGTCTTTAAATACACATTAACATGAGTCCAACATATTATAGCGAACAGATAAATGGAGGCAGAAGTAATATCATGCAATTGACAGACATTGTTGATATTGGCATTGGTATCAGTTAACAAGGTATGTTTATAAATGGCAGTGACATGGCCACCCTACTCACTGCACCTTGCACATGTTTAAAATAAAAACATGAATATATGAACCTGTGTATTATTTGAATAGCTTAGTATTGAATGCACAATAACAAGGTACATTTATACATGGCACTAGGCCCAGTTTAATATAAAACACAATTGTATACAATATATATAGTAGGGGGTCCCTGCTCCATCTCTCCATCAGTTTGGGGGTCCTTGGCCTGAAAAACGTTGAAGACCCCTGGTGTAGAGGGTAAAGCAGGTACAGAAACAAGGCACAAAGTTTTTAGTGAAAGCACTATACAGTCTGGAGCCCAGAGGGTGAGCTGAGTCTTGGTGCTCCTTCTTCCCTCCGCGGTGTGTGCGCTGGATTTCAGGCCAGTGCTGTGAGCTCAGCATTCATAGGTCAGATGGTTATAGTGGTATCACAGCGAGACAGAGAATCAATACTGAACTAACTGGCCAGGCTGGGAACAACTGGCAGGCCCTGGGTTAGAGGCACGCTCTGCTCAGCGGTGGCGCTTCTCTGATTTATTGCAGTTGTTAAGGAGAAAATTGAGTCAGAAGGTTTTCATTTAATGGCATACTAGTCTGTGGCTGGACTCTAATACCGCACTTGACCTTCAGCTCCAGATAGGAATCAAACAGTGGAATTAACTACTGTGGTGGCCTGAGAGCTTATCTGCTCCTGTACCTTCTAATCACAGTAAATATCTCATGTTTTCTATGGCGACGAATAAACCTGGAGGCTTGGGACTGAATTAAGAAATATAAGAAGTAGTTTGTGGTTAAATAAACATGAGGACGTGTGCTTTATGTGCAGGCTTCAGGCCCCATGCTCCTCGCTGTGTCTCAGTCTGTCCCAGTGAGTGTTTATGACAGCCCTGCAACACCACCTGGTGGAGTAAATCCTACTCACAGCGAATTTGAATTCAGTCCCTGCAAGCAATTTTTGGTTTTCAGGTGCTGGGGCAATTTCTTGCTTGAGTGGAAAGTACAGAGTAATAAATTCAACCATAATGAAATAAAGTACTTCACTGACTGTATATTTTAATGACCCAGTTGAAGAGTTCTATATATATATATCTATATATCTATCTGTCTGTGTGTCTGTCCCTCTGCTGTGCTGCTTCAGCAGAGCGAAAGAAAGTCTTTCTAATTAAATTACAGTTGGTTTTGTCTCAGGCTCTGTTGTCCCAGACCGTCTGTGTAATTATCTTAATGAAGGAAGGAAATTTGATTACAAAAGTGTAGCAAGAAACAAATGAATCCATTTAGTACAACATGAAACATTTCTTTTCCTCTATTACTGCTTACACAGACTATTAGATCAAATGCTCTGGTAGATACACGCTGATCAGCCATAACATTATGACCACTGACAGGTGAAGTGAATAACATTGACTATCTCGTTATAATGGCACCTGGCAGTGGGTGGGATATATTTGGCAGCAAGTGAACATTTTGTCCTTGAAGTTGATGTGTTGGAAGCAGAAAAAATGGGCCAGCGTAAGGATGTGAGCGACTTTGACAAGGGCCAAATTGTGATGGCTAGACGACTGGGTCAGAGCATCTCCAGAACTGCAGCTCTTGTGGGATGTTCCCGGTCTGCAGTGGTCAGTACCTACCAAAAGTGGTCCAAGGAAGGGTCAGACCCGAGGCTCATTGATGCACGTGGGGAGTGAAGGCTGGCCCGTGTTGTCTGATCCAATAGAAGAGCTACTGGAGCTCAAATTGCTTCCGATAGAAAGATGTCAGAACACACAGTGCATCGCAGTTTGTTGCATATGGGGCTGCGTAGCCGCAGACCGGTCAGGGTGCCCATGCTGACCCGTGTCCACCGTCAAAAGCGCCTACAACGGGCACGTGAGCATCAGAACTGGACCACGGAGCAATGAAAGAAGATGGCCTGGTCTGATGAATCACGTTTTCTTTTACATCATGTGGATGGCAACGAGTTTCGAGGTGTTGACTTGGGCTCCAAATTCTCCAGATCTAAATCCAATCGAGCATCTGTGGGATGTGCTGGACAAACAAGTCCGACCCACGGAGGCCCCACCTCGCAACTTATACAGGACTTAAAGGATCTGCTACTGACGTCTTGGTGCCAGATACCACAGCAGACCTTCAGAGGTCTAGTGGAGTCCATGCCTCGACGGGTCAGGGCTGTTTTGGGGGGACCTACTCGATATTAGGCAGGTGGTCATAATGTTATGACTGATCGGTGTATATAAATTTATAATCCCCCACTCCAAATCCTTAAAGTATCACTGGCTCAGTGATGAAGTGCAAATATTAGGTATACTAGTCACTGCTCCTTTACCTCACGGCTGGGTTTATGTCTTTTGGCCAGTCAGTTTATGTTCACATTATTAGGGAGACTCTGGCTCGTCTCTGGAAAAAAAAATATTTTACTGATGGTTCATATCTGACTAGTTTCAGTGCGGGAATGTTTGCTGCCAGCATTATCTAATCAGGAAAAGTCCACTTCATATTTTCTGCATAATATTACCACAGCAGCAGCAATGTTTCAGGTTTATCCAGGTGAGAGTCTCAGCTTCTGCTTGATGTCGCCAACCCTTCCTTCCTCTTGTTGTCCCTCTAGCAGATCAGATAGTGCCAAGTGCTCTGGACAAAACAACTCTCATCCTGTGTCATTGTCGTTACTGTCCTGTCCTATCCTGTCCTTTGACATGTTGGCCAGCTTACCTCCCCATTGGTCTTTTCTTCCTGCTGAGAGACAGCAAAAGGGCAGGCGGGCCGGACATGTGAGGTTAAAAGAAAAAAGAGAGGATGTCCGAAGAAGAAACACTTCTTCCCCTCTGACTCAATGGCAGGGGAAGGAAGTGATGTTCCACACAATGCTTCAAGAGACCGTACTATAGGTGAACAAACTGGGCCTTTCGTCTGTGCTTTAGTATCATTCCATCCAGTTTTAACTTATCATTCATTTTAAATGCTGGATCTGGTTTGGTGTAGCTGCCAAATGGGCTGAAATAATTAAAAGTCTGCCATCTACTGGAGAAATATTAATAGAGCATTATGTTGATGAGCTGAGAAATCAAGGAAAACCTCTTCATTCATGATATTCTGGAGTTTGATGGCTTGAGTTCTCGTCCGTGTGTCTTTTTTGTGTATGTGATGGAGGTGGTGGCCATTAGTTATTATAATTTGTCTTAGATTTAGAGCAGAAATGTATAGTCCGGTTATCGATTTGTCAATTATTTTGATAATCCATTAAATTGAGTTCATTTAAGGCTGTCGCGGTGAATTTTTTTTTCTTGCGTGATAATGCTTGCCAATTTTTTTGTTATTGCAAATATATTTATTTATCCTTATTTGAGTGCTTTATAAATACATTTTATTGTGAGGCTATTATTAGGTATATTGTTGCTTTTTAAATGACAAAGATGAGAGTTTTAAAACTAATACTTTAGGGGCAGCGTTTTTTTCCAGCTGAGATGCTTTGGTTGCTATGATACGGAATATCCGTAAAGTAAAAATGTCCACACAAAGTAAAGTACTTGCTCTGGATAAATACAAAATATGCTGCACTCACATTGCAAAGAATTAAAAAGAAAAAATGTGAACATAGCGGTGGTGGCAGTTGCTTGCCATCCCCTGCAGTTGGTTCGTCAAAAGTGCGGTATTGCAATATTGTCGTTATTGCGACAGCTCTAAATCCATTGTAGGGCTGTTTTAC
Organism: Sebastes umbrosus; assembly: GCF_015220745.1. Lineage (NCBI taxonomy): Eukaryota > Metazoa > Chordata > Actinopteri > Perciformes > Sebastidae > Sebastes > Sebastes umbrosus. The sequence continues at coordinate 31,238,903 of NC_051270.1, read as the reverse complement.
TGTTGATTAATCTGTCGATTATTTTCTTGATTAATCGATTAGTTGTTTGGTCTATAAAATGTGATAAAATGGTGAAAAATAATGATCAGTGGTTCCCAAAGCCCAAGATGACATCCTCAAATGTCTTATTTTGTCCACAACTCAAAGATATTCAGTTTACTGTCATAGAGGAGTAAAGAAACCAGAAAATATTCACTTTTAAGAAGCTGGAATCAGAGAATTTTGACTTTTCTTCTTAAAAAAATAACTCAAATCGATTAATCGTTTATCTAAATAGTTGGTGATAAATTTAATAGTTTACAACTAATCGATTAACCATTGCAGCTCTAGTCCATTTATTAGGAAAAATACCAAACAATAACTGGCTCCAGATTTTTAAATGTGAAGAAGATTTGTTGCTTTTCTTTGTTTTTAGCGACAACAAACTGAATAGTATTTGGTTTTGAATTGTTAGTGGGTCAAATCAGGCTAATTGAAATATGTTGCTTTCGGCTCTGGGAAACTGTGACAGCGATTTTCACAATTTCACTGTAAAAAAACAATTAACTGAGATAATAATCAGCTGAATGATAGATAATGAGAATAATTGTTAGTTGCAGCCCTACTTATACTTAATCCTAATTAAAAGTAATAATAGTTTTTCGCCTCTATTTTCGACACGTCCTGCTGTGTGGTGCGGGACCGGGACACATTTGGTATTCCCTCCTGCTGGTGCAGATTCCAAACATTCCCAACATTTGTGCATGTAATTACCTCAGTCCTACCCCAATCTGTCTCCCATTTATTGCACAAACCCATCAGAGAGACAGGGAGAGAGCCAGAGAGCTCATGTGTCTCAAGAGAAACCCACCTTTTAAAGCAGAAAAGGTCTGTGAAACATGTTTGCATTCACAACCAGCCTCCGTCTCAACCGCCGAAGTGATGTCTCAGCACTGAGCCCGCACCTGTCTGGGACCGGCCCTGTACTTATGAAACCAATTTGCTCAGTATAAATCCAGCCAATATGAGTCCTGTGTGGTTTCCCCATCAATAGCCCTATTTGTATATACCTCATGAAAATGATTTGTCAGCAGTCTCAGCGATGTGCGCCATCACACACTAGAAAAAATATCCTCTTGTCTTATACTCTGAATGTTGATGGCCCGAGGCAAGGCTTCAACCAAAGTTTCCTCTCTAGAAGAAACTGCCACTCAGCACAGTTTGACAACACGAATCAATGATCAAGCTGCTTTTCATCAGCTCCTGCCATTTTCTCTAATTTTATTCATGCACATCTTACTGGAGGCTCACCTCTCAGAAATGTCAATAGTTTGTCAAAGTGGGCATGTATGTGTGTATGTGCGTATGTGTGTCTCGCTCCCTCCCAGCAGTCCATCCATCCAGTCTGATTAACTCCTCGTGTGTCCTGTTGCCTGCAGCGATTAATTAATGACCCATTTGCTTAATTGCAGAGAGCTCGCAGGACAAAGAGAAAAGCAACAGAGGCTTCACGTGGGGATTGGAGGGGGTGATGTTTGTGTTAGGATTCTGACGTGGAAGGGAGAGAGCAGGTGAGATAGAGTCGGGAACAACTAAAATTATTAATGTCAGTTGAAAAATGTAGTGTGCACAAGTCCCAGGGTGTTAGCGGCAAATATAGGCTACAGGCTGCTCTTGTCTTTTCCTGCTGGCCTTGTCTTTTTCTGTCCCGTTGTGCATGTGTGCGTCCGTGTGTGTGTGTGTGCCTCCATCCATTGTGCATGCGGGTTTATATGCGTCTAAAGTGACACAACAACAGAAGCTTCAGGTTCTTCTCTGCCTCTTTCTGTGTCATTCTGCTGAATGTGCTTTCCTGGACGCAGCACACATTGTTCAACAGTCACCCGTTCACTCCGACCATCTGTCACAGGCCTGCCTGGGCTTCCCTACACAGTTTGTCCGCAAGCTGTGGCTGCCATTTGGTTTACCAATAAAAGTCACTCGAAGGTTTGTCCTATTTTTTGTACACCAAGGGTCAGTGCTAGGACATGGCTCAACTTCAGCTGCATTTTTAAGGAAATAGTTGCTAAAATTGGAGTAGATTTGATGCAGATTGTTGCTCATCCTTTAGTATAAACAGAAAGATCTGCTAGTATTTTTGTTTTTGTTCCTCTTTGCATCTATGTAATATTGCTATTTTTAGATTAGGGCTGCAAATAACAATTATTTTCATTGTCGATTAATCTGTCGATTATTTTCTCGACCAAATCAATCAGATGTTTGGTCTATAAAATGTCAGAAAATGGTGGAAAATGTTGATCAGTGTTTCTCAAAGCCCAAGATGACGTCCTCAAATGTCTTGTTTTGTCCACAACTCAAAGATATTCAGTTTACTGTCATAGAGGAGTAAAGAAACCAGAAAATATTCACATTTAAGAAGCTGGAATCAGAGATTATTTACTTTTTTTTTAGTTGACAACTAATCGATTAATTGTTGCAGCTCTATTTAATTGTAGATTATGTATTTCATACTAAAAAAAGAACAAAATAATAAATAAGAAGGGTGTTTATTATTTTCTTTAATGAAGAGCTTGTTGTGAAGACATTAGTCAAATATTTTGTCAAAACAGATTTAAATTCTTAATCTGCATGTAAAGAGCTACTTGGCAGAATCTAAATGTGTGCACTAGGTGGATTATTGGACCTGGACTTTGGTCCAATCAAGGATTTGTAATAAAGTCATGAGCACAATTTCCAGCATAAAACAGTGAGCTGTAAACTCCGGTGAAACTCATTCCTATTTTGTGCCTTGTCTGATGAATGATGTCGTACGATATGTATCAGTAGACATCCTACAAAATACCTGACTTCATAATCAGTCCACTGCTAAACCAGACATCTCCCCAGTCTGTTTTCTAATTCATCAATACGGCGTCCTATCTGTGTATTTTGCAACACGTTTCCTTTACAAATACCAGTTTTCTCTGCATTTATATTCATGCCAAGTCACCTTGCCAGGGTGGGTTATGTCCGCTGGCTTAAGTTGGTATATATAGCAGATGCTTTCACATTGTGAGATAATATAGAAAGTAGATAGGAAATGGAAAGAGAAGGGGGAGGATGATACGGTACAGTAATGGGGGAGAAATGGAAGGAGGCTGCAGCACTAGTTGAATCTAGAGGACAAGTCGGCGCAGAAGGACAATTTAGATGTTAATAAGACGGATGTACCAAATATAAACATTTTCATGGGGAGGACTGTCTCCACTATAGAGGATATTATTATTATAGGATCATCATACAAATAGCCTCACTCACAAACCATCTAATCTAGATGCTCCAGTGTTCAGTGTGTGTATGTCACTGGGGTTAGTGTGAGGGCTTTACGTGTCATTGAGTTACAGATAATCACCAGTTGCATATGTATATTGTACTTACAGTCATGATAGAATGGAAAGTTAGCTATTTCTCATTACCGTGATATATACTGTGTCTAACACAAAATTCTTTCTCAGATTTTCTTTCTGTAGAACAGGGTATGTTTGATTGTTACGTAAAATCAACCATAAGACCTCTGACCAGTTACCTCTCCAGATCTACTCTTATAGAAAAATGTGCAGATTCATTCCCCAAATCTCTGTTTTATTTTGAAAATACACACAGTTGTAGCTCCGGCTGGAATCTGTTCATTTAGTAGAATCAGCTCATGTTTTTTGATCACTTTTAAATAATATCTTTCTGTGTTCTGCCCCACCTCCACATCTTGTTTATGGAAACAACATTATCATCATATTGGTTCCTTGTGACCTTAACATTTATGTTGTGCAATACAATTTTACACAGACTAGCAGTCACATGGCAATCAGATAAGCCGTGGGTAGGAAATTTCAGTCTGAGATAAGATCCTGATTGCTTCATTCGAAGAGTGACTTCTTTTCTTTTTCTATGTTACAAACTTGTATGTTAAGACACTGTTAACAGCACAAATCAGCTGACAAATTAAGAGTGGATCTAAATTGCATTGAACAAACTGAGTTCAATTGCTGTTTTAATATTCATGTCACCAAAAATAACTTAAGGTTTTTTATAGGTCTGTCAAAGTTAATGTGATAATAATGGAAATTCGCTTTAACGACACCAATTTTTTAACACATTATCACAATCGCTAGAGTGTCACTCTAAGCTAGAGTGAAGATACTACTATCATATGAAACTAGAATATATATACATATGAAACCTAAGGTTGTTGTGAAGGAGCCTAAATAACGCTCCAAACTTATGCTAAATTTTGGCGCGGAAAGACTGTCATGGCCATTTTCAAAGAGGTCCCTTGACCTCTGACCTCAAGATATGTGAATGGAAATGGTATTCTATGTCACACTGACAGCTGTTGTTGCCTGTTGGGCTGCAGTTTGCCATGTTATGATTTGAGCATATTTTTTATGCTAAATGCAGTACCTGTGAGGGTTTCTGGACAATATTTATCATTTTTTTGTGTTAATTGATTTACAATAATAAATATATACATACATTTGCTTAAAGCAAACATATCTGCCCACTCCATGTTGATAAGAGTATTAAATACTCAACAAATCTCTCTTTAAGGTACATTTTGAGCAGATAAAAAATTAGTAATTAATTTGCGATTAATCACTATTAAAGGGACTGTTTGTAACTTCTTACACGTATAAATCATTGCAGGTCGGTGTCCCATGCGCGCTTGCGTGTGGCTACGCTGTTCAGACAAGACTCCAACACAAACTACACGGAAGCACCCAAAACCGCAAAGTTATATCTAGTGAAGCCCGTCTGTTAAACAGTGTTGGCCGCGGTCGGAGGACGCGGGGGAGACCGTAGCTTTGGTCTCCAGGGCCGAAGTCTCTGCTGTACTCTGCTCCTCTGCTCCTCTGCTCCTCTGCTCCTCTGCTCCTCTGCCTGCCTGCCTTCATTCACACACCGCGTTCGTTCTCACTCTTTCGCTCCAATCTCACGTGCATGCGCGCACACTACACACTGCAGAAGAGTTAGTTTAGCTCTGAGAATATCTAGTGAATGTACAGTGGACGTTTGTGCAGAAATAAATGCTGCAGCTCCTCCAGACCAACAGAGGTTTCCCGTATCTTGTGAAGTGACGGGGCTTCGTTGCGAGAAACGTTATCGTCTCCGACCAAAACTCCGGTGTCTCCACTGTTCCCTCCGGCTGCGGTCGGGAGGCTGAGGCAGGAAAAGCCAAACTAGGATAAGCATTGATTCATGGAGAGACCTTCATCTGGTCAGCTAACATTACTGCCAAGCAGCTGAAATATAGAGTGATATTGTGGTTTTAGCTGACGTGTGTCACCTCACTGTTTTGAGCGATGCTCGTTCATGTCTATTAGAGCGAGCACAAGCACGAGCACGAGCAACAGCACGCTGATTTTCGTTGACTTAACAGCCACAGGTGTCGCTGTTAACAAGACATTTCTGATTCTTACAAAGAGTCCCTTTAACTATGGACAATCGTGCAATTAATCACGATTAAATATTTGAATAGATTTACAGCCCTATTTCTCACACACACACACACACACACACACATGTCGAATAGGATAAAGTGATGTAGTGAAGATATTTGTACAGACATGAATGTAAACTGCAACTTGACTTGTTGGCAGAGGCATACAACCGTGAGGCGGTACTGGTAGTTTGTAGTTGTTCTAGTTTAGTTTAAATTGTAGCTTGTGAGTTAGCAAATGAAGGGATATAATGTGTATTTAAACACCACAATACACATCAGTAAGTGCGAGTACACTTTTGTTTTTAGGCTTTATTTTACCAGGATATGTTCTTTTTTGACAGTTATATCACAATATCAGGAGCAGTTTGGGGCCTCTGGGCTGACCAGAGGGGCCTTGGCTTGTTCAAGTATCTTTAGCTCCCCTCTGATCTGCTGTTCTGGATAGCTGCATGTGCATACACAAACCCTCACTAATTAACTGTATGTTATTGCTCCATGGTGTATATTTGTTATGTTTTGTCTTTGCGTCTAATTTAACCAAATGTTCAGGCTGTTTGCAACTCTTTTAGTTCGTGCTTGCAAACGCACGCAATGATTTTCTTTTGTAGGAGAAGACAAAAGGTGTTGTTGTAGCTGGAGGAGAATGGAAGGCTTTGTCCTGACTTTCTATATGTGCAGGCATGAGTTACATCCCAGTGAAGCTTCCTTTGTCCAAGCAATGGGATAGCTGGTCTGTGGCTGAGCTGAGGCCCGAGCAGGGGGAGGGATGTGGAGCTAGAGTTGGGAAATAGATACCAGTCCCTGGCTTCAGGTAGGGTCATCTAGAACACCATGTGACGTTGCGTAAACAAAGAGGATCTTGGCCTCAGGCTGGAAGAGGATTGTTGCGCCGATGGGAGAGACAGAGGGAATCACTTAACAAAGTTTGTTTGTGTTCACCCTCTCCAAACTGCAACCACGGCTCTTTGTGAGAGTTTCCTGTGTGGTCTAGACTGAGCTGGGATTTGTGGTTTAGGTGAGGTTAGGATGCCACCAGGGGAATATGATGACGTCCTTGCTCCGGGTCAGAAGTAATAAGGAAACCTTTATAAATGGTTTGTAGGTTAATGATTAATGGTCTTCTAATCGCCCTGATAAGAAAGTTAATGAAAACAACTTTTGGCTTGCCAGGTTGTAAAAAATATCTATGTGGTTCGATGAGATTTCCCCCCCAGGATGACGCTTTGCTGTTTCTTTTCAGCGAGCCCTCGAGTTCATCAGGAAGACTGATCACTTTCTTTCTGGAAAATGCTGCAGAGCATCTGGACCACAGTCCATTTATTAACAACGAATTAACATTTACAACTGCAGACTTGATGAATTGTGGTCAAAACCCCTTTATTATTAACATATTATCATATATAACTGCAGACATGATGGCTTTTTAGAAAATGAGAAACCATGGTGTCTACACTCGTAAATGCCAATAAGTGGTTAATAAATGGATTTTGGTTCAGATGCTTTACGGAGCTTTTCCAAAGGCTAAGTAGTCCGACAGTTGATGATCAGAGGACTCTTTCTGATGAATGAAAGGAATAGTTTGTTACATAACTCGCGTTACATCCAGCAGCTGGTTAGCTTAGCTTAGCACTAAGACTGGAAACAGGGAGAAACAGCTAGCCTGGCTCTGTCCAATGGTTACAAAATCTGAACAGGAAGTTTATGCTTCCTGGAGTCTACTTAACCCCACGTAGAGTGGCAAATCTATATTTTTACACTTACTTTTTGTACATATTAAACAAACAAAATATAACGCGTTAGTTAGTGAGCTTTAGAGGTGCTGGTAGGCAGATTTTGTCGCAGTAGAACAGAGCCAGGCTAACTGTTGAGATTTTATTTGTTTGCACATTAAAAAAAGCAACAGAAACACAACAACAAAAGAAAGGAAGTAAATTGTGCAGGTGAGATTAAAAAAAAAACGTCGGTGCTTATAGGAGGAATCTCACCTCAGTAAACTATATAAGCAAATACAAAAGTCTTATAATCAACAAAAGTAAACAAACAAGCAAACATAAAATCAAAAAGCAAACAATAAAAAGCTCTTTGTCTGTGTTTCCAGTCTTTATGCTAAGCTATGCTAATGGACTGCATATTTATCCTATAGACATGATAATGGCATCAATCATAACATCTATTACTCTCTATCACGGAGCAAATAATTCCCAAAATGTCAAACTGTTCCTTTAAAGGGGCTGTTGTATTTATATCTACATAGGGAGCAGGTCCTCTTCACAGAGTCCGCCATGTTGCTCTGCCATGTTTCTACGGACAAACCAAACACTGGCTCTAGAGAGAGCCTTTCACATTTTCACGTTACCAAAACCACCGTAGTTCTCCGTCAGGCTTGTGAAACTGCGGTAACTGTGCGAAACCGTGGTACCTCCAGCTGCCGTCTGACTTCCGTTGCTCATAAAGTAGTGTTATTATGGTATGGATGGCCTCTGAGCGTGGCGAACGGCGTTACCACAGTTTTGCACTCAGCAACTCATGTTACCGCAATCTTGGAAAGGGAGGAGTGAGCGGAGGGGTACTGAGTTGGTTGCAATTTGCAACCACACCAATAGTCACCATATTCTACACATTGTACACTTCAGGTGATACTATAGACTGTATATAAAGAAGGACGACATGACAGCTCTCCAAAAGTGAAGCCAAAACATCTCGATCGCCCCCTGGTGGCTGGCTGCAGTACAGGTCACAAGTCCCTTTCATGTTAGTGGATGGGACATGGGCCAAATTAAAAAGTCAAAGTACACGTCAAATCAATTTTTCACAAAGATGGTTTCTGTCATTTTAGGTAGTTCTCATCACGTTGATGTATTTTATGTGTTAATTTTTCTGATAAGTTTGGTTTTAATCAGTTATTTGATGCTATAAAAAGGGGGTGAGACGTCATGATTGGCAGCTGTGAGTCTCTTTCGCTGACAAGCTGCGTCAAAATCTTGCTCCCGTATCCGGGATATTTTGGCTTCACTTCTGTACAGTGGGAGGAAGTGGAGACTTGTTGTCCATCTTGATATACAGTCTATGGGTGATACCTAAAAAGATAAAGCCAGTGTCATGCTGGAGGATGATAAACAAGTATTTATTAACCATTAACCAAGCCATTAGTTTCTACTGTTATAAAGAGTGCCTTATTAGAAAGCGGTACCAACTTGTTTTGGACACACCATTAACACAGATAAAACACCCACGCTCACACTCTTTTCCTCCCTCTCTTGATCCACCTTGTAAATAAATGTAATATACAGCCACTGAGCAGAATGGTCCCTCAGAGTTCAGGCACGGTGCGCTCAACTAAATCAACTTCGACTGCAAGAACAGCTCTAACAGCAGGTTGGTCATCGAGGAACTGCTTGGAATACAGGATCAATGAGAGGGGGAGCAACAGAGAGAGAGAGAAAGAGAGATGGCTTACCGGAGGGGGAGGGATACACTTCCTCCACCTACATGCATGAATACACACACACACACACACACACAGACCCACACACACACCCACGCTATATGCTGACTCTTATCTGCAGCCTGAGGGAGTCAGTCAGAGTCAGCGAGGTCCCCCGCACAGAAATAGTCGCCATGGCTCTCCACGCCTCTTGATTACTGCTTTAGATCTCAGCAGGTGAAGGACAATATTGTTGGGGCATTGTATGGGAAACCCAGCTTCCAGCCCACAGTCGTACCTCACATTTGCATTTGTTTCCGGCCTCCTGAGTTCGTACCTCTCTATCGCTCTGCACTGAAATCCCCTTAGAGAATATACGCAGGCTCATTATGCATATTTTGGTGTGGAAACCTTTTTCCTGAGGGATTTATATACGTTGATCAGCTTTAATTATGTGTGTGTCTGTGTGTGTGTGTGCGTGCGTGCGCCTCACGCTAAATGAGCCAGTGTTTGTGACTGGCCATGTGAAGTGATGTGTGACGCTGGCGATGATGGGATATTTTCCTTGCGAGTGACTGGGCCAACGCGTCTTTCTCTTCAGGCCCTTCGAGTCAGATTGTCTGTGTGTGTGATGTATCATGTGTGTTTGTGTGTGTGTGCGTGTGTTTGCGTGCAGGGTTAAGAAATAGGCCTGTCAGAAGTGAATGATCAGACTAATCAGGTGGAACGCAGCAGACAGCAGGATTAAGACACACTGGAGAGAGAAAGCCCAAATATAGCCAGGGTCAACACACCTCACGCTAAGAGGAGTGTGTGGATGTGTTTGTGTAGTGTAGACCCTGTCTTGTGATGTCCCATGATAGGCCTTCTTTCCCCATTTAATTGCTTTAGTGTTATGACATCTCAGTAAATCCATCACCGACATCAGTAAAACTTTTTATCTTCGTGAGGAGTCTTGTCAGGCGAGAGTTTAAAGACACACACTTACAAATCTACAACTGTGTTTACATTGACATTAGGGCTGTTGCAATACCGCACTATTGACAAGTAAAGCAACTGCCACAACCGCTATGTTCACATTTTTTCTTTTTTGAATTCTTTTGAATAGGAGCGCCACGGCGGCAGCGTGACGAGGTATTCTGCGCTGAGCGCTGCATGTTTGGTGTTTTTTTCTGGTCGCCGTGAGTAGGCTTGCCGCGGTAGTTGGTGTTACATGGTGGTCGGGCGTACACTGATTACATTACTTGTCCACCGCCCCCACCGTAATTTAGCTTTTTTTTAATAGAAATAAAACCCTTTTAATTCTTTTTGGCGTATCAGCGGTATGTTATCAATACTAGTCAGACGACGGACGCTACAATCTGAAAGTGAAAGTGTCTGCTCCGTACGGAGTCTCAGCTCGGAGCAGCAGGAGTCAGCTTTCACACACACGGGACGAGAGAGAGTTGACAGAGAAGACGATGACGGAGGATTTGGTGTCAAAGCGAAAAGCAAAAGCGCCCATTTGGCATTACTTTGGATTTAAACCCAATGCTAAAAGGGAACCATAACTTTAATGCGGTAATCGCTTTGAGGAGGACGGAGCGCTCACAGCCGGTGTGCGCGGCGGCTCCAGCTGGAAATTTGCAGCCTCGCAGCGAAAGCTGGACCGGAGAGGCCAGACACACAGCCATCTGACGGTGAAGATCAAAGTAAGCGCAAGTAAGTTTATTAACCGGTGGGAAAATTTCCTCACCGTGACATCCCTAGCTGTGAGTTGAAAAATGTTCAACTCTGAGTAACACGCTGCGCTCATCAGTGTCACTTTTTACCCAGCCATCCAATCACAATGGAGGAGGGGCGGGACAAATACCACAACGACCAACCGTTGCATCCTATATAAAGGTCCGTTTTCTCTCCCTATACGTGTTTCAGCCTTCCCGTCATCCAGAGGAAGTACTCTATACCTTGTGCAGACATCTTTACTTCTGCGGATATTCCGTATCATAGCAACCAGATGCAACCAAATGCAGGGTCTCAGCTGAAAAAAATGCTGCGCCTCATTGCCCTTCTGTGTTCTGCATTTAACAATAATCAAGTATTAATTAGTATCTTTTGTTATTTAAACAGCAACAATATATCTAATAATAGCCTCACAATAATGCTTATTTGTATAGCACTAAAATCATGATAAATTAAATAATTTGCAAAAAAAATAAAGATTGCAATAATACGGCATATCATGCTGTTGAGCCAATCATTATCACCGCAGGGGAAATTCCATCACCACGACAGCCCTCACTGACATTCAGTATAATCTCCCTTTTCTATTGGACAGCCCATTTGACCGCCCCGCCAGATAACAAACAAGACAAACCCTTTTACCAGCAGGCTTTTAATGGCATTAACTGTTAAGCAGAATGAGTTGTTTTGAAACAAAGCTTGACACATTGTTTACCTCCTCTAACAATCAACCCATTTAACATAAATGAACCTTACAAGCCTAAACGGATAGATCATCAGCAGAGGAGGCAACAGCCTGTGTTTATCTCCTCCATCTATCCATTTAGCTATCCAATCACTGATAAATGTACATTCTCACGCTCATTTGCTCCGACAAATATTGATGCTGCTTTGGTTTGTAATGCGTCAGAATAAAAACAATCATCAATATTAATGGCCACTCTATTTGGAGATAATGCTCACATTCATTATCATCCATTAATGTTTGTTTACCTAATTTGATTGGACTATAACCTCCACAAAGGCACTCCTCGACATTGTTTATGCGAGGAATCCTGAAAGCGTGGAAGCTAATAGGATTGAAAGTCACCCTGTGAAAGTTAGTCATATTAGCTGCTATTTCAAATCAGTGGCATGCTACAGGGATTCTTGTGACACCACCGGGTCTAACCTTTATCATATTTCACATCATGTTGTTATCATTCACCTCATTACACTTCCAATCAGACTTTCACAGCATTGCCAAACGGTGTGAATCCAATTTTTCTTTCTCTTTCCCCCTCTTTCCTCCCAATGATTGTTATTTTTTTTCATTTGTCTCTTTCTTATCTTCATCGCCCGTGTTCCTCCCTCGCTTCTTCTCTCGCGGCTGTCTCTCCAGAGCTGCTCTAATTAAACACGGGGTCGTGGTGGTACAGAGTCTTACAGTCGAGCAGAGGAGAAAGGCTCTAATTCCAGCTCTCAGGATGGAGCTCTGACACACAATGGCCCTGCCATCCTCTCTGCCCCCCATAGATTCACAACTGAAAGCCCTCTCCTCAGGCAGCTTTTTAATAGGCCTCCCCTCATCCAGCACACACACCCACACACACAGAACACACATATAAACACACATGCATAAGCACACGCAAACACACGTGCACCTATGCAGCAACAGTACACACAGACACATGCACACAAGCCATTGGCCCCCTGTGTGTGTCTGTCACTTGTGCTCCGGCTCACACTGCTTTGGGCTTTTTGAAGTGCTCCTAAGGCCAGTCGACAGCCTTTTTACTTTCCACATCATGCGGAGGCGCAACTGCTAAGCTAAGGCTACTACTCTGACCAGCCGGTATTGTAAGAGCAGCACTCAAGGGCAGACTGTCGGGGACTAAAGGTTCTTGGCCATTTTCGCCACATGATGTAGATTTTAAAAGCACTTGACGCACAAAGATTTTGCATGAAATTGTGCTGTGAAAGCAGGTTGTCCTGACTGGCTACAGTTTTGGAAATTGGGTTAAGGTTCATAATTTTTGAAGTAAATCTAATGTTTGATTACGTTGTAGAACATCTACCCCATTTGATGTCATTAAGGGTGCTGAATTTGATATTCAGAGCATTAATATAGTAGCAAACGACTATTCGCTATGTAAAGATATAGAGGAGTATGTCTACCTGAGCAGAGAATGAAGTCGCTCTCCCTCTGTGTGTTGTGATCCAAGCTTTGCGCGATTTGTTGACATCTCCGGGACGGCTGCACATGCTTTTCGTGCATGGTTGTGTATGCGAGCGTGCCCCACTGGCTAGTTCACGGCCGCTGCTCTGCATTGATAACGCCTCCAACAGCGTGGTCGTGGAAGCGTAATACCCACCCTCCGGTTACCCCCCCAGGTTAACTCTGTTAGCTCTGTCAGCAATTTTGCCGTTTTGTTAGCGCTGTTGGCACCGTTAGCTCTGAGCTGCTGGCTCACCGTCGCCATGTTGAGAGCTGTTGAGAGGCAATAGAAATGCTCCCAATCCCGTACTTAGTACCTTTGAAGGTAGTTCTTCAACAACATTTCTTGTTATTTTTGCTAAAATTCTCTTTACATCTTTAAAGCAATCAATAAATCAAATGCTCTGACAAAAAAAGAAACAAAATCTGGTATCTGTATTTTGTTTGATGTGTATTTTGACTTTATAGTTTGGTTCATGTCCCATCCGCTAACATAGAGGGAGCAGGATTTATGACCTATACTGCAGCCAGCCACTAGGGGGTGATTAAGATGTTTTGGCCTCACTTTTGTGGAGCTGTCATGTCCTCCATCTTTATATACAGTCTATGGTAAACACTCACTAGTACACCAAAAGTGTATTAATCCGCATCTGAAAATAGTCCCAGACAAATGCACTATTTACTCCTTTGAGTTACGTTCGCTAAAAACTACACTGCCCAGCTTTTCAGTAGATTACTGAGCTTTTTTAGAATAATATTTGTGACACTATTTAAAGATTTGCATCCTCAGTAGAAACAAACGGCCTTTGTGCTTACTGCCACAGACAACATACTGATGTTGAAAAGTACTGAGAGATGGACTTTTCATGGGATTTGTTATTATATACTTCTTAATCTTTAAGGTTTACTATAACTTCAATAGGTATGTCATGAGATATAATGTTTCTTAGCTCTATTTAGAGAGATGTGAATGGCTGAAGGCTTCTTTTAGGTTATGTGTGGGTATGTGCTGTTGAGGATGGGGGTGGCGCTAAGCTGTATCCTGTAAGTCCACGGTATTGGATCGTTGTTGATGTGTTTTTGCCCTGAATGATAATTCTGCCTGTTGGAAAGACTAGGGGTTGTTGTGCAACATCTTGGCACTCAGCTCTTCCCTCCTTTCCGGGCCATCTTCTCCCCTCCGTCACTCTCTGTCCTCGCTCCTCTTTTTCCTTCCAGCTACCCTCCTTCAGTCCTTCGCTCTCTCTGAAACTGCAGAATGCCTTTAGCAACACAATGAGACAGTGTTCAATCAGGATGGGAAGAGTCAGAGAGAGCTCATCTGCTCAGTGTAACGCCCATTACGTATCGATCTGGACTCCGTGTAGGGCGGCGAGGGCACGTTTGTGTTTGTGTCTATATAGATGAAAAAGAGGGAAACAACATGAGAAAGTTGTGGCCTTGGTGTGTTGATCTGATTTCTTCTCAATGATAAACAAGGTTGGTTGGGGGATGGCTGTGGAGTAGAGGCAGAAAATTAGGCGGCTGATACAGCAGCGTGCTTGTGAAATCTCTCTGCGCTGATGTGTACGGACTATAAGCCCATTGATCTGTAGGGAGAATTAATTTGCTCTGGCACTAATGCAGGAGGGAGCTAACTTCATGTTGTTAGCCAACGTCAGATCCAAGCTATGTTCAATTAAGCCCAGTAACAAAAGGAGAGTGCTGCACTTACAACTGCCCCACATAATCTGATCCATGGGTAGGGGGATGCATCGGATCACAAAACTCACAGTTCGGATCGTATCACAGTTTTGAGTCACGGATCGGATCAGCAGAAAAAAAGGGAGCAAACTTTTAGAGATGCTCCGATCACATTTTTTGCCGCAGATACAGATTGCCGATCGTCGATGAGTCATATCGGCTGATACGGATCATTTTTGTTGTTGTTTTTAAATTAAAATGTGTTTTTTTAGGGGTGCCTCGATAGCTCACCTGGTAGAGCGGGCGCCCCATGTACCAAGGCTGAGTCCTTACCACAGTGGCCAGGGGTTTGAGTCTGAACTGTGGCCTTTTGCTGCATGTCATCCCCTCTCTCACCCCCTTTCATATCTATCACTGTCGTTATCCAATAAAGGCAAAAAAGAAAGAAAAAATGTTGTTTTTCAATGTTATAATCATATATAGTGTTGATTTGCATAAAAACACAATTCAAACGATTAGGAAATAAAAGATTGTATTTTTATTGATAAAAAAATATTGCCATTAGTAGTTCCAGGTCATTATTCCCTCTCTATTATCTATTTTATATTGCTGTAAAAACATCTCCTTCAAACAACTGGATTTTTTCAAGTTTCTCACCAAAAACTATATTTTACAAGATTACATTTTACCACATCATTATAACATTAGAATATAACAAATTGACTTTTGCCCAATACTCATTTTTGATGACTGAACGCACCATAATGTAACTCAATGGAACCTCCGTACGTCAGCTGCTCCGATGCTGCCAACGTGAACGAGCTCTCCTCCTGCTGATTTCAACATGGATTTGTTGTTCACAATGTTGCATCATCAGGGATCGGCGACTAAAGCGTTCATGCCGATCTCCCGATCGCATATTTTTACTGAATATTGTCCGATAACGATCGGCAGTAAAACGTCATTTCACACTATGATGGTTAAACTGTGTAATCAATCCACGGTTCACATGCGTGCTGAACCGTGGGTGGGGATTCCATACGGATCACGGATCAACTATGGTCCGTTACACCACTTGTGATTCATTGTCTTCGTGCAGGTGTGCTCTGATCGGTAATTTCTGTCTGATTGTATTATTCTGATCTGAGCAGCAATTAAAAGGGCTTTATTATGTGAAGAAATATTGCTGCACATGGCGCAAGCTTTTTATCATTATTACAGCATCCTGCTCATTCAGCTCCAGTATTTGCCCGAGGGTAGTACATCTACGCAACGGCTGCTTCTTATGTGCTGTTTGTATATGTTTGTGCATCGGGGGCTTTCCCAGGCACAGGGTTTTAGCAGGTGATGAGGGCCCCGTCGGCTGTGATGTGTACGTTCTCGTCAACCCTCGGGGATAGGGTGTGTGTGTATGTCGGGGTCTGTCTGGGAACATGTGATTTCTTCATGACAAAGCACCGTAATAGCAGGCTAGGCTTTAGTCATAAAGCAATTGGGATAATCCACTGGTTTACCAACAAAGCTCCCAGAACACCCACACTGTAAAGGGCCTGAGTCAGGCTTCAGGGGGTGGGGCGGATAAAGAGAGTGGAAAAAAACAAAGAAAAAAAGAGAAATAAAATAATTGTTTATTTCCACATAGACAAAGCAGGTTGAGGGTTACATAACTATCAGATGCTTTGTTGTGATGATCCTTAACCTGAACGCGAGATACCCTCGCAACAAGAATTAGACTGTTTACAGTCTCAGTTAGTGAATATGCGCTGATAGGCTTGCTGCAACTTGCCCAACTCACCCACCCCTTCTCCAAAACACTCTTTTTACTCACACACACACACTCACACACACACGGCCCGGTGAGCAGATGAAACCTGACAGATAAGCACCTTTACTTGCAGGTGCTGGAGCGTGGTCCGTGCATCTTAAAGAACCACATTGGACAGATATTATCGCACTCTCTCCTGCTGCTCTTAACACTGTTCTCTATCTGTGTCTCTTGACTCTTTCTCTCAGACAGGCCTGTATCAGCGGGTTGATGCTATGCATGGTAATACTGCGTGCCACTCTTATTTCACATAGGACTGCCTGTTACCAAGTTTAGAGGGAAAGTTTATTTTCCGACATATTTCCAGCAGTGGGTGGTTTCTTCGAAGGTATCCGTGATATCATAGATGTGTGCAGACTAGCAGGAATGATCAAATGTTTGCCTGGGGAAAACTTTAGTTTGTGCCAAATTTTGTATTAACGTTCAATAACTACAATCGTAAAGGTGCTAAATGCGAGATAGGGAAGCTGATTGTGTGACAAAGGAATTGTGCCGCTGTAATGATGAGTCTATGCTGACTACTAACTGAAAAATTGAAGCGCTCCTCCGGTCACGGCGGTCCCGTGCCCCTCCACACCACTTGCCCCACCCCGGCCGAAGCTTAGAATATTCCCTGTTGATTACTACCGAAGCTCCGGGGCCCAAATTAACGTATTCGGGACAGCCCTATTGGTGTGTTCAAGTGCTTGTGATAAAAGATAGAAGATAGAAAATTCATTATTCTAAGAGTGCACATTATGTGTTAACTTGAGGCAACAGAGCTAGTGTGTTCAGACGGCAAGAGAAAAAAACTGATGAGTAACACCGATGTCGATGTTCTATTTTTTTTGTTAAAGTCATTTCTGGACTTCATTGCATAATATAATGCATTGCCTTTGTGGACTCAGCATAATTATTTCCATATGTCTCCCATTCCATTTTCCTCCTTAACAATAATGTCTCGTGATAAAACACAGGTGGCAGTGCAGATGCAGGCATAAAAAGAGGTTGTCCTGTCATTTTCCTGGAGGTTATCTTGGAACACAGCAGCCATTCACTGCAGGGAAATCTTAGCAGCCATTATATAATATACCGATGAATTAAAATGTCTGCAGCCTAGTTCTTTCCCTCCCAGCCGTCTCTCTCGCTGTCTCTCTCTGTGTTGTCAAAGTAGCTGATAGTAGAGCGTGGCTGGAACTCAGTTAGGGTGAACTGGGAAAACTCTCTGTACTGTATGTGCTCTTTTCTCTCATTAAGCTGTTTTGTTTATAGTTTATCCACAAACCAAATGTCTGAATGTGCTCATAAAGGCTACTAGTCCCTTCCTGTCTTCACTTCCATTCCTCATATCTCAACAATCCCTTTCTCTTCCTTGCTTCTACTTGCCTGCCTTTTAAGTCACTTTTCAAAGCAATGTGTGCCATTAACCAACTGTCAACGTAAGGGTACTTGGCACATGGATTAGACTTTGATGGCTTTTCCCGACTGTAGACTGTGCTGCAAAAGCACACTACAAAACTTTTTTTTTCTCCAATCCAACTCAATTTCGGCTTCTTCCCTGTCATTTAATTCCGCTTTCAAATGAAGCATTACCCGGACACTCTGTCAGATTTTTAATGCATCAGAGAGAGCACATATACTTGAAAAAAGCCCACAAAGAAACCCTCTCAGCACCTTTCCATGACCGAGGCTTGTAAATGTAATTGCTGGTTTCACCTCCAGGCTTTTAAGAAAAGACGACAGGAAGGAGTACAGATGGATGATTTTCAGTCTAATCGCTGTCCTTAAATTTCTAAAGAGATGCTGCAGAGGAAGCTGAGCAGAGCGCAGAGAAATGGACCAAATCACTCTCTCTGTGTTAGTATGTATTAGTATCGTGTGTGTGTGTGTGTTTATGTATTTTCTGCTTGCAAGTGTTGCCGTTTCAAAGCAAAAAATCTGTACTTTCAATTTAAAGGGATAGTTTGGGTTTTTTGAAGTGGGGTTGTATGAGGTATTTACCCATAGTAGGTGTATTACCTACAGTAGATGACGGTCGACACGCCCCCAGCGTGGAGAAACATATAGACCCCTTTTCTGTTAGTAAACATGGTGAAGTATTTTGTGGGCGGAGCTTTAAGTGGAGGTAAATTAATTATCTGAACACGTTAGTTAACACTGGCCAGCAAGTATTGTTGGCTTGTTTTGTTTTTTTTACAATGGCAGAATAAAATTCTCCAGGATAGTGAGTGTTAGTTGAGAAAGTTAACGCTGGCAGACTACTTCCGGAGGAGTAAACGGCTGGCTAACGTTAGATAGCTAGCTAGATTGTGTGTCTCCAGAACTGGCTAGTTAGCTAGAAAAAAGAGAGTCGTACAATATTGGCGAAGCGTTTCAGAAATTAAATGATTGCTAATAGTTTAGCCGTGAGCCACTGTGTGGTTAGCAGAAGGCTAAATATTAGCAACATTTACTCTCCATCTCTGAAACGTTTCACTGATATCGTAGCTCACTAGAGCCTCCAATCACAGTTCTTCATCTCAAATGTATGTGATATCTCGATTCTGGCACCAAGCAACACAGCAAGATGACATTTTCGATGTGTAACTTTAACCCACTGCTAGTGTTAGCCTCCAGTCTTTCCTTTGTTTTGCCTCCAGCTAACACCATGACGTAATCATGACCTCAACACAAAAAAGGGTCAAAGCAATAAACTGCTGTGGAAGGAGATAGCAGAAAAACTTATTTTAGCCATTTAAAAGAAAAGCCCACCTAATAAAATGGATATTTATTTAACTGTACGCTATATTTAGAATATTTTCAGACGCAAACTGAACTGTAAGTGAAATGTATCTATACTGTTTTTTGTCATCTGAGCCTGCTGGCTTTGGAGAGAGCAGAGATAAGTTTCACTTTCAGTTCACTTCCCCGTTGGAAAGGAGAAGGAAAGGGCTGTCTGAGATAAAGCAGTGAAAATAATCTAAATATAGCGTTAGGTGGCTAAAATGTGTTTTTCTGCCCTTCCTGTCAATACAGCACTGTATTTTGCTTTGCTCCGGTGTCGGTACTCCTGTCTGCTTCTCCAAGCTTGGGGCGTGCCGACCGCCATCTACTGTAGGTAATACACCTACTATGGACAAGTACCTCATACAACCCCACTTCAAAACACCCAAACTATCCCTTTAAGAAATGTACTTTCATCTTCCTGTTTCTAGATGAGTGACCTTGCAGTGTTCCACTTAACTAAGAGATGTGGGTTTTTTTAGCATCTGCTTCCTCTATCCCTTGTGAAGTGAAATAAACACACACACATGTGCACAGACACACACAGACACGTTTGTATGACAAGAAACGAATGCTTTTTGTCCGGGAACAGTCGGTGCTACTAGTAATGAGGCTAAGTGTGGCCAGGCGGAGGGACAAGTGAATGAAACAGCTACAGAATCACTAGATGTGTTTGATTTGCCTCCACTAATTCAAAGAGACCATCTGATAAATTGAGAGGATGGGATGTACATCAGAATAGCAAGAGGCGCCTCTTTGTTGTTCCCCATTCCCAACCAAATCACACCCCAACCCCCGTCAGAACACCCCGAGGGGAGAATGTTTCCCTTGTGTGTGTGTGTGTGTGTGTGTGTGTGTGTGTGTGTGTGTGTGTGTGTGTGTGTGTGTGTGTGTGTGTGTGTGTGTGTGTGTGTGTGTGTGTGTGTGTGTGTGTGTGTGTGTGTGTGTGCGCGTGTGTGCGCGTGTGTGCGCGTGTGTGCGTGTGTGTGTGTGTGAGAGCCGGGTTGCTAGGAGGTGCGAGTTTTCAGGAGGTCCTGCTGAAAGCAAATGAAGGAGCACTTGTGTCAACATTCTGACGGCAGCGATGAGCCACAAAGCCTCCTGGCCAAACAGCCAAAGGGCTGCATAACCTCCCTGCAGAAAAGCAGGAGGCGTGCTCTCTGAGCCCCGCTGCACTTATTCTTTATGTGCAGATCAGTGAGATGAAAATAACCTTTTGCTGTCAATCTCAATATTTGACTGTAAAGGGGGGTCCATTATTTGTTTTTTCTTTAGGTTTTTATATCTTTCTGTAGCTTTTGTTCCTTATGTATTCAAATCTGAATCTTTGGTCAAAGTATGTATGTTTTAGCATCAAATTGCTGTTTTCCCAAGCCCTCCTAAAAACTTTTTCCCACATGACCTGAGGTAAGTTTCTGCATGATGACGCTGCTACATGTACAGTATATATACATCCTTAGGCTGCGTTCACACAAGATCAGGCGTTGCAGCGATTCAAGTACTAATAGCCCAATGAACTGCGACGATAAACATCTTTGGTTCCCACATGTCTGGGTTGTACAGCTCTGGATTGCTGGTTACGTGATTGGCCACCGCAGCGTGACATCAGGTTGCGTTTCTCCAAAAGTTGATTCTGTTTCTACTTTTCCGCTGCAGGCCGCTGCGTTTTTTCGGCATCCCCTGCCGCAGCCCATACGCACTACCCCCATTGAAAATGAAAGTGCGTTTTCGCTGCACCGTCTGATCTTGTGTGAATGCCGCCTTATAGTCAATGTATTAACATTACATACAGTAACTTAGATGGCGGTCGGCTTGCTCCCAGTTTGGAGAAGCAGACAGGAGTACCGTACTGGCACGCAAGCTAAGAAATGTACTGCTGTGGATGCCACGTTAGTTCGGATCCTAAAATCACACAATAACACAAAGAAACTAACAGATCGATGCAGCGGTAGACCAGCAACTCTTGTGTTCTGCGAGGTAAAATTATATGTTTTTGTGAATGGAGTCTGGTCTGGTGGCTTTGAAGACAGCGATGTAACGTCTTCAGTTCCTTGTCGGAAAGGGCTGTCTGATGGCGAGGTAAAGCTGTGAAAATATTCTAAGTATAGCGTACACTTAGATTGACATTGATTTTTTTAAGTGGCTAAAATTATATTTAAATATATTATATGAAGTTATATCGCTCTCTTCAAAGCCACCAGACTACATTCACAAAGGCAGTAATTTACTCGCAGAACGTGAGAGTATACATACAACCCCACCTCAAAAAATCGGAACCAACCCTTTCAGTTATTTCCAAACTTAGCCCAGCTGACTTTAACTCAGCTAGTGCTAGCGTTCATATTATTCATAACCTTATTGATTAGCTTACTTTGGTAACCTACGTCACTGCTTTTTTGCCATGGCTGAGTGGGCGTTTCCATTTAAAAAAACAAAACAAAAAAACAAAACAGAGAACACAGATGGACCTGCCCTTTAAATGTTTTCCGCTGTTGTTGACTTGAGCTTCGGCAAAAAGTTAGCATTTCAAATTATGATTATATATGATGGTCAAAAGTTGTTTGTGATGCTTTTTAAGATCATGTTTTGTTTTCATTTTTTGCTTGATTTGATAGTAAACAGTGAAGAGGCGTACAGGAAATGTTGCAATGATGCAACAAAGGTCCCCGGCTGGATTGAAACCGGGGATGCTTCTGTTATGTGGTATGCGTTTTTAGACCGCTAAGCCACCGTGACATCCCGTCTTTGTGATATGGACATCTGCTTTCCTATTGTCATGTTTTGACACTAAATCCTGTTTATATGATATACTATTCTGCATGTTTCTGTGTGAACTTTATAAATGCCTATCAGAAGTTCAGTACTACAGCATGTGCATGCATTTGTCTTTTTGATAGAGGGGTGAGTGGTCATTCTTCAATGGGCAATTTAATTACTCTCCACTCTGCAAATTGGAAACACATGAAAAATGAGTCTCCTTCATCCAACCATTACTCCTTTATTCTTTGTTGTTGACAGCTAATCTTATCACAAGACTATCTGTGCGTAACATCATTGGATGTTTATGCTGCACGCATCTAAATGTATTCATGTGCTAGTGTGTGTGCATTCTTCCACAGCTCATTGGTGGCTCAGATCTTATGCCTTGAAGCAGTAGTTAGTCCAGATGTTTGGTGTCCAAAGGAACATACTACTTTGGAAACTTTCCCACATGCTATCTGGTGTGGTTGACTCCGCGCTGGCCCCAAACTTCAAAACAACCCAGCTCTAAAAATAGTCTGAAGCTCTTAATCATTCTGCAGACTCCTCATGTCTCTGATAGTCAGCTCACAGAACTAGGACACATACAGTATTACCCACCCAGGTCATGCTGTAAGTACCGAATGCATCTCATGGCTTTTAGGCTGAGTTCACAAGACACTAAGCATTTGATTGCTAACTCTTTGCAGCTCTCGTCATGCTCTCTCACACCAGAAACACATGACATAACATAGCCGACTTATGAAACCCAACAAGGCTAAATTCTAGAGGTGGGAATCACCAGAGGCCCCACAATACAATATTATCCCTATACGATCTTACTGCAATTTTAAACATTTTGCAATATGCTGAGTTTTGTGATAAGATATACTGCGATTTATGACCTTTTTTCAACCGCAAATTATGCTTTTTGTCAACATCTGTTTTATCTAATAAGATACAGTTTTCACTCTGTTCATCTCAGAGTTTTCATTCACATATCTTGAGGTCAGAGGTCAAGGGACCCCTTTGAAAATGGTTTTAATGTCAGTCATTTCTTTAATGCAACTTGCAATTTTTAGGGTGTAGCGGAATCACTTTTAAAGCTAGAGTGAAGATACAGATATCATATATAAGCTAGAAGAACCTAAGGAATCCACTGGTACCAACCATGTCATACTAGCTTGTCGAGAAGGAGCCTGAATAACACTCCAAACTTGTGCTAAATTTTGGTGAGGAAAAACTGTCATGGCCATTTTCATAGGGGTCCCTTTACCTCTGACCTCAAGATATGTGAATGAAAATGGGTTCTATGGGTACCCACGAGTCTCGCCTTTACAGACATGCCCACTTCATGATAATCACATGCAGTTTAGGTCAAGTCATAGTCAAGTCAGCACACTGACACACTGACAGCTGTTGTTGCCTGTTGGGATTGAGTTTGTCATGTTATGATTTAAGCATATTTTTCATGCTAAATGCAGTACCTGTGAGGGTTTCTGGACAATATCTGTCATTGTTTTGTGTTGTTAGTTGATTTCCAATAATAAATATATACATACGTTTGCATAGAGCAAGCATATTTGCCCACTCCCACGTTGATAAGAATATTAAATACTTGACAAATCTCCCTTTAAGATACATTTTGAACAGATAAAAAATGTACGATTAATTTACAATTAATTGTGATTAACTATGGACAATCGTGCGATTAATCGCGATTAAATCTTTTAGTCGATTGACAGCCCTAGTTAAAAGTTTATGTGGGAAAAGATCAATACATGACGTCTGTGTATCAATACAATATTGCCACGCAAAATATTGCGATACTATGTTGTATCGATTTTTTTCCCCCACCTATACTAAATTCCATGTTTTTCACATGAAAATACCCCAAAACCACTCTTTCTGTGCCATAATGTTTTATTTCAACTATACATGCCGTGTTAAAAAAATCAACAAAAAATATCATGAAACAAAGACCATCATTATTATTTACACATTCACAGTACAACTTTACAACATATTTACACGCTGAAATACTCTGGAGATCATATATACAGCTGGCCTGGCATCACCATGTTGCACAGTATTTAAATCAAAATTACATGACAAAATCCGGTTCATCTGCACGTACACAGAGCTCAGACTGAAATATAAAGGCTTCAATTTAGATTGCAACAGAAAGACCCAGTTCATATTGCAATGTACAAGGCAGTTGAGCAGTGTATGTCGAGTGTATGTTTGTGATGTCAGTGTGCATGTGTGGAGTAGAAAAGAGAGCCCAAACACTGGTTAGATGACAGGCAGAAAGTCTTTACATACAATCATCACTTGTAAACAAAATGTGGCTTTGGGCTAAACAGGCAACTGACACTCGGATAGGATTCACCCAAATAATGTACCCAAGAGAAAAATGATCCCTCAGTCGTCATTACTGGCCAATAGAAACAATTCCTGTCACTGCAATCCTGGGGAATTACGGACTCTGTGTGACCACCGCCCGTGCCAACAGACGGCTTTCATGTGAACACTGTGTTAATACGTTGGCTGTGGGGCAGGATGTGCTGCGTTGAGCCGACTGCTCCACAGTGCAAGATCTCACCAGCCTACATCCCACTGTCAAGGAAATACATTCACTGCATGGCACCTCTATGTGGTGGATTAACACCATTCGTTTCAACACCGGCAGTAAAGGACAAAAATTGATTGATACCCCAAATAAATGTTGTTGACTGCCCTTTAATGCCTAGTTCACACTACACAACTTTAGCCCTGATTTCCAGCTCCCAGACAGTTTTTGGAGCTCCATGATCGGAGGCAAATCGGCGTTGGCTGGCCGCTCGTACATCAGCACTCAAGCGTCGTATGTGAGCTGCTCAAAGATGCAAGCCAAGAGGCTCACCAACGCTCGCAGACACATTCCAGATGTCTAGCATGATAATTATTTGGACCTGTCGGGGACTCCGGCCACGACCTACAGCCAATGAGAGCGCGAGACACGGGTTGAGGGGAAACCTGGTTGACTGTATGTGTTGCATTTGCAACACGGAGCAAAGTTGTTGTTGCACCTAGAGGAATAAATAGTAAAAAATAGTGTGGAAACCGGTGGAAAACAGGCTATTTTGTGAACATGTGCCAACGACAACATCAGCAATGTGTCTCGCGTATGGTATCACGCCATTTACCGTGTATTTCTCACATGTTGTCAAGACATAAAAAGTAAGTTTGGAAACCTTATCGGGGATTCCTCCAGATGAAAGACCTTGTAGTGTGTGACATCCTGTCTCCAGTCAGTCATAGTGTGAAAACCACAACGACTTAAAGACTCCTGATTACAAGACAGCAAGTTGTGTAGTGTGAACAGCACAGCGATCTGACGACTTTGAAAGTTGTGTAGTGCGAACTTAAGTCAGAAACTTAAACTTTAAAGTTAAATTTAAGACTAGCATTCATAAGTTCAATGTATATCAATTTCTTTTCCACTTCTTTTCCCTTCAGTTTGGATTAGGTTGTGATTTTTCAACACATCCTGCTGATTTTCAAATAAAAACTTGTTTATATAGTATAATATGACAATAACATACAGAGGACCAATTGACATTGCCAATAGTATATACTGTAGTAGTTCATTTTGTGAATAAGGCACACAATGCACAGATTCAGGTTCACTTGCCTAAAAATATTTATACTCCTTATTTATAGTATTTAAGTATATATACAGGACCTTGTCATTCCCAGCATGACTCATTTGGACACATTGGTAAATTGTTGTGTTGATTGTACACTGGCCACTCGCAGGGAAGCTGCACAGGGATCACGGGCTGCAGAACCAGCACGGCAGATGACAGAGGTGTTACATCCATGTATTGTTCTAGGGTCAGTTTAATATACCTTTTTAATAGGATTAATGTAGAAGGAAAAGACTAGTCTTGTTCTATTAGGGGACACACAAGTTTAACGGAACAGAAGTGCCCTGAAATGTTGAATTCATATACATGGGCTAAACCATTGGTGTTGCTTTAGTTTCATATGGTAAATTCTTTAAATAACACAGTAAAACATTATAAAGGCAAATCATTTTTGTTTCAAAATTCATTTATAGAATGAGATGAGAAATGTATGTTTTGTTCTTAATACCATTGCTACATAAAGAAAGAAGTCTCCTGAACCACCAGTATAAATCCTACAAAGGGGCAGTGGAGGCTAGGGGAGGTTTCTGTTCTGGAGAGAAGCGTTTTTTTCCCCCCATGTATCAGTTTTAACAGTGCGTTTGGTTGCTGAAAACTTCTTGGCCTCTGTCTGCGATATAACACACACACACACACACACACACACACACTCACAAGCAGATATGCACACACATATCAAGGGCTATCTCGGTTTGGTAGAGAAAACAATGCACCAAAGACAAACGTCTGTGTATAAAACCAATAGCAGCAAATACTATGTAAAATTTCCCAGTGAGTTACAGAGTTCCTGTCCCAGTATACACCCAGCATGACCAACTTCACCTCATCCTAACGTAATTACCAAAAAGAATGACACAAATTTATGGTTAAGACTTGGTTCAGATGGGTTCAAACAAGACCAAAGAAGAGATAATATTATTGAAATGAGAGACAGTGATTTAGGTCTTAAGACAGGTCTTAAGGTGCATCCTCTGGCAAGTGGCCACTCTTGATGAACAAGTGTGAAGGCCTAATATCTGCTTCTCCAATCAACCAACACACACACACACACACACTCACGCACACATTCATTTGCACTCTTTTCCTCTGTTTGCTTGCTGCTTGATTCAGCTGCTCGCGGTCATATACATCTTAAGCAACACGCACACTTATGATGTTTGAGTTTCCTCTCTGCTGCCCCCAGCCATCTTACAAACAAAGGCGTGGCCTACCTCTCCTCTTTGTTCAGTTCACATTAGTGGGAAGACAGTGCTCAAGGGCAGTGACAAATGAGACCCATTCTTCAAGTATTCCACGGTTTTTAAACCTGGCACCACACGCCAAAAGGCCGTAGCGGCCCCGGCTGGCGTCCTAAACCTCGTACCTAATATGGGAACGGGTGACACCCAAGCCCAGATATAACGGGGAGCAGCAGATTCACCACTGTTCCACTCTTCCTATCCTGTGGCTACCGTGACAAGGGAGGGAGATGGAGATGTAGGGAGCGAAAAAGCCCCAAGGAGTATCTTTGGCCACGTGTGATTTTCCCTTTTTAGTGTGAGTGAATGTGCATATCATTTAAAGGGGGAACACACCTCAAATCGATACACAAACACACACTAGGCCCCACCCCATCCGTAGCCGCCCCCCAAGCCCTCAGGGCTCAAAGCTCTACAGTCAAGGCCAAGAGCTCACTCAGAAGTGTCCATGCTCTTTTAATAACTGTACTTATTGACCACTCGCATCTGTGGAGTCTGTGGTGAAAACCCATTGGGTTTAGGGGGCACATCTGGCTTTAGCGATGGGGTCCGTTTAAGCCCTGTGCGAGGGAGTGAGCCATACCCACTGTAGCTGCTCTGTCGGGATGCAGAGGATGAGTGGGATGAGTGGGATGAGTGCATACCTGCCCCCATCACTCCACCTTGGGAGTCAAGTCTGGAGGGGGGTATTGGGGGCATGTATCCCCCTCTGTTCATACTGTGTTGGCGAGACACAGACACCCCCATGGTTACCCCATTTGGCGAGGTGGATAAGGAGTGCCTGTGAGAGGCACTCCGGTGGAGTTGATACCCTCCTCTTTGCCTCTCCAGGGTGCCCCCCATGCTCAGGCTTCCCGTTGGTGTCGTGGGAGTGCTGGGCATGGGCACATCAACCCTCTTGGTGGGGCTGTGCCTCGGCAGGGAGGAGGAGGGAGAGTACAGGGAAGCCTCACGGCTGGGCACCTTGGGCGGTAATTCAGTCAATTCCTCCATGGGCTCCAGTGTGAGATGTTGCCTTGGGCGAGGCCCTGATCCCTCTTGAAGAATGGCCTTGGGGTTGGCCACTGAGTCATTTAGGTGTTTTAAAAGGTCATTTAGGGTATTTCTGGCATCCACAGACCTTTTCTGCTCTTTCCTACTTCCTTTAGAGTCAGGGTTCCTCTGCTTCCTTTCAGACGAATGTGGCAGTGTATCATCTCCATTGTCAAAGCTGGAGTGGTCATGTGTGGCATTGGGCAGGACAACCGCACTAGGGATGTGGGAGTGCCCCAAGGCAAGGTGAGGGTGGTTGGCGCTAGGAGGAGCAGGAGAAGAAAGAAGGAACTGAGGACTCTTGGCTGATGAGTTGGACTCCTTACGAGGCCCACTGGCCTTTCCGTGAGCCCTTTCCCACTGGTTCTTGATGGGCTGCAGGCTCTTCTGCTGAAGCACAGGGGTGGACTCCGGTGTGGGTAGGGCAGCCAGCTCAGGGGGCTGACAGTTGTCCCGCAGGATCATGGTCTTGGTGTCTCCGTTGGGTGAATTCAGGTCTTTGCCGTTGCTCAGCAGATTGGTGTACAGTTTGGGAGAATCAACGTCGGTCTGGTACTCCTACGAATGTCACAATAAAAATCAAAAGATTACATCTTGTTCAATCACTCATCTCCGCAAAAGACTAATGTAGCATCGGAGCTGTTTTTATTGGCTGTACCTTTACAGGGCTGTCAAAGAGGCCGTTGAGCTTGACAAAGCTTCCAGTGGAGTCGGAGCAGGACGGTGCAGACTCTGCATCCTTATGGACATGTCTCGGCTTACGGAGGAATGAGTCTCGGTAGCAGAAAACAATCAAACCAGCCAGGAGAGCGCCCATGAGAAAAGCGGCAAACACACAGGTGATGAGGATGTTCATGTGGACCATCTGGTTGGTCTCACCTGCTTGGATATCCCACACACCTACAAAACATTGACACATTGGTTAACCCCCTGGTGAAACGAGTCAAAGTGCTCAGTGAAGCGTCCCTCCCCATTCAATAGCAGAAATGTGCATGTTTGTGTGAGAACACAACCATGCATGAGTTTCTGGTTTAACACCTCCCCCCATACAAGGCAGCCAGTCAACCACAACCAAATAGACAAATTCATATTGATCTAAACCCAGATGAAGAAGAAATATGGTGAGAGTTGTCAGAAGCTGTTAGGTACCCACATCCATTTCACCATCTATAAGAAGCAGTGCTATGTTAGTACAGAAGGGAAGACTCAAAGTGTTGCCTTGATCCACGTTCCACTAGTGAATTTTTGTCATGCATTTAACTGGTACCAAAGGGTTAGGAGTGCACTGTTATCTGAGATGGAGAGCCAAATCAATCTTATCGCACAAGAGATCAACCAGCAGGATGTTGTTCAGAGGAAAGAGAAACTTGTCTCCCAGGCGTTGAGATAGCTGCTGCTCTACTGGAAGTTTGTTAGTAACCACAGACATTGAAAGAGTTAGTCATCCACCGTGCGGCCACAATAGTGATGTGGCAGAGCAGGCCCAGTCAATGATCTACCAGCCAGGGTAAACTGTTACTAGAGCTCAAGTTAAAAAACCTATACTGGCAGAGACAGAAGCTACTGTAAATCCAAACAAAAGAAACAATGTGAGAACAGTGAGTGCGAGGTTTAATGATTAGAAAACTAGGAAGAAAAAGAAAAAGAAAGAAAGAAAGAAATACCACAAGAAAATAACAATTTTAACGAAAGAAAACAATGGTAACATAAAAATGTAATATGTATAGACCCTTTTTGTGTCAGCGGCACGATTACGTCACAGTGTTAGCTGGAGGCAAAATAAAGGAAAGACTGGAGGCTAACACTAGCAGTGGGCTAAAGTTGCACAACGAAAATGTCATCTTGCTGTGTTGTTGGGTGCCAGAATCCAGATATCACATACATTTGAGATGACAAAACTGTGATTCGAGGCTCTAGCGAGCTACAATATTGGCGAAGCGTTTCAGAGATGGAGAGAAAATGTTGCTAATAGTTTAGCCTTCTGCTAACCACAGCCGTGAGCCATTGGCTGTGGTTAGCAGAAGTTAAAAACTATTAGCAACATTTTCTCTCCATCTCTGAAATGCTTCGCCGATATTATATGACTCTCTTTTTGACCAACTTTACTGAAGGATATATAAACTAAAGTTATCCAAAGATTTATACACTCTCAATTTGTCTTTACAGCGCTGCTGCTGGCCACGGACGGCTGGCTACTTAGCTAACTTTCTCAACTAACACTCGTGGTCCCAAACAATGAGTGACTGAACATATTGAGAGACACTCTTATTTCCATTGTTAAAAAAACAAGCCAACAAAACTAGCTAGCCAGCATTAACTAACGTGTTCAGAGAATTATTCTGCCTCCACTTAACGCTCCGCCCACAAAATATGTCATCATGTCTACTAACAGAAAAGGGGTCTATAGCAAAATAAATTATGTATGAAAATGTATATTTGAGAAAAAAAAAAAGAGACTAAATTACAATCTGCCATGATATCTAATGGAAACCCTAAATAGCTGCCAATGTGTGCACATGTGTGTGTTTGCATACAGTATGTGAGCCTATGTGTGTGGATTCACATAAGTGTGGCTTAGTGCGAGTTGTTGGCAGCTATCAGATCAGACTCATTGCAGCATGCTGGCTGCCTCCCTGTGGGCCTTACCCTCTTGGCCCCCTGGGATAGTGTCTAAAGAATGGGAGGTGGCTGGGTCATCCTGCAGCACAAAGCCTGAGCCGTAGAGCTCTGGACCAGGCCCAGAGCTGGGGCTCTGAGTGGGTATGAGTACTGGGGGGTGTATGGGCCCACTGGGGTGGACAGTGACTGGCGATGATGAAAACTCCATGTCTGTGGTGACAAACAAATTGTTAACAAACTGTGCAGACGTGGGTAAAGCATACTGTTATCATCCCAGTTAGTAGGCATGGGGCAATGGGTCATTTTTTAAGGTTAGTGTCTGACAAAATAGTGAATAAACCTTGTCACAGTTCACATTCACAGACCAATTAAAGTACATATTGGTTTAGACAATTTGGAAGGGGTAAAAGGAGAGGATACTGAGGTGTCTAAAGAGGAGTCGGTACACAACAGTAAGGGATGCCAAGGGATGGTGGGTGGGCATGCAAGAGAAGGGGGTGGAAACAGGAAGTGATGAGTGAAAAGGAGGAAGTGAATCTGTGCTGAGATAGAGCACCGATGTCGCCTATGAATGTGTCGTTTTTTTGACGATGAAAATGAAGCAGGTGACATTAGCATTCAGGAGGTGTTTGGTAAGAAAAGATGAATGGTGGTGGTGGTGGTGGAAAGACAGGGTTGGAGATGCTGAACTCAAGGAAAGAAACCATTTGAGTAAAAGATCAAACTAACCAGAGGTAGGGTCGCCAAATGATTTGTAATCTGGCGCTGATGTAGTGCCCAAAAACGCTAAAAGAATTAAAAAGGACAAGAAATCAGTATAAAGGAATTCAGAAGTAAAAAAAAACTAAAATTCCTCTAAGAGTGCAGTTTGATTTAATAATACAGATATAAAGCACCCGCTAGCAGTGTCCTTTTCTCACTGGAGGCCCTCTGGTTCTGATCAATACTGAGGTTCAGCCCGGGGTCATGTTTAGCTGGTACAAATGAAGGGGACGGGAGTTTTACAGTAAAATCAGCAAAGGCACATTTTCTGGCCAACAGATATCTTTTTAAGACCTCTACCATTTGCACCGGCTGAACATGACCCATAATTGTACATGTCCATGTTTTCTGCCTCACAGGTGGCATAAGTTACAGGTGGCCATGTACTGTATGCAGATGTGTGTGTTAATACTGTACATAGAGACTCATGTAGGGGCAAGTTACTGGAGTGGTTACTGGTGTGAGTGTGCAGGCTCATGAGTGTGTGTGGAGATGAGTTTGTCTGTATGTGTGTGTCAGTGTATGTGTATCTGTGTGTGTATGTGTCTCAGGATTAGACGGCATGGCATGGAGATGAGATTCGTACCATGACAGTCTCCCAGGTGGGCGGTGTTTCCAGATTCAACATCCTGCTCATATCCAGTCCTAAAAAGAGAGCAAAGAAGAGATAGAGAGATTCATCAAAGAGTTGCAAAAAATTCTCATTTTCTCATCTATAATATTTACACTTTATATCACAGCTGAGGCTTGAACTCACAAAACACCAGGCTCTATCCTCTCACAGGCCCCATGAGGCGTCCAGCCACAGTAGGGATCCCTTGATGCAATGCAGGACCTGGAGACACACAAACAGGGTTTAATCATTCTGGGAAAAGCACTATAATCATTTGTGACTGTGTGAACATTAACCAAAAGGCAAAACATGAAGCCGTTATCATTCCCTTTTATGGCATTTACTGAAACACAAAACAATAAAGTCACAAACCTATGACCGACCGCACGGAGCACATTTAAACCCGCTACGTGCGCATTAGCGCGTCACTTACTTGTGGCAGGAAGAATGCCTTTCACAGCGACTCAGGGGAATACGGATGACGCAGCTTGAAAAGGCGACATACAGGCTGTGCGCGTCTTTGTCCA
This sequence comes from Sebastes umbrosus, assembly GCF_015220745.1. Classification (NCBI taxonomy): domain Eukaryota; kingdom Metazoa; phylum Chordata; class Actinopteri; order Perciformes; family Sebastidae; genus Sebastes; species Sebastes umbrosus. The sequence goes on along the minus strand of NC_051270.1, from coordinate 31,206,633 downwards.
CGTGCAGCGAGAGGACACGCTTGTCATCCTCGTGGTTAGACAGGCACCTGGGGAAGGGAAGAGAGAAACCTGATCAGAGGTTTATCAGATAAGTCTGTCTACTGTTTCAGTCTCAGTAGATTTAATCACTTGTTAGGTGGAGAAGTCACATAAAGCTTTCTCTCACAGTTTAACAGGATTTTAACCTCTAACACGCCGCTGGGTGCGCGTTCGCATCCACGAAAAACAATCAGACACATACTGTGCATGCACAGAAAGCAGGCAAGACACCGCCATCTGCGCCAGGATGCTTCATTTTAAGAGTTGCTGACTCCTCGGCCAGAAAAGGGGAAGAGAAAAAGAGAAGAGAGGCAGAAAGAGAGACAGGGTGAAAAGTGTGTGCATCCCTACTTGGCTCTGTTGAAGACATCTATCTCCTCTAGAAGCAGGCTGTCATTCAGAGACACAGAGGAGGTCTTGGCCAAAACCTTGAGGACAACTCCTGACTCAGCCCCGATGAACACCACTGTGTAGTTCTTGTGAGGTCCTGCTTCGTTGTCCACAGCCAGCGATGTCAGTCGGTACCTTCACACACAGCAGAGAGACATGTGTTACTCACAGTAGGGGTTATCACGTTCAAAACAGGAGAGGCAATTTTGAATACATAAATCGCTTCGGCTCTCGGTTAATTTTACACTATTTTATTCAGGCAAGTTCTCGGAGAGCTGCTTGTGATAAGACAGCATTAAACATGATGCCATGAGAGAAGTTTAGCATATTGTGGTGGAACATAAAAATGACTTTGTTCTAAAAACGAAGGTATTTAATATGCTTCCTCGTTTACCTGACGCGAGTCTTGGTGAACCAGGGCTCATCACCAATAGAAGGCACAGCTGTGTCCATGAGTGGGTGGGACTTGATGAACTGCAGGGTATCGTCCGGGAACTCGATGGAGCTCTTCAAGGACGCAGCTGGACCATGACCTGCACAGCACCCAGGTCTAGGATGGAGGATGCACACAAACAAGAGGGCTAAAGGTCAAAGATCAGCCTATACGATCACACACCAGGGAGTCATAATAGCGTGGTTGAAAAGTGCAACGAGAGGGGGGGGGGAGAGCAGGTGCTTATTAGGATCACAAAAAGGCCTCAGCTGGAAACATAAAATATACATATGCATGGTTATCCTCCATTAATGATTTACAGGGGTAATGAGGTGCTTGGTGGACTTTGTGTTTTGGACTCAGGGTAGGGCTGCAAATATACGTGCTGACTGTAAACAGGTTAAATATGCAACGCGTCTAATTAAGCCAAATTAATTATTTAATCATCAGCAGATGGTGAATGTGTGTGCTGGGTCAAAGCTAATAACTAGTGGAAAAGATTTCATTGGGTTTAACCCGGACAAAGAAGGGTTACAAAAATGGGAAACAATGTCAGGTGGTAAACAGCTGCTGAGTCGAGCCCCACCTGCTCCAGAAAAGCAAGTTTAAAATCTTTTTTTTTAACATTACTTTTTGGGTTTTGCCTTCTTGGCTCAGTGGGCTTTGGAAGGTTTAGAATTTGGAAATTATTTTGGGGAAAGAAAAGTTTCATCCTTACCGTGGTTTGGGCAGCTTCTCCTCTGGAAAAGGAGTCCACACAGAGTCAGGAGTCTTCTGCTCTTTGAACCGACCCCAGAATACTTTCTCTATGTCGGCCATGGAGAAGGCACACACCGCTGACCCTGGGATACTGTGGAGAAAGAAATACATCAATGTAACATCCATGTATGACTCGTAAATGTCTCATTTCTGGGTTGTTGGGTTACTTTAACAACAAACCTGTTCATCTGTGTGGTGAACACTCCCACCACCGAGGGGACCCCGTTGATGTTGATGATGTCAGTGATGGACTGAAGCACGTCGAAGTAGAAGAAGGACTCCCCTGGCACCGAGCAGTTCAGCCTCGCCTTCACAAAAGATGTCCAGTGCTTCTCCAGCACCCGCTGTGACCCGCCGACGTCATTCTTACAGATCCGGGCCACACGAGAATACACAACCTTTAAAGAGAAGCGGGTGGAAGAGGAAGGCAGCCGAGTGAACGTCACTAAAACCCTTCAACACGCTGAATAATGCATCTCCATCCTGTAGCAACTCGGGACAGACGACTTAACAAACACGCGCTCTCATCTTTAACTTCGTGCGCAGAGATTGTTCACCCTGACTGGAGCAAACGTTTAAAAGAGGAACACACCGGATGGCATCGACTCGCCCACCGTGTGGATGCGTGTTTGATTGCTCTTATTACCGAGGATTGAGTATAAATGAAGTGTGTGAAGCAGTTGGCTTTGACAGTTTTAATTATTTACCAGTGCAAACCTCCATCAGAGGCCAGGTGTCACCCAAGCATTAGTAGGGTTGAAATATTTATTGGCTGGCGACTGATGGAGGATGCTGGCTTCCTGCGGCTTGGCCAGACCCGCTCAGGATGAGGCATGGTCAAATCTGAGGTTGGCCTCAAACACAGAACATCCTTATGCCCTCTGCATGTGTCATAGGTAGAGCGCACATCTCCAGGAGACAAATCCTCTGTCTGTGTAATGGTTTTACATTAGTAGATCATCCCCGGCAAACACTGGCTTTCGAAATTCCTCGTGTACTCTAATGCGATGTACTGTCACCGCCTGAATGGGCCCCATTACCACTGGGGCCATTTGTGGCATGCACTGAGGGAGGTGTAAGCCTTTTTTGGATAAAGGCCCGCACACTGTATCTGTGCGGAATATGTAATGCGTTATAAACGGCAGGTGCGCTGTCTTACCTTGCCCAGATTGCTGTGCTCCACTGCAATCTCCCGGTAGAAAAAGTACACATAATTCCCATACTCTGCTGCGTGCAGGAAATGAGGTTCTGAGGGAGAGACAGAAGCAGAGAGTTGAAGTGTATTTCTGCACCGTCACCACCACTGTGCATGTTGAATATTTCAGGGATTTGTACAAGGCTGTGTATGACTGGGGGTGACCTAGATTTCCTGGGAGGGAACGGGCCATATCCCCATGGAGCTTGGCGAGGCAAGAGAGCTCTCTATCACTCCAAAAACGACTCTGACAGCCACGTACATACGTACGCCATGCAAAGGCACCATGGGTATTCAGCCAGCTGGCAGGTAGGCCCTGTTCAGACCTGGCATTAACATGTGTCCTGAAGACGCATTGACCTCCGATCGCTCAGACGACATTCGGAGTTGGTGTGAATGTGTCCTGGGCCACATTTTAGGGCCGCCTACTCATCAAGAGAGTTAATCTACAACAGCTTGTATAGCCGAGGGTTACGTTGTGCCTATATTTTATGAAGGTAATAAAATAACGGCAAACACTTTATTACTCCCACATTGTCAACATCAGCGCATAACCGCTATACTCATTCTATTCTGACCTTTCACAATAAAAGTCCTACACTGCATCAAGAGACAACTCAACAAAAAGCTTAATATATAGTAGGGCTGTCAATCAATTCAAATATTTAATCGTAATTAATCGCATGATTGTCCATAGTTAAATCGTGATTAATCACACATTTTTATCAGTTCAAAATGTACCTTAAAGGTAGATAGGAGATTTTTCAAGTATTTAATACTCTTATCAACATGGGAGTGGACAAATATGCTGCTTTATGCAAATGTATGTATATATTTATTATTGGAAATCAATTACCAACACAAAACAATGACAAATATTGTCCAGAAACCCTCACAGGTACTGCATTTAACATAAAAAATATGTTCAAATCATAACATGGCAAACTGAAACCCAACAGGCAACAACAGCTGTCAGTGTGTCAGTGTGCTGACTTGACTATGACTTGCCCCAAAACTGCATGTGATTATCATAAAGTGGGCATATCTGTAAAGGGGAGACTCGTGGGTACCCATAGAACCCATTTTCATTCACATACCTTGAGGGCAGAGGTCAAGGGACCCATTTGAATATTGCCATGTCAGTTTTTCCCGCTACAACCTTTGAAAGATTGAATAGCGGCCGGGCCAAATCTCAAGTTGCATTAATACGTTAAAGAAATTAGTGACGTTAAAAGGAATTTGCATTTAATGCATTATTATCACGTCAACTTTGACAGCCCTAATATACAGTATAGTTATATAGCTTATTGACTTGTCGGTGATGGGTCTGTGCGTTTCAGGCCCACCCGCCCGATGCTCTCATCCTTGGCTCTCTGAAGCTCTGTGTGCCGTTAAAAACAACTACGCATTTGGTCTTTGTAAATGGAAGTGATGGGGTACGTGTATATTTGTGGGGAAGTGAGATCCGATCACAAGTGGTCATTCCAGGCGCTTGTGGAAACGCATTCTAATGCCAGGTCTGAAAAGGGCCGTAGACACGTGTATCTCCAAGAAAGCGGGGGGAGAGAGAAATAAAGAGTGAGAGTGATGAAGAGGCAATCGCTTACCTTTCAGCCATTTGGAGTCATATTTGATGGTCCTCAGGGCTGATCCATCACCCATACTGCGATAGATGACAGCATCACTGGCCTGGAAGTCAGCTACAGTAGCCGAATACAGCTTCCCTTCTGAAAAACAAAACAACAAAGAGTACAGTCACTAAAAGCCGGGATACATTGCTCTTCAACGCTTTGTTGTTTCTCTTCTCTTAAAAGGCTTGATTAGCTGCGTTGTTATCGCTGCAGGCACAGTTTTACCGTGGCAAAGACACAGAGGTGATAATGAGAGCATAAGTAGGAACCCATTAGTTCTTGTACAGCAGGACTAACTATGTGTGTGTGTGGGCGGGTGTGTGACCCCTTACCAGCAAAAAGGGCAACGTTGGTTTGCTTGGAGTCAAATGGGCATCGTGCCAGTCCATTGATCTCCTCCCCATCAAACTCGAGGTTATCCAGCTGAAGGGAACACAATCACCCACACATAAAGAAAAGATTCATCATGGGACACAGTGAAAACACATAGAAACACTGGCACACACATGAATCAGTCAAACGAGTCCAGTCAAGTTTATTTAACGAGAGATTAAAATGAAGGGTGTGTTGCCCAAAACACTTTAAAGGGGACATATCAGGCTCATTTTCAGGTTCATACTTGTATTTTGAGTTTCTACTAGAACAGGTTTATATACTTTATTGTTCAAAAAAAACATTATATAACTCTTACTGTCTGTCTGAATATACCTGTATTCACCCTCTGTTTGAAACACTTTTAGCGCCTGTCTCTTTAAGACCCCTCCCGGAAAAGCCCAGTCTGCTTGGGAGAAAAATTTGCTGCACCTTCGCAAAGGTAGTTTTCTATAATCTAATGAGCCTGCATGTGACATAGGAAGGGGAGCCAAATCTGAATGGCTTGTTGAATCACATAGGTTGTGTCTGAAATCATTAACGACTCCCTACTCACTATCCAGGGAGTTCTATGTAGAGGACTTTACAGTATAGTGAGCTCATCTGCAAAAGGAAAAACACTTTCGGACACTACTCAGGTCATTTTCTCAGCGCCGATTATAACGCCATTGCTGTTGCACAATTAAAACGTGCCAAATCAACGTCCATACTAAATACAGACATGTATTTTTGTGTGTTATAACTACATATGTAAGCTATTTTTCACGTTCCCTTAGTAAGCAGTGATGCAGCGTATATGTCTATGGGCTTTTATTGTGAAAGGTAAGTAAAAATGAATGTTGTGAATGTGGGGGCAATAAGTGTATTTTTACCGAAATTAATAACCACAAAGTACTTTGTGGCTGTTTATGTCGTGATGCACTGCTCTGCTCACATTAAATACATTATTTTCACGCCACAACTCATGGATTTGTCTCAGTCGAGCTGCTCTCTCCTCTCGTCCGTCTGCCATTTTTTCCTTCAGCGTAATGCATGATGGTATATAGTGCTCTAATAAGTATAAAAAGTCTCACTAATTGGTCCACTATATAGTGAGTAGTGAGTGATTTTGGACACAACAATGTTTTCTGATCTAGGCAGCCCACAAAAAACTGTTGTCTTATTTCACAGTTTGTGGTTTGGTAGACACTCCAGATACCTAAATGTATGAACACAAGCACTGAGAAAGTGAGTTTTTCATGATGTGTCCCCTTTAAGAGCATTTTCACAACACTAATCCAGATTTTGTGTGTGTGTGCCTTTGCGCACATCCGAGCCTGCAGGGCCCTGGCACTGACTGGATACTGACCCTGTAGTATCTGCACATGGGGTTGAAGCCGTTGGTACCGCAGATGAACACCAGGTCGTCGTTTCTGGGAACCAGCACTTTGATGAAGTTGTGGCACTCGTCCTGAAAACAAAAACACGGGACAGCGTGTTTAGAGGCAGCGTCTCTGGTCACGTTTTAAACCTCTATCACGGACAAAAGGTGCGAGGTGAATGGCTTTTTGTACGTACTCGGCGTTTTCCCTTGACGGCACACATGTCTCTGTCAGCTTGGCCCGATCGCCATGTTAGCTTCTGTGAAAGGCAACATGGAGCATTAAACACGAGCACGGCACACTGAAGGACACACATGCGCTCGCTCATGCACAAGCACACACACAGTCCTCCCTTTTCCACTCTCTCATTTTACAACCTGTCCAGTTTGTGATGAATGGCTCTGTATTTTCTATGGAGCCCTTTTTAGTGTTTGTGGATTGAGAGAGCAGCTCGTGGTGAAAATCTTACCCTGTAAGGAATGATCTCATTCCTGTAGGATTCTCTCAGACTGACCAGGTACACCTGATCTCTGTGGACAGACGGCAACAAAACACACAGCTCAGTGACACTGCAGCACAACCAGGAATCATTCTCATTTTTTATGTTTTAAAACAGTTTTAAACATTTAAACAGCTTTAACAGTGTTGATTATTAATTTTAATAAGAGCGAAAAAGTCTGATTAAAAATGAATTCAGCTCTCAATTAAAAGAAATACCATTTTTAACACATCCACTAGTCATTTCTTGTTTTTCACATTCTTCGAGGGACTCTGCCTGGTGCATAATCAGCAACTCATTTGCATTGTTTTCCCGATTTTGCTATTTATTCTCCATTATGATAAAATTTTTCTGAACGGCACTTGTCATTAGAGGATCTCATCTACTTTGAACTGTGTTTTCAGCCTCTTCTCGCGGCAGGAAACACAACTTGTTGGTTCGCAGTGATAGAAAATCTGAGGGAAATAAGTTTAAACCAATTTCTCTGGGTAGTTTTCTGTTAATAATGACACTATAGTTCATTCAAATGTCTGCATTGTGAGAATTGATGCATAGCGAATTCTGGTTTTTATGCAACTGCCTCATAATATCCTCTCTGCCATACCATTTTACATGACAACCACGTATTGTTTTGATTATGTGTCGGTTATAAAAAATGTAATGAAACAATGGGGAACACATTTTATCAACCCCTGTAAAGAAAACAACATGTTAGCTTCACTTTTAGTGAAAACATGTGAACACCCAAAAACTGGCACAAGGAGGATCCACCTGACAGCAGTGATACATGTGGAGGTGATTACAGTCACTCCAGAGTCGGGAGTTTTATACTGTAGATGTCGAACTGATTTCCTGCTACAATATTAGTGCTGGCGCTCAGATTAATCCCAGTGCCCATAAATACCAAAAAGACATGTAAAGATGCCAAGAAATCCCTGACAGGACGTCAGGCCGGCATGATAGACGCCTTTCCTGGATCAATACTGCCCATATACATCAAATGCAGGCCTAGAAGCCACAGATCCAATAACACTAAGAGCTTTTTTTTCCCCCTTTTACGCCACTGTTTACCTGCCAAGGAGTGACTGAGTGTATTGGTGTGGGGGGGATGTGTGAAAGAGAGACAGAGATGGTGTGTTGAGTTTACCTGCCAGCGATGAACAGAGTGTCCTGTATCTTGGTCATCAGCTGAAAGTCAAGGCGGTGCTGTGACTCGTTGCCAGAGGGCCTGCCTCTGAACACTGGGTACCTCCGTGAAACTGTGAAGACATCACACACGCTGGTAATGGGAAACTCAGGGGCAGAAGCTTGCGCGGATAAACCACACTCACCTCTTGCTACTGTACTAATTAGAAAGAAATACGCTGTGTGTGTGCTTTATACAAATCCCCCTGTAATTAAGGTAGAGTACAAAGATCTACAGTATATTCTATATAATTATATCTGTGTGTCATTGTTTGTGCCTACGTCAGCACATCTCTCTGTTCTCTCATCACGGAGATGAAAATGAAATCCACTTAAACTGACCATACAGCAGATTGATTTTATTACTGTGAATATGGCGTGCCAGTGTGTGAACTGCTGACACGGCTAAAAGGAGGAGGCTGCCGGTATTTGTCTTTATTCCATGTGCGACTACTGGAGTGAGCGAAAAGTGTACATTAAAGGATGGCTGTTGACTTTTTCAGTGACGTTGCAGTAATTGTAATCTCTACTCTATCCCCCCCCCCGCCCCCCGTCTCTGCCCCCCGTCTCTGCCGAGCCCGTTTTGCGTGCGTGTACTCACAGTGTGCGTCAACGACATCTATGGGCACGGTGTCCTCTGGAAGCTGACTGCGAGGAGAGTGCGTGAGGCTGTCAGCAGCAGCAGCAGCAGCTCACTGAGCAGAAGCGCAGCTCTCTGGCCCATGGCTGCTCACAGACGACACTTCCTGTTTCACTCTGGTGGAGATGTTACCTGGAAACACACACAAAAAAAGCATGCGTTTGTTGCTTGACATGTCATGTTATATTTAACCTTTGGCTGCAAACTGTGGTCTTATGAGCCAAATCCCAGTGGTGGAAAGTAGGTTTACTCAAGTACTGTACTTAAGTACAATGCTATGGTACTTGTACTTTACTTTACTTCCATTTTCTGCTACTTTATACTTCTACTCCACTACATCTCAGAGGCAAATAATGTACTTTTTACACCACTACATTTATTTGACAAATTTAGTCACTTTGCAGATTAAGATTATTAAAACAAAATATAATCGACCAAAAATGATGATGTATTATTATAGGTAAAGACTTTACTGGTGAAATTATCATGCTATTAGTCAGTATATATAGGGAAAATGATCTCAATGTTTAAAGTGATGGACAAATTAATACATCAATAATTATAATATAATTTATTACACTGCTTTGTTGAATACGATTCTGATTGGTCAATCACGGCACTCTACGGTCTTTTACTTCTTATAGCAGACCGTTGCTATGTATAACAGACCGTTGCTATGGGCGCAGATCTGATTTCGGAGTCTGGAGGGCCATTTTTGTGTCAAATAATTGATTTCTTAAGTAAGTAGTCGTTTAATAAGTGGGGATAATGTACAGCTAGCGGGTCATTGTTGTGAAATAAACCCTTTACCTCCTTTAAATAATATTATTCTACATAATGAGTACTTTTACTTTCAGTACTTTACGTATGTTCTGATACCAATCCTTTTCTACTTAAGCAACTTTTTGAATGCAGGACTTTTACTTGTAACCGAGTATTTCTACACTGTGGTATTACTACTTTTACTTAAGTAAAAGATCTGAGTACTTCTTCCACTACTGCCAAATCCTAACCCTTAGTTAAACTCAGAACAATGAAAAAAAAAGAAGAATTTCCACAGTGAAGTTCTTCTTTCCTCGTCGATGCCCAGTATGTTAACATAAGGCACACATTATGCCCTCTCATGCTTATTGATGGCTGCGCTCTCAGCGGCAGTGCTTGGCGTTTCCCCTCTTTCTTTCTCGCTGCATCTGCTGTTTAAGGGAAGGTCAGCCAAGTGACCGGTGGGGTGTCTCCGTGTGTGTTGGATACAGCGGAAGTCCACTCTGTCAGAAACGTGGCGGGCCTGCTGTCTCTGTACATCTGTGCTCCGATTGGTTCGTCCCGGGCTCAACACTAATCAGCACGTTGCAGCTTCATCACCATCACCAGTGCGGCCTCTGCTCTGACCTTAACCGACTTCTATTAGCGCTCTGCTGGCTGTTATTGCTCCAGCCCTTCCTGAGGGGCGGGTGCGCTTTATTGCAGTGCAGTGATTCACTCAGCTTTGTCTTGGGAGGATCAAGTCATACAGTTGTTTTGACATAGTAGTCATTTTTGTGGATAATAGTTTGTACTGATTGTAGACATGATACACCAGCAGCTACATTGGTAATAATTCATTGTGGGAGTGGCAGGAGTTTAGTGTGTATGTTAGCACATGAAGGGGTGCTTCAGAGACAGACTGTGTCTGTGCATATTAATGATCGGTGTACATTCAAATATTTATAAGGCAAACAAATTATTCATGCAGGCAAAGCCTGAACGGATATAAACAATTTACCGGGAGACGTCATACAGGCGGAGGGATGGATTAGCTGGGAGCACACTGGGACACACACACACACACACACACTCGGCTGCACATACATAATCACTCTTTCAAATGGTGTAACGCAAAGACTGATGCATGTGCACGCACACACAGACACACACAGTATTGACTCATTTTTCAATTAGCCCCAAAGCACACCTGCTCCAGTGCTGTCTGTGGGCTCTTCCTGCCAAGCCATTAGTGCTGTGATTGATCCACACAGGAAGCATGGCAGAGCCGCAGAAAAAAAGGCAATCTATGGACTGTACCATATCGCTGGAGCCATGTGAGAACTTTGTGACTCAAAATCTGGTCACTTTCATCCTGTGAAAGGCTGGAAATCTTTGAGATAAAAAATTAAATAAAAAAGAATTAACTGTAATACACATGGTTGTCAAGTAGGGCTGGGCAATATATCAATATTATATTGATATGGACTTTATCAATATAGATTTTGGATATCATAATACTGTAATATGGCATAGGTGTTTTCCTGATTTTAAAGGCTGCATTACAGTTAGGGATGCACGGATACCGGATCGGACATCGAGCCGATAACTGACTCAAATAGCTGGCTCAGGTATCGATGACACTGGGACTGATCTATTAAATTCCATTCTATGTTTATATAACACATACATTATATACTGAAATTCCTGTTTAAGTTTGGACCAATTTGTTGCTGCATTAAAAAGGTTTACAGTTCAATTGTAATTCCTGTTAATTTTTCAAGATTTTTTACCAAGTTGCTGCTGTATAATTCATTATTTTAATAATAAAGAACAATTAAATAAATTTATATCTATCTATTTATTTGTTACATTTTGTTTTTCAAAGTTAAGAAAGTGATGTTTAAGTCGAGCCTGATGTTGTCTGACACAAAAAAAAATGATCCTAGTCACTTCCACAGTGAGGCATACAGCTTATTAATTAAACACTGGTATCAGATCGGTACTCGGCATCGGCCGATAATTAAGCCCAGGTATTGCTGTCGGTGTCGGGACTGAAAAAGTCGGATCGGTGCATCCCTAATTACAGTAAAGTGATGTATTTTTCTGAACTTATTAGACTGTTCTAGCACTTAACTCATTATATCCACATTACTGATGACTATTTATCAAAACTCTTATTGTGTAAACATCGCAATATCGATATCAAGGTATTTGGTCCAAAATATTGTGATATTTGATTTTCTCCCTTTCGCTCAGCCCTATTGTCAAGAAAAAAATTAGGCAGCATGAGGTGTTTACCTGACAACATCAAATTACATCAGCATGTCTGCCTTTACATAATACACAAATTGGCTGCACTACCTAAAAGCCTACATGTTGATAAAAAGCGCACAGCGTGTTTTCCAGACACTAATTATCCAATTTTCTGAACAGTTCCTATACGACGGTGCGTCACTACAAAGAATGGAAGCGGTGGCGACGGAAGCGGAGTAATGCCAGCGTGTTTTAGTCATCAACAGTGTGTAATCACGGCTATTCAGCACTCTGTGGGATACTGAGGCCTTTGAAAGAGCAATGTCATTATGACTAAGTAATGCAAGGCCTGGACGAGGCAACGCTTCATCTCAATTAGTCCACTTAATAGTGAAATTACGGGTTTGATGTTTTGTCAAAATAGACTGAATGAATGAGGGTCTGAATCTCCATAGAACTGCAAACATCAATGATGCTGGAGCAGTCTAATCTAGATACAAATGATCCACAGATCTATGCACACAGGGCTCCCAGATCTATACAGAAGATGTCAGCAACTTAATCTAAACGAGAAATGATGACACTGCTCCGCGAAGAGAGACAGTGGTGTTCCTTAAAAGCATAGCAGCTTCTTTTTTTTTACTGCCTGGTTCAGACGCTCTCACACCACGAAGCGTGCTGTTTTAAAAACCCTAGCAATAAATTGCTGAGTTTCCAGGAGAAACCAGGGACAGGAATAGATACCAAACGTACAACAATAGAGAAAAAAAAGAGGTTGCTATGAAAGGTAAATAAACCAAGCTGCACATTTCAATTGTATAGTGCTATCATACAGGCTGCAGGCTGTGCTTCCAGTCCACACTGTTCACAGGTAAATCATTTCCTCGCTTGTCACAATTTAGAGTCGCTCTCTGTATCCCCTCTTCGAGAGCGCCTCTTTTTTTTTTTCTGCCATTCTCCCTGGCTAAACAATTCAACGAGAGGCAGCTCCGATCTCCCATGATTCCTTGCACGGTAAAAGCCACGCTGCGGAGGCGAAGGCTTTCCTCGGAAACTTTAATGTAAAACAGAAACAGAAGACATCCAGAGGTCAGCGATCTAAAATTACTCCTCAATCTCTAGTGAGCCCAGCGTGTTTTCTATTGACTATTCCTTTGCGCTCTCCGGTTCCTGCCCTCAAGTGTGTGTTAGTGTGTGTGTGTGTGAGTGTGTGCATACACATATATAGGCCTCAACAAGCCTAGAGATGCTGGGCTTGTCACGCAACTCGGTGCCATTCAGCCTTGCCTCTCTCTACCTCTGTTATTACAGGCTTTTCAATGTCCTACAACCACGCACTTTCCCCACTGATGTTGTTGGCTCGGGCCCACGGTGTTAAACACGGGAAGAGGAGGAGGGGGAAGGGGGTCTGGTGGATTGCTATTTCTACTGATGGCGGGTCTGTAGCCCAATTCTGGTAGTTACAGCAGAAGATTTAGTGCTCCGAGCTTAAAAATGACAGATTAACACATATTCTCCTTTTAGCTGTGCTTTCACTGGCATATGTCAGCCTTAACCTCTCCCCCCCCCCCCCACTCTAACACTGAATCCTATTGGGAGGAATTGGGGCTAATAAAAGGAAGACAAACAACAGGGGTGCGTGAGGTTTTTGTAAGTTGTGTGCGAGTGTGATGGGTGGATGTAATCCCAGCAGAACAATGGCTGCTGCTGCCGTTGCTGCTCGGCTTGTTGTCACCTTGCACCGTACTGATCTGTAAACCTAACAGCACGGGAAATCAGATAGCTCAGGAGTTCAGTTTCAGGCATTTCACTCTTCACACTCGGTGCTATGTACGTCTAAAACTGGATACGTCCTATAACACGGTTGTCTCAACTGCTCTGAGAAAGTAATCAAGGAGCAGCCACACAGGAACGTGAGTCAGCCAGATGATTAGAGCAGCCACCACACAGGGCCCAGAAATGATTACTGCTCCTTCTCCCACTTCAGAAATAACCACAGCCCCCCCCTAATCGCGTCCTATTTACCTAAGGATCACTTCAGGAGGGGCTTGGTCGGACTTGTTGCTTCAGAGATTTGGCAGAAGGAGAGGGCCGTGCCACCCTAAACCGAGCTTCCCTCCCTTTCTTCTCTACCTTTGGAGAGAGGCGGAGTGAAACAGGAGAAAGGCTGTTCTCAGCAGTAGTTCTGCTATAGTCATGCACAAAAGGGGGCTGATCTGCAGGTGTGACCAGGAAACAAAGGGGGCTTTGGGCAAGTCAACACAATAGAGCCCCACCCCCGATCAGTGGACCTACGTTTGAGAGAGAGCCGTTCTGGGGGCTCCTGAAAGGGGGGGTTCAAAGCAAACAGATTGACTCCAAACGCAAACTTTTATCACTCAACCACTTTAGTGTTGAATCTGGTGCCCCAAAGCAGCAGTTGCATGGTGTAAAGGGTTAACGCTGATCACTGTATGGTTCAATGGTGGTTGTTCCGGGGTTACGGCCGGCTGTAGTGGAGGTTAACGGTGATCGTTCTGGTCGCTGAGTTCTGACCCCGTAACCGGTGAGGCGAAGTGCCAGCCAGCTGTGCTGTCAGCTAACCCCGCGGCTGGTTCTGATGTTTGAACCCGGCCGGAGTGGGTTTGCTCCTGCCAATATCAAGTTTTGTAGCTTCAGTACCTCTAAGCTGGGGTTCTCCTCTTTCTCTCTGGCGCTCCAGAGGTTCAGGGAAATGAACACATCTGGAAACAGATCTGCTGTTTTTATTTCTGTCAAATGACTGCACTGGTTTGAGAGAATAGCACCAATCATTTTGACCACAGACAAGCTCAAATTAAATATGAGTGTACACTTTTTTTTTTATAGCACACCAGACAACTTCAGAATAAGCCCTTATATGTGGTTCATCTCCTTTTTGCTCATTTTACTTCATTTGGCCAAATAAATGTCCCTGCAATAATGACACACAGAACAATTGCTCAAACTACTCCAACCTTGCCTCCAAACAAATGAACCCTCCTTATTCCTTTCTCTCTTTCTCTTGTTATTCTTCTGTTTCTCTTTCCTTCAATCGTTGGTCATTTTTCAAGTTTTGCGTGGGGATCTTCTCGCTCCTCTTTTACGCACACACTCCGTGCAGCAGCCCCGGCTCTAATGCGAGCATTGTGCGGACCGGCGCGTAAAGGCATTCAAGTTTTTACCCGTGGTAAATCTTTTCAGACTCCCTCTAGCCCACATGTAGGACTCATACAAAAGACAACAAAGACTTGAGGGACAGCGGTGGAGTGACAACTGTGATGGATCTGGCTGCCTCCACAGGGCTGGGCTCTCTCCTCTCTCTGCTTCGCCTCCAGAAAGGTTACGAGCGCTTCTCCAATTTATTACCCAATATGAGAATACCATAATGAAAATGCATTAAATAGATTAAAGGCATCATCAGTGGGTGAGCAGGCAACACAACCTTCCAGTCAAACTGCCCGTCCTGCTCTCTCTCTCTCTCGCCTTGTATTGTTTCATGTTGTGGCCACAGCATGCTCCGTACAGTCATGAGCAGGTTAAGTTGATTTTTAAGTCGAAAATACGCCAGAAAATACTTTGATTTACGCCTTGGGCTATTTTAACACAACTCGAGAACAATGCCCAGCAGAAGAGATGAGCTATTGTGAGTGAAATACGGGACACTTCATCAGCGGGATGGATCTGTTAAAGGCTGGCTCCGATTCTACTCTCGATAAATCATTATCTATGCGTACATCTAACATGATTTCACTTTGGAATCGAATTCAATTGGATAGATTCTGTTCACAAAGTAGCTCTCCACATAGAATAGAGGCGTGTGTCCTTTTATTAAATCCACCTTAACAACAGATCCTATAGAAATAGCAATAATTAAAAACCATCCTACCTTCTGTGTCCGAATTCACTCATGAATGTGGCAATCCGACTGAACATCATATTCCTTTGGTAATCCATTTAAAGAGAAAACACACCAGCATGTAATATTCCGGTTATTTTAAAGCTCCAATCCGGACCCCACTTCTTTTTTCTCTCTTTTTTTCTCATCCAGTTGCGCGCAGATTTCAGCTCCGCTCAACACATCCGAGCATCTAGTGACCGATGAAGTGTGATGACTGATCTTCAAAAGCTCTGCTCTGCCACGGAGCCACAGAGACCCCTCCTCCATCATAACACCCATACATACATACATACATACACAACCAGCCCCCCTTCACGTCCGTCCACTACTATTAACTTTGGAAAGCAGAGGGAAAAGACATAACCATTAACGAGGCGCTCTCTTCATGTGCAATCATTGATTTAATGCTGATCTAACAGAACACAGGGCGTGTGGACGCACCGGAATAATAACACTAATCAATACACTCAAAACTATGTTTCTGTGCTTGTTTACCCAACTCACTTAGCTTTAGATTCACCATACATAATGTAATGACTTTAAATAGAATCAAGGTTTCTGACAGCTTCAATAGGAGTGTAGAAACAAATAAAGAGGTGACTTTAGATGTGCTTTATTCCCTTGTTACGCGCTGGAGAGACGCGTTCCGGGCAGGACACATAAAGGAATGAATGGAGAGTACATCTGACTAGTATAAATAGTCCGGACCTGACTTATTTGTGTCCTGCAACCATTAGTTTTTTGCAGAGCAGCATAGGTCGCTATGGTGGAGAGGAGAAGCAACATTTCGTATATCCCAGCCCGGACTTCTCCTCTCCTCTCTCCCTACTTCTCCTCCTCCACTTTCACTGCGTAATGCGGCGCAACAAAGTGAATCCACGCAGAAAAACTCACCTCATCTGTAATGATTATTTTGTATCCTTTTTTTTTTTTGCGTTTGCTGTAATCCTCCAAAAAAAAAGAAAGAATATCGTGCGCGTCGTATAGTGAATGAACTTCTTCTTTCTCCTGGCTGAGGAGAGGAGAAAAACAAACTAATGCACGGCAAATGGTGTAATTCGAGCCGTGTTAAGTCAATCCATCCAGAGAGAGAGAGAGAGAGGAGCAGCCTACCAATGAGCAGAGCTCCTGATCCTGATCCTGCTCCAGGTCCCTCCCACCACCACCACCAGCACCAGCACCATCCAGCTCTACTCTCTACGCACTGGGTCTCTGGCTTCCTTCCTTTCTTTCCTAGAGCCTGGAGAGAGAAAGAGAAGAGCGACCCCCTCCCTCCCACTTCTCCTCCTGTGTGACCCCGTATTGCACCCCCCCCCCACCTCCTCCTCCTGTTAAACCCCATCCCCCAACTCTCCAAGTCAGCAAGAGCGCCTAGTAAAAATCATTTCAGCTCTGAGTTGTGGCTGCTTAGTAAAACACAGCTTTAGAAATGTTTGGATTTAAGAGGAGGGAGATGGTTGAAGCAGCTCAAATCTCCCTTTTCTGCTGCAGCAAAGCATCATGCAACTGATTCTTCTTCTCAAAGTGGAGAGAAATATGAATGAATAGTGGAGAGTAAAAGTTTTACATTTATGACAAATAACTCGATAAACCGATGCATTATCTATTTTAGCGAGCTATTTTGCAATAATACATTCAGTACTTTGCTAACCTTGACTTTGTACTTTGTACTACTAACTTTTTTTACTGCCTTTTTATTAACATGTTTTGCACTATGGAACTGTGATGCCGGAAACTCGAATATCCCTTGAGATCAATAAAGTTACTATCTATCTATCTATCTATCTATCTATCTATCTACTCTATCTACTCTATCTACTCTATCTATCTATCTATCTATCTATCTACTCTATCTACTCTATCTACTCTATCTATCTATCTATCTATCTATCTATCTACTCTATCTACTCTATCTATCTATCTATCTATCTATCTATCTATCTATCTACTCTATCTACTCTATCTATCCTCCCTGAGAAAAAAATGAGCTTCAGAGACTTTGTTTCCTGCATTCTGGTGACTTTTAAAGGAACATATAAAAGTTTTTTTAACTGTTTTTTTATTGCCAATGTGTGAACAGGTTGTAACCTAACCTAAAAAATTAGACCTTCCGCGACTTTCTGGGTTTCCTCTATCAGCCTGTAGACTGCTTTTAATGCGAAGAACCCGGGCCTGTTTTGTTTTTTTTCTCGGTAAAATTCACCGGATGTGACGTTATGCACGCTCTCGAGTGCCTTTTCTCTCTTCAGCTCTGCTTACAGGGCTAACAGTGTGCAACCATAGCTAACATTCAGTTAGAAATGGAGTCCGCGTGTTTTTATTTAGGTAAAACAAATAATGTTACATTACTACAAACATTATTGTGCACTATAAATTAGGGTTGGGCAATATGACGATATATATCGTCAAAATGATATAAAAATGACTATTGTATATATTTTTCTATATTGTTTCTATCGCGATACAGCTAGGCCTATATTTATTTATTTTTTCTCTATACTTTCAATTAAAACTGTTACGTTCATTTTGCCCTTAAGTTCTTAAAATGAGAAAAATACTTAAGTATTTAATTCACACAGGAGTATACAAAAATAGGCTTTACCATCTTTCTTATAGTTTATTTATTAAATTACCGGAAAACATACTATATCATAAGGCTGGGAAATATGAAAAAAACAAACAAATATCACCATATTTTTGATCAAATACCTTAATATCAATATTGCGACGATATTTTAGGGTTCACTATTGGTGCTTTCACAAAATATTTAAACAATGAGATTTTGATAAATAACCATCAGTAATGTGGATATAATGACTAAGTGGATAAAGGTAAATAATTTAACAGCTACAACAGTCTGGTAAGTTCGGACTTACCAGACTCACTTTACTGTAATGCAGCTTTTAAAACCACGAAAAGACGTAATTTGTGCCATATTAGGATATCCAAAATCTAAGACTATATCTAGTTTCATATCACAATATCAATATAATATCGATTTATTGCCCAGCCCTACTATATTGTCACGTATACCGAGATATGAAATGACCTATATCGTGATAGAAGACCATATCGCCCGGCCCTAATACGAATTACAAATGATCGTCGTCCTCTTCTTTGTTTGAGCTGCTTCTATACATATATGCATTAGGCTGCCTACACGTGTATGCAAACATCAGTGTGAGTGTGTGCTCCCGTATTCATGTGAAGCTGAAGTCGTCATTGAACGTGTCGGGTTGTTCCGACCAGGTCTGCGAGGCCTCACAATGGAGGCCCATTTGCACCCCATTAGAAAAGCAGGTTAGCAGATGTGTGAGAATCTGTCCCGAGCGAACATCCTCACCCACTCACACACTCACACTCACACTCACACACACACTTCTGACAGCCCCCATTATGAGCTGAGAAAGTGGGATCTGCATCTCAATACTCACACAGGAAACACTAGTTTGCACTGCTGATCTGCCTGATCCCGGTTTGGCACTTCTTGCATGTCTTTGTCCCTGCTTGTCCCTCACTTGTCCCTCTTGTCCCACCCTCTTCCTCTTTTTTTTTGGGGAGTTCCTACATCTCGATATCCCGTCTCTTCATTTGACAGAACCTTTCTTTTTCCTCAGGCCCCCTATAGTTCTCCATTTTTTCTTCCAATCTCACCAAGGTTATCTCATCTGATAGAGTTTAGTCTGTCATTTATTTGACTTTCGGTCCCTTTCTTCTGGCTTCTCAGGCTTCAATCTCGCCTCTCAATGTGTCTGTCAGTCCCAGGTTACTTATGTGTGACTTCTCTGTATCCCGTGGGGACTGAATCAGCACCAGCATCTGTTATGGTGAGAGAGGGGGAAGATGGATAGATCAATGTGTCGAAGGTTTGCGCAGACGCAGGTACTGAGTGTCAGGGTGGGTGAACAAACGTATGGATCTGTGGGCGTCTGGTGATTGGTGGGTGTATTGATTGGTCGTTTTTTCCAGTGAATTGGCAGTTTTATCATGGGTGTAATGGCAACGTGATACCGTTTCAGTGGGTTTTAATGGCTTTTGGTGCACAATTGTTGGCTTTGACGATTCTCAATCTGCCTGCGGTGTAATTATTTTGCTACTAACATGAATTGTGACCATCCCAGGGTTAGTACAAGGATAATTCATGTTTTTATTGCTGCAATGATTAATCGAGTAGTTGTCGACTATTAAATTAATCACCAACTATTTTGATAATTGATTATTCAGTTTGAGGAAGATAGGATAGAAGGATAGCAATTCTCTGATTCCAGCTTCTTAAATGTGAATATTTTCTGGTTTCTTTACTCCTCTATGACAGTAAACTGAATATCTTTGAGTTGAGGACAAAAGACATTTAAGGACGTCATCTTGGGTTTTGGGAAGCACTGATTGACATTTTTCACCATTTTCTGACATTGTATAGACCAAACAACTAATCGATTAATCGAGAAAACAATCAACAGATTAATCGACAATGAAAATAATCGTTAGTTGCAGCCCTAAGTGATTTTACTGTGACTCAAGATGATCAAAATTATCCAATTTTCTGGTGTAGTGATAATTACTTAAGGAAGAAAACAAAAATGAAGAGTTGCACTGATGAGGTTGAGGCAGTATTTTGATTACCCAAAGACATTTTTCTTTTTTTCTTTCTTACATTAAAAATTTCAATGCAAAACATGATTTTTCTTGAGCTAATTACATATTGGGAGGATAGATTGAGCAACCCGATATCACACCAAAGCGTAGAATACACTTTTCCACCAGAGGATAGAGTGTCAGTGTCACGTTTTGCTGGCGTGAATATTACTCGCTTGTATTAAGCTGCAGTACCAACAGGAGGCAACAAAACCACTTAGCTAGGTTTAGGAAAAACATCATGGTTGGCCTTAAAATACAACATAACATCGCCACAGGAAACGTGACAAACGTCACTAACGCAAGTTGCAAAACAAAGTAGTGGACCCATCCACCTCCCCTCCCGCCCACCATTAGCTGTCTTTCTTCCCTTTTGCTTTATGTCATTACATTGCAGTCAGTACACACTACATGGCGTGAAAATGGCACGCCTAAAGCAAGAATGGCGCTCTTATTACATGCCTTTGCCTTGCAAATTACCTTATTGTGCGGCGGGGCTGAATTGAAACATATTTACAAACATAGCAGTGATGTAAGTGGAGCAGATGGGTGAATGACAAAGGTCTTTGAGACTGAGAGTATGTTTGTATTGATAGTTGGGATGGACAGATGAATGTATTGATGTTGGGAGATGAAGGGGTGGATGGTGATGGTGATGGTGATGGTGGGAGAGTAGAGTGATATGCGTGGCGGGTGGGGGGTGGACAGAGGACAGAAGGCCTGATATGCTCCCTTGGGGACGTTGCAGTGTGGAGGTCAACCCCAGGGGGTGTGTGAGGGTGGGCCCGGGGTGCAGAGGAGAATGTGAGGGCTTGGCCTTCGGTTGGATCATCCAGAGAGTGCACTACCCTCCACTCCCTTATTTACTGCCTGAAATGCCAGTACAGATGGCCATGTGTCAAGGATGGGCCGAGAGGCCAAAGATTGAGAGAACCAAAGGGTCAGATGTTTTACTACAACATCACCATTTCCCACCAGCTAATCAGAGCACTGGGACAAGTTAAATTAATTAAAATGATTAAAAGTGTTCCCGTTGAATTTAAAGTGTGGGTCCATTATTATTATTTTTTTGTGAGTTTTTTTTGTCATTCTGTAGCTTCCCAGTGGTGGTCCTTATGTATTAAAATCCAAACATTCATATTTTACCGATACAGCGGTAGACCAGCAACTCCTGTGTTCTGTGACTTAAAATGACTGTTTTTGTGAATGGAGTCTGGTGGCTTTGAAGACAGAGATATAACGGCTTCAGTTCCCCGTTGGAAAGGGCTGTCTGATGACGAGGTAAAGCGGGGAAAATATTCTAAATATAGCGTACACTTAAACTGATATTGATTTTTTTAGGTGGCTAAAATATTTTTTTCTGCTGCTCCAATCTACAGCTGCTTTACCTCTCTGTCAGACAGCCCTTTCTGACCGGGAACTGAAGCCGTTATATCACTCTCTCCAAAGCCACCAGACTACAGTCACAAAAGCAGTAATTTTACCTCGCAGAACGCAGGAGTATACATACAACCCCACTTCAAAAAATCCAAACTAACCCTTTCAGTTATTTCCAAAATTAGCACAGCTAACGTTGACTCAGCTAGTCCCAGCATTCACATTATTCATAACTATTGATTAGCTTCGATTAGCTTACTTTGGTAACCTACGTCACTGCTTTTTGCAACGGCTGGGTGAGCATTTCCATTTGGAGATGACCCTTTAAACATAAAGACAACTCAATTGACTTAATGTTACTGTAATAATTTACA